>NC_084770.1:16987500-18187500 GCF_028858725.1 Colius striatus | reverse complement strand
GACTTTATCAGTTGCCAATATTTGTTCATTCAATATGCAACAGAAAGTAATCTTAGCTCAAAGAGTTTTTAAAAATATTTTCCATGGTGGTTAATGCCTGAAATACATGAAATAAAGTTCAGTATAATTAATATAGTAAGAGTCTCAGTCACCAAAAGGAAATTGCAGAATGTGGGTGTCATGCTGCTACCTGTTGCCTAGCAATGTTGCATACGTGTGGCACAAGATTGATAGCTATCACCCACTCAGATCGCTGGATTCAGACCTTCAACCACTGAGTTGTCAGTTGGAAAAACTGCCAAGAATCGGAGAGGGGAGTAACAGATGGAAAGAGAAGCATCACAGAGGAACTTTATCTCAGTGTCCAGCACCACACTACCTAGGAGATCGGGGATGTTAAAGTTTATTGAGTCTGTTTTTCCAAAGGTCTGTGCAAATACATACACGTATATAAATGTATGTATAAGAAAACTTGCTTCCAAGCTAGGTGTATCTGGGTCATGCAAGTTGAGGTAATGATATCCTGAAATTACAACAGCAATTCAGTTTCATAATTTTAAGTGACTCACACTGCATTACCTTTAAGTAGGATGAACAGAAAATTCTCTGATATTATAGATAATTATAATGTTATTATAGCATTCCTGATAGCAAATGCTAAAGTTAAGATGCAACACAGCGTTTTAAGCAACTCATACCTTCTCAAAATATACTTTTTGCTTAAATTTTCCGTGATCCACTTGGCTTCAAAGTCAGCTCTTTCTGAGAAATCTTTCTATGGAATTAGTTCTGCCATTTTTGAACCGAGGCAAGGAGCCTCCATGTGTTCTATTTTAAGTTTTGGACTTGCATAATTTAAAAAAAAAGATGAAAGATAGAAGCCTCACACTTGACAGGTTTTATATTTCTTATTAGAGGAAGAAAATAATCTTGGTTTGAAGAAAATTAATTAAAGTGTTTAAAAATAATGGCATCCAAGACAATTTCCTGCACATGCACAAGGACAGTCTGAAGATATTTTTTCTCAGGCCAAAATGGTTTAAGGTGCTGTTATGTAAGAAGACATGCTCTTAACTGTTTAAAGATGTTACAGTCGAGGAAAGCCTTATTTGTTTATCTTCATCCATTAATAAGGATTCATTAAAATAATACAAAGCACCAAAAAAATCTAATTATAAAAAGACCAAACAATCAATCCAATAGAGCATGAACTGAACAACCATCTGTTGAACAGTCCCATTTGCAAATAATTCAACATCCATCTTAGTCGTAGAAAATAGAGGAACTAACAACACGAAAGCCAAGGCAAGCACGGTAAATAATAATGAGGAAGACAAGTGAAATAAATGGGAATTACAATTGATGCTGATGCCCAAGAATGGTGCAGGTTCTTTTTGCTTTTTTTGTTTTATTTTGTTTTAGGAACACAAGAGCACTGATGGATGCTGAAAAGAATGAGAGTACCAGCCCAGACTAGCAACATTCCCTGGGTAATATAGAGAGGGATGAAATGGCATGCAGCATGCTGGGCTGCTGTCCTGAGCAAGTCTCTCTAGAGCCTCTGGTGTTAGAGCTGCACTGGCTCCTATGATAAGCCTGGGCTTAGTGCCTCCATGGTATGGCTGTACAAATATCCACTCTGCAGCTCACTGTAAGATGGAAACAATTCCCTAATGACCCATTCAGGAAAGGTTTTTTTGTGTTCACAAGTTGTATCTTAATTGCATTCCAGTTTTGCCGATATTCAGTGTTGTTCAAAGTACTTAGATGAGATTTTCAGAAGTATCAAATCACTTAAAAACTACAAGTATCAGTAAGCGCTCTGCTGCCTCCCAGTCAGTTCCTGAAACACCCACACAGCAGTTGCTGCTCACTACAGCCAACTCCCACACTAAGTTTGGGACTTGGGGTCTTTTACATAGAGCCTAAGACCCAAGCAAGGCAGATGCATGAAAAGCTGTTTAGAGCTAATTAAAGGGAATTGCTAAAAGGTGTGATGCTGTGGGCTGCACCCTTCAGTGATGTTGTGCACCTGAGCTAGTTGAGGCAATGGATTGGCAGCTCTCCTTGTGAGGATCAGAAACCCAGCTCTGCTGTTGTAGGTAGGTACTTTGTGTTTTTGAAAGAAATGAATAGGTATTTCTTAACTTTCTTTTAAAGTAAACCAAGAGGAAGCAGTTGTAGTGTTATTCCATTTCATGTAATCTTCTAGAGTGATGGGAAAATGAAAGATTTTGGTTGTTTGCACGTGTCCTGAGTGGTTCAAAATTGTACCTTTGAGCACACATATTTGATTACAAGGGAGAATGAGGAGGGTATTTTCTGTTCTCTTCAATGAGATGCACAAGCTTTGTGGAAGGGAGTGAAAACTCATATGCTTGCAGACAGACCACATCGAGAGTTATGCTAGATAGGAAGAGGAGTGACTGTATTCTCTACTTTATTTTTAGCTAATACTGGGATAATGAAAAATGTTTTTGACAACCTTGAGCATAAAACACAGAATTACTAAATTATGATGAAGAGAGCTTGGGGCTCAAATGAACGGGTTTTGTTGCCTTTTCTGTGCTGTTTCTTGACCTCGATGTGAGATTTATGGTGTTTTTTTGGTAAGGGTTTTTTGTTGTGTTTTTAGTATCATTTACATGCATTTTCTTGGCAGCTGGTGATACAGAATTATGGCTTTTTTCCTATGTGACAAAGTATTTCTTTTAATTTATAGTGAAGGGATCAAGGCAGGAAGCCTAGTCTTCCTACTACAGCAGCGAGGGCATCCTGAGAAAGACATGAGCTGGGAGGCTCTTCAAGAGTGTGTGCCATTACTCTTAATTTTATTGTGGGTCTTCTAGTATTACTCAGCTGAATTCCAGTTTGGCATTTATATTCCACTCAAATGTTGTGATAACATTTACTTTGAAAAGCGCCAAAGTAAGGTAATGGACCAGTTCAATCTTACTTAAGCCTATTTAATGATACACACCTTTCCAGCTTGAGGAATGTAGCATTTTAGCTCTGTTCTGACTATAAGGAAGTCTTTTCTCAACTAAGAGGGTGGAAGGGTGCCAATAGCTGCCCTATTATTTGGCAGGCAGGAGGTAACCTTACAGTAAACAGCTGTCAACTTCACAGTCTAGCTGAATTTTAATGGCTCAAAGACTAAAGAGAGTTACAATTTTCCCTGAGCCCTTGGGGTCTGGGCTGAATTACTCAGGGCTACATTTAAGCTATCATGTTAGGGTCATATGACTTGTCTGTATAAATTCCTCAAATGTGCCATTAAAATGTCACTTCTTAACTTGGCTAGAACTATAAACCACTTCAGCACAGTTTAAATCTCTGATGTAGTATCAAACAATCAAAACAGAATAAAAGGAATATTGTGTGGTTGGAGCCATTGTCACTTTTAACCACGTGCTCCACGTTTTAACCATGGCTCCACTTCATTTTAGATCAATCTTGTTCTTCACACAGCAGAGAGTGGGGTTTAGCCTGGGTGAAAGAATAGCTTTATTTACTAGGGAATTTCCTAGGAAAAATTAAGAATTTGGCCTTCTTAACTTCAGCGGGTCAATGCCAATCCCTTTTTCCTGGATGTCTATCAAGTTATAAAAAGGATTCACGGGCAGCCCAAATATGGACAGCTGCTTAAAAGAAGTCCCTTCATTTTAACAAAAGTACTTACCATGAGTATTAGATGTCTCAGAATATTGATAGGGATTGGAAAGTGGAAAAGACTATAACTTTTAAATTAGGGCCAGTGGCAAGTACAAGAGTGAATCACAACTTGGAAAAGAAAAAGAAAAACATTAAAAAATCCCACCATTTGGAGATGACTGTGCTGAAGCAGTGATTTATGACCATTTCTTACTCATAAAGAATGAACATTTAAAATCTGTACTGTAATTCTGCACCAAGGCAAGTACCTATGGTTGCTGCTGAGGACTAGGCACATGCACTTACCTATCTGTCATTGACAGCAGACAATTAAAGCTGTAATTTAATTGGGGATTCTGGAGCAAAGAGTGCTGGGATGAATATTGATACTTTAATGAAGGATCAAGCTGTGGTAATGGGTCCTAGTGGTAATGTGCAGTACGATGAGCTAGGATTTTGATTTGAGGAAAGTTACAGGGATATAAAACTACAAGTCAGTGAAAAACTATAAATTACAGGTGACTAGCTACATGTAGTTTCAGAATCAGATGTATTTGCCTGCACCTGGTATGCCTCATGAATATACACCTGCATGGTATTGGTATTTTTCTTACAGATTTGAGTAAGGCTATGCATTTTCTAACAGTACAGCTATCTACCAAAGCACTATCTGTTACAGAAGACGAGGGCAAATATACTCTGCTGTACTTATGTTTTAAGCTGTAATCTTTATATTATTCTCTTACTCCTACTCCATTGGAGTCAGAAATCCTGCAGCACTTCTCAAAAAAATTATACTGCAGTGCTGATGAGTGTATCTCCAAAATGGACGTTGTTTGGAAGATAAACTCATAGCCTGCAGAGAAGATAAAATGTAGATTTATAGAAGCAAACAACAACAAAAAGCTGTATATTGAATTTTGAGTCCTTTTATATTTTAGGGTCTATAAAATCCGGGTCCTTCCCCTTTATATTGCAAGTCAAGCAGGAACACGCATTGGAAGTTTTTTGATCACTCATCTTTTATGTCTCCTGTAATCAAACATATACCAAATTCCAGAGTGATTTGAAGAGAAATACTGTATTCCTTTACTAAAAACAAAGTAGAGAGATAAAATTGTTCCTAATGCCTTATCAGTTTCTTTTGATATCAATGGAAACTCATTTTCTTGATATCTCACCAAAGGCAGGGAAGCACTTTCAGTACATTCAAGTTTATTTCCAAAGACTTGTGCCCCTTCACTTAAGACTGAATTTATTGCCCCTGCAAAAATGCAGGTAAAACAGGCTTTATGCTGAAGAAAACAGCCAAGCAGGAGGATTGGGTAGAGGTGCCCATGGAAAGAATACAGAACAACTCCTCCATATCCACTCCCCTGGTTGAAAGCAGGAGCTATTATGGCTGTGTTCCCATATATTAAAGTATGGCACTGCTGCTTTCAA
Source organism: Colius striatus (assembly GCF_028858725.1). Lineage (NCBI taxonomy): Eukaryota > Metazoa > Chordata > Aves > Coliiformes > Coliidae > Colius > Colius striatus. The sequence continues at coordinate 18,182,403 of NC_084770.1, read as the reverse complement.
GAAATTACTCACACTTCATGTGTCCTTGTTCCTTTCCCAGCTGGATCCAAATTCCCCACTGTGCTGTCCTCTGTGGAGCCATGATGAACCTCAGCATTGTGTGGAATTTGTCATGTTAAACTGGATGTAATAAAGAAATCAGAGTCAATGCACAACAGTGAACTGTTAGGCATTAGTTGGGAGTTCAAATATTGAGAGCTTAGCTTACTTATTGCCATGGCAATCACTATTAAAAATATTTTTAGCTTATACTAAAGGTACAAAAAGAAAAGTAGAAGGCATTTGAAATGTGAAGTACAGAGACTTTAATTTTAGAAAACATTCCATATCCTTTCAGTGAGGGGACCTTTTATAAGGGAACCCTGGGTTTGACAGTCTTGGATGATTAAACTTGATATCAAGTGTCTTCTCAGGGACAAAAAAAAAAAAACGGTAAGTGCAGCTAGGCTGGTGCTGCTACTGTTCATAGTCTGATCTTGTTTTTATGAAACAACTGATCATGGCCTGAGCATCATGCAATATCCCTGCGTTGGATAACTCTCTTGGCTCCTTGCCACCTCCTCCTATCTTTAAGATACAGAAGTTAGCAATAGATACTTTGACTCACTGCAGTACTCTGGGGTTTAATTAATAGTTCCTTATAGACAAAGCTAACACTATTTGTCGATAGTTTTGCTACAAGGCATTACACTTTCTCGTTTAAAGTTTATAAAAGAAAGATGCCTCCCCCCCCCCCCCCCCCCCCAGTATGATGCAGTAATTTATTTAAAACTGTAAAAATAAGTTCCTGAATTTCTTGCTACATCATCTGTGGAAGGTATTGTCTAAGAGGCACGATAAAAGAGAACTCTTTTACTAGGCATGTCATAGAAAATGGTGAATAGATGCAGGTAATTACTATTTCAAATGTCTAATGACCTTTTCACTAAAGCACAACGAACCTCTGTCATGTTCTCTTACTTTTGGTAGAATATGTGATTTTTCTTGCATACAGATGCACTTACCCATCTTCCGAGACCGGCTTCCTTGGTCTTCTAATATGATAACATAATTCAAGAATTTGCATTGTAGTCAATCTTTTTTGTTATTGTTGTTTTTCCAGATGTTGGAGTGTGAAGTTTGAGAAAGAAATGATTTAAGTTTGTATTACTTGGACTGTGGCCAAAATTTGGAATGTGTAGTGTTCTTATATCATCTAGTGTGAACATAGTGAGAATTGAGGGATGTCAGCATAAACTGTAAAAAAGTCATTGATGAGGGAAGCCAATCAACGGGGACGTTTGCACCAGTGCAATTCCCTGTTCTTGCGTGGAGACACAAGAAATGGTGACAGGTGCAGCATCTGCCACACTGAATTGTAATGTGGCAGCCAGGAACATACCTCAGTTTGCTCAACAACAAAAAGTGTTTAAGACTAAAGGAGATTGAAAAATACTTCATTGCCATTCAAACAATAAGCTACAATGCTGAAACATTTAATTATAAAATGAACAACAGAACTTTTCAGCTATTTCGTGTTTAGGGACAACCTGGAGAAGCTAGAGTTCTGAGACAAAATCAAACAGACTGAGGACACTTGTGCTCCACTTCTAGGGAAATGGTAGTGCTTATTGTTGCTGTCTGTGTTGTGAAGAATTAAGCTTGTTGATTAGGAGGCACTAGTCCCTGCCAAAATAATATTAAAGCATTTATCCAGAAGTGTCAGAACTACTCAGATGGTTCTTTGCATTGAGGTCTGGGATAACTGGAAATAGTATAGGTGGAGTTGAAATATCCTGGCTGAGACGAATAATTTTACTTGCTGCTTACATTAATCACAATATGTTTAGCCTAAACAGCTTGACCATGACTCAAGCGTGTGGGAGAATTTCTTAGAATCACGTAAGATTAATATGTGGTTCCTTCATTCCAGAGAGTGCTATAGTCATGCTGGAACATACAGCAACAGTGTAACGCTTTTAATTTTAAAAAGTCTCTGGCTGCCATAGTTCAGTGTTTAGAAAAAGTGAGGGGAAAAAAAAATCCCAAAGGATTTCTCACCTACTCAGAATTTGCTCATTAGCTTTTGATTCTTGCATCATGCCAGGAGAACCCTAAAAAACATAAGCCATTTTATGGTAAATGTAGAAGTGCAGCATTTCCTGTTTTAAATACATGAAACTGAATTAGAACCATTTTCAGTATTTATATTGGGACTGGGAAGGCAAAAGTTGTCTTGGTTGAAGGGTTCCTCTTTAGCCCTCCTCTGTCTGGGAGAACTATGTAAAAAGACTCTCTAAGAAAAGAATGAAATAATAATCTGAACAGTGAGGTAAAGAGTAGTTTACAGTCGTAGCTAGTGTGAAAGCCCTGTTGTTTCTTCAAGGTATTGACTGAAGTTGGACTGCTATAAATCTTTCTGCAAGAAATCTGTATGTATACAAGCTTGAAAATTAAGTCTACCCTGTTGTGATTGAGACACAAAAAGACCTGACTCTCAGAACTTCAGTGGTCTGTAAAATAACTAACACATTTGCCAGGAAGGAGAAAGACAGTGTGATTTGACACACATTTTAAAAAAAGAATATTGAAGTTATACTTCCATTTAATTGAGACATTAATCCTGGAAAATTGGCTCTTACACGTAACCTGAAACCTATATGGCATTCTTCTACTTGTTTTCTGATATCGCCAATTGAAAGCACATCACAGAAAATAAATGTGTTTTCTTGTCCAAAATATGAACAATTTCAAGAGAAAACACTAAGCTGAAGAGAAACCTGAAGGAGAAAAGAAAAACCAGTAAGTGCAACAGATAAATCAAGTGTCTGCCTCTAACTAATAAACTGGGAACCTCAGTACTATGTTTGACAATAATATAGGAACTATAATTTGGCTCGCAAACCTCTCAAGAAGTGGTAAAACCTGTTATGTGCTTTCTTGATGAGAAGCTGGGCATGTTGTTGACCTCATAATTCTGAGATGTTTCTTCTCTCTGGATATTCAGAGCACATGGCACTGAAATCTCTTGTTCTGATTGCTGAAGTGTTAAATAGCTATTTTCTTGTACAATTGAAGCTACACAGAAACCAAGACATAGATCCCAGCCTTGCAGTCACAAAGGGTCTGGAAAGAGACAACCAAATGTGAACTGCAAGTACTGAAAGCAGTGGTGAAAAGTGGTCAGTCAGCCTTCTGCTCGTGCTCTACAGGTTATCTGTACGTGGCCATTATGACTTGTCATTTAGACAATGGTTAGTTGACTAACTAGTAAGATGGTCACCAGACCATGCTGTTGTACTAGCAGGTTCCATTTAATGGCTGCATGCATAGAAATGGAGTTTGTGGATGGATATTTAATTGCAGTGCTATTCTTTGTAGAAGGTATACTGTTATAAACACAAGCTTTTCTCATAAAATCAGATCCAGAGGATGTGGATATTGACAAGCCAGTCATCACAATAACTGAGTGTTAGGGATGAAAGTTTAGAGATTTAGATGCTCTAGGCAGCGTTTTAGCTTGCAGCCTTTAAGGATGTTGCCGTTTAGCAATACTGTGCAGTTGTACCCTGGGGTTGGTCAGGCTGGCAGGAGTGTCAGCTGAGGAAGAAAAGTTCGTGGTGATGCTAGGAACAAAAGTGGCTCTTTCACTGCACTATAATGAATTACATCACTTTGCTTGGCAGAGGGTTTACGTTTGATCCACCCGGTTGCTCATGATCTTGGCCCAAATCTCAGCCCCTTGCTTTGTCTCCTCTGACTTTGATTCTCCTTTATAATTTCTCATACACAAAGGATGGGTTTCTTTGCTGATTGTTTAATGCTAGATACTGAAAGGTATTCAGGCATATAATTTCAAGTGAGATTAAATGTGTTTAGAATGCCAGCACTCCATTTTCCAAGCTATCTTAAATTGGGAAAATTCCTTACTTTTGGTAAAATTTGTTGTGTCTACCTTGATTTTTATTTTTAGTTGAGGTCATTTAACCCACATTAAAGTTTATGTGTATTTACTTAATTTGCATGTCCCAGGGTTTCAGGACCAAATCTTTAGCTGATAGACATCTGGGGAATTTTCTTTATATTTCAAAGCAGCCACGCCAATTCATATTAGCAGAAGATTCGGTCCTTAGACTTTTTCATAATGGAATATCTGATCTGAATCCAAGGGCCCATAAATAACTTCCCCAGGTGGTGACAGAGCACCCAGAGACGTTTGAGTCATCTACTCCTGTCTGTACCTTTATGTAGAAGTATTTTCACTAAACATTTCTCTAAACATGCATGGAAAAACTGAGCAGCATGTAGAATCTATACTGGAAAGACAGTTGTGTATTTTCATGCAGAATTGATGACTAGTTATGGAAGGGAGAATTACCAACTCTAGAGAACACAGATGTTAACTGGCATAATGCCCTCTTGATGCAAATAAATACATTAGATGCTATAAAAGATTTTAAAACAGGAGAGCTCATCTTGGCAGGAGATATATTTGCTGGATTTGTGCTATTCATTTTGTTTTATAGAATTGCTGTGGAATTGGAATAGACTATTTGAGGAGCTTCTAAATGCACCAGTGGAATGAGTCTTTAAATTCATTTTATTTGTGATGTTTTTAAAGGAGAAAATGCTTAATTTGTGCATAGGCACTTCACCTCCCTTAGTACCAAAAAGGTCTGAGCTACATGCCTGGTAAACTGAGCTGTGCCTTTACCACAAAGTGATGAAAGGCTGGGCCAGCTGTTCAGACCTTCAGAGTTGTTGGTGTGTTTGGAAAACTACAGAGGGGAACTTTCCCTTTCTATTCAGAAGCTTGATATTTGCATTCTTCCTCCTTCGTTAATATTCTTTATGATCAAAGTCTCACTGTTATCTCCACCAAGTTTTCACCACCTGCCACTCTCCTCTAACACTCCCTTTTATTCCCATGTGATTATTGGAATTTCTTCCAAGTAGAACTTGACAGAATACAACATGACCCATCTCTTCCCTTTCTCCTCCTACAGGTCTGCTCCTGTTGCCTGTCATGAAAATAAGGGAGGTTTATTTGAGTCCACCTTTACCTCCTTTTATAACCAGAGGGACATAAGCATTCATTTAGGGCAACAGATTTTAAGGTCAAAACCCACTGACATACCCTGGGAAGCGTTGTCAAGCTAGTTTAAATCAATCCTATACTCAGTAGTTTGCGTTGGATTTTTGTTATCTGTTTATTAAGGTGGAGGAAGGGCCCCACCGCTCAACCATTCATTTCAGTATCAGACAATTAGTCCAAGCCCTAGCAGAGTGGACTTGAAGAGTGCTAGAGGAGGTGGACACTGATCTCTTTTTGTTACAGCGTTTCCTATTTTTGAGTCTTGTCATTAGTTTGTGATGTTCATTGGTAAGAGGAGAGTGAAGAGTGGGCAGGATATGTGAAATGTGAGCCTTAGGTTTTTCTCTCTCTCCTAGGTGTCTGTCACATTCCATAGCAGCTGCTTTTATAACTTAGTCTTTTTTTTTTTTTTTCCCCTCTTCTCAAGACATGTCACTTTTAACTTGAGGATCTCATTTTCTTTCAAGCATTCTGCCACCTTCCTTTGTCCCTCCTGTTTTCCCTGATGTCAAGATGGCTTTTTTTTGTTGTTCCATGCTGTTGTTTTATGAAGCCTTTGTCGTCTTGTACTCCCCTCTCTCCTCTACATGCTATTGTGAGCTCCCTTTACTAGTGTCTGCATTTCTGCATCACATCAATCTTGCAATTTGACAGATGCAGCCTCTAAAATAACCTGTGCATGATACATACAACCTGAAAATAAACATTTATTTCAGCGTTAGGTGCGTCATACCTGCAAATAACCTCGTTTATCTAGACACATTTATTTTAATGCTTATTGTATAAATACCAGTATCTCAGCATACTCTACAATACCATCTGCCACTTGCTCTTGTATTATGCATAATTTAATATAGTCTTATGTTACTCTTTTTTTTTATGTTGCCAAGTTCATCCACAGCTATGTACTTTGACAAGGCTACAAGTGTGTTATGGAGATTACAGAAAATATTACACTGAGGTTTAAAGTGGAGCTTTTGGGTTAGAGACTTAATTCAGACAAGGTATCTGACACTAGCTGTTGCACAATGTGGATTGTTGCAGTATTTTTTCCATACTTTGTTTTGTATCATCTCAATAACTTAACCAAGGGTAAAAAGACAGAGTTTATAAGAAATACAAGTGCATCCCACCTGCTTACTGATTGAGTTTTCTCCGCAAGCTAGAGAACTCAATTCATATATTGAAGTGAATTAACCTCTAACTTACTGGATTGCTGGAGAGTTTCTGTGAACCACTGTCACGACACTGATATGGCTATATTTGATCAGACTGTTACTGTCTTGGTTCTTGAAAAGGCCAATACACACAGTGAGGAGATGGAGCAAGTCCTGTAGTAAGCTGTCATGTAACCAGCATTAGTTTCTCCCGATTCCATAGGTCAGTTCGCAGCTTGAGATTGCTTTTACCTTTGTTTTGCATTCCAGGACCTGCTTGGGTATTTCCATTAATTCCTGGTTCTTTATTCTATATTAACACTTTGGAAAAATAAAATCTAAATTTGCAACAGCTAAAACTTGGTGTCTGTTTTGTAAAAAACGCATTCAGTAGCCCAGGTCTAGCCCTCGCCTAATGAGTTGTTTTAATTGTTGCGTGCCCTTCCTCTGGGATGTCATGTCTCTTTGTGAAGTTCCCAAAGACAGTTCTTAGAATGTGGTATCAGGTAGTCCCCAAGGACTAAAAATAAGCAGAATTAAATCAGTTCCTGCTGACTTGAACATCTCTAATTTATTTAAATACCTTTTTTACCTCTCCATGGGTTCTGGCCTCACGGTCCAAAGCCATAGCTAAAATCCAAGAGAGCTTCACGGATGACAGGTGTAAGCTGCAGGAGAGTACTGAGCCCTCCTGAGAACTGCCACCCCCACAGCTTTCTAGCTGTCTCTTTGTAACATGGGTGACTGAGTTTTTCAGCCATACTTATGCAAAGCCACAGTCCATCAATTCTGAAACAAGTTGTCCTTGATCACCAGTACTTTTTCATATTTAGGATTAGATAGTTCTCATTACCCCCGTTTTTGTACTCACAAATCCGTTTCTGTTCAAAGTGATTTTAGAGGAATTTAGGGACAATGTCTCTTCCCTCATTGTGGTCCAGACCCCTCTGTTGCTGTTCACACCCCACCTCAGATCTGTGGTAAATTAGTGTCCAGAAAGAAAAGATTCTATCGGTATATAAAATGGAATTATGGAGCATCTAAGGTGATAGGGATGCAATATTTTAGCACTAGTGTTTAATGAGGATATTTCTTGAGGAAACTGATTTACCTTTAAGATATGGAGTTATAATAACTATAGCTTAACTGGAACAATATTGGTGTAAATGTAGATAGAGCAAAATAGCCCAATGGTGGATACCATAGATGCTGAACTCATCTGTTCTTCTCCACATCTAAGTGTGATTTTCTTCTGTTGGACATTATGCATAGTTTCTCAAGTGAGGAAATAAAATGCCCTGTTTTTATAACCTTAGCTACAAGTTAGCATCATTTAAGGCTCTAAATGACTCTGTGTACTGTTAATGAAAGCTGTTTAACTAAAACTGCATAGAGCATTGTATCTATAATGAAGCATCAGAAATGTTACATAAAAGTAAAAAGAACTGCAAAGTAATTTTCCTTATTGTTTTATCCCCTGCATTTTCTTTCTGAGTTTTGCACTTGAAATTAAATTGAGTCTATTCCCAAAAGGCAAAATACAAAGATCATATACACAAGGATCATTAATGGAGTATGCCGGAGTTCCCTTTTGTGGGTCTGTATTTTACACGTCTGTGACGTTAATTATTGAGTCCTTTCATCACCTATTCATGATCATTGCACTTCACAAAGTACGGAAAATAGAAAATTAAAGCAAGATTTTCAGCTTACTTGTTTTTTTCTGCTGATATACCCTGATATATCTCTGATTTTCAAGGGACTGTCATTTAAATACATCTACTTAAATGACACTGGACTTAAGTACATCTACTTAAGCGCTGGACTTACATGCTGATTTTGTGTTAAATATTTAAGGCACAGAAGCTGAGGTATGATATTTAGCACCACATTCTTCTTGGTCTTTAGGTGCTAGAGGAGGCTATGACTGGTGTACATTTCAGGGCTCATCATCAAGGTTTGCAGAATCAAAAGCAGGCAGTCTCTGAGCTTTTTCCAATAATCATGAGTATTTACAATTATCAAAAATTGAAATTGTCTGATTTTGATAATTGACTTAATTGAAGGTCGCAGCCTGCTTTTTACAGGAGAATGAATATCATTTTACTTGGAATAGAAAGAAATTTGTTCTTCTCCTGCTGTTTTTGATAGGGTGTCTGACTATTCTGTAACCCTTACGGGAAAATATTTTGCTTAAGTTCTATTTTTATCTCCTGTTTGTTTATTTTTAATTACTGCTTCAGTATCCTGGGATTTACCATCGATCTTATCTGCCTACACAATTATCCTTAGCTTGCTGAAGGGTTTGTTTATTTTTAAGTTATATGTGCTCTTTTAACACTTTTTGTGTGTGTGTCTACTTGTAACAAGAGAATTCTGCTTTACTTGGAGGGAAGGTGGATTAATATTAGTGGTGTTACAAGGGTGTAACACAAAGGGAAGATGTTGTCTGAACACTATTGCTGTCTCAAGGTTATCATCTTTGTAGCAGCATCTCACAGGAATATGCACCATGGAATGAGGTGCTTCTGCCCCAAGGTTACCTAGGGAACACTGTAACATTAAATGTGGGAGGTTAATGTCTTTAAGAGTGTTTTAAATGCACTGAAGTTCTTTGTAAAGCAACTCCCACTAGCTTGAGAAATATCTCTTAAATTTATGAAAAATTTATCTGCAACTTCAGTGGAACAGACAGTTTCTACTTCTTACAGTACTGGAAGGTTGGCTCCCTACATAGGTTTTGCAGTATCATTTAACTATTAATTCCACTCTTAATTAAGTTAATAGAGTCTTATCGATGAGTAGATCTGTGTAATTCAACTGATACAACTTAAGATTCTGCCCCAAAATTTATCTTTCTTCATTGCTGAAGAAATCGTTTTTCCCTTTTGCTTACACAGGAAAAGTATTTTCTGTCCCAGTTAAAAAAACATTGGCAGCAAAACTCCAAGCTTTTCTTCAGCTCAGAATATATTTGGATACCTGTTAAAGATTTCTGATAAACTTCTTCCCAGTGTTTAAAGACACACTGTTCAAATTTGGTGAGTGTTGAAAAAGGATGAAGTGTGAACTTGTAGAACGTTCTCTTTGAGCCACACAAGGTGACTCCTGCATCCAGGTGGATCTCCCTGATGGCCACTGCCATTCTCCTTGAGTTCAGGTTTGCTCACTTATTTACTGGGAGGAACTTTTGGCTTGGAATATCATCTTTTGGACATACTATATACTAATAGTAACTTTCGGTTTGTGATTAGTCTGAAAGCTGCTCTAAATGTCTCCTATCTATTTGCTTTCCAGAAATATGGGCTGAACAATTTCTAAGAAAAGGTCTGAAGAAGGTTGATCATTGAATCATCCTGTAAAATTTCATGAGAACTATAATTATAAGAGGTAGAAAAAAATCTATAGAATGGGATAATTTGCAATTAAATTCAATGGGGCAGTTGTCAGCCTATATAAATTGGTGAATTTATTGACTTCAGTGGAGCCTGCTTACCCAGTATGAGGATTCAGCCCTATCACTTTTTTGAAGTGAGTTCTGTAGAACCCATTTTATGTCAATTACTTTTATTCAGTTTGGTATGATTAATTATTACTGTTCCTTCTGTGAGAATGGACCAAATGGCTGTCGTTAGAGACTTCTGCTGAAATGACTCACTCGAGAATGATGAGTAGTGCTAAATTTTGCAGCTTATCAGTGAGGACCAAGGAAATTCGTTGTCATGAGTTCTACTTGCATGTGCTAGAAAGCTCGAGTCACTGTTAGGCGAACCCTGAATTTGGTTCTCCTGCCTTACTGTTCTGTATTGCCACAGAGCTAGTTTCACTGCAGGCTGTATAAGGTCAGCATCCTGTGCAATTAATCTAAATTATGTGCACATTTCAGAATATGCCACATTGCAGCACTTTAACCATCATACAAACAATTACTGTAGTTCAGGTAGAGTTCACTTTGAAAGTTTCCTATTGGCCTTCTGTAAAAAACCTTTAGTTTTGTAAGGGAAACTGTGGCATAAACTCCTTTATTTTCTCTAACATATGAAATCTGAAACAATCAATGGGTTACCCAGTAAATCGATTTTTCCTCATTCTCTGCAGTTCTTGGGTTTCCTTACCTTCCCCTGACTCAGGGAAAATATTCATCAGGGTATGCACATACAGTTTCCCTTACTATATCGAGTCTGAATTGCTGAACTTGGTGGCTGCTGTAGCACTTCCACAGAGTTTGTAGGGTAATGTAAAAAGAAAATACAACAGCTAACCTTGCAACTTGTACAGATTTTCATCCTAAATTAAGGAAAACAAAAAGTTGATAGTTTGACTGTCTCCCTTATTTTCCTTGCTGTATTTTATTTGGAATTAGATGCTTCCTGCCTCATGCAAATACTACTTCAGTCTGTTCTGAAAGGCTGCACAGACTTTAAAAGCCATTTACCCTGCCAGGGTGTGAGCCTGAGGGAGTGTTTGCTCATCTCTTGGAGCAGCAGCACTGGAAAGGATGGCTGTAGGAAACAGGGTGGTTGATGTTTGCTCTGCCTGGTCCCTTTAACAGTGCTGGTAGCTGAAGGACAGCTTCAGACTAAGGCTGTTGTAATAATCTCCACTGAACAACGCAGCAGTGAGCTTCAGTACCACATCAGCATTTCTGAATTATGATATTTTCTTGAATTTTCCAGGGTTTTGTCTACCTTTTTGGCCTCTACTTAGAAATATATATGTTCCCTTCAATTCAAAGGGAATTGAACTTCCCTTTCAATTAGACCTATTTCACAGATGGAAAAAACGAAGATGGAGAACCCAGTGCTGCAAGGTGACTGCTACAGTCACGTTATAGCTGACTTGGCATTCAGAGACACTGTAAAGCAGATTTCACACCACTGCCACCTTAGTGGATGGCCTGTGATAGATAACACCTCACACTGGGGACACTGGAGTTGATGTAGGGGAGGAATGGCACAGGATGTGCAGCACAGGTGCTGAAAAGTGTGACCATGACAGTCTGGGGTAATGGGGTGTTTGGATTCCCATTTGTTGCAAGATGTGTGGACAATAGGATGTGAACTATGCTTTCTCAGGCCTCATGCTGTGTCAATGGTGGTGAACAGCTAAACGTGTGTGTTGCTGTTGCAATTCCTTCTTCAGCAGTGTTTCACCATTCCTTTACTACTATACTATGTATGTTATAATTTTATAGATATTATTCCTTCCATCAAATTATCATACTTCAGAATGAGAAACTGAGATGGCTTATTTTGGATCTCAGGTTTATTTTCCCCTCTGTGGGAGGCAGAGCATCCTTCCCCTTCCTCCAAAACACAAATCTTCAAACTCCAGCAGTTAAACCACAGTCCAGAGCACTAACATTTGGATTTGGAAGCATTTTGCGCACACAGATGGGACTCCACGAGGTGCAAAGCAGTGAAGAATGTTGTAAATTGTCAAGTCAGGTTAAATTAAAGTTAAAAGAGGAGAAAAAAGAACCAGTCCTGAGGAAGTGAAGGGAGATGCTCCAGATGTGGGTAGGGTGGGATCTGACTGTGTTCCAATGCTTTTTTGAGGCAAATGGGGAGAAGTCAAGTCTTCAGCTAATGTTTTTTGGGAGCGCTGGAGGTGACGAGGTAAGGACAGGGTGTTTTGGAGGCACCTCCCAGCCATGAGAGTTGTTTTTCGGGGTGATGGAGGCCTGTTCTACCAAGTCTGCTTCATGCCTGCATGGTGCTGATGCAACAGGTGGATGCCAGCTTGTCTCCTAGCTTCTCAAAAAGGAAAGTAATAAGGTACAGGGGAATTGAGGGATGCTGCCAGGGCCTGTAACCCATGCTGGGCTCTGTGGGGCTGTGGCTGACAGGACAGGAATGACTCTACTTTGCTCCCTTATTAACAGGATGTGGGGCAGCATCCCTGATGTGGGGTCATTATGAGGGGACTGAGTGGGTTTGAAGCTGCCCTTGAAACAGAGAGAACCAAGGACTCCTTGAGTCACCTCTTGCTTTCTCCACAGCTCTGTGTCCCAAATGAAAGTCTGAAGTAATTGGCAGTCTTCTCTGACATCTCATTTTAATACCGCAGTAATTCCATTTTAGACAAACTGTGTACTTTTATCTTCCTAAGGGATCTCAAACAAGCTTTTAATTCTCAGCAAAACCTTTGCAGATCATATTTAAGATCAGGGTTGGTGCTAATTTTTGTAGAGTGCCTGAAGCATGACTCAGGGAGAAGTGTGGGGAGGGGGTCTAGAATGATCTCGAAGGCTTCAGGCAGACCTCCTCTTGTCATGGTGCACAGTGGACAGCACAGACCATGGAGGAAAGAGCAGCTCTATTGAAACAGCAAGTTCAGAAACTATTAAAACATGGTTGTAATGAAGCAATATTGTAAGGAACAGAAGGAACAATGGGCCATGTCAAGGACCTAGTTTTCCTCTCAGGCTAGGAAAACTCAGTTATTTTATCTAGTTTCATGCTTGTGGCAATGAACAAATTTGTTTCTTTCCTCCTTTCCATTTCCTGGTGTACCTATGTCTTGCCTATTGGCACCTTGTAGAAGCAGTGGAGCTTGCCTCAGCTTTGGACTTGGGGTTTGGTTTCCCTTAGTGGAAGCCATACTACAGTCCTGCAATTGGGGATTCTGGCTCCTGGAGGGAGCCTGTACCCCATCTCCATCCCCAGCATTAATCTCAAGAGTCAGTCTGTCACATCATATAGTGGAGTCTGGGCAGATGAGAAATGTAAATGAGAAATTAATTGTGAAGCTATCAGAGAATTGTGAAGTTGGGATAAGATGACACTCCCCCCAACAAAAAGAAACCAACCCACAAACAAAAAAACCTGGAAGCCAACTCCCAAAACATTTTGTTCTGCGATATGTAGGAGGAGGCATTATAAACCTAACTAGTATGATTCAGACAACAGAGGTAAGAATTATGTAGTGCAGAAGAGAGTTTAAGTTGGAAAAATGTGATTGAGTTAAGAGGAAGAAAAAATTTAGGCTGCATCTCATGAGAAAATAGGCTAATTGTGAAATCCTCTACTACACTTAGATCTGGGCCTCCTGGGAAATAATGGAAAAGGCTGTTTCTCGGCACATAGAAGCCTCTAGACAAAACACCCGTACTTTAGGAATAGGTTAGGCATAACTGCATTATAGCTCAGCAGCAGCAACCCTGTTTCTGCACTGACAGGAAAGACCTAACTAATTTATCAGTAACAAGTTTTTGTGTATCTCCTTTTCTGTACGCCTACGACACTGAGAATGCTGATGAAGGTTTTTGGTTACAGAGGTGATTTTACAAAGTGAGAATTTATCTATTAGGAACAGCTTTAAAACTAACAGTTCATTTTGCACAGGTTGCCCAGCAGCCAGCAGATAGGAATAGCTATTTACCTCTACTCTCAGCTTAGGTTAGATTTGCATTACTAAATAAAAGGCATAATAAAATTTAAGGTATTTCCTTAAACCGTTCAGTGCCCCTGGGAAGGATTTGCAAATGCACTTGTATTCATCATTTAGAAGGTTTCCTGTTGCTTACAAATATCTATTTTCTTGAGACACCTTATCAAAGAAGTGGCTTAGTGTTTTTCATCATCCACTGCAGCCTGTTTGCAAGCAAAAGAGGATGCGCGGTTTGGAAATATTTGCTCATGGTATTGTTTGGTAAACTTAAAAATGCATCAAAGATTTAAAATAAAAAACCTAACAATGAGCATGATGTGCAATTGGATGCAATTGCACAACTCAAAATGATGTTTAAATCTCAATTGCCCATCCTATGTATGTCACTTTTCTACAGCTACTGCTGTTTCTATATCCATTTATTTTCACTAAACAACATGGCTCAGATCTTTGCTTGGTGGCTGTCTATACCTTTCACTGGAGGTTAGTTTTACCTTCAGTGTTAGCTGAAGTACTTTACACCCTCAAAAGATCAAGGGGAGGACTGTTTCTTCAAGCTCGCTGTGTTTGACATTGGCTTTTAGTCTCGTTTGAGCTGGAACTTTTCTTAATGCTCTTTATCTCAGTTTTCCATCAGTGACATTTCAAAGCTGTTGCATGAACTCAAGCCGATCTTAGTGCAGCTAAAGGGAATATTCCATTTTCTCCTCTATCTTCATTCCTCCACCCTTGCTCTCTGGGCTTATCTGAAAGGCTGGTGTCAGCTGTAGCTTTTATCTTTACCTATCCTTTAGTCAGTTCTACTTACTTACTAGGCCAAAAAAAGAGAGAGAAACAACTTACAAAAAGATGGATAGATTCTGTCTGGGTTTGTGAGTGGAATGAAGAAGTCCAGATGATGCCAGAGCCAGTGCTGGGCGAGGTCTGGTCTGAGCTGGGTGAGCATGGAGGGAAGATGGAGAACAAGACCTGCTCCTTGCAGCAGCAGAGAAACAGGCAGCTATTACCATGTCTCAGCCACTCTGGCTCACCTGCATGAGAGAAACATGTGATTTTGCCTGACAGGGCTGCTGTGAAGATAAATTGATACCTGTTTAGGATGAACTCAGCCAACATCTAGGGAGACAGTGTTGCCAAAAACAAAGATCTGTTTTCCTTGCTTTTAATTACCAAATACACTTTCCATCAGATTAAGGATTTTAATGCTAATTTTCATGTCCTTGTGTATATTTGTAAATTGTGCTACTGAAAATGGAGGTGTAAACATCAACTAAATGGCTAAATCAGGAAAACAGAATTCTGATCTTTCAGTTTTTGTCAAGAAAAGATTTATAGAGAAATATTACAATAAGTACACAGAAAATCACCACAGAAAGCCTATGAATGAATTAACATTCAAATATACATATTACATTCGCATCAAATCAGTGAAGTAATAATACTTGCTTTGAAGAATTTGCACTGGCAAAGTTGACTGAAACGTTCTTGTGCATATTTAGCTCAAATGATATGCAGCAAAAAGAGACCATATTTGTGAATGTGCACTCAGGTAGATAGTTTACCTCTGTTTAACCAAACAATGCAATCTTAGGTCATTAAATAGTACCATCCCAGTAATGTAAATAACTCTGTAGATCATATCTGCATTCCAAGAATTTGCTTAATGGAGGAAGACTACCACTATCAAGTTTAATTAGAAAAGCAAACAAAATTGATGTGTGCTGATCCAAAGCCTATTGAAGCTTATAGGAATCTTTCAGCTGGTTCCTTTACTTCTGTATGTTATCTATGATTAGGACTGAATCAAACTTGGTTTCTTCAGGCTTAGGAAACTTGGATTTTCAGTAGCATTAGCAAGATAAGAAACAAGCTGGTGAAACAGTACAGTTTTTCCCCTTAAAAACCTTGACAAGACAGCATTGAAAGATTGTAGGATTCTCCCCCACCCCCATTTTTGTCATAGTGAGCCTTCAATTCATATATTTATAAACCTGATTGTGTGCATCTTGGTGGACTGCAGCACTCCAGAGTTTTTATGCTTTTCTGGTTGTGGCCTGAGGAGTAACTCCATTGTAACCTTTGCTGCAGAAGCATAGGGAAAAGCATAACATTTCTATACTCTATAATGATGCTCAAACAGGACAAATGAGAACCCATTTGCAGGGCTGACACTTCAACCATACTGTAGATGTGTCACACATCCTACATAAAGCAGCAACAAACATAGTTTTGAACACTGGCATTTCTACAGTCAATTTTCAGAGGAGACTCCAGTTTCAGAACACTTGATTTCCAACTTTTTTGCTCAGTAACAGTAAAACTTACTTGTGGAAATGCTAAATTTGGCTTCTAATCACATTGCACTAAGTGTTGTCTGCAGACAGTAAATGAGCCCTTGCCTTGGAAGGCTTCTAATTTACTTCTCAAGCAATGAGGCTTTTGCACGTAAAGAGTAATCTTTCTGGAATATTCCAATGATAGCAATGAAACTAGGCAAGACTGTTCTCATAAGCCAGTGTACCTCTGTGGGTAGGTGCTATTCCCATTTATTTTAAAGAATTTAATAGCAAATTTGGTATCCTTGGTAATATATAAGAACAGAGAAAAGTCACTGGGACTACATTCTCTGGAAAATTGACTAAAGGATAGAGTAAGTTTCATTCACAGTGATTGTTATTCATTGACAAATCATTTAAGATTCATCTTGATCTGCTTTTTTAAAATGTTCTGCATTTGAATTTGCAAGAATGGTTCCAATTTTTGGGCAGTAGTAAGCAATAGTTGCAGTAATCATCTTTTTTTTGTTTAAAGGAACCTGTGACTACAGGACAGCTACAGGTGTAAACAATTACTTCATGCTAGAGATATCTGAATAATCTTTCCTGAAGTAACTCTTGAAAGTGAACTGGAATAATGCAAATGATTTAAACAGTTTTCAAGCAAGTGCTTTCTTTCATCAGGATTCATTCTAATAATTTTTTCAATCATTTAGAGAGTCAATTTATCTTAATTTTAGATTGTTATTAAATTAAGTGATGATGTCTGTGGGTAGGATGGCTTTTACAGACTAGAGTGTCACAGTAGAGTGATTTAGTCCTAGATCTGAAATGTTTTCATGCTATTAAGTGACTGTTAAGGTATCATGTAAAATGAACAACTAATTTATTTTAATATTTCATGTTCTTCTAGAGCTGTTTTTCTTCCAAAGTATTTAAGTGACAAATGAGAATCAGAATCTGCAATTGACTTTTTTTTTTGCAGTTATATAGAGAAGACTCTTTTATCTATAACTGACAAAAACCACCTTTTCTTTTCCATAACACAGTTGTATGTCTTTATCTCAGAAAGACAATATAATCTACACAGTGTAGCTCTATATTTGTTCTTGTAAATCTCTGAATATAGGCCTTTCTGTAGGCAGTGCTTTACATATGTCAGTCAAATACAATTGGTGTTCTGCTCACATATAGGTCTTGATTTGTGTGCCATTTATTTATCATGTGTCTCCTTCTGGCTGTGCAGCCTGTGTATAAATTACTAACAATTATTGACTATTGAACTGTTTGTTGTTTGTAGGCTGAACAATCTTTGTCTGGAATTAGTGCCTCTAAATGTTGCAATTAACTTACAGGAGCAGGAAATACCTCGATAATTTCTTCCTTGCTTCTTATGTTCCTCTTTAGATCTGTCATGTTTAACTAATATTTGCTATGTGGTACTTAACTCTGCAAAATTGTAAGAGATAAGATTCCCGTCTCTGCCCTCCCATGGGCTATGCAGCAAAACGTAGGTACATCGTCTGCAGTGTATGTCAATCAAATCAATAGTTTGTGCTATATCTTTATTTTAAAAGCACAGCAACTAGAGTCTCCTTTCATACTGAAAGAAAATCAATCCTCCATACATGAAAACAGTTAGTAATGGTCTTACTTGAGCTTAACCTACACTGAATTATTCATGGTTGAGTTATCCAGGGAGAATATTACCTTTGTAGTAGACTGCTTGAATTGTCTCTTGTTTATTTTCATTGGGATGATTTACTTGAATAAGGAGTGCAGGAACAGGTCCTGTATTTGCTGGACATGAGAACATTTCAGACTGGTTAGTCCATGGTGGTGTGGGATTTTTCTTTCTCTTTTTTTTTTTGTTTGTTTCTTCTTTGGTTGTGGGTTTTTTTTGTTGTTGTTTTTATGTGTGTTTGTTTTTTGGGTTTCTGTTTTTATTTTTTTTTTTTGTTTAGGATCCCAGCGTGGGGTCCCGAAGTGAATGCTAGTGCATTTGAATCTGGATGGCTCCCTGTTGACATGCCATCTGCAGATGCTCATGTAGAGTATGTTTTAAGCAGCAAACACCTGGGGTGCTATATTAAAAAATGCTCAGCATTTCAAAACCCCAGTGATGGAGTGTAATATGCTCTTGATATGCCACTTGCTGTTAGAACTATAAGCTGGATCCTGCTAAGTCCTAATGCCTCCTGTTGAAGTGAGTGATGGCACAGAATGCTTGGGATATGAGAGATGCATGACTTAGAGGTGTATTAAATGGAGTTTAACTCTGTCAAAACTCCTCTTTTATTTAGACAGAGTTGTTCTAAGCTTATCTCCTTTGTCTCTTTAAAGGACTGTAGTGCAATACCCCTAAAGCAAGAGGATGAGCAATAGTTGCTACCAGGCCTTTAGACTATTTTGACATTCCTTATTTTAGTAGTATGAGTTTGCAAACATCTGAGTCGTGTAATTTTATGGTGCCAAGAATCACAGAATGGTAGGTGTTGGAAGGGACTTCTAAAGATCATCTAGTCAAACCCCCCTGCCAAAGCAGATCTACCAAGATCGGTTCACACAGGACCACATCAAGGTGGGTTTTGAAGATCTCCAGAGAAGGAGCCTCCACAGTCTCCCTGGGCAGCCTGTGCCAGGGCTCCCTCATCTGAACAGTAAAGCAGGTTTTTCCTTAAACCAATTCTCCAGTGGTAAAAGATGAGGTAAGAGTGTAGTGTGTGTATAATAACAACAAGGAATGCAATCACTAACTTGATTTAAAAAAAAATAATGTCGCATTTAATGGCAAAAAATGATAAAAATCAATTCAGTAAATATTGAAGGTATTTTTGGATTAATTCAGAGAGAAGTAAATACAATTTGATCATGTTTCTTAGGATGACCCCCAAACCCCATTCAAATAAGCACTATGGATTTTAAAGATCTACCACATCTTTGTTGATGTGTTATTGATCATGGTTACTCAGCAGTTCAGCTCTTGTTGTTGAAGACTGCCTAAGGCACTGAGATCACTTTGTTATTAGCAGATTATGTTGTTCAGATACTTTAATGGAAAGATTTTTTTTTTAAGTACTTTTACTGATTGTGTGTAAGAGGGAGGAACATTCATAGAATCATAGAATGGTAAGGGTTGGAAGGGACTATTAGAGATCTAGTCCAACCCCCCTGCTGAAGCAGGTCATCTAGATCAGGTGGCACAGGACGCATCCAGGACTTAATTATCACTGGTTCCAACAGACTAGAGTACTGTTATCTGTTTGTAGAGGACAATATGATACAATCTTCATAAAACGTTTGATCAGTAGTGTAACAGTAGTGAAAAGTAGTGTGTATCTTAATATGTTTGGCTTATATGACTGACAGACTGAGAAGCAAAAATCCTTCTTTCTGGCATCTGCAGCATAGGCCATCTAAACTCAGGGCTGCAGTTCCTCAGACCGATGCAAAATTTATCACGTATTTGGTAGTTTTTAGGGGAATTTTCTATCAGTGATGCTGGTATGGATTTAAAAATAAGGGTTTGGGAAGCTTTGGTGGGGTCTTTAAAGTTTCTGATTTTTGGTATCTTGACTGGACAATTTGCTGCTTATAATTTTGATTAAAAAGAAAAAGCTCCACAGCCAACAACAGCAAAGTGATTTTCCTATAATGAGGCTAGGTGGTCCTTATTTTATTTTTGTAATACTAATTAACTTTCCAAGTGTTTCTAGAATTTTGCAGGGATTTGTTTTTTAGTTCTAAAACCCGCTATTTGAGTAAGTAGACCTGCATGTACTGAAGGTACTCAACCCTTACAGAGCGTGAAATTAAGCAGTTATTTGAGTTATGAACTCTAGGGGTAAATAGAGCCACTGAAATGTTAGCAGCCTCCTGAACCTGATTGTGCTGGAGCTACTGTAAACAATAGATGCAAGTAGCAAAGGAGTGGGTAGACAATTCATGATAATACATGCAGAATTCTTCCTTTTCTTTTATAAATCACAATAAAAGCACTTGGATCAAACGGTATCTCAGCAACAACTTGACAAGTGACGTATAATACACCCTCAGAGAATAGAAAAAACATCATTTGTCTCCAACAAAGGTGTTTAGCATTCTAATCCTCTCTTAACATAAATTAATTTGCAGTTATACTAGCAGTGTTTTTACATATGTATTTGGCATTTGCATCAAAGTACTTCCCAATCTTCAGGTGCACTTGCTGCTTCTGGAAGTATTAACCATTCAGAATGTGAGGACAGGTTAATGTGCCACATGCCTCAGGTTCAGCTCTGGTTTTTCCTCTTACATAGTATATTTAGTCTTCAGGGAATTAAACATGTTCTTCATGAACCAGATGAATATGTATTAAGTATTTTGTCAGAGTGTACTTATTCACACAGAAAAGGCAATATTTTATTTGAAGAGTGCATGAAAAATCTGTTGAAAGCTCAGGGAAAACTTGTATTCCAGTAGAAAGTTTGTCTGCTTGTATAGTTTATTGTTTCAAGACTTGGATGTGTACTTTGAAAATGGAATAAACCACAGTAAGAGAAACAGATTTCTACATAGTAATCTTTCTCAATAGATGATAGGTTTATAAGCCAAAAGTTGCACACTTGTTTCCCAAATGTATCTTGGTCGTGTGACAGATAAAGATACAGTACCAGGCAATTACTACAGGCTGTTAAAAAGAACAGCTTTTTAGGAAAAAACCCCCAAAACTATGAAAGAAAAGGAAAAGCTCTCTGCTCTGCTATTTTTAGGATTCATGGACTGTACAATAATGATTGATCATTACTGAGTATTGTTTTTAAAGCTTTGTGAAGATGAAAAATGCTATATCTGGTGGTTTGATAAAAAAATATGTAAAGCTTTTACAACAATAAAATGCTCCTGTTTTCTCACATCTGTAGCAGTATTTATAACACTGCTTTGTTTCTAGATGGGGAGGAATATAAAAAGGAAAAAAAAAAAAACCCAGTTCAAAGCTCAGACCTTTCTTTGCTAATTTTCAACATACCTTTTTGATACTTAAAACAGAGCAGGACAATAAAGGACGTATTTCAAGACAAGCACAGAGACTGACTCTCCATTAAAGCTATACCTGCTGTTAACCTCCACAGTACTTCAGATGGAATATTTTTAGTTTGATTCTATAGCCCATTTACTTCTCTTATTTTCGAGCTCTGTAGCCAATATGTTAATAGATCATCAAGAATTGACATCTTCCTTTTTAATGATAACCTCCTTTGAGTTTCGAAGTGTTTATGTGGATTGTGTAGCCTTGTGAAATATGCAGCAACGCTGAAGTACATCTTTGAGGGTAACAAGCAGGAAGCTATAATAAACACACTTGTCAAGTATATGCAGACAGAAATGGGAACATGCTGGTGAGGAATACATGAACTGCTATACCTCTTTGTTTGAATGTGAAATACGCTCATCAAGACACAGAATAAAATAATTTTGCCCATGGAATGCAGCAAGTAGAGATGCAGGGGAAAATGTCTTTGTCTCTTGAGGCTGTTCCTGCCTGGCCGTGGGGCTGACCTGTGTGCCTGATTCCCAGAGATGATGGAGTGGGCAGGTGCAGTTGGTTTAATTGCTGCGGTTTGTTCGACTGACACTTCTGGAATTGTAAAAGATAATCCTGGCTGAGGGATGTTGCCTGCCTCTTTCTAGCATGGCTTATGTTAACAAGACAGAAACTTACTGTAGGCTAGGTCTTCACCTGTTATAGTTCAAGGCAGCCAGCATTGTTGTCACAGGCACTAAACCAGCAGGAAATTTTAAATCTAGAAGTGGAAAGGGATATAGTGCAGTTGCTGTAAAATCATCCTCAGTTCAGGTACAATACACACTTTTTCTCCTATATCTTTCCTGACTATGAAGGGGAAAGTGCTGCTGGAGGTCTTACTTTAGAGCACTGCCTTTGCTTGATGTTTCTGTTAGGGGCAAGTCAGAAAGGTAAGAAACCAATGGTTGAGGTTAATGAAAGTTTCAGAAGCATTTCTAGGGGGTAGATTTGACCGTGGAACACATGAGGGGTGTGCAGTAGTCCAACCTGTTCGTTGAGATGTGATAGGGATTGCATGGCACACCAGGCTACCAATCTCTCATCCTCCTGCAGTAGGGATGCAAATGAAATTTCAACAATAATCAAAAGCAAAGATATCATTCAAGTATGATGCAAATAAATTACTGTAAGTGCATCATGTTAGAATTGTATCCCCATTTGAATCATGTGATTCAATGGAAAAATGATCTTTTTTGGAGCCTAGTGAAGGGCTTGGTCTGAATTATCTCAAATCCTTTAGCTATTGCACTAATTCAGCTTACCTAGGATCTGGGAAAATGTTTAGGGTTGGCTTCTCATTTCTGTTTGAACAGAGATGGGTATGAGGTGAGTAGGCTCCTAATTTAAGGTTTTTGTTAGCTACCTAAAACCAGCCAGAATCAGAGCTGAGCAAGCTAAGAATAAACACCAAAAGACTACTCCAGAGTTTGGCTTGGGCAACTGCTGGAGCATCAGCCACACTTGGAAACAGCACCGACAGATTGAAGGGGTTTGGCCTTCAAAACTGCAACAGATTGAAGGAGTTTGGCTTGAGAAAGCTGTAGGAACAGGAACAGCAGTTTGTGAGACAGCCTGCCTTATGCAAATGTAGAAATGGCAGCAGCAGATTCTGATGGGATGTGTTGCTGGTGTATCTCCAAAAATTTTTAAACTGGCTGCTCATGTAATACCAGGGCCCTATCACCTATATGCTCAATTTATCACTGTGTCTTGGAACTTTTCCATCAGAGCAGTGGAAAACAAATGTTATCCTGCTATAAAAGAAGGAGAGAAATCAAGCCCACTCAGCTTATTATTTACAGACCTATCTCACCACTTCCAACTCTATCCATGATAGATAATTAATAAATTGATTCACAAGCAACTGTTTAAGTACTTGAAGTTAAACAACATACTGAATGATGCTCAGTCTGGATTTCATTCTTATTATTTCACTGTTGCTGCACTAAGAAATTGTTGGAGACATCTCCTCTGCTTGTATATCAAAGCCTATTTATATATGCAGTATTTATTACCCTGACAGAGTCTCCTTTGACATAACTGACCATTCTCATATACAAAAATTCACTTGAAATCAGTTAAAATTAAGACTTTTTTTCTTTCAGTTACATTTGCCTTCCAGAAACCAAATGAGTTGCATTGGCAATGGACTGTTACTTATGCAATATAATACTAAGGAGTCTTGTAACTGGGCACCATATTGACTGTTACATGTTCGTTAAAAGCTGTTGTGTATGTTAACAGGAAGTTATAGTTCTTCATGGCTAAAACACATAGTGGGACCAAATCTCTATTAAAATTGAAAGCAAGCCTGAAATCACAGTCTTATCTCTTTCAAACACAGCATCTCATCTTTTTTTTTTTCCCCATATGGTTCTAGAGATACATACATACACAGAGATATCCAGGAACAGCATCAGTATAGTTATGCTGTAGAAAGCAAAAGAGCTAAGAGGAAGGAGAGGCTTAAGCAAGGATGAGGTACTCTGGAGGGACCTTATTTCTTGTTCTCACCAGGGCACTGAACCCCCAAATATTCCAGACACTTCTGTTACAAACAAAATTAATAGATTTATCTTTATTTGATCAAGGGTATATAACTCTGAGAGCAAAAGACTTATTTTATTCTGAGGCTTGGCCTGTGCCACAGTTGGGAACATTCAGCTCCACTACCTCTTTCTGAACATCCTGTAAGTGTCCTTTTTGTAATACATCCCTAGTGTAGCAGGACTTTTCACAAGAAAAATGTCCATGTGAATGTCACATGAACAAGTCTTTAAAATCTTGGATTCCTAAATGATAAAGAACTTGGCCACAATGATTTCAGCTTTGTTTTGGTTTAGTAGTGATATTGATTCAATTAAATTTGCTTTACATCAATAATGGCCAATTGGGAACCATAAACTTATTTGAGCAGAGGAGCAGACTGGTTGTGGGAGGTCTGTCATCACTAGTGTCCATCTCAATGCCATCCCTTCAAGGAATTCCCTGAATCCTGTAGAAGAGAGCAGCAGTGCTCTTATGGTGAGAAAGCAGCAAGAAGAGCATGTTTAAAGCTGTTTAAACCTTCTTCCTCTGCCAGTAGACTTGTACATACAAGGGGCAGATATTACAATATGCACATGCAAGTGTAGTAAGGTCCCTCAGAGTGCTGAGCAGATCAGACTCTCATCATGTCTTTCTAGCAGGAATAGCATTAAGTCATCACCAGACAGTAACTGGAAAAGAAGATCTGGCAAGTCCATTCCCCTCATGGAGATGGAGCTAGTGAGGAAAAAAACCTTCCCTTAGGCAAGGAGGGGCTGTGGCGCCATGTCACATGATAGGTGGTAGAAGTGTAGGCTGTTGCTGTGCCAACACATGAGATTTGGGGGAGTCTATTCTTAATCTAATTGTTTTTATAAGCTGTTAACCAGAAACATTTTTGAGTTGAATCATATTCAGTAAGACTTGGGTGTAGTCTTAGTCTGCAGAAACTCCAGGTTTGGTATGACCCAGGCAGGCTGTGAAATGAAACTGAAATACAGTTCAGACATGTAGTCTGGAGGGCTGGAGATTCAAGTGGTATTCCTGATTTCACCAGAAATGTGATATGTGATAAGCTTTTTTCCTTTTTTTTTTTTTTAAATGAGGAGTGCAAGTTTATGAAAATCTAATTCTATTTTTGACCCTTAAGCTCCTATTTCCTGTTGTCTGGCTGGGGGCTTTTGCGGGAACCCAGTGGATGGGTGACGGTAAGGGTAGGGAAACAGATGGATTTCAGGCTATGTGTGTGTGTCTGACTTCTGAGATGAATGGACACTGCGAAGTCATGACTCTTATTTGTTCTTAATATAGATAAGATTAATTTTAAGACATTAGTGATTATGATTGGAAGTCCAAAGACACTGGCTTTTAAAGTACACATGTTGCATTTCTTTCTCGTCCCTTCCACTTGCACATACCTATATATTAGTGATAGCAATGAATCCTGCAAATGACTGATATTAGATTTCATTTCTACCTTTCTCTTCTCATTCTTCCAAGCCTTAATTGTCATGAAGACAACTTGCAAATAAAAGGAAATGCATTTGCAGGTTCCTTTGAACTTGAGTTTGTATTCCCTTTTAATACAGCAAAGCAGGAAAGCAAGATAAACTGATGGCTATACTCAGTAAGGGGCATGGGAGGAATCCTATGTCTGTCTCCTTTCCTTTTAGGCAGAATAACTTATTCTGTGCCAAGAAGGAAATATATTCTGATATAAGGCAACAACAAATTGCTGTTCCCTACCACAGAAGGCAGTAGTGAAAGGAAAAGTGTGTCTCTAAAGAACAATGTTTCTTGGGATTGTGATTGTCTTGTGTTTCTTGGGACTGTTCCTATTGGTGAAATAGGCAGTCCTCTCTTTTCAAGGCTGCTATATAGAGTTGCAACTTAGCTGTAAATAGATAAGGCTGCCACAGCCCAGCGATACACACCCCTGCAGAAGAGCCACATGTCACACGGATCAACAGAACCTTTGCCTGAATAAAATTTCCAAGACCAAGTCTCTGTGCTTAAATTTTTTGGACTGACAGGTTTTTGTAGGGTGGGTTTTTTTTCCCCTATTTATTTTTGTGTTTATTTTGGCATTTGGTTTATATTTTTGGCCCAACAACAGACAGGTGATTCCTTTGATTTGTCTATTACTTGAGTTTGGAGAGAAAGGATTCATATGAATAGATGCCTAATGAATGAAAAAAGGGTCAGATTTGAGCAGGAAGGACACAGGGCTTATAAATTTGCTGATGGAAATCAGTGATTAGCTGGTGTGTTAGTCTAGAATAAAAATGGAGATCTCTGTCGTCCCTTATGGACTGTGGTGATACTGACGGGATGAAATATGAGGGTTTTTTGTTATTTTTTACTTCACTTTCCCCCTTTGAATTCTCAGACTAATTCAGTAATATCTCACATGATTTATAGGTTTGTACTTTTCTCCATTCTTTTTTTTGTCTGCCATTGAAATATATAAACAACTGTAATGTGTTTTTGTATAGAATATGTATCAGACCTCTTGCTTTGTATTTTTATTCAACTGCCTTTCTGTTTAGGCAACAACTAGGAAAGATGCCTTCTTTCAGACATCTATATCTGTTTGTTCTCTGAGATTCCATAATGAATCTGGTTTGTACTATCTAGAATTAATGTGAATTGTAGTCAAGCTTTGACAGTTCCTCCTATTTACTTTCCCTGCAGTTGTGATAGTTTGCCTTTGATGTCATAAATGTCATAAGTTTAAACATCTTAAAAATTCATTCTAGGGAATTTATCAACTGAACACTAATATCCTCTGTATTTTTACGTAAGTTACCAAGTCAGCTGTGTGATTTATCTTTATGGCATGTTATGTACTTGTGTTCTCTCTCCATGTGCTAAAAGCCCAGTATTTCTATCTCAGTAATTAATTAATGGTGAACTGTGTTTAATTTCTTATTGAAGTGTTGGGTTTGTAATTGATGGTGGAGTGTTTTGGCTGTGGATGCAGATGAGATCAAGCAGCAAAAAGAGTCTAAACACTTGTTCAAAATCTCTTCTGAAAAAAGCATTCAATTTTTCTGAGAAAGCCTCATGGAAGGCTCCCCAGAAAGAGAAAAATCTGATGGGAGCTTTGGTGTGTGGGTATTCACTCTGATATGAATGGGCCAGCAGGAACGACTGAACTGAAGATTTGACCAGAAGTCATGCAGAAAAGAATTAGTGGGTATGTTGTAACTCAGAAATATTTGCTGAATTCTCAGATAAAGAGACTATTTTGACTTTTTAGATTGATATCCTATGTAACAGAGATGATGAATTTCATGCAGTAATTTTTCAGGTCGAGGAATGGCTTCTCTGCTAGCTGCAGAAGGGTTCTGTGTATCTTTCTGCAGCTTCCTATGCTTTAAACAGTACTGCTTTTCTCTGCCATCTTCCTCCTTGTTAAAAAGTCTGGCCAATAGGGAACATGTGGTCTCAAAGCAGACTGAAAATATGATAGCAGGGCCTTGCTGGCAACACAAAGGAAGGAAAAAGGGAGAAAAAGGAATTGGTTATGAAATGATCTTTTGATATGAGTAAAGCGAAAGGGCTCTTCCAGCAGGAGCAAAAGATGGACAAGCTGTGTGATGGATTTTTTGCATCTAATAGAGTGTTTCAGTTTCTCATGAAATAGCTTTCTCGAGAATAGCATAATCCTACTGCATGTTTCAGGACTCTGGGAATGGTTTCTTCACAGAACTAGTCAATGCAAGATTTTAAATGTCTATACCAACTGTTGTCCCCTGAAAAACCCAACAAAATACACAACGGATCAAACTTGAGGTGGGGAAAATCCTCTCCTGCTTTTATGTTAACATTTGAACTATACTATTAGATATCCATGAACTCCCTGAATATAAATCATCTACTGCAGAAAGGATGGTAAGCCAACGTTCTGACTCTCATCTTCCAAGATTTCTTTCCAGACAAGGTTTGGAGGGACAAGTAAAAATTTTTATTAGCCTAAATGAAATGGTTGAAAACAACAGGCAAGACTTTTGGCATGTGAAACCTCTTGCACAGCTATAAACTGAGTATGCTGCAGAGAAAAGTACGTAAGACTTGGAAATTTGTAGACCTTTAACTCCAATTGCAGCTTATTAAAAAGACAGGCAAACTGTCAGAAACAAAGACAAGGCTTGATCAGTGAAGGGTAATTCCATAGGCTTAACTGGTATTCCACAAAAAAAGTTAGCTCCCTTGACTTCTGCTGGCCAGAAAAACATGTTGCTGCAAGAGTCAGCATAGTGAAAACAGTCTTCCTAACATTTTCAGCTTCCTTCCTTGCTTTGGAATGTGTAATAATAGTTGTCTGCTCAGTTTAAGGCAGATAGTGTATATAAATCAGCAAATGATTAGTAGCAATGTACATTTTAGCTCTGGAAGAAAGGCACTCGGGAGTAGTTAGAGGTTGTTTCAGATGCAAGTTTTAAGGTAAGCCTATTCTACATACAGAATAAATTATCAGTCCTTAGAAATTCAGCAAGTGAAAATGATTGGCTAATGTTTAGTTCTCACTATTGGAAATTATAGTTCCAAGTACTGGAAAGTGGGTTTTTTTCCCTGTTTCTTTCCTCTCTGGTCCCATAGATAAAGAGACTGTATGGAAACAGTAAAAGCTTTTTTTTTTCAGTTCTGCCATTGACTTCAGTGGAAGGAACACTGGGACTTTTGACAGAGAATAGACTTTAAATCTTACAAGCAACCATATCAAGAATCACCTTTCCAAATGGAAAAATAGAGTTTTTCTAATGTAACAGAAACAACCACAGATTGTAAGCTATGTTTTATTTCTTTTGATTTCAGCTATCAAGCAAATCAAAGCTGGCTTTAAAGACTCCATTCCCCCTGCTTTTGCACTTCAATTATAAAGGAGATACTTTCCTCTGTGAGGCTCCTGTCAATTACTGTTTCCTTTTAAAGATTCAGGAAAAGCAGTTGATAGCCCACAAACAGATGATCATCAAATTGCTGAGGTAACTAATGTAAAATACATGTAAAGCTAAGAATATGTCTTTGTCTACTTTCCGATGGGGTTATAGATTGAAGAATAATTTATGTTGACCTGCTTTTCCCAATGCCTCTTTTGTAAAGATTGTAAGTAAATTGTGGCTGAGCATAGAAGTAAATTAAGTGTTCAGACGTAGTGGCTTTTAAATGTGTTTATGACATTAACTCCCTCTTTTGTACACGTGTGCCAGTGTATTATGAACTGGTAGGCATTTGCTTCCCTGCCTATTTATCAGGAGATGACCCTCAATCTTGTCAGCTGATTTTCTTCACAAAGTTCTTTATAGCTGCTATGAGAACATCCATATAAAGTCTTGAAAAGTTTTCATCTTGACTTCTCTCCCTGTAAGGCCAGAAAAAATAGCATAACTTTTTGAACGTCTTTGTAATGTGTGCAGTCTTTGTTGCTGAAGCTCATGCTGGTTCCTGGTGTGCAGGTGACTTTTGTGAAGGGAGGGGTGCATTTCCCCTATAAACAGGCTTGATGACAGTAATATATTCTGCACACAGTCCCTTCATTTTTCCAGAAGCCCAGTTGCAGCAAAACCAGAACATATACATGGTAGTAGATTGCTGTGTGACTTAACATCCCGTAATAGTTTGAAATACAGGTTACACAAGGGACAAAGGTAATAAATATATCCCTGTATAGTTCCATGAGCACTTCTCACCAAACAGGGGGTCTACCACTTGCTATTCTCTCACTTGAAATAAAAAAGGAGGAAAAGACAGGGTTACTTCCCCAGCCATGGCTGCCACAGCCTTCTGCTTGATCTGTCTCAACTTGCTGGATTTGATGCCCCACTCAGTCTGAAGGTGGGAATGTAATTCCTTTAAATGTTGAGAGAGATAATAGCAATGTAAATAAATTTTACAGTAAGTTGTAATGCTTTTAATAGCATGAATGTTGATAGTTTCTCTACAAAGTCCCAAGGCACTATACAGCTACACTATTAAAACAGGGAAAAGTAATAAAATGTAGGAGCTGTGCGGGGGGGAAAAAGGACCCTAATCCCTTGTCAATCTGAAATGTAGGTCAGGGACTCATATAAACATATGTGTATGCATAAAATACCTATTGTTGCTTTTGTGGGTGTGGGCTAGATCTTTAAAGCAAATCTATTAATCATTAACAATCTCACTGTCCTGAAGCTATTAAATAGACAATGATTCATCATAAATGATTTTGCAAATCTCCAATGCAGAGTTTTTGAAAGAGGGCAGTGCCCAGAAAATTGAAGCAAAAGCAGAAGTTTGAATAACTTCTTTGTGTGGTTTAACTGTTACAGTGCCTCTGCTAAGGCTCATGTTCTGCAGTGCCCAGCTTTATATGTTAACTTCATACAGGTTTTATTCTTGGCTCTAGTCAAAGATGTATTTTTATGCTGGCACATGGCCACAGGGCTCTGTGCACTTTCTAGCCCTATATTGTGCAACAAACACTGTCCATCCCTCTATTTGGTGATAATCTTTCTCTGGCTAATGCTGTGGAACATGTCTTGTGCTATTCCAGTATTCTGCATGTATGAGATATTAATTTCCTCTTCACAGTCTTTAGTAAAAAATCCCCGATTTCCAAACCTTTTCCTCTCAGCTTCTCCCTTTCCACTCCACATCTGATCTAGCAAGTGCTGTGTTAGTGCCTGAATACCTGATTTAGCTGCCTGCACAGGATCTATCTACAGAATTTTTAATACTTACTAAGATTTTGACTTACTGTAGCAGAGCCTTGATGGGATATGCTGGAATATTGATAGAAAAGGGATAAATCTTGTTCAGGAAGGTCATGCAAAAAAAAGAGTGTTACTTTGTGAGCTCCATCATTTGGCAGCTGCAATCTTTGGAAAAGGAAAGAGGAAGACAGGCAAAAAGAATTTAATAGATTCAAGAGATTAGAACCTTTCAGATCAGCTGGGGCTGCTGAACTTCGATCAAGGACGGCAAACAAATAGTCTGTAGTGATGTTTGAGCCGTTAGTCATCAGGTCTAGCAAACTAGCAGGAGGTGGATAGAGTACCAGTGAACTGACAAAAAAAACCAGATGTAGTGTCTGTTTTCAGAAATGGTGCAGCTCAACCTCAACCCTCTCTCAAATAAAAAAGGGGGAAAATAAATAATTAAAATACTCATAAGCAACTCTAACATAGCAAGGAAACACATAATTGCTAGCGTGGGTTTACTGAGAAAGCTGAGTGAGTCTAATTTCCTTTTGCAATAGAGCAACATGTTTTGTAGACAGGCAAGAGCCTGTTTTTATGGCATTCTCACAAGTCAGGCAGGGAAATGCTGTAGCTATGGCTGGTGACGTGCAAGACAGTGTATTGATGTATTTGGAGTTATCAATGATTCAGTTCAAAAATAGGAGGCAACTTGTGTCCAAAGACAGTGGTGGAAGTTATGTTGGGTCACATGCCAAACAGTGAGTGACCAAGATTGCACTGTTGCACAAAAGAAGCAGACAAATCATGGCTTCCTTGCACCTGTAAGAGGGAACTGTAAGCCTTGAGCTGGTGAAGGTTTAGCTCAATATGTAACGTTCAGTTTTGGGCAGTGGACTGGATCCAGACCAATGGCAGCAATGATCAGAGCCTCGTGAACAAGATATGTAACCGAGTGAATGTCACAAACCAAAAGTAGTTCAGAGGATGGAGGAAGGGAAAGCTGATGGGGGGTGCATAGCTTCTG
This sequence comes from Colius striatus, assembly GCF_028858725.1. Classification (NCBI taxonomy): domain Eukaryota; kingdom Metazoa; phylum Chordata; class Aves; order Coliiformes; family Coliidae; genus Colius; species Colius striatus. The sequence continues at coordinate 18,151,203 of NC_084770.1, read as the reverse complement.
AAAACTTTTAAGGATCTTATAGGAAAGGAGGATCTAAGCTGTTTTCTGTATTCCAGGTGGTAGGACAGATTGTAACTAGCATAAACTGCAACAAGAAAGATTCAGACTAGATACTAAAAAAACCCCAAAACAAACCTGCAAGCTTTCTAATGATGCAGATAAAGCATCACTAAAATAGATTTTTCTGAGGTGGCTATAAAGTGTCATTAGAGATCTTCAAGGATTGGATAAGACAAGCTTTTGTCAGATGCAAATCTATTTGAGCCTCCATTAAGGCAAGGAGATAGGTATGACCTTTCTGGGACCATTCATTCCTTATTTTCATGTGATTCTATTAATTACATTAGGATATCATAGTGTACTGAGGTCATTTTGCTCTCATTTTGATAGAGACTGGTAACAAGCCTTCCAATTCATCGTACCACCCTGTGAACTTGCATTGATAACTGTCTGCTAAAGCATTTACAAAATGCAAAATGATTAAATAGTCTTTTAATGAAATGTATCCATGAAATGTAGGCCATTTCCTCTTAGAATTGAATTAAGCATTACAAGTGATCAATAATTAGGTTTCTGTATCTACTCAAAAAGCTCTGCTGTGGAGTTATATAAATAGTCCAGAGCAAGAGAATATGGCTGATATTTTATCAGTATGGCTCTCTGAAAACATCCAAAACAAGTTGACTCTCTTAAAAGGCTGGTGACTACATAGATTGATCCTGTCTTTTCAACTGGAGGTTTAGTGGGTCAAATATGGCTTAACCCCTGAATTACCAGTAATGCCTATTGTACAGTATGTCATCAAAGACCTCTGTAAAAACCAATCAATCCTGGTCAGACTTCTGTGAATCAGGTAAATATTTATTGTTGTCCCTCTTAGAGAACAGCAAAAGCACAGAGTCAATTCTGCAAGAATTTAGGCACCTATTTCAATATTTCAGCACCCAAACAGCTTCACTGTAGATGCTGCGAGCGTTTCTCTGCCATGACTTTTTTTAGTAGTCTCCCAAACTAGGTTAAAACTCCGAGTTGTGGGTGTGTGTTAAGTGGCTGCACTGCTCCTTGTGCTGTATACCCTTCACACATAAGAACCATTTTGGTCTGTATTTGCACGTGGCTGTTCACAAGTGTCAATGCAACATCTGGAAACGAACATGTAGAGACAGAGAGTGGAAGCGCATAATTTTCTTTGGCTTATCGACACTAGGCTAAGTCTGTCAGGTGGCACTGCTGTGGCATGGGATTCCGCTTTGTGCTACATGAAAGGGTCTATACAAAAGGATGTTTAAGTGGTCTGGTGCATATGCTTAGTGTTAGTCTTGTACACAGGAATGTATTCACAAAATCACAGAAGAGCGGGGACTGGAAGGGACCTCCAGAGCTCATCCAGCCCAACCCCTTGCTAAAGCAGGTTCCCTTTGATCTGAATGGCACAGGAACACATTCAAGTGGGTTTGGAAACCTCCCAAAAAGGAGACTTTGTACTCTCCCTGGGCAGCCTGGACCAGGGAGCCCTCACCTGAACAGCAAAGAAGTCTTTGCTCATGTTCAAGTGGACTCTCTCCAGAAGTTCTCTATCACTCTCGAACTGAGGAACCCAGAACTGGACACAATACTCCAGATGTGGCCTCGCTAGGGCAAAGTAGAGGAGGAGGAGAATCTCCTTTGACCAACTGGCTGCACTCTTCTTGATGCAGCCCAGGATGCCATGGCCTTCCGTTTGTATCTGTCATAAATATTGTGTCAAATTGAATTTTTCACTTCCATAATAAACCTTAAAAGGATTAACCCACCTCTTCTAGTTTGGGGCAGACAATGTGTATCATAAATAAAAGTATATTCTACTTCAAAGGCTTCTCATTTGTTCAGATGGAGTTTTAATAAGTTACTTATTTGTTAATTGTCAGAAATCTATCTGCTACTAGTAGAGATTGATATTCCTCCTTTTCTTTTTTAGGTTATATATACTTCTAGATTTGGCAAGTCCTTTATTGCAGTATTGTCCAGATATTAACATTCCTGGAAAACTCACTGGCCTTTTAGTGAGTTTAATTTTAGTGAGCTCTATGCTCCACTGTGTAAATTGTGTCTGTTTCATCAACTGTCATTTAGGAGTTTCTTTCCATATTCTATTTCTTGCTGTCAGTGTTGCTTATTATGCTAAAGGGACTCTATTCTAGTTCTTCCAACTCCGTAATGCTTCACTTTGTGCTCACATCCTTCGTACTGTTTCCAAGAGGGGCAGGTGAGGTTAGTCACTTGGTGAGGAAGGATGAATGAAGGGTGTTCAGCACAGATATCTGCGCTTCAGCTTTGTTTAACCCTTGTACAGAGTAACAGTGGACAGTTTAAAATATGAGTGCAATTGTGTTCTTCCTTTGAAATAGCTTCAGATAACTTCATCTTCTCATCCATTCACTCCTCCTCTCATTCACCAGTGAATGGGGCATGAGCTCTCTGAATCCTTTCTCATCCTGTTGAGAGCACTCCAGCCCACTAAGTTTTCCAGACTTCTGTTCATTTTTTTCCAGCTGACCTACACAATTGTCTTCAATTGTTTAATGGTGTATACTAATGTGTTTTAAGCTACCTGACTATTAAGGACTGTCTGTATTTTGCTACAGCGCTTCTCATTTTCATTTCTGTTTTGTCGCTGTTATAACTGGAAGCCTTAATTAACCACGTACTTCACATGTGTTACCTGTTACCAAGGCAATATTGTCTTTAAATCTGAGGAGGTGGATTTGCTTTCTTTTTATCCCAAGTGCTCTATTCTGATTTCAGATCTGCACCTGCTTAGCAACAAAAAGGCACATGTTCAAGGGGCTAGCCGTAACCTTGGCTTAAAAGTACAGCTGAGTCTAGATATGATCGTCCTTAAAACAAAAATACCAGAGCTCAACCTCTAAGCATTTAGCAGCAGCCCCACGTTATAATAATATCAGACTCCAGAGGGGACTATTTATTTAGAAATCATTATTTTGACTAAAAAGCAATAGGGTAGGCCTTGGCATGGAGTAATCAAATCGTTATGGTTTGGAATGGAGTGATGTACAAGATATACTGTGTTAGAAATACCCACATTCCTGCTCTGGTATAAGTGGCTGAAACTTGCAACATATTTTGCCTGTTTGAGTGTATAGAAAAGGCAAACATGTCTCTCCCCTCACCGCCATTTTTTTTTAATTAGCATGGGAAGATTCATTTCTTCTCATTTGCATTGTGTCCATCTACTATTTGATGCCATCAACTGGCAGGTATCCCAGCACATGCACAGTTACACCAAGTCAGTGACCCTCCACCTTATGCTGAAGAGCTATTCTGGTGTCTCCAGTTTTCCACCTTGAGGTCTTTAACTAAACTCTTCTGTGCCAGGGAGAAATTCTGCACAGATGAAAAGCAGACTGCAGAAGGACATAATAATTATACTAGCAGAAAAATGTCAGCAGACTAATGTAGGTCCCCTATAGGGGTTTGAATCATCTTATGAAAAGTGAAGCCATTAAATAAAACAAAATGTTAAGAGATTTTTGTTGGGAGTGACAAGCAGCCAAATGTTCTTCCTGCTGTATCTCTGACATACTGCAGCTTTTGGCCGAGTAAGAACAGCAGGCTATCTTCTCAGTTGGTTATCAGAGCTCAGATGTATATAAAGGTTTCTTAAGATGGTGAGATAGGGAGAAAAGTTTGAACTTTGCCCTGGCAAGTGTTCATCAGATATTTTATTGCGAATTCTTTAAAAAGTAAGTTTGTTTTTAAAGAAATCTGCAGCCTGATCCTGGGAACAAATGAGTTCACAGGCACTACAGAAGCTTGTCAGGATCATCTAGTCTTTTGCCTTTGAATGCAGGCTCAGTTAGAAACCCAGAATTACAAGACCAACCTACTTAGTTTTGTTAATGGCGGGGGGGGGGGGGGGGAATCAAATGAAATCAAGTGCTAGAAAAATACCTTAGTGAGGTGTGACCCCACTGAATTGTTACAGAATGGATATTCAGGATTTGTATATATTTAAACTTAATGTTTACGATGAGTCTTTTGAAACACTCTAGACACTGCCGTTGCTTCACTGATGGGGAAACGGATGCTCTGCTCGCAGAATATCTGTGAACAGGCTTTCGTTATTCTGACAGGAAAAGAAATATTCTTTGAGAAGTGTGCAAAAGGCAAAAAAAAAAAGTCTATCTGTGAGTGGGAGTCCGGTTCTCTGCTCTGTATCTCACTGAAAGACTGTAAGAAAGGATTCTTACATTGCATCAACTGCAAATGACATGAGAGTTTTCTTTAAGTTACTTCTGAAGCTGGCACCCAGGAGACTTGTTCATGCAGAACGTATTTTTAAGTTTTCAAAGAAAAGTCAGACTGTGACTTTTGTTTCATTCTCACAGTTCCATTTTAATCTGCCCTGTCTCTGAGTCCAATGTTTTTATAAATAAGCCTTTTCTGCCTCTTTTTTTTTTTTTTTTACAAATGTAGTATTAATTATAACTGATAATCAATTAGCAACCCGTAATGCAGAGGTCTATAAGGGGCAGCTGTTCTTTCACCCTATACCAGGTAGCACCAGCTCTCAAAGGGCTTTTTCCAGAGAATAGCAAAATAATCATAGCACCACTGTAGCTTGAGGATTAACTAGTTGACCCTTCAAATGATGTTCTATATGGGCTCTTAAATCAAAGCTGTTAATGGTGAAGGTGTAAAAACCCTTCAAGCAGTAGCAGTGCTAAGGTATCTTAGTTGACCCTTCACTCAACATAGCAATAAGGAATTGTTTGTTAGGATCATCTGCCACTATATGACCAAGTATTACTACAGCTATGAATAAACAGTGGTGTTGCAAGGGTGCAGTTACAGAGTAGATGATAGGAAGTGGATATGAAGGATTGACATGGGGTTGAGGCAGTGCTGTCCCCCCACAGTGAATGAAAAGCTTTATTCTATCTGTAAAATGATAGATCTTGGAATAGGAGGAACCAGTAACTAAGTCTGTGGAAAATACAGACTCCTTTCTTCCTAGAGACTTTCTCTGGACATTTGGTCGGCTTTGAGGATTGCTTCATTTTTGTATGTCTTATATCCTCCTGGCAGAACCAATACGGCCTGGGCAAAGAGAACCCAAGTTCTGTTCTGGTTTAGTTAACAGTACTTAGCAGTTTACAAGCCTAGTCTTTTCCAATTTCCTATCCACTGAATGAGATAATTTCTGCATTCTGAACTAATAGATTCTAGAGCTGCAACATCTTTATTGGCAGTGACTAATGCATGAGCCAGAAAGAGCACCATTTGGTTTGCAGATCCCATAATCAGCCACAGTCTAATCTCAGCCATGCTTGTGTCATCTACTTTAATGCCACTCAGGAAAATGGTGTTACTCTAGGTATTATACAATGTAATTGACATCAAGCTCTGTCTCAAAGTGTACAGTTCTGATATTAAAAAAAACCCACAAATATCCAGAACAACACACTTTTAAACTAAGCAAAAGATGTAATGTGGGTAACAGCTACAGTGTACATCAGGGCCATAATGACAGAGAATGACATTTTTAGCAAAACCACACAGCATTGTAACAGACCTTAAACTGCAACCCTTGCAACAAGACAAAAGCTGAAAGCCAACAACTCAGAGTGACCTTATTTGTTCTTCTTCTTTCTGGAAGAATGTTTAAGTGACATAAAAGACCTTGTAGTTTTGGTTGTCTTGCTCAGAGACAGGACAGCCTCAAGTGTCTTCCAGTTCCCATAGAAATAAATGACACTGATATGCATGGTGTTGAAATGTGTGGTAATGCGCAGTACAATAGGCATGGCTTCAGTAGGACCTGCTGCACAAGCAGCTCAGGGATGCAGAAGTAGACCAAAACACATTTTCCTACGCATGGACTGAAAGGTGCTCCAATTACAAAACACATTTAGTAGAATACAGCTAAATAAAACGTGGCGACATCATATACTGCAGCTAGATATATTCCTGAAACACTTTAAACTAAAAAGCCTTTACGATTCTAAACAACCCATATGTCTGTCAAAGCTGTCATTGTGCTGCAGCAAGTAAAGGAAACAAAACTTAATTTGTAATGAAGCTTCCCCTGGCTGAAAACACAAGTCTTCCCCATTCTCGTTAAAGCCTCTATTCACAATTGCATTTCTCTCGCTCTCTCTCAGACTCTTTATAAAATGTTTTGCATTTCCTTTTGAATCACGTCAAGTTAATTTTATGGCAAACAGTCTCTGTTTTCTGAAACACACAAAAGAAATATAATTATTGCTGAGTGAAGGGGAGTTGGAAGTGAACCGAACATGCTGCTGGTAATTGTTTTTGGGCGCCAGTGCTGGGAAGATTCTAGCCACCTAAGCAAAAAATACCTAAAATATGTCATTAATTATAAATGAGAAGCTTTATAGCACAATTCCAAGATCAGGAGGAGAAAACCATGTCCTACTATCAAAAATGACAAACTTATTGCTCAGCAGATGACCTTTTTGGTAAATAAGCCACTCTTAGGTTCACAGTGGTGTGTCACAGAAGAAATGTTCCTTTGCTTTCAATTTCAAATGTGTTGTAGTGACAAGGTGAGATTTTTAGGATGTTTAGCGTTGACCTTATTCTGTTCTCACTGCAATCAATGGAGGTTTTGTCCCAAGGACAGACTGCTGTAGGCAAAACAACACATTGGCAATTCTTACCCAAAGGTGTAAGTGTTCAGTTCTGGGCCTCTCAGTTCAAGAAGGACAGGGAGCTGCTGGAGAGACTTCAGCACAGGACCACAAAGATGATGGAGTGGAGCATCTCCCTTTTGATGAAAGACTGAGGGAGCTGGGGCTCTTTAGCTTGGAGGAGACTGAGGGGTGATCTCATTAATGCCTACAAATACATAAAGGGTGGATGTCAGGAGGCTGGAGCCAGGCTGTTCTCATTGATGGCCAATGATTGGACAAGGGGCAATGGGTACAAGCTGGAACAGAAGAGGTTCCAAAGAAATAAAACAAAGAATTTCTTCACTGTTAGGGTGATGGACCACTGGAACAGGCTGCCAGATGGGTTGTGGAAGCTCCTTCTCTGGAGACATTCCAAATCCACCTGGATGAGTTCCTGCTTGACCTATTCTAGGTGGCCCTGCTCTGGCAGGGGGATTAGACTGGTTGAGCTTTCAAGGTCCCATCCAGCCCTTGAGATTCTGTGAAGGTGTGATCCTCACACCAGTGTGCCATGTGTCTTCTTATAAACCAGTCTACTCCAGTAAGTTCAGCTGTACCTGTCTGTACAGAGACAACACGTGGCTCAGAACTGACTGAAATATCTACTCCACTTCCTTTTCTCTTATTTGTTTTGGTACTTTTAATGTACAATTGTTTTCAATTACTTTTGATATAAGTGGCACTACAGGCAAGCGAGGCTGGCAAGATCTGGTCCTCATTGCAAACATTTCACAGTTGTAATCATCTAAATTGCCTTGTGAAATTGTTCATTAGATAAAAATTAATAAATCCTATAAATGAAATCCGACGCACCGCTTGGCTGTTGACATTAAATCTGGCATAAAAACATAGTCGTAAATGAAGTCATTTATACATACATTGATTTGGGGCCAAATCTTGAGGTCCTTGAACAATTTTTAAACCACTGTTTACTCCGGCAAATCTATTGAATGGGAGGAAAAACAGTGGTCTAAGTTATAGTTCTGAGAGTTACTTGGGAAGATTTAATTGATTTAATTTCCTTGTGCCGGTCTCCCACCTGCTACATGAGGGGAGAGAGTGCGGGGTCCTGAAGCCAGACTTGTCAATTTCCTTTTTTATTGACCACACAAAGAAATTGATGTGTAAAATGATACCATTCCAGTGACTTCTGCACAGAACCACGTGTCTGGGGGCTCAGAGACTTCATAGGTGAGGGTCTGATATGGCACTGAAGCTGGTAGATTATCCAAAATTAGTGGCTAGCACCTAGCACCCTGATTATTTCTTTCTTGCCATCCCATTTGGGCACCCCAGAGGTTTCAGGTCTGTAGTGCAGATCACAATTAGCTGTGTCTTTCCCCATTGAATATTGTCAAGTTTCTTTAGGTACATATGCCTGTTAATGTTGTAACAGACACTAGGGTTGCCTCGTTATAGTTGGGTGAGCAAAAGAGAGTGAAACAAACTGAAGGCATCTATTTAATTTGAACAGTAACAAGAATATTATTTTTTTTCATATATTTACCAGAGGTAACCAAAATAACTTTTCAAATCAATGGAACTATTTCACAATTTTATCAACAGCCCTGAAAGCCAGGCAGAGCCTCACGTTTTGGAGTTTCGTAGTCTCATTAGAATAGACAAATATGGTTAGGAGTTGTCTTGGATTAATTTAAAAACAGGTTAGGAAATCAGTGATTCTATGAACACAGTTTTCGTCTATTGACAGATGGGAGAAATGGAGAACAGGTTGTAAACGTATAAGCTAAAGCATTATTAATACTGTATTGTTACTGAGCCAACTTGTAGAGGAGCTGAAAAAATATCCTATTGGTTAAGTAATCACTACACACATGCTTCTGGAGATTAATACTTTGTATTTTCAAAGCTTTTATATGTGTCACTTCTGCCAAAAGGATGAAACTGCAAAAATGCACTGGTAGCAAGTTTAAAGCATTAATAGCAATGTCAGATACACTTTAAGGATAATCACAACTCCTTTACATCCAGAAGACCTAGTAGTCTCAGATATGGAAATAAGACTTTTGACAACTAAAAATGTTTGAGAAAGTGGAAAAAGGCCAAAGAATGTTGTATAATATTTTAAACCTGAGTAGTTTTTTCATGTCTTGGTTTTGAGTACTACATTCTGTGCTACACATACACCATAGTGGTGGTCTTTAAAAGTGATGGCATCATCACTGTGGCTTCTTCCCTTTCTTATGATGCTAACTGGATTTTGAGAAACTTATTCTGTTTTTTAAAGTAACATCACTGCTTTATTCCAGGAGACTATTAAGATATTGCAACTTTAAGGAATAGATGGGACTTAATAGTCTTCAAACTACCCAGCTGGAAATCATGCCAAGTTCATATTGGGGGTAGTAACATTGATTGAGAGTTCCTTAACATCTGCATGATTTACATATGTATTTAATAGATGCTAGATAGAGTTTGGCTGTGTGACAAAAAATGCAGACAGGGGAGAAACTCTTCTACCCATGAGCTCTTGTATAGTTTTTCAATACTTTATTCTGCATGACGTGAACTGAGGAGCAGCTCAACTTCTTGTTAGTGAAGAAGGGGAAAAGGTTTATCTGCTGGCCAGATCTAGTTTTAAGATATGTGATTTAAAACCAAGACGAAATTACATCAAATTTGGCCTTGATCTGAGTTTTAAGTTTATTAACAAACTGGGTCCTTTGTGACAACCAGATAGGTAAATTGTCAGGACCTCACAGGGTCACAGACCATATGTGAACTCTTATGGTGTCAAGCTGTGTTTACAGAGATGTGTGAGGTGAGAATGTATTTAACTGTATCACTAACTCTAAATGTATTAAAATATAATACTAAAAAACTAGGGTCTTATTTTGATGTTTTGGTTAATGATGATTGGTGCAGACTGGGACTACTCATAAAGCTGTATCTGGTGTAAGAGGTGCTGTCTGTGATCGTGATGGAAACTGAGGCCAAGTTAGAAGCTTTTCAAAATCCTGTGAAGTACCTGTTTGCCTTACTGGCAAAATACTAATCTTTAAGGTTTGTTTCTGCATACCAAGTTTCAATGCCTGAAACCTGCAATGGGTGACTTCAGGTTTCTGATTATTTAGGAGTGAAATCAGGCTTCCAAGAACTCTTTTTCTGTGGTTTGAGGTTTTTTTTCTCTCTATCTGTGCCTACTGTTTTATAAGGAAATTTAACTTTGTGTCACAAGTGACCTAAGTACAGCATTGTTGCTTAATGTTATTGATTGCATGAGTCTAAAGAGGAGATATATATATCATGTGTGAATGTGTCATCTTTGAATTGCAATACTAACATGGGAAATAAGAGCAGTTGCTAGATCGCTAAGGTAAGGTGAAAAAGACAAATCACCTCAGGGTGCCCCACGATCCCAGCACTAGAATATTTGTGTTTTCTCTATTTTAATGTTTTCATTTATTCTTTTCCTGGTATTCAGGAACGGCACCTTTATATCTAAAGAAGAAACAAAATACTCTCACACTGTTAAAACAGTAGCCACTAAATGCAGGAGTATCTTTGTGTAGTATGTTGTCTGTATTCCATTGTATTTGTAAAGCATCTTCATTACAATATTTCAGTGACTATTTGAGGTTCCTTGTAAGCTATTAACTTTTGATAACATCTGCTTTGATATTAAAATTAATATCAGAATGGATTAAAATAATTCAAATAAGCTTTTAAATTTTCTACAGTAGTAGTATATAATTTTTCTTTAAATTTTAACTCTGTAATATTTCAACCATTCTATTACTCCAGACTGATCTTTGATTCTGTTCAAAGAGAAAACACAACATGTCTTTGGAATGACACCTGCTTCTACTAGACTCATTACAAGAGTTCTCTTAGACATTAGTATAGACTTTTCAAAGAAGGTGAAATGAATGTTTATAATAGAAAGAAAGGGAAAATGCAAATTGAAGTTTAAGTGTAAGCACTTCAAGAAACTGTTGGGTGTTGTTTTTGAGATCAGATGTCACTCACTTTTCCATGATATCAGGAAACCTTCAACTGCCCAGCACCTTTAAAAATCAGTCCATCTTTATAACATTTGAGGTTTGAAGTTGTTCTCCCTCTTAGACATTTGCAAATGACTTACACTCATATTTTGCATGCATAATTATGTTTATCTTATTTATGTAACTTCTCCACTTACGAACATTTAAGCCACGATCACAGAGTGAATAAGTAACAAACTCGGAAAGAAAGTATAATGGTCTTATTCTCTGCCTCAAAACTCCTGGGCATCTGCGTTTTCCTTTTTGTCTAAAGCTTGTGCATGAGGGTGTGAATTTGGGAGCTAAGCAAGCTGACAATTTCTCTTCAAAGTCATCCTTGCTGCAATTCATTTTCAGCCTTTTCAGTCTCCCTTGGACAGTTACAAAAGACAGCTTTATTATGCAGCTCTTTCCCCTATTTTTGTGCATAACATTTTCTGTTTGTCATGTTTAGGGCACCTTCATTTCCTCTGTCTCACAGAAGCAGAGAGGATTACAGTAAGTGTGGAAGTCTCCTCTCCTTACCTTTGGACAGTAAACGATAGAATTATTTCCCATTATTCATAAATTTTAGTGGGATGGTTCTGGCTGAGTGTTAATGTGGCAAGACCCACATGGTAACACAGAGCTACGACTACAAGCTGGGGAAGGCTAAACTTGTATTAATAAAAGTGACTTGATGTTGTCCTTGTGAGATGTATTAGCTACTAGCTGCATTATAGCAACTTCCCTTCCATATATATCCCTGGGAAAAAGATGTAAGAGTTGGGAGGGGCTGGAAGGTCTCTTCAATCCCATTTAATCACTACAAGTAAAGGGAAGGTATTAGAAATACCCCTGAGGCTAATCCTGACAAATCACCCTTTTGCTCAAAGTTAAAACTGTCATGTGTTGCATTTGAGCTTCCACCTGTAGGAAAACCTGAGCGAGTCTGAAGCTGTTAGTGCTTGCACCTGGACTTTGTGAACTTGATCATCTGGATGCCCAGTTTAAAGCTCTTAAGGTACTCAGATATTGCAATGGTGAGGATTATGTAGATAACTTACTGGCTAGAAGGTTAAATCTGCTTCTTGACATGAGAATACCAAATTAATGATCAATTCAACATGGTATATGGTTTACCTTCCGGACATGCAGAGCTCTCCCCTACATCTGTCTTCCTATTCCCTTCATGCCTGCTCCAGCACAGAGCTTGCTGCCAGTAGTGCCTTCTCCAGTGGGACTGAAGGTGAACGGCTGATCTCCCATTTCCCTAAGCTGAAACAGCCATGCAGATTTCAGCTGAAAAATCACATACTGCAGGAGGCATCATGCTGTATAGAACAGCTGCTCCCCAGTTCTCTCCATAGGTCCTCTCTCCTGAAAACGGCCATTTCTTGAGAAGTGTGTATATGTGCACACCTGTTTGGGACAGCAGTATGTGAGATGCATGTGTGAGGAGATGGCTGCCTTTCTTGGAGACCCTTGGAGGTGGTGTGAGGTGCTTTTTCTGCCAATCTGTCTGGGCACTGGCTTGTTTTGCTCCACCCAGTGCCACATAGCAGATGGGAACATCTGCCCTTGCTTTTGTAGCTATTGGAACAGTGATTGAAGATGAGATTGCATATTCTAAAGTCCCATACGTTGCTCCAGAGAATAAAACAAGGATTTTATCTGAAAACAGAAACAAAGCAAACTTTTTCATGCACTGAACTTCTCAGCTGTGAGAGAAGCATTCTGGGTTGGAAACCTGTTAGTCACACGGACTCAAGGACTTTAAAAATGCATCATGTTTCACAGACAGGTGCTGTCTTTGGGATCTCTACAGGATTTCCAGATCATTCTGCTTCCAACACTGCCATTAAGGAATAAAACTGTTCTCTGCTTGCACCAGTTTCTCAAGAGTGGTATTTTGCTTTTACTGTAAACATGTCTGTGCAGTATAGGAATTGGGAAGAATCTTTCCTGGGCTCAGCCTTAAACTAGTCTCTTATATTTTCCTGTTCTTTTGTTGGAGAAAAAAAAGTGTTAAGAGAATTTAATGCCCTTCGCCTTCAGTCTTCAAAATTCAGAGGATATCCACTTGCTGGGATGTGATTTTTAATTTCCTCACTGGAAAATAGTGTGTGAAATAGTCCTTCACAAGGACATATTTTCCAGTTGAGGAAACTCTTAAGAGAGTTTATTCCCAGACTGTTTGTTCTCTTTCCACCCTTCCACTTTGCCTAGGAAGACCTCATTGCAGCCTTTGCCTCCTCATCTCCTTGTCTCTGCACCCATATTGAAGACATGCTTTGAATCCCCTACTTCTCTTTGGAGTTCTTCCCCATCCATCTGCTTGCATACCCCTGATGACTTCCAAGTGTGTAATGAGGGATAGAACAAGTTATAAATCCTACTACCTGTACAGTACAAGTACGACCACCCAAGTGTGAGCCAGGAAGTCTGTTTTCCTTGATTCTTTTTGCCTTAGTTGGATGGACCCGTATTTTACCTGTTCTGCTCAAGGTGCCATTTTTCTGATTCTCAATTTGACGAGGAGAGAAATCTGCTTTTCATGTGATTAAATATATAAATGACGATATTATGATGCCCGTGAACTTTTTCTTGCTTTCCCCCACTTAATCTAACTGTAAGCTGGTCAGGATTCACAGGAGACTTGTTACGGTGATATAAACTGGGGCTTGCTCTAGTGACCTGGTAATCTACTGATACGAGTTGTTCCTTTATTTTCAATAAAAAATAAATCATAGGATAACTTCCCTAGAAAAGCTCTGGAAACCAAGACTGGTTAGTTTTTATTATGGTTTCAGTGCATAATTTTCTGCCTCTCTCAACCCTTGGTGCCTCTGTTTTACATCTCTGTGTACCATATATTGATGTTTGTCTAATGAAATGCTGCTCTGGAAGATTTATGGGTGTACATTAATAGAATAATTAAAGGTCTGTGATAGTCTCAGATGAAATGTGAACCGGGTCAGGGAAAAAGAGAGAGTGGAAGTGATGTGGAGATGATGTGTCTGCAGCGCTGGCCCGTTTGCTGCCCTGGCATGTGGCAGGGTGATGCGGGTGTGGATATTGGGAATGCCCCCAGTGAGACGGGGCCGGCTCCCTGCCACGAGCTGCCCGGGCAGTGTGTGCACCCAGGGGCTTTGGCTGGGCTTTCTCCTTAGTCTCTCCTTCCAGCTTTGTAACTGGCCTCGCTCGGGAAAAAGAGAGGGCTCGGGAGAGAGAGAAGATGGGGAGAGAGGAAGCACACAAGCAGCGTATCCAGCCGCATGGTGCGGAATAGGCTGCACCCCGCTCTGGCTTGGTGCGTGGCGGCGGGGGAGAGAAGGAAGAGAGCGGGGAAAAATCCCCCACTCTTGAAGGCTCTGAGGGCTGCGGGAGACTGGGGAAAACTTTCGCCGGCATCCGTGTGGGGCTGCGGCGGCTCCAGCCTCCCTGCCTGGGCTGAGCGTCACATGTGACGCGCGGGGCGGGGAGGCCGCGGCGCACAGAGCCGCGCACACCCAGCCGCCCCCGCCCGCGGGGATCCCCGCCGGCACCCGCGCCCCGGCCCGCCCGAGCCCTCGCGGCTGCGCCCGCCGCGGCACCAGCGCGGGGCGGGTGTCGGTGTGAGGGGGCGTGCGGGAGCTGCGCCGGTGGCCGCGGCCGAGGGAGGGAGCGCAGCGCACCCGCAGCGGCGGCGCGGGAGGCGGCTGCTCACTTGGCTGACGGATGGCTGGCTGGCTAGGAAAGATCCCGCCAGCCCATTCGTGCTCCGCTCGTACACGTCTTTCCTCTCTCTGCTTTTCTTTTTTCCTTCCCCCCCACCCCCTTTTTTTTTAATCTCCTTCACAGTCTCCCTGGGAATTTTGTATTTTGCAGCTTTTTTTTTTCTTCAATTCTCACTCTCTCCATCCTGCTGAGGATACGTTTTCCTTGCCAAGTTTGTAGTGACACCTCTCAGATTCCCCCGCTCCCTGTTTTTCGGATCTATCACAGTGCCCGTTTGTATATAGACATACTGTATTTTTTTACCTTCTTTTTTTTTTTTTCCAAGAAAATTGGAATTCTTTGGGAAGCTAATGGATACTGAGGAGGACGATACTAAAAATCTCCTTTTGAATCTGTAAATGAGGTGTACGAAGACGTTCTTAAATTCAGCCATCAATTTAGCTTCATATTTAAGCACCTCGAAGTATTTATGATTGCAGAGCAGGTGCAAGCGAGGATTAGTAATAAGGTAAGGGAGCTATTTCCATCTTTGAGGCAGCAGCGTTTGCTCAGGGTTATCAGCAGCTTTTCTAGATTTTTTTCTTTTCTTCAGAATAAGGGCTGATTTATTTGCATTTTCGGTGCTTTTCTCCGGTTCTTCTGACTCTTTTCTAATACGTCTGCTTGCTTTTCATCACTAATACGTACATTTCTTCTCCCTGCCTGCTCTGGATTTGGGAGTTTGTGCTGTGCACATGTTCTGGCTGGTATTTGCGGACTGTCTAAAACCACCAATCTGCTGTATAAAATAATTTCTTATCTTGTACTTTTTCCACCCAGCAGGATTCTTGAAAATCCTCATAAAAAAACCCTGCAACGTAAAACCTTTTTTTTTTTTCTTAAAAAAATCTATTTAAAAAAGAGAGGGAAGTCGTTACCATTCCCCCTGAGGGGAAAAAAAATGGGCAGAGACTGGGGAGGGGAGGTAATCGGGTTCTCCCTCTAAAAGCCAATTAATTCTCCTTCCTCCCAGTGGCGGTTCCCAGGGGGTGAGGCCGATTCTAGTGCCGCGCCGAGGTCCAGCCCCAGCCTGCGGCACCAGAGCCGCCCCCCCACCCCGTCCCCCTCCCTCCCTCTCTCTCAAAGTTTGTGCCCCCTCCCCAGCCCCGGAGCTCTTTTCGGGAGGGGGGAGGGGATGTAAAGAGATCCAGGGTGGAGAGGGCTGGGAGAACCCATGCGCTCAGTTTCAGATGCTCCCTGGGGCTGTGGCATGTGGGAAGTGGGGATAATTCCTCCTGGGAAGGAGGGAAATTATACCCTTGCTTCCTTCTGGGATGTTGCAGGCTTTTGCTCCCCGTCAGCTTGCTTTAGGGATTTTTGTTCTCCCGGCCCCATTTAGGGATATGAATGGCACGAGCAAGGTCATCAATTAGCAGCAGACCGCGGCGACAGTCCGTGTTTTATCGGGTTTAATGAATCCTCTTGTTTTCAAAAAGCCCTTGTGACGCTCACAATAAAGAACTCCATAAATCATCAAAAGGAATTGTGTGCCAGTAAAGACAATTTTCAATCGTCTGCGTATCTCCTCATCCTAGTTGTTAATTGCACTAACAGTTGTGAACATGTTTGTGGTAACAAAGGTGCCATTACTAAAAAGTGGCTTTGGTGATGTGAGACCCATGGCTACTGAACTCTACAGTGTGCCTTAGCTGTAGGTGACTGCTATCCTCCAGATACAAGAACAGATGAGGTTATTGTGAAGTGAGTGTGGTGTGGGAGCGTACCTGTTTGGTCAAGTACCACGTTCCCTGGCACTGAGAAGAATGAAAACCCATTTAACGGGCTGCTTCAATGACTTGGGTTGAAAGCAGGAGGTCATCATCACTCAGGCCTTCTGATTGTATATTTTGATTAAAAGATGAAGCAAATGGGATTGTTTGGTTTTTTTTGGTTTTTTTTTTTTTGGTAATCTTGATGATTCTATCATTAGCTTTTTAAATCCTCTTAAAAATAAGCAGGAGCTGTGGAGTTCAGTCCTTCAGCAGAGTATAGCAGTGCTCCTGCAGTGCTGTGAAGAAAGCTGTTCTTTCATGTTATCTTTTTCTGTTGCTTTATTTCCACCTTCTTCTGTATTCATGATGGTATTTTTGGATCTGTTATTTACAGTCAGGATGTACTGAAAAGGCTGGAATAAAATAATCACAGAATCTATAATGCTGCTGTTCTTAGAGAGGGAGACGTGCTATGAGGAAAGGAAGCAAGTTGACTGAGAGAATGGTTAAACCACAGGGCTTACATTTGCCTGAATTTTCTTTCTGCTGCCTTTGACAGTCTTTACCATGGTCTGCAACTGGTGGTGTAACATATATCTGTGTGTACGTGGATCATCCGTGTAGCTCCCTGTGTGTTCAGCTGCAGCTCCATTTAATGCTGCCAATAGACTGCTGTGCAAAGACATTAATCACCAGTTGAACATGTGCAGGTTCAGTTCACCATACAATTAATTGGACTGATAGCTTTTGAGCATAATACAATTCTGGATATATACTGAATCCCTCAAAAACTGTTGCCGTGGGTGTTAGACTGAACTCTGGCCACTGCGTAGTCATTTGAGTATGGTTAATGGAACCCAAATCTAAGAAGTTATTTCATGAAAAGTATGTAGATGTTTGTGCTTTCTCTGAGCCCCTCTGAATAGAGTCTTTTACTAGCATCAAGTATCTCAGAGATGCTGAGTTCAATTCTACTGACCTTATTCAAGCAAAAATTTCTATGGACTTTATGAATCTATATATAAAGATGTTTTCAATGAGAATTTCCAACTTGATCAGACAATTCAGATTGATGCTAATATTATTTATTTAAAGTTATCTTTTCAGTGTGAGATAACATACTGTTATCTGGAAAGAGTTCAAAGGAGGTTTCCTGTTCTGTCGTCAGTACAGCCACTGTCATTCCCTTGCCAAAGAACAGTTACCTAATGAGGACAGTCTCGGATGTGAGCTTTGTCCTGGTTTTGGCTGGGAGAGGGTTAATTTTCTTCCTAGGAGCTTGGTATAATGTTGTGGTTTTGATTTAGTGTGAGAACAGTGTTGATAACAAACTAATGTTATTTGTTGTTGCTAGGTAGTGCTTATCCTTAGTCAGGGGTTTTTTAGCTTCTCATGTTCTGCCAGCAAGACATCTGGAGGGGACACAGCCAGAAGAGCTGACCCAAACTGGACAAAGGGCTATTCTGTACCATGCCCATTGCATAAACTGGGGGGAGTTGACTGGGAGGGCTGAGTCACTGTTTGGGGACTGGCTGAGCATTGGTCAGCAGGTGGTGAGCAATTGCTTTGAGCCTCACTTGTCTGTCTTGGGTTTTATTTCACTCTACTATTATCATCATCATTATTATTAAATTTAAATTATTAAACTGTTCTTATCTCAACTGGTGAGTTGTTTTCAGTTCTTCTCCCCATCCCACCAAGGAGGACAGGGGACAGGGAGAAGTGAATGAGTGAGCAGCTTAGTTGCTGTCTGGGGTTAAACCACAACAAGCTTTTAAAATGTCTTTCCTTTGACGATCAGGAACATTTAGAAAACTGAATTGGTGACTCACTGGGAGAGTTGTCTAGATACCTTTTTACTGTTCATTATCTTTTATATGGTGTGTGCATTTGAGCATAATTTAGTGCTTGACAGGTCACTGCTTGAATAAACTCTTTGTTTATTTATTTGTTTATTTTCCTATTTGAATGGTTGTCCCCATACACTGCAATAACGACAATTCCTGAAGCAGCAGCGATTTGCAAGCAAGTACTCAAGTTCATGGGTCAACACAGTAATTCATGAATGGGTAGAGAAAATTGCTGATCAAGGTGTATGGCAAATTAAATCTCCAACAATAATTTGTGGTAGAGATACAATGCATTTCCTGCTTAATACTTGCTGTTAAATTCGCTTTGGGAGTTGTTTGGTGGTGGATTTATTTGATTTTGGGTTTTTTCTGTTGTTCCTTTTTTCTCCTAGATGGTAAACATTACAGGAGTCTCACATTTGAGTTCACAGGATGAGAGTCTATAATTTTGCAATGGAAACCTAGAAAATACAGTCTTTCAGACCCTAAAGAAATTAATTTATTGGACCCAAGTTCACACAGTTACTACTGTTTGATCACATTTCAACTTTTACTTGAAATATCCTAGTGCTTTTCAGTGGTGAGGAGCTACCAATACCCTAATTTTTACTGATGGGAAAAGTACCTGCAGTGGGTGACTAATGTGAGATTGTGCAGTGATTCAGTAGCAAGTGTATATATCAGACGTGTGGCTTTTGTTCCAGGCTGTAGCCATCAGATGGGTTTGAAACTTCTGCAAGAGTTGCACGTGTTTCTGAAGAAGAAAAATGAATACTTAAAGGAACAAAACATTTGATACCTGACAGAACTAAGCTTAAAGAGTGGATAAGAACCTTTGCCTGCTTTTGACAGCAGTTTATATGCTGAACTGTAAAAGGTTCAGGATGTCAAACATACTACTCCTTTAGGGAAGATGCTGGAACCATTGGTCTGGCCTCAGCAGGAGACCTCCAGGTGATGAGCCCTCCACTATTGGAGCAGCAAGCCACTCTCGGGCAACTGCCCACTGTCAGACCGCTTCAGGGCAGGTATCCTGCTGCCTGTGACATCTGTGTGCACCTCCATCTGCAACAGGCAGGAGCTTCAGAGCGCTGAAGGGCAATACGTGGCTAAGTTCTGTTATTTTTACACTCTTACAAACTTATCACAGTCAGCAGCATGAGCTCAATGAAAAAGTGCTAAAATTGTGACCATTTAAAATGGCATTCATAATTGTTTAGAAATACCAGAAGTAATGAAGGCTGCTTTCCAAAAAGTTTCTGTATTGTTGAGCAAAACTCTAGTCCTGTTGAAACACCGAGAGCTCTTTTATTCACCTTTCTATGCCCAGTAACGTATTGGAGTTTTTACCTTTATTTTTTTTTCCTGTTGAGAAATACATTCAGAGTCTTGCAGAGTTCCTTATACCTGTCTTGTCCCTGACTTTAAACAAATTGCATATTCCTCAGACACTTTGCACTGAAATAACCAACTGATGAAAAACTGGTAGAAGTGCACACAAAACATGGTTATGTGGATCTCACTGATATAGAAGACCAGGCTAAAGCTTGCAGCTTTGCATAGATGATGTATTTTCTCTCGTAACAGGTCGGTAAACTGGATCTCTCATTTCAGAGCTTTTCGGTGCACAGGGTAAGAGCTAGCCACTGCTGACAGCTAGTGATATTTCTCCTTGGCTCAATGGAATGGTCTGAACATTTGTCTGTGGAGATCTGGGTAGGGGAGAGGAAGTCTGCTGTGTATCCAAATGGTTAAGACCGTGGTTTTGCCATAAGTAGGATGAAGATTTCCCAAGAGGCTAGCTTTAGTTATGGAAATGACCGTACTCCTGTGGTATCAGATGTTAGGAAGATTTCTGCATCTTTTTAGGAAGTGACAAGACCTGTGCATGCATCTTGTGTGCTGGAGAACTTTTTTTTTGCAAAGCCAGAACAAAAGGAAATGATTTTAAGCCTTTTTTGTTTTGTTTTGTTTTTAAACTCTGCATCTGCCTCAAGGTACATGACCAAAAGAATATTTTGTAGTACTTGTATCAATGTGAGGACTTTGGAACAACTGCCCCCATGCCCTTGTTTCCCCAGAAGAGAAGAAAGTGCAGTGCTTCAGGAGACAGACTATGTTTTGGGGGATGTTTTAAGATACCTTTTCTCTGTGGAGGAAGGGATTGGACAAGCCACCTGCACAGTAGGAAGGGGAAAGATGAAGGAACTGAAAGCAGGAAGAGTGAAGCTAGAAAGAAGACATGTATCAGAAAAGATCATCTGTTGGATTCGGAGATGATGAATTGCTACTAATAGAGCATAATAAATGCCTCATTATCTGTAAAGCTGCATTGCAAACACAAGTAGTCATGCTTAATCTTGGAATGCCACTGTGAAAATGTAGCCCAAGTGCACTTGATTTTGTCTATTTCAATGGAGTTTTGCTAATTTACAACAAGCCTGAAGCAGTAGAGAACCGTGATTTTACTTTTTAGTTGTCTTTATTATTGTTGATGAGATGAGGACAGAGAACTTCATAATGTGATTTTATATTATGGAAGAAGAAGGTCAAAGGAATTGGTCAGCTATATTGATAATCATGTTTATAACTTCATATATTGAAAGAGTACTAACTTCATATACTTGCATGGAGGGGAGAAACGCTGGGTAAGAAAGCATTTCTATTTGTGCATTCCAGTAAAAGAACATAAACTCAACTATAAGATATTTTCCAGAGCCTTAGTAACAGAACTGCAATTAGCATAGTTTTTCCAAAGAGAGGGATAGATAAATACCAGATGGGTTTATTTATTTATTTATTTATTTAGGATTTGATCCATTTCCTATTGAGGGAAACTTCATTATTCAGAGGCAGGGGTGTATTGTTCCTCTGAAGAGAATGAGAGACTCTGCATTCCAGTTGCCAGAAAACAGTACAGGGGGATTCTGAATTCTGAAATAGAAATTTGAAGCAGAAATTATGTTAATGTTTATACAGTCATTTGGCAACACTCAATACAGTGAAAGTTTATTTTGAGGAAGCAGGAATTACTTGTGAGTGTTTTGACTCCTGCCTTTTTGTTCAACAATTATTCAGAATTGCTTTATCTGTTGCTTTTAATAAAGCATCACATTCAGCTGAGATATATTTGACTTTATTAAAAAAACAAAGCCTCAAACTCCTGAACTCCAAAAAATGTGGGACTTGCTCCGATTAAGCATATTTGTTAGACAAGGTAGCAATTTATATTGCAGTAAAATGAAAATGAGATGTTACTAAATCATAGACAAGCTGAGAGATGAGGTTTCATTAATTATTGTTTGTATTCCATGGGCAACTAGAAGCCTCAGCCAAAATGATCACCTGCTTGTACAAGACACTGCACAAATGAATAATAAATACATTTTGTGTCCCAATAAATTTAGGCTTGGCTATGTGTTCTTATTGGGTGATTTACCACAGTTGCACTGAGTTTGTGTGTTCACAACATGAGTAAGTACTGTGAACTGTGGGAAAACTGTAATACAATGTGAAAGTAAAGCAGTCAGAACAATAAATTCAATGTGCTCATTGAAATAAACGTTTGGAGGCACTTTTTAAAAGATCACTAATCCATTTGAGAACTTTTCATGTTAAAATAATATATGCATATCTACAGATATACACAAATGTAGTCTATTCTATGGTAGGGCAAATGCACAAATAGTATTTTAATAAGACAATGTCTTGGTCAACTCTTGTGCTTTTAATGAACTAATGAAAGATGCATAGTTAACACCATTTTCCCCCTGCTATTTCATCAGCTGCTTTTTAAAAAATTCCAAGTAGAAAAATGCAGTTTGACTTTAGACTATGTTTGTTGTGGTTTAGCCTGTGTTTGTCACATAGAGACATGTGGTGTTTGACAAGTGAAGGTCTAAGCAAAGGTTGAACAAAATGGAACTGTAAAGTGGCCATTAAAGATATTTTCTGTTGCTTTGGAACATTTGCTGCAACTAATATTTAAGAACAGAGCACTTTTTAGAAAATGCAAACCCTAATGTTTTCATTGCTCTTCATTCACATCCATTTTGTACTCTTACATCTCTGATGTTTTGGCAGAATGTTGCTGAGGTCAAAGTTGACTCTTAAGTTTTTTGCATTTTATTAAGTTTGCTGGAGTAATTAGAAGCACGATCACTACCTGAACGTAAATCTTAATGATCAAGACCTTAAAAGAGCATCACAGCCTTCCTTTTTGACTGTTTAGCAACATTTTACATTGCCTTCTTTCTTGTCCCCATCATGATCATGAGAGAGAGAGTATCCGTCCTCCACCCCTGCCCCATCCCCCTTTACCTTACCTAATACACTAAAAGTGTGCAGTGGCTCATAGCCATTGAGCTGGGTACAAAGAGAGGAGAACTGATGTGATAGCTGCTGAGGCTGTGATGCAGCAATTGTGCTGCTGTGCCAGATTTTTCCAGCATACCCATGTCTAAGGACTTAGCTGCCACATGTCCACAAGAAAGAAACAGTGGGAGCACTTTCAGTCTCATGCCTTTGCTTGGCACTTACATTAAAATATATTCTAGCACTCAATCTTTTTTGTTTTCCCATCCATAAATTGAACTACTACCCTGAGATGCTGTGAGGATTAATGAATGCTTGGAAAGCTCACCGCAGATGGAAAAAATACAGTGCTGCCTCTTCAAGTCATTATGTAAAACACTGCATAGTTCAAAAGTTAGGAGAGTTATAAAGGCTCTGCAAATGAAGCAAAAAAAATATTAAACTCCCTGATTGATAGAAGAGACATAGGTCTGTCTTCATCTGTCATCCATTCTTGGTTTGGAGACTAGCAGTGCAATGAGTGGTCCTGTTCTTACGAGCCTTCTGTATGTAATGGCCTTGGAACATGAAAAGAGCTTGACACAGGGAAATCTTGTGGACCCTCATGGATGCTGTTCAGCTTTTGTGAAGTGGCAATATTTAATTATTTTCAAGTATGTTTCTTCCAAAATAACAAAGCATCATTGTGAGAATGGGTCTGTCCACTCATCAAATGATTAAATGTTTCTTAAAACCCCAAAAAAGTAAAATGCTTGTTGTAAACTCAGATGGGATTTTTGAAAGAATCAGCATTTGTGATGAAAGTTAGGGTCCAGTTTGATTGCACTTCCCCCCCCCCCCCCATTTTACATAAGGTCAGGTAACCTGTTGGAAATCCAGAAGAATAGCAGCTGTGATACTTCAGTGACTTATTGTCAGAAGAGAGAGCGTGAGACTTCTAGGAGAACTGAACAAATACGTAAACACCAAGGTATGCAGTCCTAACCAAAAAGTTGTGCTTGGTGTTAGTGAAAGAAGCTACTCCATGTTTGGTTGGTATCATACTTGAGCTGCCATTTTGCAATCCTGCTTTAACTCAGAAAATATTTGCTATTTAAAAATGCAAGCTGATTCTTAATCAAAGCAGTGGGAAATGTGTAACTGTTAGCATCAAGTCCTGCCTCACCTTTGGTTGTCTGTGAATAAGGTACCATGTATTTATGTCATCTTGGAAGCATGGTGCTTTCAGAGCTATCTCTCTAAAGACAGTTTCACTGCTTAACTAAACCACGGCTACGTAAGGAAATTATTTTACAGACTACCAAACCAAAATTTTCGTAATGCTGAGTTTCCATAATTGGGTCCTAAATAGAAATACAGAGAGCAAGATCTGTAAATCCTAGAGCCACATTGGTGTCGGCACCAGAGGGAGCCGCTTGCCCAGATCTTGGCCGTGTAACAGCTGAAAGGCTGGGGGAAAAACAACAAAAGAGGACAAAATGGCAGAAAAGAAACCCCGTGGTAACCTGTTGAACGCTGTCCACGCATGAAGAGTAATACCTAAAAGTTGAAGCTATGTTTGATGTGTTGATCTGTTGTCCAAATCTGACTTTTTCTCACATTGAATGGTCTCAGTTTTTTACATTCAAATTCCAATCTAGGCAGTTTTTTTTAGATAGTCATAAAAATATTTTCCTGCTTACAAAGAAGGGTATTGTAAAACTATGATATTCACTTCCATCTGTAACTTTGGATCCTCTGCTTGCTATAATAATGCAAATACCTTTTATATTTGCCTGTTGCAGCTTTAGATTTATATTCTTTAGTTGATACAGTGTAGATACTTGATACAATACAGATAAAGCTAACTATTCTCTTCTTTTACCTCTCTGCCTTTTCTTTTTGTCCTAGGAATCCTATATTCTACATTGCTTTAATGCATGTTGGCTTACATTGCTGAGAACTGAAATGTGTGCAATGTAGTGATTCTGGACTTCATCTTTAAAATGTAATTATTGAAGTATTTGTGTGCCAGTAAAGTTCACAGGTTGCTGAACTGTGCAGGATGCTGTATTTATGTGTAGTAAACCCCATAAAGAATACAGAACTCCTTCTCACCTCCCCACAAAGAGGCAGGCGCTGGTGTAAAGGAGTTGTAATCTATGTACTAGGATAGACAAAAGAGGAGAGAAAGGAAGTATTGCCCTATAAACAAAAGATGACTAAAAGCATTTGCTTAACTGCTTCTGCAAGTTGTCCAGGGTCACAGAAGTAGCCTCTGGCAGAGTGAGGAATTGAACCCAAGCCTCTGAAGTCCCAATCTTGCATCTTGTTCATAAGATATTCCTTTTTCTCTTATCTTTACTACCATAAAAAGTGATTTCTGTACACTGAAGATCATAGAATCATAGAATGGTAGGGGTTGGAAGGGACCTTTAGAGATCATCTAGTCCAACCCCCCTGGAGAAGCAAGTTCACCTAGATCAGGTTGCATAGGAACATGTCCAGGTGGGTCTTGAAAACCTCCAAGGAAGGAGACTCCACAACTCCCCTAGATTTATATGTTCTACTGCTGCTGTAGTAAAATTCACTTATTTACTGGCATGCACACTCAGACACACACTCACTCACAAATCCTTTCCTTGGATCGGGGCTCTGCTGATAAGGCATTATAGTTGTACTAAAAATCAATTAACGTGGAGCTTCAAAGTTATTAAGCTATAGCAATTTAAATGTGTTCAGTCTGTCTGCTTAGGAGATTTTTCCAAGGCAGGTACCTACCCACAGAGCTGTGTGTAGGGAGTATCTATTGTATACACATGCATGCACATGTCTAGAATGTGTATTTACATGTATACATGCAATTAGTTATTTCATAGTCAAAATTAGAAATTGAGTGTAGCTGAGACTTTGTTGGAAGTGGAATAGTTGAGACATTTCAGTACTTGTAGAGTGGTCTGGCTTTCTTTAACTTGATTAGAGGGATCAGAAAAGCCCAGTTTGTTTGCTGCTAGGGCCTGAGTGAATGGACCTGCTTCCCAGTTTCACATTTCATAGAATCATAGAATGGTAGGGTTGGAAGGGACCTTTAGAGATCATCTAGTCCAACCCCCCCGCAGAAGGAGGTTCACCTAGATCAGGTCACATAGGAACATGTCCAGGCGGTTCTTGAAGACCTCCAAGGAAGGAGACTCCACAACCCCTCTGGGCAGCCTGTGCCAGGGCTCCCTCACTCTCATGGTGAAATAGTTTTTTCTTATCTTTAAGTGGAACTTTTTGTGTTCCAGCTTCATCCCATTACCCCTTGTCCTGTTGTTATCTACTATAGAAAAAAGGGATGTCCCAACCTCCTGATACCCACCCTTTAGATATTTGTAAATGTTAATAAGATCTCCCCTCAGTCTCCTCGAGACTAAACAGCCCCAGTTCCCACAGTCTTTCCTCGCATGAAAGACGTTCTATACCCTTGATCATCTTGGTGTCCCTGCACTGGACTCTCTCCAGCAGTTCCCTGTCCCTCTTGAGCTGGGGAGCCCAGAACTGGGCACAGTACTCCAGATGAGGCCTCACCAGGGCAGAGTAGAGGGCGAGAAGAACCTCCCTCGAGGTTTATTACATCCTGAAATTTCTCTCTTGTTAAACTATTTGCAAATATGTAGCTGATAATTCAATTAGTTTTTCTTACAAGTCAGGAATAGGGTGTTACAATGGTCTTAACCTGAAAAACTCCACCTCAGTTCTAGATACCTCCCCAGGCTTCATGGCTGAAACAGGTGGGTAGAGGATCAGAGGATGCAGATGAAAAAGGTATTTGGTACTTAGTAATGTAACTTGGGTAGAAATTGTCCAGAGCAACAAATTGAACTTAGGTACCAATTAAATCACCCAGTTGGTTCCCTTTCTTTTGTTGTTCCTGAGTGTAAGATCAGTGACAGAAGAACCGCAGATTTCATTACCTTTTCAATCTTTTACCAAATTTCAACAACTAAAGTTTTCCTACTTTGAAACAAGAGAAAATTGTGGTCTTTGACAGTCTGTAAAAAACCAAAATAATAAAAAAATCGTAACCTAAAACCTGTACATTTGTCTGTTAGGTACCTCATACATATTCTTTTGCTCTGTTTGCAAGTTCAGACCCTAAAAACTTGCAGAAGTGGACCAAATGTTTCAACCTGGAACAGTGGAGATACCTCTTAGTGTGTTTTTAATATATGATTGATTTCACATTTCTGGTCCTTGGATTTTTTTTTTTTTTTTTTTTACTTCTTTGTTGTTTTAAAGACCAAACACAAATAATTTGTTATGTCCAGATGGGTTGTGGAGACTCCTTCTCTGGAGAAATTTCAAACCCAGGTGGACGAGTTCCTGTGTGACGTACTCTAGGTGGTCCTGCTCTGGCAGGAGAGTTGGACTGGATGATCTTTCAAGTTCACTTCCAACCCTTAAAGTTCTGTGACTCTGATTATGATTTAGCTGGTTAACTGGAGGACGTTTGGATTGGAAGTTCTTCTAAAAAGTCTTCAGTTTTGTGTCAGGTCAAGTAGAGTGTTCTTAAAACACCATTTGAAACAGTCATATATGTTGCACTTTCTCAAAAGCTTTTGCAAATATGTTTTCAAAGTGAGGCTATTTATCCAAGAACCTTCTCTCAGCCAAGCGTTCAGAAAACAGTAGCTGTTGTTTGTGTCTTGAAGGAAATTATTTATTACTAAGACAAAATGAGTCTGCACTAACTCATTTCTCTGTGCAGGGTGATATATTAAAACCTGGAGGATTATGAAAAAAAATGAGGTGGAATAACTGGGCAGCAAAACGGTACTTGAGATCCAATCTGTGTAATTGTGAATTGACACATGGTGGAAATACTTTCTACTATGACAGTCTGGTTTTTGGGTTGTTTGGGAGGATACCTCTGCAGAGATTATGATTTGTTTCTTGGCAGTTCACCCTGATTTAGACAGGACTGGGAATCATCCTTCAGGGCTACAACCAAAACTAGGCAATGTGATTTAGCTCAACTGAGGCTTAAGCCTAAAATCCATTGAAGTCTGTGGAAAAATTGCCATTGATGGCGGTGGTCTTTGGATCACATTTCAGTAGCTCTGGCAGCGTTATGTTCTCCATTGAGTAATGACCTACTAAGAAAAAACATGCCTCCCTGTCTGAATGTTGCTGGGAATAAACTTTTTCATTGCTTCCCTTTAAAAGGATCTCAGGGCAAATTGTATGCTCAGTTATTCATCTGGATCTCTACTGAACCTCCTTACCAACAATGCAATCACAAAGCTCACAGATAGTGTGGTCAAAGGGCAGAATGATTGGGCTTTGTAATGACATCCTGTGATGTGAATGAATACAGGTGACTGTGATAGTAAAGCATTTAGATTAAACAAAATAAACAATTTTGAAATTTGCCACATTTGAGGTCATCAGATGAAATTTCTTTTTTAAAGACTGAATAATTTTGTGGCCTTTAATAATATTTGTAGCTCCAGTGTGCAAACCAAGATAAGAATAATCAAATCTCATGCTTCAGGGCATAAGCTAATCACCTGCTGGGTTTGGCATAATTGGTTTAGTGCATTATACTAGCAAAGGAGGTTCACTTTCTCTGAAACTTTGAGTCTTAACCACCCTCAGTGAAAGCATTTAAAAGGCCAGAGTTTCTTGATCCCTTTTGACAGCTCTTTTGTCCACACAATGATGAGTAACTAGGGCCAGCAAACGTTAATGTTGGAACCTTGTTTTTGTATTTCCTGATTTAAAGCTGTTAGTAGGAATTACTGCATTTTATGTGGTGGAGGCTACATATACGGATTTGAAGATTCCTTCCATTTTTCCTGTTTTTTTCAAAAGTAGAAAAGATGCCAAGTGATGTAAGAAATAGTCTTTGTGATAGATAGCTGAATAGTGTGTGCATGCACAGACACACACACAGAGATATTAATTCATGTGTTAATTACAGAATAATCAATTTATCTGTCTGTCCTGGTATCTGGACATTGCTAATTGATGTGCTACTTATAAATAACTAGGAATTGTTTACTATGCTTTGCAGGCCCCAAATTAGACAAGTAATAAGTTATAATAGCTTTTTGATTAACTCCTTGGCAGTGGAAGTTGGATTTACCTGCTACAGAGCCTGTTTCTGGCAGTGGATTCGCCAGAAACCACCTGCTCGAAAGGATTAATTCTGTAATTGAATCTCTGCTTGTTTTAGTTGAATGTGTTTTGTTTTCTTAGGCCCAGTTTGTGGTGGGTTCTGGTGTGTGGATATGGAGCAGGGAAGCGTAAAGATTTTTTCCCTTCCACAGTGGAAGCTAACCACGTCTGTAGCCAGTGCACTGCAGTGAACAAAGGCCATTTCAAGAGTAGTGTGTTGTTAAAGAAAGAATTGAGAGTCCTATACCCTTTAGCAAAATCAAATATAAGGTAAGAGGCAACGAGATACCCTAACCAGCATTCTCTAAGATGCTCAAAGCCCCCCAAACTGATAAGATTCAATTGCATTGATTTTAGAGTAATTTCTGTTGAACTCTATTTGGTTTTTACTATTAAATTGGATTTGGGTTTTCCCAGACTGTGCAGTATGTTCTTTGAAGACAGTTTGCCCTGCAGCTCCACTAGTACATTAGATGACAAAGTTCTATTGGATTGCTTTATGCTTTAACAGTTTGATAGCCTTAGCTGCCTCCAATACTTTATTTTAGCTGGACTTTCTCTTCTAGGAATTTGTGATGAGCACCATCCATGTTTTTTGCCAGAACAAATGAGTTTTAGCTGAAAATTGTGGGCTGTAGTTTTTTCCTGGTTTTCAGGATTAAGAGTGACTATGTAATGTACTAAATGTAATGGATTAATATTGTGTTCATATTGTGTTCCCTAGAGATCAGGAGAGAGGCTACAAGTGACACAGGAATGAATTATAAGTCTGGAAGCCTGATGCAAAGCATCTTCTTTGAAAGCCTCAGCAATGGCAGAGGCAGCCTTCTATCATAACATGTCACTCAATGTGTTGACACTGACCTTAGCATGAGGCCATGAGATGGGATCTGTTTGATTGGTTGGGTATTTTTTACACACATGCATTTACAGAAGATTGCTTTTGAAAAGTTGTGGAAATGTGCAATATAGTATTGGGATTTTCTGCTCTTGCAGCAAAGTTGGGGCTGGAGCTAAGGCGAGATCTGGAACCTCCTCAGTGCCTCAGCTCAACTTACAGTAAATCTATACCTGTCACTGGTTGGAAGTGCTCAAACAAGCACAGGAGTGTTGTTAAATCTTCTACTGCAGTTTTGTTTTGCTTTTTCTTTGGCATAAAAGTCAAGATGTTGGCTCGTACAGGAATAAGACAGGAAATATTCTTCTCTTTTGAAAAGAACAGCAAAAACATAAGCAATGTTTGTTATTCATGTGAAGTTCTCAGATGCAGACCTGCAGGAAAACCTATAACACTGCTGAAATATATACAGCAGGCTTTTTTTTCCCCCAGATGAATACTTTTAATAAAACATTTTC
Organism: Colius striatus; assembly: GCF_028858725.1. Taxonomy (NCBI): domain Eukaryota; kingdom Metazoa; phylum Chordata; class Aves; order Coliiformes; family Coliidae; genus Colius; species Colius striatus. The sequence continues at coordinate 18,121,390 of NC_084770.1, read as the reverse complement.
ATAATTTCCACACAGTGGTAATCATTTTATTGCTTTTCTTTATCTATACCTATTACTGTTCATAGAGTAGCTGCTCAGTTCTGATAACCTAGTGGAAATGTATTCCAAGTGTAACTCAAGATTTGCAGAAATTCATAAAATTCTCTGAATTTCCACTTCAAAGTACTCTGGCACAGTTTACTATGGCTGTTAATAAGACATTTTTAGGTTTAATATTTTGAATTGGAAAGAGAGTCATTTATATGTTTCTCTTCTAAAGGAATTCAGGGGTTTCAAAGTTATCAGTCCATCATTAAGATTTTACAATTAGCTGTCCCATCACCATAGTAGCAAAGTGTTGGTCTATGGGATTACAGAGAACTGCACTGAATAAGAAAATACCAGTGTTGCAGAGCCAGACCAAACTGCACAGGCGAGATTTTGTTCAGCATTTCTATATGAGAAGTTGAGCCGACCCAGCACGGGAATGTGTTTATCTGTAGGCATGCTTGTGCTGCTTCTTATCCAAACTTCTTATTCCATCAATCAACCCTTTAAACAAGGCCTTTAGTTTCAAAACTGAGGCTTGATTTTTACTCTCTTGAGGTCCAGCAGTCACAAACCCAAAATATGTGTAATGTGTGGAAGTGATAAACGCGATTCCTGCTGGTCACCACTGGTGTATTCAGTTTTGCTGAGGACCCTATCTTGTGTGGAAATGAATTGATTGTGTACATATTCAGAAGTCAAATACTTTAAAAGTAGGATCTAAATTATAAAAATGTGCTTTTACTTAAGCCTACAGCAGGATGTTAATGATTGAAATGGTAGAATTTGTTTACAATAAACCTCAGAATAAAGTGTTTTCTTGAGCTGGCTGTACTTGGAATATCTTTTCTGAAAGCCTTTTGGTCTCTGCTCAGGAGCTCTCTGTTGCCTTAGAGATACTCTTGTATATTGTATACATGAAATAAACCCAACAAAACTGCCTAGGGATTCTGCCACAGTAAGTGAAATAGGTCCCACCACAAATGGTTCCAGCTTGTAAAGATTTGCCAGTCTGGTTTTGATGTGCTACACTACAGATAGAGGCATTTATTGTATACTTTGGGGGTATTAAAGAATTAGGTATTTGTTGTGATCAAAGGTGAATAGATGGAGACTGTTAGTCTACAGATTCCCTACCCCCACCAGTTTACAGTTGCTTTGACTGGGTGGTAGAAATTATTTTGTATTTGCCTATATCTCAGTACCTTGGATATAAAATTATCATAGCTCATCTAGCCATAGAAATCTCTAAAGAATAAAGAGATAAATTTATCACACTGCCATGGTGAGGGAAATTATCTGTTATTTTTCTTAATTTTGTTTGTTTCCCCTAGAACTACCTTTAAGGGAAAAAACACCCTTGTCATTTTTGAATGAAAAACCTACTGTATTCTCTATCTGTAAAGCTTCACTGAATCTAATAGCACTGCACAAATACAAGTCAAAGCAACACTCAGCTACCATACTTATTTTAGCAGTACTCTGGTAGTTTTCAGACTGTCAGACATGATTGTGTATCTTTATTGTCATGATGTGAGGATTGAAGCTCACATCTTTAAAATCTGTGCTACGTTATAGAGCACTTTCAGATATTCTTACATTCACATTTCTTAGGTGTGGAAACTAAGATGCAGGGAACAAGAGCAACCACTGAATGTCCCAGAGAGAATAACATCAGTGTCCCAAGGAATGTATCTGCTTACAGGGATGCATTAAATGTGACATTACGTTTTCAACACACATTCACTTCAGTGCAAGTCAGCTTCAGCCCGAACTTTGCCTTTTTGATAAACTAAAAGTGAAGTCTGGAAAAACACACATTTAAGGTTTAGAATTCTGTTGAAAAGCTTAGCATTCACAGGTACTTCATAAAGTAGGAGAGGCTGAAATTTACTAGAACAAGGAACATAAGTATCCTTTCTTCCTTGAAGATTTTTGTTTAAAGTGCTCCCTAAGAGATGATTTGTGTAAGACTTCTATGACCATATAACTAATAATTAAACTCTGAAACAGTTATTAAAAATCCTCTATTGATAAATGTGGAATAAAGCTTTTTTTTCTTGTCAGTTATAAAACAGGCAGCAAGTCTTCAAATGAAATTGCAGTAGTGCATGATTGTGTAAGGCATCAAGTATCCTCAGTCCTTGTATTTTCAGTGAATATAAACATTTTTTACTATTTTATGTAAGACTTCATTTAGTAATGAGAGACTGTTTCTGGTGTTTATAGGATTCATTACTTGTAAATACTTAAGTACAGCTTCAGTATCATAGGCCAGTGATTCAATAGAAGCACAAAGCTTTTAATCATAATTAGTCAAGTTGTAGTCTGGGTTAGATAGGTAGTATTTAAGAATCTGAATACTGAACAGCTGAAGCAAATCTGATTCTAATGTAAGTGGCTGCATTACATCAGGAGGAATCTGTTCTTTGTTTCTCTTAGGTCTTTTATTTCTTGAGTAAAGACTGTGTATTACAATCTGATCTATAAATGCATATGTATAGTTTAATTTTTACAAGGAATGCCACTCATTCTGGCTCAATGTTAAGTGTGTGCAGAATCAAAGCCTTACAATATATTCCAGAAGTTTTAGTAGTAGGTAGGTTCTGTAATGAGCTTTAATCTACCCCTTTTTTTATTTGACCTCAGATTTATTTTGATGAACTGAAAAATTTTACACTTTAAACAAGCTTGTACTGGAAATATCCAACTCCTGCATTATTTCTGACTGACTTTATTAGAGAAGCTGCAGTGAATCTGGTTAGACATCTGTATGTTATGAAAAACACAACTAGAAGTTGGGAAAAAAAAGATGATATATAAACATACAAGCTTAGAATCCTACATATATACACAACATAAATTCTTTGTTGATCTCTGAAGGAAGTTAAGCCTCTAGCTCTTTTTCACACTCCTGTATGGAACAAACATGCGAGAAGTTTACTCAGTGTACTATGCTTTATAAAATATTCCATTAACTTGAATGCTGGTTACACTGGAGGTTTTACTCTTAGAGGAAGTGGTAATAGCTATTTAACAATGTTGTTGGAACCAACTAACAGTTTTCCTACGAGCAAAATGCTCAACTGTGTCTCCTCATGTGACGCTCACCCTCTTGGAGTGATTCTGTACGCCAGGTCAGTTGTCCCACTAACTATTCCTCTGCTTCAAAGTGACTTTTCTGGACTGATGAATTTGCGTTAGTAACCTATACAGGTATAGAATTTGTCTCTATGGAGATGTGATTTTAATCTATGGTAAAAAAGACATTTGTAGCCAGCTTTTGTGCAGTAGATAATTGATAGTACATCTCCATTTTTGCTTAGGACACGGAGTGAGTGAGATAAGCCCTAAAGAATTTCAATGCCCTGGCTCAAACCTCCCTAAAATGGCAAATAAACTGCAGAGTGAGTTGTATTCTCTTATATTTTATAAATGCTACAGAGGAAAATAAATCACCACAGATACTGAGACATGTATAAGTTTCAGTCTGAAACATGGACACACTTCCAAAACTGCAATAAGGAGCTGTTCTTTGTATTTGAAGATGTCAAGCTGCTGGCATCTAGCGTGAGCGGAGGTTGTCTGACCGTTTTCATTATGGCTGCTTCCAGACTTATCATATTTAGATAGTATGATTGAAGCTTTAGCACAGTGTACTCTGCACAAATGACAGTACCTTGGGCAGAACATGACAGATTGTAGCAAACGGATTAAAGGAAGGTTGAAGTGACTTTCTGGTCGTTTTGATAATTTTGGTGTGTGTGGTCTCGTAATGTTGCAACAGAAGTATGTTGGTGCATCATAACCTCAGAATGGAAAAGGAGGAAAATGTGTGGAGGATTCTTTTCCTAATGTAGAAATTGCTGAAAGACCTGCTGTTGGTGATGCTCTAATCATTTTGTGCTCTGTCTTATCGGTAGTGTCGAACAGGGATGTAAATTGTGATTCAGTTTAAACAGCATTAGTTTTACAAGTTGAATGAAAAAGAATATCCTGTGTGATTGGCTTAGTAAACTAAACATCCCAATGAATGCTCTGGTTGCTGTGCTTTTGCTTCTTGGCTTCTATGTGGAGTGCCAGAAATCCATTTAAATGTAAGAAATGCTTAGTGTCTGAGTTTATACCTCTGAGTCAGGGTTGTAGAAGTGCTTAAAATTTCAGGTGGGACATGGTGGAAAACTTGCAACAAAAGCTGTCTATGTAGACACTCTGTGTACCTTCTGGTAGTGTCTGGTGTAGTGTTTGTTGGTGACCTATTGCATGGGTCCACCGCAAGAAGATAAGTCAAGATTAATCCATCTATTGTATACTCTTATTGGAAGGTTTTATTCTGTAACCAGAATGCTCCTATAGTATTTTTGCCCTCCAGGAACTGAAACCTCTACAGAAAACTAGTTCTAGTCATTAAAAGGTTGCAGAAAGACAAGAGCAGAAACAGAAGAGCTAATAATGAAGTGATCCAGTTGGCCCCATAGTGATGTCCAGGACCACTCGAGGCATCCTAGGATGTCCAGGACATGTTCGTAGTGCTGTGCTAAAGAGCCTATAGAGAGCCACACATCTCCAGAACAGGAGCTGAAGGCTGTCTGGGCTCGCCCACAGCAGCTAGCATGGTACCACGTACCTCTCTCTCAGTGATGGAGTCCTCTCCCAGTCATTTCTCCTGTTGCCAGGGAAGAACTGTTAATCTAGATTACAAGCCATTCTAGCCAGCCAAAACCCCACGTAGATGTGCAACAATTTTGTAATTAAAAAAGTTTTTGTTTTACAACACAATTTTTCAAAAATTATTTGCACTAGTGTTAGAAGGCTTTAGGAGGATTAAGTCTCGTGTGCAGATACAGGATAAATTTCATCCCTTTTCTGTTTATAATCAAGAGAGAGAGGCAGTGGAATTTAATATCAGTTCACAACAATGATCTCTGTACAATGTCAAGACTGCAAGCAAAGAAGCCATCCACTTACAGAATTGTGGTTGAAATACTCATATCGCTAGCGTGGAAAATGGTCAGACATAAACAACTTTGTTTCCCCACATCCCCAAGCAGTTGTTAATGGTAATGCTATCATTTATTATTTGCCCTTTCTGTATTTAATCTGTGGTTTAGAAGTGCTTTATAATCAGGAAGCAGTTTTTTGACCTGCGTGATCCCAGCTGGTGTTTCTGGATCTATTTATCTCTATTTAAAATGTTTAGTTAATATTTTTACGTGTTAACAGTAGTTCTACAACTGTGTTATAATTGTTAATGGCTAATTAAAGCAGAGTAAGATTTTCGAAATGTAAAAATGCTGAAATAATTTCGTAGTATACAGATTATGTAAAATTTGTTTCAGTCAGCACTTAATTCATCTCGCTATTGGATGATATTCATTTAAAGGGTTTCCGTCTTGCTCGAAGAAAAGGAAATTTCAGCAGATGCACCATCACCAAAATTAATAAAGAATCACAGACATTTAGATCAAGGTGGCATATGCTTTGGATAGCTCTCTTCTAGCAATTTTCCTGAACTGGAATGCTTTTTTTGCTTGTGCTGTGAAGTTTGCAGTGTGATGGATAACGCATCATGGATAATTAGGCAATCCAAGGCTGTAAATCCCAACAGAAACAATGCATGTCTCAGATCAGTTGTTTCTTCTGCAAAGGGCAGGATACAATGATGGAGCAGAGCCATTCATTTTTGATACTTTCCATTTGCAAGTAATCTTTCCCGTGACAGAAAGACAAGATGTATGATAGTTTACATGTCAATTAAAGCATGCTAGGATTGAAAGAGCATTTTCAGAAGCCTGAAAACAAAGTTTTTCAGATGAAGAATTAGCTCTTGGCTGGAGACTAATACCTGTGCAAAAATTAACAGTGGCCTCATTATGAACCTACCTTCTCTGGACTCTTGCAATTAACAATGAAAATGAATGAGAAGGACTTGTCTTGTAATTAGTGCAGGTTAGGACATCTGAACTGTCCCAGCAAGAGCATCTGAACTTTCCCAGTGCAGTGAAAGAGAACTTCAAAGAAGTCATTATTCTTTCAGTTCAGTTGGCTGATTGGCTGATTGGGTCAGGGTTTTTTAAAGGATTAGCTCCCTGCTGTGGCAAGTAAGTATTGAGATGCTGGAAGTGCTGATTTTCAGAAAGAGTGTTCAGAATGAAAGCTGCTTTTTCTTTCTAATAACCTGATTCCCATGTGTCACTAGAATGTAGAAGGTGGAGAATTTGGGTAGGAATCTGTATTGTGATAAGAGTGCACTTTGACCTTCTGATGATACCATCTCTCCTTTGTTGGACTGCGAAGTTTTTGATGCTGGAATGTCAGTCAGTTGTCTTAAAATCACGAGTCTTTAAAATAATTGAAGTGAGTGAAAGCACACCAGTTAGAATGATATTATGGAAAGGAAGGACATTATTCACAAGTAGAAAGTTCTTTACTATTTGCTGTTGTTTCAGGTCTCTTTAAGGCCTCTGTTCTTTGCTTCCTGTCCGAAGCAATAATTTTCTATAAGCTTCTCCAGGTTTTTGCCTTTAGTCAAAAGGACATGCATGCTGCATTTCTCAGTGCTGGTACTATGCCAATAAACTAATAACACAGTGTTCTTAATGAGGTGGCAGTTTTCCTACCTCTGAAAATTAAGAGTGTCAGTCTGAGGCTGTTTGGCATGAGGTAGCTCTGCCCATATCACTCTCTTCCAGTAGCAGTGAAAACAAAGTGCTGTTATTATCCATAAGCCCAGATCGAACTTGAAGTTCTATATGTAATATATCTCTGGCTCATCCCCTAATCAGCAATATTCCTATGGAAGTGAAAAAGGCCTTTTCGTAAGTATTGCTACCCAATATCATACAGCTTGCAGACAGGAAAGGGAAGGAGCAGACATGAAACAAAAGGTTAATCAGTACTCCTCTGCAGCTTGTAGGTGTTTGAATAATATGCACGTTATTGTGTAAGCAAAATGGAAGAGATCAACTTATGAATGGGAAAAATGAAATCAACCTTTACTTAGAAGAATTACTTGCTCTTCTAAACTAACTCGCCTCAGAAAAAGCAGGATGCTGCACAATGCAGCATAACTGTACCAATAATTTTCTATAGAGCTCAAGTGTTTTCTCTGGTAAAACACCCCTTGAGTAAGGACAGCAAATGCTGTGGCAAGTGAAAAAAAAAAAAATAAAAAATGTACATGGTCAGAAAAGTGACTGCAAGAAATGACAGTAGATCTGTGTCATGTATATTTTCAGTCTTTCTGCTGACTCCTGCAGAAAAATAAGTATGTGCCTTCTTTACATGAGTTAGCATTGCAGAGCCAACACATCTTGGGAAAGGAATAAGCTGAATTCTGACCTGACTGAATTAATTAAGTCCCAAATGTAGACTCTTTATTATAGATGATGAGACATGGACCATAAACAGACCAAGTTGATGTTTAGATTTCAGGCTTTATTTTAGTGGTGGAAAGGAGAACCTTGTAAATCAAGTAAATCTCATCAGGAGTGACTCACAACAATGAACATTGAACTCACTGACACCACTTATGGGCTCATTTTTCAGCCTATAATTGCATTTTAACAGAAATTTCTTTTGGTCCTTGTCCTTGAAGTCCTCTTTGTTAATCTAAAAAACAGATGATCGCTCTTTGGGCAATGGGTAGACCAGCTCAGCACAATTAAGACATTAATGCTTCTGTAACCAGTTCCTTTCTAGCTTACCTTTACCTACAAACGGTACTTAGGTGCTAACAGAGATGAGAGAACTTCCCTTTCAATAACTAGATGTATCATTTCCATTGCACATTTTTTCTTTCCTCCTCCCATGCTTTCATGCTGGCTGTTCAAACAGCTCAAAGTTGAGAACATGTTTTAAGGATGTGGGTCTATTTCTGAGGACACTAGGAAACTGCTGTGTGATTAAAAATGTGCATTTACGGTTTTCTCCACTGATAATGTTTAACTATGAAGCAATTTCCTGTCCTGTTAAGGGCTGCTTTAATTTTAACAGATGGCATCATTTTTCATCATTGGAACCGTAAACCTTTATGTAATTTACTTCTATATAATTTGTATTTATTTCCTTGCAGGTTCTTAATTTTTTGAATGTAATAGCTCTCAGTGGATTCTGCCATGTACTGGTGTACTGTGCCAAATATTCAGCATTGATTTTCATATTGACTTATATCAATTGTGCCGTTGGTGTAAAATGGATGGGAAACACATCAAATAGAACATTCTGAGTGTTTTCATTCTTCAGTCTCATGTTAATAATTCAGAATGTATTTAACTGGAAATACACATTTAAATCTCTGCCAGGATTTGAAAATCAATTTAGCACAGGCCCTTTTGACTATGTTGGTAATGTGTTGGCTTATTTACCGTAATGTTTCCTTTCTGTCCCTCTGCCATGTGTATTCCCTCTTTCTAGCCTGTCCAAAGCACTGCTACAAAAGTCTGTCCTACTTGACCCCATGATTCATCAAACAAAATAACTCAAGGTCCCAGCCACTGCTATTGTATAATACAAAATGATCCCTACTCTGTCTTGTTTTAGCAATTATGTTCTGTTCTAGGAAAAAAGCCATCCTTTTCACAGCAAACTTATTCTACATTGATGTGGCAAGTCTCCTAGAGTCTGCAGCCTCCTGTGAGGCAGATGGGAAATTCTGTGGCAGCTTCAGTTATATTTGAAATGAAAGTTTTGGATGAATTCTGTATGAAGATGAAATTCTGACTGAAATAGTAGCTCTGTTTTAATTTTCAGTTTAACTTGGATTAGGTTTGCACTAGTCTCATATTTACAGTTCAGCTGTGTCAACTGTACCGTTTGTGTTTTCCTGCTCCCCTACCCTACTTGTTGCTGATAAGAAACCGTTTTCAAATGCTTATGTTACTGTTCAAATGCAAGCTGAAGCTAACCCTAAACTCCATCCCTATAGAGCAGACCTTTCCAGGTATCTCACCTTACGTTATTTTTCAGTGGTTCAAATATGCAGGGCTTGTATCATTACTGTGCTCTGCTTGTTATGTGTATTTTTAGTGTTCTTCTTTCTCCTATCATTTCCATGGTTTTTTTGTTGTGTTGTTTTTTTCTCAAAAGGTAGTCAAGCCAGAAATCTTTCCTCCTTAGTTGAATGTGCCAGCAATCACTCCTCGTTCAACATGTTCTAACTGTCATTCTGTGTTTTCTCTCATGTTGGTTCTTCTCATCTCCGTTTGAATTGAGGCATTTCGTGACAGCAGGTTATATTATACCATATTGGTAAAACACCATGGGAATATATAAACTTATATACATGATTTTTAAGAATCGTGTAGCTCTGAAGAAGTTGATATTTTAACATTCTTTGGGATGGGTTTCAGTTCAGCATGTGTTGACTTGTGCTGGAATTGCAAATGTGGTTGTTTTAAATTGCTTGCTACTAGAGTCATTCAGATGGTGTATACCCGTCAAGGAACATCACAAGGCAAAGTAAAACTGAAGAGTATTTGGGACAGAGAGGTGTGAAAATAACCAGTTGTATAGATGACACAAGCAAATAGTATTGTGCCACTTTTTTTTTGGATTTACATGTCAGGTTACAGCTCTACATGACCTAGCTTTTCCGAGTATTTGTGTACTTCTGCTGTTACGCATATCTTTGATATTGATTTCAGATGTTCTTTGTCTGCATCTATTTGAAAAGCCCACAATCTCCTCTGTAGTATTATATATCTCTTTTAGTGCTGAATAACTGGTAAGCTGGTAAGTGTGTTGGAGTTAGAGACATTGTCATGTTTCTGTACAATTTCCTTGTAATTTTTTCCTCATAGAAAGTGGAAAGGAAAGCTTTTAAGCCTTTTTTTTTTTTTAATGGCTAGTCCTTTGCCTATTTGTTGTGCTTCTTCCCACCTGCTTTTTTGATGAGACTTGATATTAACGGCTTTTTGTTACCTTCTATGCTTATGCCCTGCTATCAGAAATAATTATGGTGCTGCTCTGGGAACTGGGCATGACAGTTTGGTGCAAGTACTATTGGTCCAGAAGAAGTGGTTTGGCAAATAAATATTTCTTCTATTCTCTGCTCTGAAGGGATATCCGTGATGGTTGCCATGCATATAATGGGACTTTTTTACCCTAGCAAAGTCTTTAGAAGATCAACATGCCTATACGGGTTAAGTCTGTGGGTTATCCAATCTGATAATCACTCAGTACCACAGTGCATCAGTGAGATGCATCACACCAGCAACCATGGCATGTGAAAACATGTGCAAGTTTACATGACAGTTGTATTTCCTTTCTTAAAAGTAATATGATTTAATGTAGAGATCACTGGAAACTGGGGTTTGAGTTTTTTTAGAATGAACTGTGATAGCAGAAAGAGGCCTATATAGAAGTTAACGTGTCATGTTAAGATGTAAGGAGTACAGCCCTGCAACAAAAGGCTTACTTATGATCTTGAATTCTATAGCAGCTGGGGATATCAGCTTGTTATGAGGTGCTTATCCTTCCTCAGCATCAAACCTTTGTAACAAAGTTGCCAAATCTATCTGGTCAAACGTTTTTAGAACCTCATCTTTTCATCAGGTCACCTTCAATTGATTGAAAGACAGATTCAGTTGCTTCTGAGTACAGTCTCCTGAGAAGAAAAAACTCAAGAAAAAAAATCTGCTTAGTAACCCCAGTGAAGTAGCTTGAATCTCATCTATATGTTTCTAATTCTGTTCCAAATTTTTTCTGATAGCGGATTATTTAAGTGCTAATTTTAATCTAACCTTCAGAAATTAAAGAGGCTGGTAATCAAGTTATATTTTGTATTTGTGAATTGTAGTATTGCTTTAATGTGTTGGGGTTTTGCCTGATTAATGACTAAACCAACTTTTCATCATGTGTGCGTTTCCTGACCCATTTTCTGATGTTCAGTGTCACACAGAACAGGGTACAGCTGAAGTATTTAGGTTTTTTTTACAAGGTAATACAGAACATTTTCTAACTTATCTCCAGAAAATCTCAGAGATCTGACAAGATAATAGCTTTTGCCTGCATCCTGTGCCTTTTCCTGTTCAGTTATTCAATTTCTTATCTGGTGCTGTGAGCTCCTTAGATAAGTGTTACTTGATTGTTTAATAACTAAGGTGCTTTTCATAATGCCTATCTATGCTGCCAGAAACCATGCTGTTTATTTCATTCATGTTCTGATCAATTGGGTATTAAGTAATTACTGTTTTGGGCTGTCTCCAAAGGCTCTTTGCCTCTGCAGTACCCTCCATACAAAGATGCTTTAGTCTGGCACTCAGTTGTGTTGAGGTGTGTCGTACCTAATTACTGGAGAGCACTAACAAATGTTTTGGCCCATAGGACCCGAGTTGTATGGATTGCCAGCAATGCTGAACGGTGCATATGAAAGTGCTCTGTAGATCCTGGGAAAGATTTTGCTCTTTCTTATGCTGCATGTGGTATAATTCTGTTTGAAATATTTAGTTTGGTGCCCTAGGCCAAACATCTTCACTAGGCATGTTGTTAGAGGCTATCTAAATGGCCAAGCACTCGTTAGAGGTGGAGAGCTCTTACTCTGCACCTGCAGAAGAGCAAATGGTTTTGTTTCCTCTGCACAGAGCTGAATTTGCTGTCACCAAATCAAGATTTGTGAACCACACCGGCCTTCAGTAACTGGGGGAGATCAGGGGATTTGCTTCAAAATTGCTCTGCTTCTCTGAGCCAAAAATGTGAATATAAAAACAGCCTTTGTGCCTATATGTGTGCTGTCTTTTCTTCCCTGTCTCTTTGTGTTACTTATAGGAAAGACAGACCTTACTGAGAAATGGCTTTGTGACTGCATGTGTGTTAACTGTGATTTGGTTGTTGATTGATTATGAGGAACTCCCACCATACAAGTGGCTCTGAGGGAATCTTATATCTCGTCTTCCAAAGCTTATACTGTTCTGCTCATTGTGAAAAGGCTGGAGCACAAAAAAGCCTGTGCAATTACACCAAATCCTCAGTCATGATACATAACTGCAGGAGGAAACTGTAACCACAACCTTTTTTGTAAGCATTTGTTCTGCAAAGAAGGAACAGTAATAAAAGCAAGTCACCAGTGGAGACTGCTGGAAAGGTGACCAGAGCATGCTTTTATTGACAATGAATGTCCCTGCAGCTACCATGGAGATAGACTTATATTAACAACGGAGATTGTAAAAGGGATGTTGAAAACCGAGCTCCAAACCCTGCACCTCATCAATAGAGTAGCAAAAGAAATCTTAATGGAAATGGGAAATACTTTGCATTTACTTCATTTTCCTCACAGAAGAATCTAGTGATCTTCTTTCAGGCAGTTCATAAGATGGGATGCTAAGAAAAGAATAACAGGGAGTGATTTACATTATCACCAAATTCAATCTTGCAGCCAGTAATTTTGGTGTCAGCCTACAATTACAGGCAATCACTTCCACTCGTCTGGTTGTTCTAGTCTGTTACTGTTTACAGTGTGTTCTTACCTAATGCACAGCTTTGTCTTGAGTTGATTGTACGTTTGTAATTAATCAGCTATGTTGTATTTTCTTTATGGTGTAATGTTGCTTCTGTGGAAAGTTATAAGCAAGTGAAAATGTTTCTAGTTAAATGAGGAAAGCATCTTTTTTGGTTCTTTTTCTCAGTTACCTCACAGAGATTGCGTGTATCAGCTTGTGACCTGAGAAGGTTAAAAATGTTTCTTGCTAATAGATAGGCATGATAGCCACCAAAAAACCCATCAGCATATTCTACCTGGCTTGAAAAATTCTGGAACAACTTCTGAGAAACACTGTCATAGCACTGGAATTGCTGAAGCACGTTTGCCAGCTTTGCTTGGGTGGGCACCTGGGAACCGCTGCCCTCTCGACAGGAGAGGGCATCACAGTGACTCCTAGAGGAGAGGCAAAACATGTGACGCAGTGGGTGTCAGGTTGGAGAGACCACACTATGGGATCAGTCTTGTGTCTGTGCCCAAGCATCAGGTTTTTTTTTTTTGACCAGTGAATATTTTCAAATGCTTTTTAACAAAGGTAATTCATTGAGTTTGGGTATTACTGAGCTGTACTAATTAAGTTTCTTTCGTTTATGGCAAAAGCCAAAGTAAGTTAAAACTGGTTTCCAGTTGGCCTTAGAGTATAGAGACATTACTGTATTCCCTCAGTTTGAAGAAAGGACTTGCTTTCTTCCTTGTCCTCAGAAAATGCAACAACAAAACTTATTGAATTGATGATGATCCTAATTGCTCATAGATTTATTTGTTTGCTCTGCTAGGAACATAGCAGATTTTTATTTCAACAGCAACAGTTTTCTCTTGCATCCTGCAAAGGTCATGACTAGACATGTGAGTCTGGGCTCCCTGTGACCAAAACCCATGGGGAAGCACTCGAGGTCTCGCTGTCCTCAAGAACCACACAGAGATGTAACACTGATCTGCACATAATCGGATAATGCCATTAAGGGAACTACATTGATGATCATGCTGAGGCTGAAATTGAGACCAAGAAAATCTGAAACACCCCATATTGGCAAGTTGGAAAAGCTCAGACGCTTTCATGTGAATCATTCCAGTGCATCATTTCAAAAAAATCCTGGCAGCAGTTTCAGTCTTTCTTTAGTTGTACGTGTTTGGAGAAGAAGTGAGAAAATAAAAAGATCCAGGTTTTAGGATTTTCAATGTAACAGCTTAGAGACAATATTGAAATTTTTGATAATTACCAAGAGTTCTTCTGTGTGACACTTATAATCATTATATTTTCATCAGGATTTCTGGTTTTCTGAGGAACACAGACCTTTGTGAATTTTTGCTGTTACAGCTCTGAGTTTTTTAAAAAAAACAGCTAACCTTTTACATAAGTTTTCTGTAAAATTCTTCTCATTAGGCAAAATGTTGTGTTTGATTCATTTAACCCATCTACTTGTGTGATGTGGCAGTCACTTCATTAAACATCTACGTGAGAGTAAACAGAAAGCAAACTGTCTTGCAAAAAAACCTCCCATGTGATGTGTTAAGCTATATTGATCATTCCAGTTTTCCATATTAAAAGATAATTAGTGCTTATGTAATAACAAATATACAAAAAATGCAAAAAGTTTTTTTATAGCAGACACACACACAAAGATACATACACTTAATCCTTGTACAGAGATTACAACTCAATTATATATCAGCTACTCTTTTCACGTAGTTTCCTTTGTCTTAAATTCTCATCCATCTTACCCAAATCTGCAACAAGTTCTGCAGTGTATCACTAGGAAAATAAGACCATACAATATAAATGTAGGTTGAAGAAATATAATCTTGCAGTTAAAGAGCAGCACTTTTAGAGAGCTCTATCTACCTTACAATCTGGGGGAGGGAGCACATGAAGCCAATCTATGGGGGAGTTTTACATCATGTCACTGTTGGGAATGATGAGGTCAACACACTCTAGGTAGCAGCTCCTCAGAAGAGGAAGGGTTTCTGGTCTTTGTCAGAAACTGATGTCCCAAGAATTTTTGTGATTTCAGAATAATTTTGCTTGACTGGTCCTCAATTCCTTGCAGAGACATGTGTCAGTAGGAGTATGTTGCTGATTATAGTCTTGGCGTTCTTTATTTTAGCCCTCAAATCTTATGAGTCTTTGAGTGCCTCATGAGGAAGGAGTGGGGACAATGTTAAGTTAGGGGAATTCAACCTTTGAGGCAGAAAATAGTCTGCAAAATGGGTGAAATTAAGGTACTGCAACTAATCCATCCTGAAGAACCTAAGATGACATAATTCTTTAATTTATATGCAATACTTAGACTTTGCCACTCATGGAGCCACCTGTGAACTCCTCTGTTGTGTGATGCCTGCTATACTGATGGTCCTTAATACCTTGTTCTAGTGTTTCAAAACTGAAGAGACATTCTAGTTCACTCTTTGAACATACATCAGGCTCTTCCTTACTTTGCATTGAAAGCTGTTGTGTATATATGTGGGCAAATGAAGTTATGAGGATGTGCATGATCTTGCATTTGGCCAAGATGCATTCTGCAGTGGCTGTTACATAGGTATATATTGGAAGGTGCTGAGTTATTATTTCCCTTCTGGGAAGGAACAACCCCATGCACCAGTACAGGCTGGGGGTCGAACTGCTGAAGAGCAGCTCTCCAGAGAGAGACCTAGGAGTCCTGATTGATAATAAACTAAATATGAGCCAGCAATGTGCCCTCGTGGCCAAGAAGGCCAATGGCAGCCTGGGATGCATCAAGAAGAGTGTGGGCAGCAGGTTGAGGGAGGTTCTTCTCCCCCTCTGCCCTGGTGAGGCCTCATCTGGAGTCCTGTGTCCAGTTCTGGGCTCCTCAGCTCAAGAGGGACAGGGAACTGCTGGAGAGAGTCCAGTGCAGGGCCGCCAAGATGATCAAGGGTATAGAACGTCTTTCATACGAGGAAAGGCTGCGGGAACTGGGGCTGTTTAGTCTAGAGAAGAGGAGATTCAGGGGTGATCTTGTTAACTTTTATAAATATCTAAAGGGTGGGTGTCAGGAGGTTGGGACATCCCTCTTTTCTATAGTAGATAGTAACAGGGCAAGGGGTAATGGGATGAAGCTGGAACACTAAAAGTTCCACTTAAACATAAGAAAAAACTATTTCACCATGAGAGTGAGGGAACCCTGGCACAGGCTGCCCAGAGGGGTTGTGGAGTCTCCTTCCTTGGAGGTCTTCAAGACCCACCTGGACATGTTCCTATGCGACCTGATCCAGGTGAGCCTGCTTCTGCAGGGGAGTTGGACTAGATGATCTCTAAAGGTCCCTTCCAACCCCTACCATTCTATGATTATTTACTACAACTTCTAACAGGTTTAGTGAGCACTTTTACTTTTATCCTGATTCTGCCACCATTGAAAGGTTGCTCCCATGTTGCCAAATAACTTCCTGTAAATATCTGTGGTTTGATGCAGAGCAGGTGATACAGTGAAGGGTGAGAGAATGTAGTCCCCTGGGATGTAAGCAAGGCATTACTGAGGAGCTGTGAAGCTTCACGTATTACAACTTCAAACCAAAATGTTATCCTTATTCTTCACCGATGCAGACCCTGTCTGGACTGTTGTGTTAATTCTAGGGAAAAAAGTCTTCCCTCTTGTATTTTTATTGCTTTGGTTTGGTTTTGTGTGTGTGTGTGTGAGGAGGAAGTGGAATTAGAGAAAGATAAAAGAAAGCCTGTTAGGGATATAACTATATTATTAAGATAGAAAATCCCATACAGAGAACACTACTGCTTTGCTTTCCTTTCATGGAAGGAGGATTTTCTCATTACCATAGAAAAACCCAACAGGAACTCTTCCTAAACACATGCCTGGCTTGTACTGGACGCTTCATTTCAGGACTTTATCTAATCAGGGCATAGAATAACAGGAAGCCTGAAAATTCATCTCCCAAAATGGAATAAAATAATCCCATTCATCTTTTCGGTGCTGTTCCAGTGCATAGACCTTTTTTGGTTGTAAATGAAGGCAGCTGTTGACTCACAATACCAGATTCTAATAAAAATTGATGGTTTAATGAGCATTAATAATTCATCGTACACTTTTAAGAAGACATAAATGTGTATCCTAATTGTAAAGCAAAAAACCAAAACCTAATCCCTAATTAATGGGAGTTGCACTAAAAAAAATAGGAAACTTAAACAAGTTTGTGTAAGTTTCTGTATCCAGACTTAGAAATGTGTGTTTTTGCATTGTAATTAGCAGAAATACCAAGGCCTAGCAAGCAGTGTGCCTCATGGATGGATATAAAAGTAAAAGGAACTAATGTTGACACAGTAAATGTAGGAAATATGATGTCACTGAATAGAATATACCAAATGTTTGGCTATTTTTTTATTAGAGCCATTTTGGCAACTAGATGTGCCAGAAGCATGGGTGAATTTAGCTGAGTGAAATTTGCTTTTTAGTAAAAAGCCTTGTTTTATCTTTTGAAACTGGACGTAGCCACAGTTTAATTTGAAACTTGTTGTTTTATTTGACTTACCTGCCCTGCAGTTCAAAAAGTAGGGTGTTTTCTTTTTTTTACTGTGCAAAAAGCCTTTTGAGTATTGTAAAGCTGGAGCATGGAGACTTTTTGAGTGTGTCCTGAACTTTTTATGTGTGCAGAGTTGTAAATGGTGCACAAAATGCTAATGAATAGGACCCAGGTAGCTTGACTGACACATCTATGCCAGATGGAGTTATATGCCTTATTGGTCAAGATAGAGGAATTTTGATGAGATAAATGGGTCCTCTAAAGCCTAAAGCACTTGTAGCTACACAGTGACTTGTTGTGTATGCTTACAGTGTCAGTATGAATTTTACAGTGTTAAAGATCACCTAAACGTGACCAAATTCAAAATTGCAGCTAGATGTGAGCATGACAGTCAACGGATTAGAACAGCCTTTGGATAAATGAACATAAACAGTCTGTAGGTCTGTACTGCCTTGAACTTGACAAATCATGGAAAGATTAGAGTTTATGAAAATAGTCATTCTATGATTTACACTCAACTTAGAAGACTGTAAAACTGAACAATTTTACATGACTGAATATTTAAAAGAAAGAATAGAGACACTGTGAGAGTGCAGGTGTATGACCATGCCCTGCTCATCTGCATTTCAGATGGGATATTTCCCAACCCAGTAACCCGAAGTACCTAACTAATTACCCCCAACAATTACTTGCCAATTCTCCCTAATCCGTCTCTTTTGTCTGTCACTGAAAAGAGAATGTATGTTCTCTGGTAGGTTCTTTTGTCACTTACCTAGTGTGATATAAGGAAAACTATTATAAAACTCTGCTCAGCAAATTACCAGAACTGGTTCCTGTGGATCTGGTTTGTCAGCCCCAAATGGCTGCTTCCTCATCTCATGTGATATATCCTTTGTCCATAGAAGTCCAATGTGCTGGGGCTAAGAGCCTCGATTAGGAATCCAGCGTGCTGCTGAAACATGAATCATTTGGAAGAATAGTGTGTGTTTCTGGTAGGAGGCAAGGAGATGTTTCCAGCCACAGAAACTGTTTCGGAGAAAGAAGAGAGTAAACTCCATTGGTGTGTTAGTCAGAGTTCATCAGGTTGATAAGAAAAACATTTTCCCATTATTCCAAGACAATATATGAAATATTACTGAAGATATAATGACAGCAGTTTAATTATACAACCTCTTTATTACCAGATCCTGAGATAATTTGCACAGCTTTCTAAGATACTCTGCATATGCAAAAAATTCTATGACTTATGATAGCTATTTATTTAGGTCCTTTGGTAGAATGCTTTCCATTATATTAATTAATCTCTTTATGTTCCTATGGCTAGAAACATTACTAAAGAAGTGTAAAGTTTTCATTATTATTCTATGGGTAAAGGATGATTCTCTAGATGTCAGATTATAAAAGAAGCTGTTTCTTGCCTAAAGGACTTAATCAGAAAGATCAGCCAGTGAAGAATCCTCTTCAGATCAAAATCCACAGCTCGCTTCCATTTGTTATCTCTGAGGGTCAGTTAAAAACGTTTTTAATGTTTGGACATGTGTTTTTCTTTGTTCCTCACTACAGTAGGACTGGAGTTGACCTGACAATTAAGTGAATACCTAAGGACTTCAGCATAATTACATGTCAGTTCTCAGTTGTAGTAACTTGTGACCTTACATTTTATAGATGACAAACATTTATCCTTTTTCATGTGCCAAGTTTAACCGAATAACTCAAGATAATTGTTTGCTCTTGTTTTTCCATCTCATTTGTATAAGAACTGCTAATAAATTAAAAAAATACAGCAGTCAGTTTGCCAACACAGAAAATCTTATAATCTCTCTTGATTGTCGTGTAGCCATCACTTCATTATTTATATGTGGGACAAAATAGCTGAGCTTACTTTAAGATGACTGGCAACAGAAGCCTCACTTCTAGGGACGGAGTGGATGGTAACAGAAATGAATAAATAATGCATTTACTTTTCATTCTTCAGTTTATATTTCACTACAGAATGTGGGGTTTGTGGTTTTTTTTATTAAACAGCTGATATAAATGAGTATAAGGACATGCTTCTATTATCATTCAATTTAAAGAAAGAAAGAAAGAACTTTCCCGGGTTACCCTTGAAGTATAGCATTTTAACAACTTGGCACTCACTTGGTCTGCTCCAAGTTAAGCTTGGTCATTCTTCTACTTTTTCTATCTTACAAACAGAATGAGGCAAGTCAGTACTGATGTGAAATTACCCAAAGCAATGGAAATATACCGCTTAATAGCATTACCTGGCATTTCCTCCTTTTGAGTCAGTACTGAAAACACGGCCATGCTATTTGGGAATGCTCTGTCAACATATAGTAGTTTCCATGTTCAGATTTGTCACAATGCTGTTCCAATTGTGTTGTAGTAAGGTGGAAATTTGGTTTGTTTCTTCGTTTGTTCTCACTGTTCCCCATTTTTCCATGACTATGTATCCATGTTCTCATTTGTGGTCCTTCAGGTGCAAAAGAATTTGATTTTCCTTTTTAAAAAATACATTCTCATAGATACAATCTTTGTTGTTGAGCCTTAATTAAGGATTTTAAAGTGCTTTGAAGCTGTAAGGAATACTGTCTTCTCTACTGCCAGGTCTCATAAGTATTACGACAGCAGGATTTTCCCAGCTTCTCTGAAGTGGCTATAGTGAGGTCATGGGATGCTTTTCTTGAGCTTTGGGCGTGGTCATCACTTTCTGACGTCTGAGCTTTCTTCTTCTATCTGAGTTGTTGTTCTAACTTGCCAGCGTCATACACGCTAGCACATAATAAATCCCTTCAGGGCTTAAGAAGATCTCTTGCTAATCATAAGGTCTACCCTTGTTGCTGAGTTTGGAACTATAGCTGTCAGGATCACCAGATAAGCTGTTATTTTGATTTTTATTTTTACATGATTCTAATGATGAAACGTTAATGGGTCACAGCTAATTAATTCTTTCCATCATGACAAATGACTGCCTCCAGCAGAGCTCCTCTTATGAATATAGAAAGCAGAGGGTCCTCTCTGATATTATTTGGACAAGTTACTTGTCCTGTCAGTCTTGTTTAATAATTACAGCTGCCATTAAGAAGCAAATGTTAAATGTCAGAAGATAACAGCCTCTTCAAATGCCATGTGAAGTGAGTGCTTTTTGCATGCAAAACCTTTCCTGTGTGTGAAAGCTGTATTGATATACCCTATTCGAAAATTCATCTTGCAGATTACAGTGAACAATTATAAGGATTAGAACCCTTTCCCTCCCCCATAACTTTTCCCAAATCAAATCTAAGCCCAGCATCCCAGTCTGATGGCTGTCAATGGCAACAGGATGACTTGTATATACAGGTGATTACTTTTGAATATGAGCTTAATATAATGAATGTGCTTCACAGTTTTAATTAAAGGGGTTGTCTAAGGGAGTACGGCCTCCTTTCCTTTGCTAAAGTAGGGAGAGATCTTCTCTCCTTTGTTCTTCATCTCTGCAAGACTTTTTTCTCCTGTATTTTTCCCCTCCTACTTCTGTTAGTCCAGTTACCTCCTCTGATAACAGTCTCTGCTGGCAGGACTGGGTGTTCTGAATCTGAATGGTATCTGCTGTGGTGTCTCATTGACTAACTGACACTGACATGGTGAAAGTGGTCGGGAGGATGTGAGAAGTAGCATAAGTTCTCAGTCTTAAGACATTTGGGAGCCATCACTCTGTGCTGGGACCCTGAGCTGATGCACAGGCAGGGGCACATGTCCAAATCTCAGGTAGCTCAAGGGTACATGGAAGAAAATTGTGTGAATGGACCATAGCAATGTGTGACCATGAAATAAAAATCTCAGGAAGGCTGACCTTGGATCTGTGTCTAGCAGCATGATACCAGCACACGCTTCAGTTAATTGCTTTTAGAACATTTTGTTGTGCTGATTCCTAACATAATGCCATTACTGTGTGAGTGAAACTTCAACACAGGCAGGACTTGAGGTTATGAATCTGCTCACAAAGCCCCACCAAATTAAAAAAAATATTAGTAATTGGTTTATTGTCTTGGAGATTTCCCTGAGGAAGGATAGGCTGCTGCTTCTACACTGGTTCTCCCCTCTAACACCATAAACAGATTATAAGGGAACGTACCTTCTTCATAATAGATTTGTGTCAACACAGATAATAAATGTATATATCTCCTTCATTTACAAGTGCTCAGTAGAGCATGGATCTCATTTGGGAAAGCATAATACCCTTGAATTGGAGAAAACAAGCACTATGCCCCAGGATGCCTGCACTAATTATGGAGTATGGAGCAGCCCTTTGCTTCTCTTTGTGAACCATGTTTATGTCTTTATCTTACACTGAAAATCCTGAACCTCTCAGACCCTGGCCAAGCCACGTCAGCAGACGTTGCCATCAAGTACCATTGTATTAGTGGCCTAGATACCTTGAAAGCTGTAGGAAGAGTGATGCAGTTTTCTGGCAGGGGAAGTCATTTCTCTGTGCTTTACAGCTCTCACCGTCTACAGGCAACTGAGCAAAGGCAATGGCCATGCTTCTTGTGAAGTGTGATTATTTTTTTTGGCCTGTTCTTTTGATGGTAGAGTGGAATAGATCAAGTTTTTAAAATTCATAATCCTGCTTTATCAGCAGTACTACACTACACTGTCCATACTCTGTATTTGAATATTTGTGTCTGCTAAATATAGTGTTGCAGTATATGAGATATGTAAAAAAAGAGTATTAAAACAGTATAAAAAATATAAACACGAAGGAGCAACCACTTCTGCACATGTAACTGTCTCATATACTCTTTTAAAACTATTAACAGTTAATTTTCCATCAGTAAGTTGAAGTGATTGATGTATTTTGTTTAATTCTTTTTTTTTTAAGAAGTTGTGTGTAGTTACTTGCTGTACATAAGCATTTTAGTATCTCCAGCCAGTTTTATTATCCCACTGTGTTTTCATCACAGAGCTATGACCCTACACTGGGATAGAAGCCAAAGGATGAACAGCAGGAGATATTATAATTTGGTTTTATTTGAGACCTTTTTAACAATATAATAATTTATAATAGTTAAGCTTTGCTTTGGGATAATGTATAGGAAAACTGTTTTATCTTAAACTTACAAAAATATGGGTTTGGACTAAATATTTGTTTTTTTCTTACATGAAATGTTTATAGTCAACACAGCTAATTAATCTAACTATCCTTGGGTTTCTGGCACTTAGGTATAAATGAAATTATATATCTCATAGCAGGGACTAGTGAACGTTGAGTGCTTTGTTTAGAAAAATGTTTGTCTCAGCACTATTCTCTGACATGTTGTCTCAGTGTATCCACAATATTCAGGTACTGAGAACCTATTTTGCCGAGTCTAATTGATTCACACATTCCTCTCTGAAATTGTTTAATATCTCATGTTCACAAAAATAGCAACTTTTACACATCATTTTGTTTAAAATGTGGGATTCTGGTTTGTACTTGATAAGCCACAATGCTGGGAAGCATTGCATTTTCATGAATAATAACTAGAATTCCTGAAACACTTTTTTAAACAGCTTTCTCCCACCCCCCAAGTTTAATTGGAGCAATCTAATCATGCATATGCCATGAAAATTATGTTTTGTGTCATTCACATTTCAAGAGACAGCTTTTAATTCATTTTTGAAACAGGACTCTGTCCTGCTGATGGGCTCCAAACAGTTGTCTGCTTTACCTGCAGATTATTCTAGGTTTTCTGTGCTCTTAATAGAAAGTAAAGCAAAGCTTGAAACTAGTCATCTAACTTCAGCATATACTGGATTCTCAGTTCCATACTGTTTCGGAGTAAACACATGCATTTCAGGTCTGCTCTCAATTGAGTTTTAAATTGAATTTCAAATTGTTGTTCCCCTCTACAAGAGAGCTTCGACAGGTCTCAGTTTCTTTAAACAAAAGTTTTTGGCAATTGTTAAGAAATGACTTTAACTGTACATGTCTTATTTGAATAGCCAACTGTATTAATTTGTGATTTCTCAATCTGTAAAAGATTTTAGGTGATTTAATGTCATTTTTATAATGATGTTGGTTCTTCAGAGAGCTATTTCTGGAAAAATAAACATAAATAATTAGCCTTCATAAGTCCAATAGATAATTTTGTTACCTGTTACATTTTTCTTGAAATGCAGTGCTATCATATTGGAACAACACTGTTATGAGATCTCTGGTGAACTCTGTTTCCTGGCTGAAATAACCAACAAGATGTAGATTTTGGCCACTATCCATTTTATGGAAGCATTCAGATGACCACGTGATTCCATATCTGTGGTTATTTTCTGTTATCATCTGAACTTGAGATTAGTATTTTCTTTGTTTGAAAAAATATATATCCCATGGCATTTACATATATGTCTCATTTTTTCAGAGTGAGCATTTATTAGATGGCTCCTATACCAAAATATTCTTAGTAAATGTTAACTGAAGTTATTTTTAAACTTCTGAGATCTGTGTTGCTTGTTCCATGGTACAACTCTGTGTTCTGTTTATAGGAAGGCAATGAGAAAGAGATGATAAAAGTCAAATTTGCTATTCATTTAATTATACCATTATATTGTGAGCTCTGATGGAGTTTGATGTACTGCTGGGAAAATTTCTCATTTACTGTAGATGAGCAGACTGTGGGTGTGGAAAAGTAAAGAAAACCATTTAAAAATTGACGCAGCTTGAGATAAAGGTAGATGGGTTGATCTCAGAAGAGCACAAGTAATAGCAAAAGTGAAAGAGGCCACTGAAGAGAAAGCTGATTTGCAACCTATGTATTTTTTTTGTTCCTTATAAGGCCAGCTATGCTCTATATGATGCCTTGGCATTTGTTATGGCAGTGAACCATGCATGTCACATAAATCTTAATGGAAAACTTGAGTTGGCTTACAGCATTTGAACTTCCTTTTGTCTTTGTGGGGTACCCAACTCAGCAAAGATTTCATATGGAAATGTTTTTTACATTTCTGAAGTAAGTGTACTTAAACAACACTGCCAAGGCCCCGAGATGTACGTAGGGATCCACGATTGGGTACCTAGTCAGACACTAATTCTGCTTAGTGTCTTGCTACCTGCCATCACAGCATTTAAATCACAATTATAAGCATTAAAAAGGAAAACCATGTCGTTTTCTTGTAAATCTTACTTATTGCAGTAGTGCTTACATATCAACTGAGATACTTCATAATAGAAACATTGCAAACTCAAAAGAGTATACAATTCCTGAGCTGAAATTTACTGTTGAATTAGATGACACGTTCAAATGTGGGGACTGTTCCTTTTCCCTCTGCTGAGTTTTGAACGCGAGGTTATGGGACTCACTCTCAGCTGCTATATTCTGGTTTTACTGCAATGATGTTAATGAAATGATGGCAATTCTTATCTGTGACAATATACCCCCATGTGTACTGGAACTTTCTTTTCTTTAGTAAAAGTACAGCTGAAAGAAAATTCAAGCTACAGTACAACAACATACCCACATATTGGAAATGGAGCATATTAATTGGATATATGTGAAATGAAAAGTGCCTTACAGAGAAGCAGAAATCAAACCTACTATTTCCCAAGTATTTATTTTATTTCTTATTTTATTTCATCTGTAGTGATAACCAGGGACATCTCTTATTTTTTGCATTTAAACAGCTAGAATCTCTCTTTAGAGTTTCCAAGTGAGAACATGCCTATCTTTTAATGTGGGTTGTTAAGCTGAGAACTGAATGGCCTATTTATTTGCTGCTTTGTTTGAGTGGAGACTGATCTAATCTGTATGTACACCGAGGGCTCTCTCTCCTTCAATTTCTCTGCAAAACTGCAATTAAATTTTAGACATAATAGGATTAAAGCATTATATTGCATATGACATGACATTTGTGTGCAGAATTATTGAATTTTATATTCTTCCTGATATTTTCCTTGAATATAGAGATAGAAAAGATGACCTAATTCATCTTGGATATCTCTTTCAGGACCATCCCTCTGTTTTCAGCTACCTGTGCCTTTTCCTGTTTCATTTTAAGGCTGCCATTTCGTTGGAAGGTTATTTCACAGCCTATTAGACCTCACTGTTGGGTGGATTTTTTTTTTTTTATGATGTATATATCCAGATTTCATATTCATTTCATCTTTAAAATACAGAAGGCAGCATTTTTAAAAATCTATTTTGACCACATGGAGCACAGTAAAAGTTGCAGTGAGGCACAAAATTCTGCCAAAAAGGTAAAGATAACTGAAAAATGAATGTATTTGTTGCACCTGGGAAATGTAGAGAGAATATATTAATAAACTTTGATCTTTAGGGCAAATTAGTACTAAGTACTTTGGGAAGTAGTTGTGGTCTAGAGCCATAATTTTTTTCTAGCTTCTACCTGTTTCTCCTGCCAGTTTGTGTCTCATACTGTGTCAGAGAAGCTAAGGGCTACTTTCATTTGGAAAGTGTACTAATTTGCTAGTGCTTTTTTTGTTTGTAGCCCCATAACTATGTGTACAGAACATCACTAGGGCAGGGAAAATGAAGTGGGTTTTGGGCTAACATGCCATAACTGCTTTTTCCTTAACCAGCCAGGATGTATATATGCTAAGCTAACACACCAATACTCAATTCTCTTCTGATGGATGAAGAGGACAGAATAAAAAACTGTTGATTAAGCATATTGGCCCTAACATAAGATCACAGATGCACAGATAAAATTATTTCATGAAGTATCAATGTGGCTTAGTATTAGAGATGTTTTTTCCTCTTCCAAGTATAAATGTATGGCTGATGCTGACCTGTTGCAGGCCTGCACAGTCACTCCCATGAATATAGCCAAATTGTGAGCTGTTATGACAGAGGGTGGCTTCACACCCAGCCTCAGCCAGGGCTCCAAGCAGACAATGGCTTGGCACCAGCTTCCTCAACAGATTTGTTTTCCTGTTTCTATTTTGGAAGAGACCGATGTCAAAGGAGTGTATTTGGCGAACAGCTCAGGAAGAAGAGAAGTCCAAGAGACATCAGTATTTAGGGGCAGCAGAATGAAATCCCACACCACACCTGTACCCTGAATTCCGTAATGAACTGGCAGACCTCACGGTCATTTTGACACAGGTCACGCAATTTGGAAATTGCTGGGAACACCTCTTTTGGGAACAAGAAGTACATATCATGAAAACAGCAGGATGATTTAATCATGTTCCAAATACTTGTTTTCAAAAAGGTGCACTTCAGAGCTTTCAGATTTACCTTCCTCGTAGAAAATTATGGTCCATGCAACACCTAAATGTTGAAACTATAGGTAGATTTTCCAATGGTTGACAGGTGGAAAAGACCAATTTAAAACAGTGATTTAAAACTCTGGGTTTAAGTTGAATGGGTAAAAAAAAATCAGTTACAATGTTCAGTTCTTTTCTTGCAGAAAACCTTGTTATTAATTAGAGCAACAGCAAAAAGAGTGATTTTCAAAAACTATACCTCTAATTAAATGTGGGGTTTTGCTTTGCTTAAGCAGGACTATGTACTGTGAGTTCATGCTTATCTATATGCAGGTAATTTCATATACACTAACTCAGAATATTATTTTTTACAATATTAACATGATCTACATAATTTTACTTTTATAATGTTAAAATAATAGTTTAGTAGATTAATTTCTGACTTTAATTCTGTCACATCATCCGTAAATATAAATTCAGTTTTGATGATTACATGCACAATATAATTTTAATTGGTTGGATAAAACTATCTTAAGAGTGCTGAGATGCATCAAGAATGGAACAAAATAAGACTTTTAAAAATCTGTTATGGATGACAAACCTGTTATGAACAAAGTCAATTTTAATTAATTTTGTTTGCAATTAGATTTTTCTTTTGGTCATTATTTGACAGACTTTCCAAGGTATTTCAATACTTAAAAATGGACATGTATGCATAGTGCAGTTATCAGAAGAGCCAAATTAAACTGCATCAGTAGCAATTGAATCCTGCACAGGCTGAACACCTGACTAGTGCAGCAGGAACTCTACCTAACTGCTTTATATGCTGGATCCATTTCTTCCAAATTTTTAAATTAATAAATCATATATTCTTCCTACTAGTTTCTTGTCATAGACTGAAAGAGGAAGCCTGCTGGCTTTTCAGCTCATAGCCATTTTTTCCAACGTTCAAGGAATTAATCCAAATGAGAAGATCTTCTCCAGCTCATTAAGATTTGTGAGGCACTATTGGTTCAGTGTATTTTTAAACGAACATTTAAAGGATTTTAATAGATTATCAGACATTTATGTTTTAACAGTATATTTTAACATTGCTAATCATAGTATCACAGAGAAATTTAAATGTGATAGATTTAAAAATTGAAATGTTTGCAGTCTAAATGGAGTAGCTGTGATTCAAAAGTGATTTTTACTTCTACTTAAGGTACAAATACTAGTAAAAGTGAATCAGGAAAGGCACCTAAACTCTGCGTGCGTCCAGTAAAATCCTCCAAATCATGTACAGTAGCACTAAAATGACATCTACATGGTGCATATATAATTCTGTATAATGCAAGTTCAGTAATATAACTACCTTCTCATTATAGTGATACACATGGTAATGAAGCATTACATGTTGTAATTCTAACTTCTCTCTGGGGATGTGAGTCTCATTTTGAAGTTTCATATCGCAGCACCTCTCCAGACTGAAAGCTCTGCAGAGATGAGATGGTTATGCTATTCCCTGGCCTCCCTGTAAACTATTCCTGGAGAACAACTGGCTTTGATGTTGTAGAATTTAGTGGAGAGGCAAAGGCAGTGATATTTATACTGATATTATACATGATACTTTATCTGCATTTTATATTTGGGTCACTGATTTATCTTAAGTGGATTTATACGTTGGCTTACAAAGGCATTTTTGTGTGGCCACGGAGTCTAGGTGGGTGGTGGTAAAACGTATGAGTTAATCTCCTAGAAGTACAGGTAGGCAATCCCATAATTTGTGTTCTTTACAATGATCCAGCTGTGAAACTCATCCAGGATCATAAAAGAACCCTGATGAGAAAAAGATAAGCAACATATGTAAGTACAATCTTAGAACAGAGCCGTTAGTGTTAATACGATATTTTGTAGGAATCTCATTAGAGTGTAACTAGAATTTACATACTGAACAATACCAGGCTAAATCTTTCCTTGAGGGGCAAAAATGAAATGTAAACCTGGCTTCTTCCAGGCTTTAAGATACTAAATGAAAATATACTTCTTCATCTTAAACAGCAGCCACAGCCCTTCCTTTCCTTCCCCTACTATCTTGGCTTCGTGTTTCTGATGCATTGATCCATAAGCTTTTGACCACATTCAAACTAGTCTTCTGTGACGCAATGTGTGCAATTCTGGCTGGTCTTGGTTTTCTGTGATCCAAAAGATACTGATCTCCCTTTCAATGGAAATTCTTTCTGTCAGTCATTCAGTCTTCATTGTTTTTCTGTCACTGGAAACCACTATATTAATTCCTGGAGAATGAACATTTGTGTCACAAGGAGGGAAGAGAAAAGATTTTAAATAGTATTTAAAAAAGTAGCTTGATCATTTATGAACATAACTGGAATTGCAGAACACACATGTAGTGCATATGAGTTTCAGAGAACAGGAAATCAATTTCATAGTTACATTTTCAGGGTTTGCAGTAGTCTCATGTTTTACACTCATTGAAAGCTCTATTTCTTTCAACTATCAAGGTTACTGAACTTCAGATACACTTTTCCTACTGCGTTTACAAATCAATTAAGTCAAAAGAACAAAGCTTTTTTACATGCTAGAGAAGTAATGCTCATTAAATTTTGGATAAGGTGCAAAGACAATTACTTCTAAAAGTGGGTGAAATTAATTGCACTCTTGGTTTCTTTTGATCTTCTGCAGCTTGCATTATGCTTGTTGGTTTTCTTCCCCCTCTCTTGAATGTATTGATGTTCCCAGAGACGGTCATGGGTTAGTGATTAAAACAATATTTTTATGAATAAATTTGAGTATGCTCTGTCTGCTCCGAACATAATAAGGCTTCATAAAAGAAAGTTCTCTGAGGTGTGGTCAGTCCTTGCTTACTAACCATCATCACTGTAGTGTCAAGCACAGTCTTACACAGTGAGGTCACTCTGAGTCCCAAGAGTGTGGTTTCTAATTGTCATCCTGTTATGGGGGTTTTTTTACCTTGTGATTTTTGTATACCAGTTAACTTGTCCCTGGCTATGCATGTATTCAACTCAAATTTGCCTTTTGTTCAGATAATCTGGACACAAGCACATGCTGAGGGTTGGGATCTCGGCCAGCTCCTGTGGCTTGGCAGGTGTGAAGGATGGAAAGTTTGGTAATATTCCTGAAAAAATGGGTCAGGCAGCAAAGACCATGTGAGCAATGTTGGTCTCTTGTCACATCATACAGGGTGAGATTTGGAGATGAGCTGGTCCATGGCCATCCATTTGCCAGCAGCTTGGATGTCAGAAGAGATGATCTGAGAATACAGCGGGCTTTGACCCCCTCTTAGACCTATCTGCCATAATGAAGTCTATGCATAACTTCTAAATCTTAGTTTCTCTTACTGTAGAGGAGCTAATATCCCTGTTTTTCAGGAAAAGTAGTAAGGATTAAATTAATGGTGTTCATGCTAGGCACTAATTAGTGTTAGACAACTCAGTCATCTTGGTATGAAGTTTTACAGAGTGACATCTGCAAGTGCAGCTTGTTTAAACTCTTTTAGCTCCCTGTTTGATGACTGTTTCTTATGAAATGCATAATGATCTAGCAGTGGTCTTTATGAAAGAGCACATTTTTATTGTTATGTGCTGGTTTAGTGCAAATATCTTTTGAAAACAAAAGTACTTCTCGCTAATTTTTTCCCCACAGTTTAAGTGTGGGGAAGTGGACACTTCTCAGTTTAGTACGTAATTATGAAAAATCAAGATAATATGCTTACAATTATACACAAGAACTGGAGTAATATCAAAAGACCTACTGCTTAGAAGAGAAATGTTTTACTGAAAGTGGCTGCAGGATTCCTGCAGTGAATCCCATGCTTGCTTGAGCAAGCACCTGTGGTCAGTAGAAACATTGGCTGAGTAGTTAACAGGATTGTGCTCTTGGTTTACCTGAGTGTAGATTTCTGTGAATACATGTATTTATTGAAGAAAATGTGCATGGTCTTTTTCTCCTCTGTATGCAGCTAATGATAGAAGCAGGAATAGGAACCTCAGTGGGTGTTGAATGGGGAGGAGAGAAGCATGGGGTTACACTAAGAGCATTTTCTGTCTTGAGTCTTTGCCTGCTAAGAGAGGTTTGCCACGGCTGTTGGGACCACTGCTGAATCAGAGAGGAGATTTCTAAGAAAGAAGGTAGTCCTTGATTTATCACTCTTTGTCAAAGGATAATCTGTCCTCTTCATGATATGAGAGTAAACTTGACATTCTGCTGGGCGATGTTTTTTGTATTTAAATTATAATGTGCAGCTGTAATTAAACGTAATATATTTGTTAAAACTATATCCTTTCCTGTCACGCAAGATGCGTAAAGGGAGGTGGCAAAAAACCAAGTTAACTCCCACTGAATTTTACCTAGAAGTAAGAACGTTTCACAATGAGAAAATCTATTAGATGCTCGTCAGACTGCTGATAGGAACGGAACTTTTTCCATTCGTCTCAGGAACCTTTAATCTGCCAGACATGTTATAAAGCTTAATTGTTGCAATCCCATGAAACATTCTGAACCGTACCAGTTATGGGGAAGCATGAGCAAAAGAGACTGTCCCAAGGAGACATGGATTAGCAGCAATAAAGCGATTGCAAAATCAGAGAACTCTTGGATCTGAGCCTAAACATTGTGTTTCATATCTGTGTCTGTGGTGAAGAGCTATCTATAGGGCAAAAACGGAATTATTCTAATGCAACTATTAATCATAAAGCTTCAAGGACCACAGTTCTTTTTTTCTCTACCAAATGGTTTCTATGGGCAAGTGTATTATATGAGTGAGGCAAACGTCTGTTGATTAAGAGCTCAGCTTGGAGTTCAAGTCTTCGTCACCATGTTCTTTTGCCGTATGATTGATGAAGCTCAACTATAATTAAATTTAAAGCCAAGGATTTGGCAAAGAACAGTATCCATTAACTGGACTGATGTAATTTTATCCCATGTGATTCATTAACAAGTAGCAGTATATGTTTCCTACAATTTACCTGATGTCCTAGGACATTAAAGGTAATGCTGGTAAGATCTTGTGACATTGTTTGTTTATTAATATCAGAGAAACTGTCAGGTTTGCCTAATTTGGGGTATTCACAGAAGAAGAGTAATGTTCTTAAAAGGTTTAGTATTCTGTTTATGATTGTTTAACATTCAGCATCAATGATTTTATTGCACAGACGTTGGCATTTTACTCATTATCACTTGGGTTTTCATGCCAGGTTCTTGCAAGAAGCGTATTTTATGCCAGGTGCTGAATAACCTTTTGTCATCTTGCTGAATGAGGCACTGCTTTTATTCTACAGTCAAATATTACATCCAGATCTTACTAACATTAAAAAATATCTGTCTTCTCTTCTGCTTTCCTCTCTGACACATGCACAATTTGGCAAGCACTGACACTACTTCAGAATCCATACATTCTGCTCCAAGTGAGAAGAGACATGCCCCTCATTTCTCAGGCCAATTAAAGACGTGTGTATTTTTCCTTTTTTTCCAGCACTTGGTTATAAGGATCTGTAATGCCAATGCTACATAAGACAAAATTTGTCAGATCTTGGAACTTTAGAAGGTCCAAAACATTTGAAATGTTGCCTATAAATAGCTTTATGCACTAAACCCACCCATATGGCTACATGTGCCAGATATATGTAGGATGATAATTCTGAGTCATGGTTTCAGAAAGAAAAGCCAGCAGAAAGAACATAACACAAACCTGTAAATCCTTTAATTAATTCGAGAATTATTTATGTTAAATTATCATACTTTTGCAGGATTACACATCTGCATTTTTTCTTGAACACATTCAACTATTTTAAACCTAGCAGCTAATTCCTAATTTGCTTTCATATATGCTTTGAAAAGGCAAAGAAAAGCTTAAGAATTCTTATGTAAACCAGATCATTCCAGTGAAGTAATTTTATTACTGCAATCCGTTACACAGCACTTTGGTGATAAAAGTGTATATCTTGGAAAAGCAAATCTCAGAATTGGTAATGTGTTGGGGTGGGGGGGGGGGCTTGTTTTGTTTAACACTGTTTTATTAATTCCCTTTTCACTTGGTTTTATTTTAAATAAAATGAAGTGGGGAAAAAAACCCTGCCTGTGTATAAATCCACATACTCTTTCTTCAAGTTTAATTCAGCCAAAGAAATGACTTAAATACTCTTCTGTAGTACTTCACCAGATTCTGAGAAAGTAAATTAAGATTCAAATAGTACCATTTCTTTCTACAATAAACTTGTCATGGGCTTCAAGTTATTAATTTAGACTTTTAGGTGTAATAAAATATCAACAGAAAAAGAAAATCAGAAGACTGACACCAAATACAGGCCTGGTTTGTTGCAAATGACACGGTACAGTTTCTTAACAGTGGGGCTGAGTTTAGGAAAACCTCTCATCAAATCAGGCTACATCTTAAAGATGTGAAGCAAGGAGCTTGGCTTCTGCAACTGCTTTACTTAGTGTAAAATCAAAGGAATTACCTAAACTAACCCTACGTGAAGACCTGACTATCTTGGTTTCATGAAATGCTGTTGTATCTTTCTTTCATCTCCTGACTTTGTCAACAGTGAAGTATTGGAAACTTTTTTAAAATTTGACTTGTTTTTTGATTCTTTACTGTATATTTTGCAATTCTTTCCACAAGGATGATTTCTCAATATCAATATGACAATTCTAGAGGCTGTTTCAGTGACAGCTATCCATTTTCTTCAATTCTGTCCTTCCAAACAGAGTAATTTTCTCCGTACTCCAGCGTGACTGGTGGTCACGTCTAGTAATTTTCAATAAGCAGGATCATGTACAAGGTGTGTAAACATAGATATAGAAGTTATAACTCCTAGACAACAGTTATAATACATACATATGGAAGTCCTATGCCATTTTACTCAACAGTAGCATACTTGCCCAAGATGAGTGTCAGCAGTTGCTGAGTGGAAGAGACCACACACCAAATGATTACCTGAAAGTGTCTCTCACCTGATGTGGAGGAACTGCTGCAGTTCCTCTAGCATGAACTTAAGCAGATGTGATGTCGAAGCCAAGGCTCTTTTTTTTCCCATTCTCTGTTAATCTTTTCTGGAGGGAGTTCTCTGCCAGTTCTCTTGCTTAGCCCCACCGTCTTTGATCCTCATCCCCTGTAGGCATGGGTTCTCCTAGCTCTCTCCAATATAGCACACTTTCCTTCTTCCTCTCTTCCTTTTCCTGCTGGCTGGCTTGTACACAGTTCATCTCCCTCCCTCTTTTCTCCATAGCCCTATGCTGAATTCCTGTAAAATTTCTGGCAGCTCAGCTGGGAAAAATTGCGTTGAGCAAGAGGGCAGGGAGGAGGAGAGTGCTGAGAGGCCTGTCAAACACCAGCCTGACACTTATTGTGTGGAGGTGGCAGAGGGCGCAGGGAGAGGGAGTATATGACCTTTTTTTCCTTTTTTTTTTTCTTTTCCTACTGTTCTGTTAACATCCCTTTCAGTGTAGCAGCATGACTCATATGCTGGTGCTTGTGGTCCTTCACCCCACAACTTCACAATTGCAGCCATACAGACTGTGTGTGGGAATAAGGAATAAAACATGCTGTCTTCTAAGCTCTCTCTGATGAGACAAGCAAGGGCACAGCTGAAAGGCCACCACAGTGTGCTTTCTCCACACATCCAGCCCCAGGAGCAGCTTCTGCACAAGGTGGAAGGCACCTCAGAGTCCTCCTGCAGGATTTGCCTTCCTGGTCCTTTAATAAACTCAAGAAAGGAATTTAAAGTACACTTAATCATCGTGATTGTGCAGATAGTCATGCAGAAAAGCTGCTTTTGAAGGGGAAAAGATGTTTTATGTTTGGTAACTGAAGTCCTTGGATGATTACAACAACAGAGTATAAAGGTGTTAGCAGCACACAAAGATTCAAACAGTTCTTGGTTAATACAGTCTGCAAAATGATTTTTTCCTGCAGAACATGCAAAACTTGTTATCCTATTCTATCAAGAAGGGCACTTGCACCATCCCGTGAGGCAGAACTGTGTGGGCCAGTGGTTGGTGTTGTGAGGGTGTCCAAATATGCCTCCATCCAGGTAGAAGGGGCAGGTCTGGTTTCCTGCTGATAATGCAGGAACAGTGGAAAAACTCAACCTGAATTCCTCCCCTCCAGAATCACTGTGATCCCCAGTGTTCTCTTCTCACTTCTACATCCTGGAAGTAACTAATTGGATCCACTTGTCGAGATGATGCAGCTCTAACTACCCTGTAAGTTGCCTTGCAGGGTGACTTGATGGAAGAGCTCTTCACTCCTGTGAAGCATATCCAATTGGTAACCTTTCTTTTAGTTGCTCCTCATCTAGTGTTGATTTTTCTTTGCCAGCTCTTACGTTGGTTTCTAACACCTTGAACTCTGCACTGACACTGCATGTTGAATAACTGAATTTTAGAACTTGCTGACATGTTAGAGCTTGTTGTCTGTTAGTTTATAACACTGATAAGTTCCTCCTAGATGTGGAGCTTTGTCAAATGTTTTTTGACAATCTAAATAACCAACATCTTTGACATTTACTGCACCCCTTTGCCAGGCTAGGCAGTAATAGACTCAATGAAATCTGAATTACTGAGGCATGACCTGAAACAATATTAGCTGTCCTTGATTATGCTCTGTATTTTCATGTTTCCCTCCTCCCCAGCCCCAGTGTGATCCTTTTAATGGTCGTCTAAGACTTGCTCGACAGCTAATGGGAAATGAACTGACTGGTAATTTCTTGCTGTGTGTCTACTTGGCCCCATGCCAGTCTCTTGAAATGATGGTACTAAATATAAATTTTCATTACACCTTCTTCAATTTCTATGCTTACTTCATGTCGTACTTTTAGATGAGCATTGTTCGGCTCTGGTCCCTTATCGGCTTTAAGAACAACAATCCAGTTAATTGACAGTTTGTGTATTATCACCTTTTCTTTTAATTCCTCACTGTCAATTCCCTGTGTTGAGTCTTAGGCAAACGTCTGCCCTCTTCAGTTGTAAAGATAGGTACAGGAATAATTGCTATATAGCCTTCCTGTTCCTTAACACTCCATCACCTTTTTCTCCTGTCAGTTGCTTGGTGTATAATTATGCTTAAAATATCTTTTTGCATTAGTTGAGATGCTTTGCGCTATTTGATGCTCATTTTTCAATTTGGCTTTCTCAAGTATTTTTGATTGCCTCAGGCTCTTGTTATAATTTACATAATCCTTCTGTATTCTAGGCTCTTTCTACCTTTTAGCGCTGTCATTTTATCCTTGGTACTGTTTTCCTCATCCTTTGCTTCTGAACACAAGCTTCTGTTCTCATTTGTGACACATCCTATAGACATTTTAGTGGAACAAGCATAGCTAGTAATATCCTTCTTACCTACACTTGACTCTACTTAATTCATATCAATTTTTTGAAACTCATTTCTCCTAAATCTACCTTGTGTAAAGTCCATTATTTTGGCATGTTTTTCTTAACACAGTCTAATGAATATTTTGGATATGCATACATGTCTTGCTTTCTAAATCCACAAGAGCCTCTAAGGAAATGCTATCTCTTCTCTACAGTTCATTTTTATTCAAGAAAACAAAGTAAAGTGGGTTGCACATTAGGCTCTCCTGCCATCTCAAATCCTGAAATAATGTTTGTTGCATGTGAACTACAACTGAAATTGCAATAGTCACCTAAGGCAACTGGATGATTTTAAAGCTAGGTAACTATTATAAATAAAGACATGGTATAACAGTAAGTAGATTCATTGTTTGTTAAAATCAGAGTTCACACATGATAGGACAATTTCCATACAAGTGCTGGGATCAGATTAGCTGTTGTTTTACGTCTAATGCAGAGGGATTTTGTTAGCGCAAAGCGAGTGTGGAAATTTCCCAGTCTGATGCGTGAGCAGCCTATGATCATTTAGTAATACTTTGCCACAGATGTTGCCTGTGCGCGATGAAGAACAGTGGTGAATCAGACCAAGTTTAGTTGTCAAGTAGATAATATGAAGTAAATTCTAGCAAGTAAAAAGCACAACTCCTATGACAGCATTGGCATGTCTTTCACACATTTAAAATCTCTCTTTTACTGTTGAGGTTCTAGCGGATCTTAATGAAGTTCTTACAGCCAATGTTATGTCTTTCAGCAGAGAGATATAAAATTTACCCTGATGTCACCAGTGATCTGAGCTTTCCTATGACCTGCTGCACTTTTGCACTGGAAGTGTTCAGAGAAGATTTGTACCTGAAATCTCTTACCTTAATTTTTGCTTACTCCTGTAAAGTATAATTTGCAGAATCCAAGGAAGACTAATTTTAGCCAACTTTGTGAAACATAATGGAACATTTGAAAACAAAGCCAAGAATTCCAAGAATTTACCATTAAATTAACAACTTTGTCTTTGCAGATGAATGTTAACCTCTAATGCTTGGGACAAGTCTATTGCACTCAGTGAAAGTTTGGTTACTGCAATTGGATAGTTGCTAATGCTATTACTTTCTTCTGATATGCTATTTTGAGGTTGTTTTTCACCATGAAAATTAGTATTTTGCTATAAGACAAAACAAGAGAAAGAATAACTCTAAAGAGAATACACTAAGCTTGATGTGTGTTGCAGAGACAAAGGCAAAAGGGGAAGCAGGGACTTCAGTCGCTCATTGCTTGGCAGAGCTGTTTGTAGTAGCAATTTCCAAAATAACAAGGTGTCACTATGTTACTGTTGGTATGAGGGAAGGGCAAGCTTTGTGTTCTGTCTGTAAAGCAAAATCAAACTTTCCCTGTCTTCCTATGCTTTGTATTTTTCTACTCTTTTCAAAACATTCTGTAGTGCCAAATAGTTGTAGTAGGTATTGTCTAGGGATTTTTAATTTTATCCCACTAATCTATTTCTGTGGACTAGAAACCATGTTCAGTAAAGTATGTTCAGTACTCGCCACCTGTCTACCTGCTCCTTCCTGTAATACCATTCCAGCTTTAAACCATCTCCAGGTCGTACGGTTTTTGCTCATTAACAGCTTAAGTAACAAATTATTTAATCACTTTACCCTTAGTAGATCAAGAATTCCATCAATTAACTGTGAATTAACACACTATATACTTAATTCCCTGTTTGCCTTTGGAAAACACACCCTTTCAATAGGAAGGTAAGGCTCAGCTTGGCATATCAAGATCAGTGTTATATCATTCCTTGAAGTATTTAAAAAATGTGCGTGCTCGTAGTTTTGTTTTTGCTTTGACAGTTTTGGACATGTACTTCTAGGAAGCAGTTTTAATATATACACCAGTGGTTGATAACACCATATCTTGAACAGGAAAATGTGTTTTTCTGTGCTACCAACGTGGACTAATATACTATTTTAGAGTAACTGGGTATAATATATTGCATGTGTCCCTGTGTCTGCAGTATCTAGGTATTTTTTACATCCTCCTAAGCTATTAGACTCAGTATTTTACAATGAAAGAGTGTTCCACAATTTAATTACACATTTTGTACAAAATATTTCCATTTAACAGTTCCAAAACTGTCTTTTCCCTTTTGAGTATAACCATTTTGGCTCAGCTCCCATCCCTTAACAATGGGAGTGTCATGTATAGTCTCAAGTATTTGAAAATGCTTTTCTTTGGTCTCCATTAATAAAATGTGTCTTCCACTCTTTATTGTGCACTCACTATTTTAATTTCTGCAATGGCTTCTACCATTGTTTTCACAGTGAGAACAACATAACTGACAGTGTCTGTGTTTCTGCCCTTGTGGTCCCAGTGTGGGTTACAAATCCCAGTGTCCTTGCTCAAAGCCCAATTCTACTTTTGTCCATTCTAGATTAGTTAATTAGGCCAGATTAGGAATCTTCATTCCTGATAACCACAAGCAGGTACTTTGCTGCAGAAGACTGACTTGAAAGTAGCTCTCTGTGCCAGGGAGGGGAAAAATTATGTGGCTAACAACAACGATGTCACTAAATAGGAAGGTACAACCAACATCCATCTCATGAGTTTTGGAGGTGGTAGAAGGAAGGGTCAGCCATTTATTAGCCCACTCCAATACCTCCATCAGGAGAATTCTGGGTGTAAAAAGGGAAAAGGTCATATTTCTATGCAGACAAGAAAGGAGTCTGAGAGAATTTGTATTATATATCTTTGTGCATTCCATCTGGAGTTCATCAAGAATGCAGCCCGGATAGACAGATAGAGAAAACCTTCTGTGTTTTTATAATTCTATAAGCATCTGGGAGAAATCTCACAATTGCTAGTCCTTGTTCCCTTGGGAGACTTCAACTTAACAGATGTCTGCTGCAAATACAGTACAGCAGAGAGGAAACAGTCGAGGAGGTTCCTGAAGTGTGTGGAATTTAACTTCCTGACAAGACTGGTGAGAGAGGCAACTTGGGAAGGTGCCTGGCTGGACCTGTAGTTCGCAAAGAGGGAAGGACTTGTGGGTGATATGATAATTGGAGGCTGTCTTGGTCACAGTGTGATGAGGGGCAACTGAGGGAACTGGGCTGATTTATCATGGAGAAGAGGATGCTGAGGGGGATGCACAATCACAGTCTACAGCTACCTCAAAGGAGGTTATAGTGAGGTGAGGGTTGGCTTCTTCTCCCTAGTATCAAGTGGTAGGACAGAGGAAATGGCCTCGAGTTGCACTGAAGAAGGTGTAAGTGGAACTTTTTGTGTTCCAGCTTCATCCCATTACTCCTTGTCCTGTTCCTATCTACTATAGAAAAAAGGGATGTCCCAACCTCCTGACACCCACCCTTTAGATATTTATAAATGTTAATAACCTAATACATCAAGAATATGTGCCTTATATTGCTTGTTTATTTGACTGTTTGCTCCAGAATTGAAATGTAAACAAAGTATCACACTGCTTCAGAGATGAAGCAATCACTCAATTTCAGATGCTAAAAAAGAAGATAATAAGATAGTAGGAAGGTAAATCATAAAGCAAAAAAGAGTGAGGTAAAGATGTGAAAAAGTTTAAACAATTGTGGTTTTTTCAGTGTAAGTAATGAACTGTTTCTAAGGTTCTTTATAATTTGGTAATGTCACATCTTGGGCTATGTCACTCTGACCTCATCGTTGGTATATCCTAAGCCCAGAATGTGCTATTTACCCTTTGCAAAATAGCATTATTGAAGTTATTACATTTGCCGGTGCAGTACCACAAAGCCTAAAGTACAACTTAACTTAGCAAACATTGAGTAAAATTGAAGTGATTCCAAAGATTAGAGACTTCCTGTAGCCAGCGGCAAATGTAATGTGCATGCAGCTTGGCTTAAATATTTATTTGTTGTCATTATTTGATCCGAAGGACTAATTTCAACTTTGACATCAGATAACCAGAGGGGTTTTTTTCTGATGTTAGTGTTCTGGAAGGGCTTCATAAATAGAGTCTGACATGCAATTAAACCATTTGGAGATACTAGGTAAACTTCCATTCTGATGTCGAGTGTTCTCTTTCTGACATACGAGCGTGCCTTTTTTGAGTCTCATATTTTTAGTAGGTCAAGAGATCTAAGTCTTAAATGAAGCAGGCTGTACCAGACACAGATTTTCATCACTGGTGGGATCATGACCTTGCAGTGTATATTGAATTTAAGTTTAATACTGTAATGGATGGGACTTGTAATAAAAATTGCTAGATGTTTTGTGGGTGAGTAATAAAAGAGTAGCTCAGAGTACAGGACTTCAAGAATCTACAGTGCCAAAGAATTTCCAACAGTACTGAATTTATACTATCTTTGGGCATTGATTTTGTGGTTTGGAAAGCTTATAATAAAATTCAGTACTTGTCCATTATTTAATTACTTTGCTACATTTTTTGGCACTTTCTTAGTGGCTTAATAGGTAGTTTGCATAAAATGCTGCCATTGTTAAATATCTGTTTGTGCAGCTAGGAACACAGCGGTGTTCCTTCTGTCCTAATGTATCACTTAAATGGAGATAAAATAGTGATTACATTTACTCTTTAGGACCATAGACTTGGATTTACTTTCAGCTCTTGCTACATATGTAACCATTTTGGCAGACTCATTTAAGTTTTCCGCAGATACCAGTAGTTGCCTCTACCGTAACTCTGATTTTAAGTGGAGTTTTATTTTACTGTCTTGTCATTAACCTGCTCATCTCTCACCAGCAGTAAATATGAACAATCCTGTTATCCTGACAGACAAGGTGTGGGGGGAAGTAAAATATTTGAAGCCTAGAAAAGTGCATTAACTGCTGTGTGTCATTTTCTGTGGTTGTGATTACTGATGTGGAGTTCCCTATCTTTTAAAAGCATGAAGGTCAAGCAGCCAAACTCATAGCATGTAAGGGTTTGTGGAGACGTGTCTGTTGCTTTCACCTTTCCCAGAGAAGTGAAAAACTGTCAGA
The DNA here is from genome assembly GCF_028858725.1 of Colius striatus. Classification (NCBI taxonomy): domain Eukaryota; kingdom Metazoa; phylum Chordata; class Aves; order Coliiformes; family Coliidae; genus Colius; species Colius striatus. The sequence continues at coordinate 18,080,870 of NC_084770.1, read as the reverse complement.
GACTGCCAAGAGTGGCTTAGCAGCAGGGGCAAGATGCCTGCTGCTGAATTTCCTTCCAGAAGATAGATGGCATGGCACAACTTTGGAGAAACGCTCCATGTGTTGCAAGGGCTCAGTGATACCATTCCCTTTCTGGAAAAGGCAGTGCATTTGTTTTCCTATTTTAATGCCTGCACACGGATTATCAATTGCTAAAGCTCCCTCCATGGGACTCCCAGGAATGTTGTGGTAAGATTGATGATTTAAATGGCCTTTCAGGGGTTGGTAAAATTAAGGATCTCAATTACTGAGTTTGGTCTGGAGTGACAATGAAACCTTCAAAAGGGCACAGGAGAAATGAAATAATTACACAAAAATAAAGGCTTTTCAGACATCAAAGTTCACATGCTCATAAAAGGTTCATATCATGCTGATTAAATCCTACTGAAAACCAAGTTCTCCTAAAATAGGTGCAACTTCTTTGTACTGTGTGGATATTTACATCTCCTGTTGTTATTTCTATTATTGACATTATAATTTTACTGTATTCTGCACCATATTTCATGTCATCAGTCACATTAATTGAAAACCTGACGTAATTTGTTATTTTTTGTACTGTATCATAAGCATAACATCATTCCTGAATAGTGACAACAAGCCTAAGAAAATGAGTCAGTAGCTTAGATATGGCACGAAATCACAAAGAACACTTAAGATCAGCAAGGAAGATAGAAAAAACCTAAAGTTTTCAGTATAAACTTGAGTAACCTTTAAAAAGTTTTCAGAAATTTGTCTGGGCTCAGAAGAGACATCCTGTGAGTATATCACACAGTTATTTATTTCACTTCTCCTTTCTCTCTCTCTATTCATATACCTCTTGAAAAATGCCAATATAAATGTGCTGTGAATTATGTGTGCCACTTAAAGGTTCCTTTTCTTTTTATCCTTCATTAGGACATTGTGATTTATAATGACCAGTTATTCTGTATTATGTCAATTATACCAGAATGGTGGCATTACTCTTTGGGTTGAAGCATAGCACTGGCAATACAAAGCACATTTTGTTTGGCAAATATTGCTGAAGGATAGCTATGTCTTACTTTGGGATGTATCAACAAGACTAAAGCAAGAACTTTGGAAGTTTTATACTATTCCAGCTAAAAACACATTGTAGACTTTTTATGATAAACCTGTAGCCTATGCTAGGGAAAGATTTGGAAGAGAATTTTATTCTGGCAACTTTAATGGACAGATCCTGTGTAACATGCAAAAACACTCCTGGAAAGGCATCCTCTGCTGTCTTCATGCCCTGGAAAGAAGTAGTAGAGACCTATCTAAGCCCCTCTATTTCTCTCCTGAAAAGACTTGTGTTACTAGGAGTGGAAGCCATTTATACTTCACTAGAGCAAAACAATGATGGATTTGCACATGCATTATGTTAAAAAGCAGTTTTCTTGTATTTTGGATTGAAAGGGAAAGGTGGCTGCAAGCCAGTTATACTGGTGGAGCTTCAGAGCAGCTGCTTGCTACACTGGAGACACAGTCTGAGAGGTGAGGACCTCTGCAATCTGGAAGCACTATTGCACAACTTCCCACTGAAACCAAAGGCCAGGAACAGAATTCTGCTTTCTGAAATCTAAGCTTGTTTTTCAACAGTGAACTCTATAGGTGTTGTGTTTTGATGATAATGAATTTAGATGGCAATTGGTACCTTTGTCAAAAAGGGACAGGAATGTTGAGAGCAGACAGTTCTGATGAATGTTGTGTAAAAGATGGGAAAGGTCTTAGGCCATTAGTGATGACTGATGCTGTAGAAGTGGCATATAAATGATGTACTGAAGTAATACGTTAAGGCACAATATGAAGCCTCTCTGGACCTGAGAAATAGATCACCAATCATGTTTCTCTGAAGGTCTTCTCTTTACCTAGAAAGAAGGACTTGATGGGAATCCCTGTCAAGCCTACACTTGATATACAGTGCTTAAATGTTGCTGGATGTTCTAATTTGCAGATATTATAAACTGGGAGTGGTAATGTTTTGGCTGTTAATGGAAAGGAAAGCTTGTTATTGATATTAGGCTCCTTTTTAGTTGGGAGCACAAGTTGTTTTGATTTGATTTGCTTTAGAAGAATAGTTCTTAGATATTTAGAGAAGCACAACACAAGGTCATGATCAATTTCAACAATTATTTCATGATTTAAGACAGCAGGAGGGCCTAATGTGCAACCCATTTTACTTTTTTTTTTTGTCTTGAATAAAAATGAGTTGTTGGAAGCACAGGATGATGTTTCCGATGGCTCATAGAAATCATCTCAGCTGTCAATGGCACATGGCAGCTTTCAGATGAGAATATCGGCTGTTTTTTGCAGGTGTTTAACTGTGAAAATAAAGTCCTGCTGGTGCTGAGCAGAACCTGTCCTGAAGCATTTATATGCCCATTTATATGCTATATTTTCATCCATGCTGCCTTCTTGGATAGATTTAAAACTAGAAGAAAGCAAGTGTTTATATTATCTTCATATGTCTTCATAGTTTGCCAGGTACAGGTGGACTTTGCCCAACCAGCATACTTGATGCAGTCAACGGGGCATCTTCACTTGCCAAATGCATGTGACCTTGGTGCATGGGAAATGTTACAGAAGGGCAACTATGCCCGACTTCTAAAGTCAGTATGGAATTCAGATCCTGTGCAATACTTGTCAGATTCCTGTCATAAGATATGGCAGTAATTTTGTATCTGTGTTCTTATTCACATCAGAAATTCTCCCCTTCTTGTTTCATTCTATATTTTGAGCAGTTATCTGAGATTGATCCTAGCATCACACTCCCAGGAGTAGGCATTCATTGCCCTTCCTCCCTTACTTGGACTTATCTGTTTTCTTATGGGCTAATCTGTTCCATTCAATAGTTTGGGTATCCCAAATATCAGCATGTTAACGTGTAGTGTCCAAAGATAGTACATGACTTGATTCTTTTAGTATATTTGTATATTATATATTATTTGACTAGTACATTTCACTTGATCAGTCTCACTTTATCTGTCTGTTTCAACCTGCCAGTGGATGTCATGAAATCAGATGAGGCTGGTGTCTAATTTTTGTATGCTGCATAATCTAAGGAAATTAGTCTAAGGAATTGATACAGCGTATAAAACTGTATATTGTGCATGTAATAACATACAGTAGAAATTAAGGTGCAATTTTGCTTCACAAGTTCTAAATTACTTCCATTTTCGATAAAAAAGGAGTGCAGAAAAATCTTGGTTTTAACTTCTGAGTTTACTGTCCTTCTGTCTTCATCTCATTTTGCATGACTTACACAATGATATCACTGGAACAATCAAACATTAAATCTGAATAAGGGTAAGGATTTAGATCTTCTGTTATAGCTCCCTTAATATTTTCATTGTCTGTCCTTTTGAACCCAGTGTTTTCTTTAAAGAGCTGTGTTGTTGATGGGTTACAGAATCAGTGAAGGCATCGAGACACAGTCTGCACAAAAGTATATTTTCTGTCTGGCCATTCCATCACTACAGAGCAGAAAGAGAGAAGTTTGGGTCTTGAATCAATGAAAATATGATCTGGATGTTTAACAGGGAAAGAACCCACCCCAAACAAAAGCTGATCTTGTCTCAGTAGATGTGTTTCTTTCAGTAGGAGCCATAAGCTTCCAGCTGTCCTCTGGCCTCAATTTTATTTAAGTAAAAAAAACCAGTTTGAGAAACATATGTTGATTGCAGTAATGACTGGTCAGAATGCCTTTAACCTGATTTTATGTGGAGTTTTATGCCCTCAAGAATTTTATTACAAATATAACAGCATCTGTGTATATCAGCTCGTAGCATAGGAGTACGTCAGTGCCCTTTCTTTTTGCAGCTGGTAAAGCTGTGTAACTTCAAAAGTTTCCATTGTAGGCTAAAATAAGTTTGAGTCCTCCTTCAGTAACTGAAGTTCATGCATCTCTTGAACCTACTGTTTGCTGCTAATAGTCCATTTTCCTAAAGAATTAATAATGACCTGATGGTTTTAAGGCAAAAGATGTTGTATTTAGAAGGCTTTGTTTAGATAAATGTTCTTTTCTGGCTTTGTCAGATCAAACCTGCTGTGAATAGGAAGGATTTTGACGTAGGAGCTGGTTTGCTCTTTTATGTATAAAATGCTTGCTTCAGGGATGTGTTAGAACACAGATGTGAGCTCAAGGATAATATACACATGTTGTTTAACACCAGTGTAATTTTTCTTCTTGATTGCAGAAGTTGTATGACTAGTTTTTCCTTTTATTAAAGCTGTCACTTTTTTCTTTCACATATAGTCCAGGTGATATCACATCTGTATAAATCAATATAATGACATTATGTATCTATATTATTATTTAACCATTGTTCTCTAGGGCATAGTTATGTCTGTCATATTTTATAGAGACTTTCTGTAGACTGTTATAATCATTACAATCTGTTCTGTGGAAAAGCCCTGCAAATCAGCATTTTCTTGGTATTTCAAGTAGCAATGGTGTTGTATGTGTAAAGAGTAGCAAGATCTTGGAATAACATGATCCTGTGAGCATTGTAGGAAATAATGTACGAAGAAAATGCCACTAAAATAGTGAATAAATGAATAATCTATATAGAAGATATTATTGCAAAGACTTTTTCAAATCAGCTGGCACAAAAGAGCAGCCCGTGAATTTATGCCTGTTGAATGCAAACATTTTAATATGCACTGGTGTCTCCTGGAAACCTGTCAAATGTGCATTTTGTGCTGTCTTGAATTATTTTTTATGTATATTAAGTAGATATCAAACCGTGCTTTAAATCCGAGATAAATGTTTGGTGTTTTGGATGCCTTTTTCAGAGAACTGCCCAAAAAAGAGGATGAAAATGGCAGTTGCATGCAATCACATACAATTATCTAAACCTTATAATGTATAAATCTTCTTTTGGGTAATATCTAGTCAGAATGAACTCTCTAAATATTCCTTTTAGCAAAATTCTTTTGTAAATCAGATACAGTTTATGCTAACATTGATGTGATGAACAACATTTTATAGATCTCAAATAATTTTCACCCATAACTTTTTCAAAGGCCCCAAACACAATAAGGACATAAGACAAATAATCTTAGCATTGCTTGCCCCATTTCACACCACTCAGAGAGTGGTGATCAATGGCACAGAGTCGAGTTGGAGGCCTGTGGCCAGTGGAGTTCCACAGGGATCGATTCTGGGGCCAGTCTTGTTCAGCATCTTCATCAACGACCTGGATGAGGGGACAGAGTGTACCCTCAGCAAGTTCAATAATGACACCAAACTGGGAGGACTGGCTGATTCCCCAGAAGGCTGTGCTGCCATTCAGTGGGATCTCGACTGGCTTGAGAGCTGGGCAGAGAGGAACCTCATGAGGTTATTATCACAAGCTGTCTTATTTTTCAGCTTGTGGTAGCACAGCCAAACCACAACTAAGAAAGAGTTGTAAAAAGAGCACTTTATACTTGTGGCTTTAGGGTAAGCTGTGAGGAACAAGGGAAGGTAAAACCTTGATCAGATAGTCTGTTGGCAGTTTAAGGATTCCTGAGCATCTTGCATTTGCAGTATTTATTTACTGGGTTGACAACCACATATCAAATGACTGTTTTGTTTTCAGAAAGTTCAGGCAACATGACTGAGAATCTGTCCCTCCCAAATATTTAGAACTAAGTATTTTATTCCCTAAGGTGCTTGAACAGTAGTTACAGAAGGAGCATTGCTAATGAGCAAATCCATATTTATGTGCATTCAAGTTACACAGTGTTTTTAAAATAATTGCATGAAGTACCATGGGTAGAAGCAGTAATATGGGCTTCAAATTGTGAATCACAACTGCATAGACCATGGGGATCATAAAAGATTCCATGAAGACATTCATGTCAGTTATGTGAAAGTGAGAACATTGATAAAGTGTCAGGGATGAGTTGCCCAGTATGAAACTCCTTGGATGCTTCTTTTACAAGCTCCAGAAAGTGTAAAATTCAAGCTATAGAATAGGTTCTGCCCACAACTCTGGCAGCCTGACTGATACGGACATAAGTAGAGAGAATGTTTTGGGACATCAGCAGGAAAAAAAGAAAGACCGTGAGGATGGAATGGAGAGGAGTCGAGCAGCTGGAATTGAATATGTTTCTCTAGGAAATGCTGATTATCAAATTATATTAAGGAAATGCCTGTTTTACTTGGAAGACAATTTGTCTTGACAAGCCCTTTTAAAGAGAGCATATTAAAGGTACAAGGAACTGAACCATAAGGAAAAGATACTGTGTGTGAGTGAATGTTTGTATGACTTAATATGGCACCAGTGTGCTTTATTACTATATCAGGCCCTCTCCCTCTTTTTTTTTTCATCTCCATTGGCCATGTAACAAGTATTCTCAGAGTCCTAAAAGAATGGGACTCTATCTGTAGATATTCAGCAATGAAACAATTAGCAATTTAGCTTTGTGTCCTGGCCACAGTCGCTAAGTTTTCTTCAACAGAAAACTTAGCCTCTTTCCAAATACTCAGAATGTTTCTGAGCTGTTCGTATAAGGCCCTAAGATGAGTCATAGAAACATAATCAGATATTTCCAGGGTGCTGTGATTTTAATAAAATTCGAAGTGAATCCTGCTTGCTTCTTCCATCTATATCAGTGTTCCATTTCAGCTTTTCACAACACAAAAGCTATTTCCTGTAGGTCTGGTGCTGCTATCGATTATATACTTTTTTTCTTGTGTTTATGATCAAATGAAAGGGATGATGAGAATGTTTGGTAAAGATACAGAGCTGCCAACTTAAAATGTTGAAAAGTGATGCTTGTCAGCAACGAGCTTCAGTTACTTCCCTTAGGATATTTCCACACATCACGCTGACAGGACAGTTCTGCTGATGCTCAGTCTAAATATTAATATGCTGCCCTTACTTCTTGTCATACCTCCCTCTGATACTCTACATTACTCCTGGGTGCCTATATCTTCTGAATACATGTACTGTCATTGTTTTCCATTCTCATGGCTTTATTCCTTTGTTGATTAAAATACTTGGCCTTCTCTTCTGGTGAGAAAGTCCAAAAGATTCAATATCTGCAAACCTGAACGTTTTCAAAGCTGTTCTGACAGCCAGCAAATATCCATATCCAAAACTGCTCTCCCAAGAATGAGTGGAACATAACATAGCAATATATTTGGTTAAAGGCTAAAAGAATAGGTACATCTTTAAACCTTAATTTCTGAGTAAAATACAGTCCTATACACCATTTTGAATTACTTTTAGAATTTTACTAATGAAAGTTAAAACAACTTCATTAGTTTTCTCAAGTCAAAGATGAAGATTGGTATAATCACAACAAGTGTGGATCCTTGAATACATGCCTTTAAAACAAAAAGAAATCAAATATTGCTTCTGCATGCCATTCTGTGTTGCATACTTGCAAAAACCCACGTCATCAAGATTACTGTCTTTGGATGTCTGTAGTTGTATGAGTCAGTAAATTGTTTATTTTCACGGTGGGAGTTCACTCAGGACATTGAGGAGCTGTTTCCTCCTAATTAGTTCCCTGGAGTCCTCTTATAAAAAAACCCTTAGGCTTGAAGGAGCCTGTTTGGGGTCATTATTTTCTTGATAAATGTACTCACCACTACCCCAGATATTTCCCAGAAGGGAGACTGCAGGGTAGAAGAATGTTGTGTTGCATGTTATATTCCATGATTGGTTCAAATTACTCAATTTACCCGGTATTTTCAAAAAACAAGCTTAAATCATCAGTCAGCCACACACCACTTCCAGTGCTGATGCCAGACAGTCATTTTTCCTCAGAGCATCGTTGAACATGAGCTCTCCTCAGCTTGTTTCCTACTTTGATGAACCAAATGGCTGTAGGGACTGTACTGAGATTTGAGACGTTGCATTGGAGATGTTGCTAGTTCTTTCCATCATGAGTAGCTCTGTAGGAAAGGAGTAGCCAACACTGATTTTACTCATACTAGGCAGAGATTATTGACCTGCAAAATTTACCATCTCATTATGCTAATACAATGTGCTTTATCTTGCCTAGTCTTTGAAAGGGAACCTATAATCAAACCTAAGATAATGCTGAAAGAGGTTGTAATTTATTCAGCACCTACTAATGAGACAAGCACTGTTGTTTTTGTCTCTAGATCAACAATGTTTCCTTAAAAAGTAAAGTATATCTTTCATGTTAGACTCAAAGTTTCGCTCTGACTTGTGTAAATGTGTTCATTTTCACCTGTCACAAAAGCTTTCATGTGGTGTACCTTGTCATTATTACATTGTGCTCATTCTTTGATAATTGTTCACCTCTACAGTTCATCATTGTTAAGCACAGCTTTGTGTTTTCATTTATCCTGTAGGTACTGAACTCAAACTAACAAGAATTGTAGGCTGATTGAAACACTGGGTTTAAGTTCCCACAGCCTAAATCCCACCTAAATCCCAGTGTTTCTTTTTGGCCTTCAGAGACACTAAGACAATGGAGTAGTCTGGGCACTGCAAGGAGAAAGATGGATGTAGAACACTGGACTATAGGAGTTATATTAATATCGTTGTACAGATATAGCCTTATTCACAGCTGTGTCAGTTGCACTGCAAAATATTTACAACACAAAAGGCTGCTAAGTGCTGTGGAGCTGCCTGCTCAGCAGTAGTGCCCATCACACTGTCCCATAGCCCAGGACTGTTTATCCCACAGGTGGTTGTAGGAGGCGGCAAATACTGCCTCGAGATAATTCTCCCTATAACAAGGGCCACTGCGACATCCCCTTTGCAAACAAGTGCCTCTTAGCCCTGCTCTAAATTAAATCATCTTGAAAAGAGAATATTCCCAGTGACAGGGAAATATTTTTAGTTTATTTCAGTGGGGGTTTGTTTGTCTGAAGCCTGAATAAAGACCCGAAGATATAATAGAAATAAACATTTCTATTGGTAGGAAATGCACCTTTTGTAGTCTTGTGGTTATTAAAATGTTACAGACACATCTTTTATGTTTGCAATCATAAGATATGTGAGCTTGCCAGCCTTTCTTGCAGTCTCTGAATTGTATGTGTGCAACACGAGCCCTGCATCATTACAAACACTGAGGACACTTGTGAATAAAGCAAATGAGAAGCTGAGAAAAACAGATGCTGTGCAATTTGTACAGATTATTTAGTATTGAACTGCATCCATAATGTAACATCAGATGCCTTATTATATTTGCTTACCTCTAGAAAGGAGCTGAAGCAGCAGCGGTGACCAGCTCAGGCATGTAAGGAAGGCAGCCCTGCTGCCTGCCCCCTCTACTGGCTAATGTTCAGACCACAGATGGGTTTCAGTGATGTTTTTCCTCAGATACTGCAATAATTTTCTCAGCCTGGAACAATAATATTTGCCAGCAAAAATTTTATAGCATCATTATTAAAAGTAATAGGAAATTTGGATACCCTGTTTGTTTGGCATAGGAGAGAAAGTGAAAGGTCTGAGAAATAGAAAACTAATGAATTATTTCATCTTGCTGGGGAAACTATTTGCTGAGAGCCCCTCTGCTCACTGTCTATGGCAAGGGAATGCCAGAGTTTGCCACGAAGGAAGAGTGAGCTGTATTGTGCTTATTCTGAATGCTGGAGACGTTGTTCATTAAGTTCTGCAAATGCCAGATGTAGAGAAAAAAAAATAGTATTGTACACCCAAGATGTTCTAGAAATTTGAAAATTAACATTCAAAGTCATGTCTTTCTGAGTGTGGGATTCAGTTTAGCCACAGATAGGTATTACAAAGTATTTGTATAGGTTTAGCTTTCAGATGGCTCTAGAAGATCTTGTATAAAGAGCTACTGAGATTTCCAAGTCCATGTAGACTGCATATGTACCATGACCATAGTGTGCAGAGGATAATAAATTCTCCTGGGGTATAACATCAATTAAATAATTGGCTTCTAGGATGCTGCAGTTTCTCTTTTGCCATTTCTTTCTCTTTTATTCTGCTTACAAGGATTCCAGCTAAGGCTTCCTGAGGTTATATTTTCCCTGTCATAGCAAACAGAAGTATCTGCAGATATTTTGCATGGAACATAGGTGCAGTCTGTGTCTCCAGTTTTCCAGTGGATTTCACAGCCAACTATTGTAGATCTGGTACTGTCACATGTCTGTGTGCAGCCAGAGATACAAAAGCACATAATCTAACATGCAGCCATTGCACAGCTACAATGAAAAATGTTGCTGTTGCTACTCTGCTATTAAATCACTAGAATAACTAAGTTTTACAAGAATAATATTAATGTGCTATAAATAATGAGTTGGTTGTGCTACAGTGAGATTTTCGGAAATGGAGGTGATTTGATCTGTCTTCAGTTTACTTTCTTAAAAGTAATTACATTTCCCAAAGGATCAGTGCAGCCCCACTCCCTTCCCATTGCCTGTTAAAGATGTCGTTTCTCCAGACCCCTCAGTTTAGGACCTCTGTAGGTGTATCTGCTTTGGAAATTCTTGACAATTCCTGTCCTCTCTGCCTTGCCTGTGTATTCTTGCCTGTACTTGTCTGCGTTGTGTTGTTTGCCATCACTCAGTGAATCAGTTCTCCAGACGTCGCAAGCTTTAAAACTTACTAAGATAAGCAGGTGAATGCATTACTGTTTGTACAATAGTATTTTTATATCGATACTATCTGTTGGATTTCCCATTGCTGCTGAGGCTGATTAATGCCCCCAGAATGGAGGAATTTTTCTTTTATGGACAGGTTTTCTGTCCATAAAATAATTAGCATTATTTTCTAAAGCTAATTATAGCAGAATTTTAATGGACTCATTATATTGACTGTACCAGAGCACCAGTTTGTCCCACACAACTCTTTCTGGTGCCTGGCCTCTTTGAGAGGTCTGTCAATGACCCGTAGCACCATGGACCTGCTGCTGCACCTGCAAAGGGCTGTCTATACCTGTGAGTGCCAAACAGCTGGGGCTGGCAGAGGCAGCAGTGCCAGGGTCAGAGCCAGGCTGCTCCACGCAGCCCTGTGCCGCCACCTTCTCCAGCACTGCCTCTTCACCTCCCTCTCCTCCCCTCCTTGGGAATCCCTAACAACAGTTTTCTGCCTCCTACCTAGCCCAGTACCCAAACTCAAGACAACTCTGGCCTCTTTGAAAGTCAGCTTGCACAAACCAGGTCGGAAGTGGTTTACTTTAAGGCTTTTTAAAAGCAAGTTCAAATTTGCATCTTTTTCAGTTGTCAGGAATTAACTGCGACTGTGTGAGTTTTAATTAATGGATCATGTTATTTGGTGCATCTGAAAAGAAGTTTTAAGAATTATCTTTGCAGTGTTTGGCTCTCTTGGCCAGTTGCCATAATGACAGACAGGCTAATTATAGTGGTCACCAAGTTATCAGTGCAATCGTAACTGGAGGCAAGCAGACGCCAAGAGAAACTGGTAGTAAAATCATGATATATTTCACAATCATCTTATTACTGGCTGATTTAAATGAAGACCTGAAATGCTTTATCAGTACTGAGAATGTCAAGGTTTCAGCAAGTCTTAATTCACAGGAGTTGAAACTTTGCTGCTTATAGAAACTGGCTGGTGAAAAAGTAAATGACATTCCTCAGTAAATGCATGTGGAAAACAATGTCCTATTTTTACTTGCAAATGCTAACAATCCAGCCGGCATGTTCATTTTTTCTACTGTGGTTATGTATTAGGAAACCTGATGAGGTTCCTCTAACTTCATTTCATTACATCAGAAAGGAAGTTGGCCCGTCTTTCTCTATCACTCACTTACTGGGTCTAAAAGAGTATAAACTGCACGTGATACTGACTTACCTTAACAACTTCCACCAGGAATGCCCCCATAGGTTTTCAAATTCACTACGTCAGAATGTACAGCATGTGCCCTTTCCAAGTATAGGTTTAAACTAATGTAATTAAAAGCTACAAATAGATTGGCTTTCACTACTGTAAACAGAAACCTCTTTGTAGAAGTGCTTTTTGTGATACTCTGTATTTAGTCCCTGCAAACCAAGGTACTGGTAGGTTCTGATGGTGAAGACTGACTGAATTTTTGAGAAAGAACAGAGTAATAAAACTCTTCTGGACTGAAAGTATTCACAGCTAAGTATTCACATAAACAAGGAATGGGATTTTATGATTACTTTAGAGTTCTCTGGCAAGCACAGTATTGTAATGTGTTGGGATCTACTGATTAAGTTCTGGTAAGAACACTGGCAGTGGCTTACTTTATTAATATTAGTCCATTAACAGCACCCAAAAGAACCACCATGGGTGGACTGTGCACATTGGAGCATCTAGTCAAGCTAAGGCTTTTAGAGACAGATGAGTTTGTGGGAACAGGTTTTCTGTCATCCCTGGATCCTGCTTGCTTCCTCTTCCCATGTCCTCAGGCATTGTGGTTTAGAATTGCAGGGTTTTAAAGAAAAGTGCCAGTGACAAGTTCAGCTGAATGGGTGTTTGAAATCTTCCAGCAAAGCTTTTAATCCAGTAGGATTCTACTTCACAGAATGCTTTGCCATCTATCAGACCATTGGTCATGGCTGTTAATTAAATGAAAATGCAAAATAAATCTACAGTGCAGAGATACAACATAGCCAATTAAATATTCCAGTACAAGCTGCTAATGAGAAAAAGCTAATGTCACCAAGGACAAACTGTATGATGTCAGAATACAAACCCTACCAGATGACAAAACATATGATTCCCATCACAAGCAGGGAGGAAGAAAAGCACTGACCCAGACCACTGAAGTCAGGCGTTGCAGAGGAGGCAGTGGTAAGGACACACGGGATGTGAGTACGGGCTCAGGGACCTCTGTGGATCAGTGACAGTAGTTGAAGTTGAAACCCTTAGACTATGTGCTGCATATTTTCTTGACTCCTGAGGTGTCAAAGTCTGGCTGTTCCTGAGTGATAGAGGCTTTTTTACTGTACAAGCAAATATTTTCTTTTTACTGTGGTCATTTTAGTATAAAAGAACAATCTTAAAGAAAGCAAACGATGAGCACGTAATGATGAATGTTTGAAGTGAATGAGGGCCTGTCAGTCTCCTATGTCTTTGTGAAGAGCTCTAATGGCTACACTGTGAAGAGGGATGGCCTCTTAAAGTGGCTTTCTTCTTGGCAAGGTTAAACCAAATGAATGGCAATAACTAAGCAGTTACAGCTACCTAAAGCAGCTTATAGATAGGCATTATAATTTCATTAAACATTTGGCAGTCAGGGGCAATATAAAGAACAGAAACAGACAGAGGTGAGTAATCCTAAGTTTCGTGAAAGCAAAGAAAGTATTTAATGAAGTTACTCACAAGAAACAATTCAATGGGCTATCCTGAGACAAAATTAATGAGTATTTAGAATCTTATGTGTGTAACAATTCCATGTCTTTTACCTAGTAGAAGGGTTAATCTTTTTGCTTGAGAAACACAGTCTGATAAGATCTATACTTGAAAGAAAAATGTATTACTGTCTTTAGTTATGTCTTTCAAGAACTCACAAAACTTGTCACATAAAACTTTGTTACTGTTAATGCTTCCAGCACATACTTTATATACCTCAGATATGTATTTTAGCTTAGGTTGCTAGTTGGTAGCTTCGTCTCTTTCAGCTTTTGATTGTATGTTTTGCTGGTTTTAGAAGTTAAATGCTTAGGTGAGGATTTTTGTGAGGACTTTCATGTCCTTACAACAGAAGAAATAATTGTGGAACATTGCAGCATGCTGGACTTTGACATTTCCGTGGATGTTCAGTCCATGGAAATTTATCTCTCTTTCAATTATTTAATAAATGGAGATAACACATCCCTGTCAAGACTTATCCCAACTAAATATTAACTAATGCCATCCTTTAAACCAGTTTTTCATTCCTTAGATTTTAATAAAAATGTGATTTCTTGACATGCAGCATATTAAAACATATTTAACAAAGTACTAATGGACTACAGCTCTTCTCCCCATTCTTTCAAAGGAGTTTAAAAACTTTTTATACATATATGTGTGTGTGTATACATACATATAAATAAATCTATGTGTAGGCCACTTAGGTCTTTAAAGTAAAGACATTCTGGATATAGACTGAATCAGTATCAGAAACTATACCAGAAAAACAGTAGTGCCAGGCCTTAGGCAGTGTTATTACTGCAGCTATGTTCAGGCCTGGCTATCACTATCACATCTCAGTAAAAAGAGGTTAGTCTTACATGTTGTTCTCCCAACCTTATATCCCTTTCTAGACCTGCACAACCCTTTCTGGAGTTTAAGACAAATCTTGTTGCACCCCACAAACCTCTTTCCCCATCAGTATTTATGGTGAGAATAGATCTGTGTGCTGCCAAGGTCCCTGGAAGGAAAGAGGCGAAACACGGAAGCACAGAAGAGGGAAGCAGAGTGAAAGACAGTGGGAAAGTTCTTAGATAGGGACCTCAACCTTGGGAATGGGCCAGAGCAAAAGTGATGCAATGTATTAATTGGTATCACTTGTCACTGCCATGAGAGGGAGTTAAAGCAAAAATATGCTCAAACAACAACTTTGTGCCATTTCTGCACAAGGAAGGTGGGTTAGGATGGAGTGGAGGCTAAATGGCTAAGGATGGGATTGTAGCAAACTGGAAACGATCAGCTCCTGCCTACAAAAAGCTCTGGGAAAGGGATGAATGGGTAGAGTTTTTTGGGGACAATGTGCTTAAATGTTACTTGGAGTGCAGCAATGAGGTGTTTACATGATGGCTTGGGGAACCTGGTGAAGATACAGATATCCTCTTTGAAGGACACCTTACAGACCCGGATACCGGTGGCTCACCAAGTGACAGTAAGGGTAAACTTATTTTATGTCACTATTGTTTCTTACTTTTGGTGCAAAAAGCAACCCAAATAAATATAAAAGCAGTCCAGGATTTGGTGCATCTAAAGAATGGCAGCATAGCTCACTTGGTATTGCCCTCTTTGGTGATAGTTTTTTAGGCTGTTGATTGATCTGTGGCTGGTGGGAAGTGATTGATATTCATATGCACATTTTCATTCTAGTTTTGAAACTGGTTTTTTTCCCTCTAGTGTTCCCTTGAGAATAACATAACAACATGCACAGGATTGCTCTGTCAGCAAAGAGTTCTGCCTTTCTCTCCCATATCTGAGAGCCTTCTGCTCGCGGGGGCAGCACAAGAGTTAAATTTCAGATTCCTAAAGGATGCTGGACTTTGAACATTATTCATGATACTAATTATTGATATTTACCAGATGAAAAATATGCCCGGGACACAATTATCCCAGTGCACAGACGTGTCACAGGATAAACTGCTGCTTTACAGTGAAGTCCTGTCAGTCCTGTTGTGGACATTGAGCTGCAGCTGCCCCGTGGGACAGAGGGATGTAACCAGCCCGGGGTGACTGGCCTTCACTCCGCTGCGATGTGCTCTCAGGTGAGGGTGTAAAAGCTTATCAAATTATGGGGCACCTTCAGACCTTGCCTGGGGCTATCTGCTTGGAAACATGAGTGGGTGTGCTGTGCTTGATTAGCGTCAATATTTTAAAAAGAGGTGGATGTTTATGCAACAAAATAAGAGATTTTTCACACGATGTGAAGGGAAGTGTCCCCTGCAATGACAGGAGATGTTAATGAGCTCTCTCCAAGAGGCTTAACTCAGGATGCTTATAATCTTTTACTGTGTGATTGTGCCTGTTCTTAAAAAAAAATGAATAGACCTTTTGGAATTCAAAGGGCTATTTTCCTTTCCCTTCTGATCTTGGCCTTCCCTTCTTCCCACATACCACGAGTTGTTAACTTTCATTCATTCTCTGTTGTGATCCTAGAAAACACAAAGGCCAGGATCACAGAATACTTATTTTTTTTTCCCCTTCAATTAAAAATATAAAGTAGGCAATGAAAAATAATTGAAAGATTTCAGGAAACAGTAGGGGGAAAAAAAAGTGTCACATATATCTTATGTGCAGACAGCGACAGCCCGAAGTAAGATCATGGTTGTGTAGCTAAATTATACCCGTGTGAAATATTTGAGTGCTGCACATAGGTATAATTTAAGAAGAGGCAACAACCCTGAGGTGTACACGGCTTTTTTAAAATCCCGTATTGGCAACGCTTTATACCCCCTCTCTACAGCAGGGTGCATGTGCTTCACGCGGCTGCTCGGAGCCACCGGCGGGGCACCCCAGCACCTGCTTTTCGCGCCTCGCTGGGTGGCTGCAGGAGGGTTCCCCGGAGGTGGGGTCTGGCCGGGGCGGAGCGGGGCCGGGGCCGGGCTGGGAGCGGAGCGGGGCCGGGGCGGTGCGGAGCGGAGCGGAGTCGGGGCTGCCCGCGCTGTTCGCCGCGCTGCCGCTGGGGGTATCTTTGTACCATTTTTCATCCAGCAGCAATTTGGAGTGGAAACGTGTAATAGAGAGGGGAAAAAAAAAAAAGCAAGCAGGGTTCTCGGCGGTTTTAGCGAGCCGTGCATCCAGGAGCCAAAAGATTAACAACCCCCCTAACCCTCCTCCCCCCCACCCCCCGTCCTCCCCTCCGCACACACACCCCCGCAGCCCTCGGGGCACCGTCGCGGCTCCGGGATCACCCGCTGGACATCAAGCGAAGGGGATTCGTCTGGAGGGCAATTTCGGATCGGGGGAGATCTATTGGATTAGTAGGATTATCTGCTTGCAGACGGAGAGAAGTAGCGTTTGATCATTTCTATTGCTTGCCTGATGGTCGGATTTAAATGGAGGTGGCTCGGCGCGGATGAGGCTGAATTCCGGATGGGGATTTCCAGCCCTCCCTCCCCTCGCCCCGATCCGAGGAAAGGGGAGAAAAATATATAAAAATCGATATAATTCGGAAGTGTCCGGGGCACGATTGGGAAACCTCCAGCTCACGGCGGCTGGGAGAGAGACGGAGGAGGTGAAGCCAGTGAATTACAGTTTCAGCTGCGATTGCAGAAAAGCGGCCGTGAACTGGTAAATACTTTGATGCTCTCGGCGTGCGGGGCGAGCCGGAGCCAGGATGGAGGGGCGGCCGGGGCGGGCTGCGCATCCCCGGGCAGGGCAGGGCAGCTGCGGGGCTGGGGGTGCGGGGCTCAGCCCGCAGGCGCTTCGCGGGGCCGGTTTGCGAGCCCTGTGTGTGTGTGCGTGTGTGTGCGCGCGTGTGTCCTCACGGGAAGGGAGATGGCATTTAAGCTGCTGTAACTGGCCGGGGGAGCGGGGCTGGGGTGCGGGAGGGAGGATGCGCGGCTGCGGCGGCCAGAGCGAGCAGTGCCTCGGGGGAGCTGCGCGGAGGCAGGAGCCGCTGCGGGGGAGGGGGGTAGGTGGCGGGGGGGATGTGTATGGAGGGTGTTTGCAGGGAAATTTACACACACGCACACGCAACCCCGCCGTATCAGCCACCAGCGCGGTCCGCCCGCCGCCTTCTGCCCCCGCCGCCGCCCCAGACAACTTTTGCTCCGGCGCTGCCCACGGGAAGGCCGGGGGTGCCGCTCGGCGCCGGCCCGGGCGCGGAGCCGCGGTGCCTCGGTTGGTGCTGAGCCTCTTCCCAGGCTGCCATGCCTGATGGAGGGCTTTTTTCTTTTTTTTCCTCCCCTCTTCAGACATCTTCTGGCTCGGGTGTTAAGTACTGTTTTTTCTCCCCCCTCCCTCCCTCCCTGTTCTTCCTTTCCCGACGATCGCACTAGAGCCTCATCTTTACTTGCTGAAGGAAAACCGTTTTTTCAACAGGTTTAATTAAAATTAATCAGTCAAATTACTTAATATTAATTGACTTATAATTAAAGCCAGAAAGTTACCTTGGATTCAAGAGAAGGGATATTATCGCGAATCATTTTGGGGATACATATGGCTTTCGGAGCAATTGCATTCAAATAATTGTTGAAATGAAACAACACAGAGAGCTTGATTAAAGTGTTGCATTCATGCTGCTGCAGGTGACACAATCTGGACAAGCTGTTTTCTTCTGAAAATTTGCTGACCTTTTTAAGGAATATCATTTTAGTTTCACGCTGGCTTTTTGCTTTCTGGAAGGCCAGTTTGCTTCAGCTCTAACAATTATGGCTTTACAAATCCACTAGTATGAAATGGAAATATAGAAGCTATGAATATCAAAGTGAATGTTTTCAGCATGTTTAGGTGTTCTGTGAATTTGAAATGAAGCAGATTCCCCCCCCACCCCTTTCCAGCACGAATATAAGAAATTGTTTTAGCCAGTGTTTTTTTCCAGTATTGCCATTCACTGTGGCAATATTAGCATTTTTCCAGAACCTTAGTGAGGTTCAGGCTCTGCTGGTAAATTCACAGAGAAAATTCCTGTCTGAAGCCATATATATGTAACAATGCTCAAAATAACTTTTTCATGCTCTCTTAAGACCTAGGTTGGGTTTTTTTGGTGCTTGTTTGTTTGTTTTTTATAGTAGCGGCATTTTTAATGCATCTACAGGCCGTGGTTACTGCTGAAAGAGCAACACTGTGAGCTTTGGGACCTTTTCTCCTACTTTTTATTTTCTGGGATGGATTAACTGAAGCAAAGGACACTTATGAAATGCCTTGTACTTTATTACAGGCACCTGACAAGTGGAAGACCATGCATGATATAAATGAACATTTAAAAATAGAGCCTATTATTCCGGGCCCTGATTTTCAAAGATACTGATTCCCATTGACTGCACTGAGACTTGTGTGGGCTCAACAGCTATAACACACAGCCCACTTTTGCATCTTTGAAATTAGATTTACAGACTGGGAGCCAAAAGCTAAGTAGCAGTGTTTGGAAATACTGCTTGTGTGGGGTGTTTTTTCCCCCCTTTTTTTCTTCCCCCTCCCCCTCCACCTTTATTTCCAGTGCACGTTGCAAGGTTAAAGAAGACTGCTTAGTTACCTCTGATAAATTACACCAGTTTTCCTAGACTATAGCTACAGACTGCAACAGTGTTGCAAAAGCACTTTTGCAGTAAATGATTAGGGGGTCCTTAGGTATCTATGACGAGAACCCATTTATTCTGTAGATCTCATGTGAATCATATGCAGGCTGTGGGAAGAAAAACGAGGCAGAGGATAATCATACTAAGTGTGCCGGGAAGCAGGATTTGGCTGAACACCTCTGTTTTGTGATTAACCAAAGCAGCAATGAAAGCCATCAGAGAGTGTTCAGGCTTTTTAAGACAGTAAGTTGTGGAGAAGCAAGAAGAAGAGCTGTCGTCTTGATAACTGCTTTTTCTTCGGTAGAGTAAGAAGATATTCTAGCTGTTGATACTTAAACATCCTTAACAAAGTGGGTTTGCTCTGGATTATTTGGCTGGAGGTGGAGCAGTCTGCAGAGGAGGGTTATTTAAAGACTGGGACAGAGATGTAGGCAGATAAATTAATTTGCAAGTGAATAGAGGATTTGAACATGGCAGTGGTCATAGTTTTATTTTTTTATCAGTTTGCACGCTTAATATCCACTGGCATAAACCACTCTAATTGTTCAAATGGAGTCTGGGGACAAGAGAAGCAAGCAGAGGCTTAGATATAGTCTCAGTTCATAATGGATTGGCTTGCCTTTATGAAAAGCAAATATACATTCCTTTCTAATAGAGACGTGGAGCTGGATTACAGATCTGTGACTAGCTTTGAATTCTTGGTTTCATATCATATTTATTATTTTTTTAATCACATGAGAAAATAACTATTTAAAGATGAAGTAGTGAAAAAGGAGGGCAAAAAGGAGATAGACATTCTTTGAAAACAAATAACAAAAAGACAACATATTGCCAGAGATTCAGTGGAAACCTTTGAGAATTTCTTTTAATAAAGGACAGGCAGCAATCAAACTGATCCAGTAAACAATGTAATTTCTGAGTAGTCCCATATATCCATCCATTTTTAAGTGAAATGGGTAATAATAAAAAATAGATCCTGAGTGATGAATAAAGGCTGTTATAAAAGCATATTTCCATTACTGTAGCCCTGTTTCTGAGCGCTGCATTATGAAGGAATGTATGCATTCAGAGGGGAATGCCCGCCCTGCTACTGATGGTTGCAGATGAGTTTATATGGGAGGGAGGGAGTTAAGGAATGGGAAAAGAAGAGGCTGATGGGGAAACTTCACCATGTATTGTGTTATTGAAAGCACATCCTATAGTTTTAAAGATAAATGATGACATCACATTCCCCAGAATGACTCTTGAATTATCACAGTTAAGAGGGCAAATTGTGTTGACTTCTTAGTGTCTCGGCCCGACAGTTCCACCTGCCTCTAAAGACCCTACATGTTTTCCCACAGACCTTGTTTTCGTCATTATGAATTGCTAGTTAATGATGTGCTGTGTATTATCTAGGGATAAAAAGTGACTACATGGCTACTTAGGAGCATGTTCAAGTTTTTCTGTGCTCTCCCTCTACCACGTCACTTTTCACTACAAAACAAAACGTGATGTAAAGGGACACACTCTGTGTGAGACCATGGAACACAGCATCTACTGGAAATATCCTTATAGTAATCAAGCCATGTAAATGTCTGGGCTGCATACATCAGTGTAAAAAGTTTTTTACCTTACTACAGGCAAATAAAAGATGAGACCATTAAAAGAAAAGTAATTTAAGTTCTCTTTCACCCACTTGTTGAAATCTTCTCTTTTATCCTCATAATATTTCCTGAATAAGCAGTTTTAGTGCTGCCTTTGGGTGGTCTGTTCCTTTCCATTGATGCTTGGTTAGGTCTTTAGCACCACGTTAAAGGAGAATGTAATACTTGGGAATTAGCAACACGTGGCTGTAAAATCATAAAAATGATCAAGGATACTTTACAAATATTATATTTCAAGTGACTCCTATTCCTTTAACCAAGCAGAAAACTTAAAAGGCAATTTAAAAGTACGTTTTCTAAATCTCCTTAATCACATCCTGCCCACAGATGCTATTAGCCCACTTGTTGAACTGGTTCTGGGCATTTAATGAGGGGAATACATTTATTTTCTGTTTTATACTTTTATTTAATTCCATCTTGTCTAAAGTGTTTAAGTTGAATATCTGAACTTAAAATCATTGTTTAACTTCTGCCTTCCCAACCCCGTCCCCCAGTTTCCAAAAAAGTACTTGAAAGGAGTAAAGTGTTATGTAGGCACATTGTGTTAGGAATATTCATGAGGAGAAAATGACAGCTTATTTAGGAGAAACCTTACTACAGAGATACACTGCATATTTTGACATCCTCAAACCTGTGTGAAATAGGCATTGTGGGATGGAGCTTTTTGTTTCTTCAACTGGTTTCACAAAGATGGTTTATTAAAATGGGTTATTTCTGCGGAGACTTGGGCCTTGAAATAGTTGCCATCAGACTCTGCTGCTGACTTAGGAAACACTTCTATCACTGGCATAGGGGCCAGCAGTGACCAAGACCATGACTACAGGGAGACCTGAGACTGGTTGCTATAACTTAAATATGTGTCTTTCTCACAGATATTGGTAGAAAATGAAAACAGGAAACGGAGCTGAACAACAGGAGCTACACATGAAGTCAGATGGAAAGTGTAAATCTTTGTGGACATTTAATGGCATTATAGTCTAAGCTTTTTGGAAATTTTACTTGAAATTCTTTTACAACAGTAAATATAGTCTGGGCTATATCCTATTTCTATTTCGTGAGAGAGAAAAATTCCCCATCTATGGCACAACACTTTACTGCTACCATTACTGCAGACTTTATAGATCAGAGATGTGTCAGCATGTTAGCTTTAGCTGTAATGCTTTTTTTGTGCGAAACCTTATGGGCCTTGCAGCCACTTTCTCATACTGACACGCATAAAACGTTCAAGTTCTCATATTTATTATTTAATTTGCTTCCCGTATCAAGCAACAGAGCTCTTCGATACGGGAACGTGAAGCCAAAAATGACAGGGAGGCATGAATGGGACTAATGAGTTTTAATAATGCATATATTAGAAACTGCTAAAGGAAGTTTAATTAAGAAAAACAAGTTAAGCATGAAATTCATTCTGGAACAAATACAAGTCAAATCACAGATGTACAGAATACTACATCACAGGAAGCGGGCTTTGAAGCTGATAGATCCCTATAATGCCAATATTGCACTTGAAGTGTAGTGTGCACTCTACAGTTCTGGAAAGCATGGTAACACCATTCAAGAGCACTTTCAAAGCTGAGTTAGGGATGTCAGGTTTGTGATTAACAAATACCTCCATGGATTTTATGATGGATTGGAATTTGATCTCAATTACCCTGATGGAATTGAGACTACAATCTGATCAAGTAAGAAAAGCGTTTCCTCTTTTTTTGTGCCACAAGGAATTTCGTTGTGTTTTGTTCTGGGTTTGTTTTGTTTTAGTTGTTTTGTTTTTAAGAAAAGAATCATCGTATTGAAGAGCTGGTTATTGATCTAACTCTACAGCAAGACTTTGGGATGCTTTAGAACTGTTATTATATGGTATCCAAGTA
Organism: Colius striatus; assembly: GCF_028858725.1. NCBI lineage: Eukaryota > Metazoa > Chordata > Aves > Coliiformes > Coliidae > Colius > Colius striatus. The sequence continues at coordinate 18,058,497 of NC_084770.1, read as the reverse complement.
GAAAAACAATTCCTAGACAAATCTGAGTTCATTCGAGCATCTTTGTTTTCAGAGCTCTCTTTCTCTCAATGGTAATAACTGCATTTTAGCACTTTTTATCTTGAATTTCTAATGCTTCAAGAATAGGAAAATAAAAAGTGATATTTTTCTTATGAATCTGATGTGAAAGCTTGCCTCGGGCGATGAACTAGCATTAAAGATAGTGTTATCATTGGCGCTACGGTTGTATTAAAGGTAGCAAAATCCAATTTACTTTTCTCATATGACTAATCCTGGTGAACCAAGGGTTACCCAGAAATATATAACAGGTAACAAACTTTGTTACTAATTCTGTAGCTTAATTTTTCACCTGAAAGAGACAGTAGGAGAACATTTAGTTTCAGGCGCCTCTAGGTGGGTTCTAGTATACTCTTAAAGTGATCAGATGGGAAGCCTGTGAATGTTTTGAAAAGTGTTAATCAATGCAAGTTAAATCCCTTTGACTTTATGGTAGACAGTGTGCAGGTTTAAGTACTGAAGATCTCAAATGAGAAGCACGTGGGATATTATTTTCTCTGGTATGACCTCTGATTATCTGAGTTCAGTTGAATTTCTACAGCAGGTCAAAAAAATCTTCATGTCCTGAAGCATGCTACTGCCATCAATGGAATAGCCATTTGGTTGTTTAGCTGGATAGTTCCAGCACTCAAAAGTGAGTATAATGTGTGGTCCATTTAAGAGTTAACTTTAAGCTGCTAAAAGGAATAAAGGCTCACTTCAGTGCCCATTATATTCCAAGCCAGTGCATCTGTCATTTTTAATTTAAATCTGTATTACTTAACTGTCTAAAACTTTACACGTAAGTGACAGAGTTACCCATTCTTTCTATTATGGGTAAAATCACCATTTCGTTACCTACTTACTGTGCAAAATGTCAGGCAGCTCTACTCCACGTTAAAAATGGTAGGCAACTGCTAGTAATATAAACAATTACTTCAGCTAAGAACTAGAGCTATTTTATGAAAATGATTTATTTATAGGAGTACATGGAAGACTTAAGCAACCCTCTTCTTCTCATAGGTTTAATTTGTCTAATTCAAAACCATCTTAATAGAAAATTCCGATCAGAAGTCTTCCTATTTTGGCAAACTAAGTTGCAGAAATTATTTAAAGGTATCTTTTGATCAAGAATATACTTGTTAATAATGAGTTAGTATTAGTGAATATTCCCACTAATGGGAAAGAATAAAAATATAGTGAAGCTGAAAAATGCATGACAATTTAAATAAGTCTCACTCAGTTTTAGTTCAGCTTTTCCCTAATTTGCGCTACATTGCATTGAATTTAAATATTGTATTTTTATATTTAAATGTTGTATTTGTAACTAATTTGGTTGGAAGCTTTTGTGTGCAAAGAGTAATATTAAACAGAGGTAAATATGAGAATGGCACTGAGGAATCAGCCTCTCTGATCTGGGAGTGATGTATTTACACAGCTCATAGCATCTGGAAATCTTTACCACTGCCTTGTTTGTGGACCTGTGTAGCCTAACACTTGTAATCTCATGCTAATGTGGGGTGGGACTGTGAGCCCATCAGAATAATATCTTACTCACACCTTTGTTGGTGATCCCAGCAAAGGCTGTGCATCTCAATAAGGTTGGATTTGTAGCTGCTCTTTGGAGCTTCCAGGCTTGCAGCAGCTCATGGGTGGAGAGGATAGAGGGCATGTGGGAGCTAACCAAACACCACCAGAGCTGTACCCTTCCCAGATGTGCGTACTGAGGATTGCAGTCTCCTCTGTTAGCAGTCCGTATACCTTTTGGGGGTTTTGTTTTTAAATGCATGTAGATCATTTCTTGAACTAAATCAATATAAATCCTTTCCCTTCACCAAGTATTTATGGAAATACCCAAGAGCAAGGTCTGTTTCAAAATCTTTACTACTACACAGAAAGAAAATATGCTTGCCTTTGCTAACTTGAAATGTGGAAGAAGAGATGGGAAATTCTGTGATGCATCTCTTGAGGTTTTGTCTGATCATGCTTACAATTGGTGTGTCACACCGATCTAGTGTTCACCCTGAGTCAATCTTTCCTTTAATGGCTTCTGTTCTGCTGGCCATGTTCCTGTTTGACATTGTAAGTGGGTTTTAGAACATGGATTCCTTTTTCGAGACATGAAACATCTTTGGGCTCTTAGGTCTAAGTAGAGACTGTTGTAAGGAAAAATGGATGCAAATGTAGCTGGCTTTACAAAATAGCATTTGTGTTTTGAAATGAAGTGGCTTTGTGTGGTGTTCAAAACTGTTAAAATCACTTTCTATGAATATTTGTGCAATTGGGATTTACTAGCAAAAAGTGAGGTGGAAAGGAATTTTAAAGCATGAATATCAAATCATAGAGTACATCTTCGGCTGAAAAGAAAACAGCTGGTGGTTTAAAGATATCATAACAATGCCTTTACGTGTGCTGAAGCTGGCATACGGCCAGAGGCCTTGAGTGCCACCAAAGGTTTTTATTAATCCATTGGAGCTATTGACAGGTGGTGCAGTTCAAGACATCCCTGAAGATCTGAAGCTCTGTACACGAGTAACAAACAGGAGTTTAGCTACTGCAGTTTTCAGCATATGTGACCTGTTGTGGGATGCCCTATGTCATTGGAAATGCAAAGATGCGCTGAAGTTATCTTGGATTGTTCACTCCTCAGCATACTAAATACCTCTCTAAAGTATTTCAGAATCTGAGCTGTAAAGTAATTTAAATTCAGAAAGGAAGATAATAAAATAATAGATGGTAGAAAAAACATCTATATAGCATGGACTGTTCCAAAGACTTTATCAAATAACTTTTACAGCAAAATTCATTTGTGTTACCGCAGGGAACAGTTGTGATCCTTACATCTAGGCAGTAATGAAATCTGAACATGTTTCTCCTCCTCCTTGGATCCACAGAATTTCGATGCTGAAGCTTGCCTCAAATTGATCATCATTACCATTTAGTTTATTCTTCTGCCCACCTCCCTGATCATTTCTGTTTCTGTTCATTGCATCTTTTTCTTTCCACTGACTCCAGTTAAATTTGGATACCAAGGGAAGAGTCCTATGTAGATCATCTGCTAGAAGACTAAGGAAAATTTTGACAAACACCGACTCTCAACAAGTAAGACACGCTCCAGGCTGGCTTCCCTACTCCAAAGATTTGAGTAATCTCAGTCTCTTTATTTGTGTGTTCGTGTTTTTAATGTTGTAGCTTCGGGGAAGCCAGTGACAGGCTTGAATGTTTGACCTCTCAGTCTCTAAAATAAATGGTTACTTAGCCATTTAAAAGGCCAGTGGGAAAAAAAAAAGGCAAATCCAAAATTCAAGTGAAGTACAATAAAAATCTGTTGATTCTAGTTCTGTAGGCACTTTACAGTTTACTGTTCTGTATAACCTATAAATCTATTCCCCGAAGCTAGCTACTACCTATTAGTTAATTAATTGAGAATAGCCAAACACAGTGTTGAGATATTCTTACCTTTTTAGCCTTCTTCCTCTGTCTTAGAGTAAAAACCTTGTCCATGGGAGACTAAACCAGTACTACAGATCACAGCAGAGCTGTTAAGCTGCAGTGGCAAAACAGATGATGGATAAGCTTAAAACTGTAGCCTGGCTCTAGAATTTGCTCTGAATATACATTTACATTGAATTTAACATTTTTTTTTTGTATCAAAAGTGTGTGAGAAAATCGTTGTAGATCTGAAAACAGATCGAAGGCTTTTAGGGTGAAAATGCTAAATGAATTATTAGTAGCATCTTGGTAATTTTCCACATTGAACCAACTCAGCAACTTGAAAGGATGAAAAGGATGCTCTTTGGTGCAGCTATGTTCAATTTGGTTTGTCCTCAGACCTTTCTCACACCATGTAAATTAGCAGGAGGGCTACTGAGATTAAGTTCCTGCTGTGTACAAGTTTGAGCTTGAGAAGGAAGACAGAGTACATTATTCCACTCCTGACAGGGGAAAAAAAAAGCAAACCAAAAGAACAATGTGGATTCTAAGACTTTGTGGAGAAGGTTTAAATTTGTGGAGGTTTTTGAGTACCACTAAGGAGTATGCTTCCATCCTTGCATAACTGTACATCAACTCAGAAGAGCAAAGTTGTACTAGGTGCCTTCTGCTCTACCACCTGTCTATGTACACTTTCTTCACTGTTTCTCAAGTAATATCTTGCTACCTTCAAAATTTGAAATGCAACAAAGCAGCAGTGTTCCAAGAGGCAATTATCTGCATGCCATTCTGTGTAAGTTTGTTAGACTAAATGTAAACACATACAAGTTTGGGGAATTATTTTCTGCAGCTCAACTGGTGTGTGTTCAAATGCTCAGAATATGAAGCTGGAGAATGAAGAATATAAGCTGTTTGTTAACGCAGTTTCACAGTGAAGGTGTTAGAATTAGCAGAGAAAGAAAGGGAGAGAGAAAATTACAGAAAAGCTTCATCTATCTCCTTATTGCCTCCTGAGATAGATTGTTCAGAGCTAAAGGAATACTAGACATGAACCAAATCTCCTGCTGTCCTATATAGCTTTTACAATCTCCTGTTTAATAACCCAAACTGCAGGGTAGTCTGACTATTAGACAAGCCGTTCTTTTGAATTCTCTCCACAATGTGTATAGACATGATAAAAAAACAATTCTCATTAAGGCTGCCAATACTGTTTCAAAAAGCAGGTGGTTTAAAATGTTTCCTATACAAAGCAAAACACATTTCTTGTGCGTTATGCACTGCTTAATAGGGAGTGTAAGATTACACTGCTATGTTGTGTATAACACTGCATGTTAAATAATAGGATATTGTAAGTCATGTTGGAAATATGTTCAACATGAATATGGAAGATATAATGATGTGCACTGAGTGGTTTTCAGACGTGCTGGAACACAGCCTTGTGTGACAACTTCTGAGCTAAAGCAGTTGAAAATAGGATCTGGAATTTGAGATTATACAGCCTCTGATCCTAACTGGTTAATTTTCTAGTTTTTCGTTCAGTCAGCACGTGGGTATATGAAAGATAAGATTTCTACTGTCCTATGGGAACATTTATTGTTTATCTTAAGAGTGGTAGGGATGGAGTGCACTCATCATGCATTTTCATTTTTCACTTGAGTCAGTAGTTTATAAGGAATGCAGGAGTGTTCTGAAGTAAAAAAATGTGATACACAGGCCTAAACTGTCTGTTCATACCTTATCCAAATCGGTCTTGAAAGAAACCACTGAGGTCCAGTTACACTTCTGTCCAAATTCAGAGTTTGCCATTCACTTCAGTGGGAGCAGGTTTTGGTCCTTCATTGATGTGAACATTTCACTCTGTAGGTGTTTTTCATAAGCTACCGGAAACTTGTGGAATGAGAAAAAAGAAGTAAATGATGGTAATTCGGGTTATCACTAATAAGCACAGTAATTCAGGTTCTCCTTACAAATATATTCCAGTTGCCTCAATGTTTTAATTGGAAGTTGTATTTTAAAATGAAGAAAAAACACGTTTGTATGTATTCTAATCTGCTTTTAATGAAATAAAATGCCTTTGAGTATTCAGGATGCCTGTCTTAATTTCACTATCTTCTGCTTTAAGAAGTAATTACTTCCGTTTTGATAAATCAACTTGTGAAAACAAGGTGAAGATTGATTATGAGCTGATTAAGTTAAATAAAATATTAACATAAACACTTCTGAGATGTAGCCTGGCAGCAAATTACTTATTCTTGAAAAGGTAAGTTTTAAAAATGCATTTCCTGTGTGCCCTGTTTCTCCTGAAAGATCTCTGCAAGTTCAACAGGTGACGTTACAGATAATCCAGTAATCAGTGTTTCACCCGCCATTTCATGGACCCATAAACTACTGCAGTTTTGCTTACATGACTCTAGCAGCTATTAATGTATGTAAATAACTTGTGAAACATCTAGTTATCACTCTGCTCATATTAGCTCTTTCGTACTAATGATTTATTTTCGTTTTCTCCAGGAGATAGACCTGCGGCTAACTGGATTTGATTTATAAGAGGGGATTCTGCAGTAAATGGCTGCTCTCTTCATATTGCTGCTATGGAAAACAGAATTGTCAATAGGATGTAGTCTGATAAATAGTGCTGAGTGAAGATGCAGCTCCAATAAGTGTGAAATCAATGGAAGATACTTACCGCGTGAAAAGCCTTTTGAGATTTTTCTGACAGGAACCTATTTAGGAAACTTGAGCTGTTTCCTTCGCTCGCCCTGTTTTTACACCAGTGGATACAAATCAGATTGCTTCATTGTAGTCACACAACTAATGTGGGACCATGGCCTTTGCAAGATCCATGTGGCTGAACTGTGTATGGAGAGCGACGGCAGTCCACCTGTTACACATGGGATTGAATGCCACTTTTGCTTTGTGTGTACTTGGATTTTTGCTTCACGCTGCAGCTGTGTCCTCCCAAAAATTGGATGATACCAACCCAGTGGTGACCACCAACTTTGGCAAGATAAGAGGGATTAAGAAGGAACTTAATAATGAGATTCTGGGGCCCGTTATTCAGTTTCTCGGGGTTCCATATGCTGCCCCTCCAACAGGGGAGCGCCGCTTCCAGCCTCCTGAGCCTCCATCTCCCTGGGCAGATATCAAAAATACCACTCAGTTTGCTCCAGTGTGCCCCCAGAACATTATAGAAGGCAGGTTGCCTGAAGTCATGCTTCCTGTGTGGTTTACTAATAACTTGGATGTAGTTTCCACCTATGTACAAGATCAGAACGAAGACTGCCTCTATTTAAATATCTATGTCCCAACCGAGGATGGTGAGTTAATAGCAGGCGAAACAGGGAGATCTTTTTATTTTCCTGTTCTACGTTCTAACAATATTAATTCACGTGTACTGGTAGCAGGCATGGCTTTCTTTGTTTGCATGCCAGCCTATTATGTGTGTGCATGCTGCTATTCTGTCTATGCATCTGTCCTCGTTTTTCTTTGATTCCGTTTTGTTTGGTTTTCCTTTCTGTCTATTCTCATGTTTTTTTCTCCCACAGCACGTGTATTTTTTAGGTCAAAGTTGGTACCTAATTCTCATTGCCACCCACTGACTTCTGGGAAGATGCATCAACATCTTATCCATTGCATGTGCAGGCACAAGAAGTTGGGAAATCTTCCGTACCTAATAAAGCAGGTCATATTTAAGTTAGATAGTGGTGTTGCATGCTCCTACTGTCTGTGATGGAGCTCCATGTTATTTTCTAGTCTTCTATTCATTTTTCAGTCAAAAGAATATCCAAGGAATGTGCCAGAAAACCCGGCAAGAAAATTTGTAGAAAAGGAGGTATGTATAAAGTGGACAAAAAAATTAAATGGGGGAAAGATCGAAACCTTGCAAAAGAAGAACGAGTAATACAGCTGAAAGAGGCTGATTTGCTAATGCTGTGAAGTGAACTGTTAGGGACTACCTTCTCACAGTGAAGCCAGAAAGATATTAAAAGAGAAGGGACTCTGTGAAGCAGATGAGAAGATAACATTTGTAAAGCCTGAATTCAGTTATACCTGATCATCTCTCTTGCACTATCTCATGCTGACCTTATTTGGCAGCTTCTCTGTCTTGGCCTGGTGAGTTAGAGGAGTGTCGGTCATATGTAGATGCAGTGTGTTGTCTGTGCATGTACAGGAGGTAGCTGCTACGTTGGGACCTGGTTCTCTTGCCATTGAAGTTGCTGGCACAGTTCCACAGCTCTATATTCTAATCGTATAGCATAATGACTGTGATGTACTATAGCAAAGAAGAGCTGAAAACTGCATTGACTTTCTATGTGATACACTCTATTTTCTTGGAGCAGTGTTAACTTTCCTGAAATGAAGATATGAAACAGTTTTCTTTCGTTTACATGCTTCTAAAAGTGAGCGTTGATTCCCTTTATTATGTGATTACAGCTCTCTCTCTGTGAAGCTGAAAACCTCTTAATAGGGGTGTAGGGAAATGTTAAAATATTGTGACATGGTACTTTGAAAACTGGGTAGCTTCGAAAGCTGCTTTTGGAAGCTTTGGAAACTTGGCTTCTACCCTTTTTGTGTTCGATAGGGTGGGAGAATTTGCAGATTTCTTTGTGAACATTTGCAAATTCCCAAAGCGATTGCTGGGTGATACAGAAGGTATATTTTGGTAGTATTTAAAGCAAGTATTCGGTATTAGGTTGAGGTTTTACATCAGATAATTTTTCTTTATCCTTCTCTTTAATGTGTTAGTTAACAGCTGGACTACACTTAAGTCTAGAATACTTTTTAGGGTAAACAAAGAGTAGTGTGGACATCCATTGTTGCTTCTAACTGTAGTCCTTAGTTTGTTTATCAGTTGTTATAAGTCCGTGTTATTCCTGAACAAATACATTTTAGGAAAGCGTCATAGCAGGAACTTGCTTAGAGTTGGGCAAAGCCAACTCTGTAAATTCTGCATTTGGTTTTTTGGGTGGTATGTAGGCATCTAAATGAAGATGGCTTTATTTTCCAAGGCATTTGCTCTTGCAGCTCCTCTCGACTCTTAGTTGTAGCTAGTTGATAGTTACTAATTGTAGTTGCTCAATGTATGCTTTTCTAGATGCCTAGGTCTACTTTCAGTCACTTAAGGCAATTGGTTTTTAAGATGTCAGGCAAATTGTGATGTTTTCTATTGGAGAATTTTTGCTCACTACTGTAAAAATACAATTGTTTAAGCTGGATTCCCAAAGTTGGAAACAAAGATAATCAGGGTACTGTGAGCAACGTCACTTCTTCACACATCATTCAAGTTAGAATAACTGCTGTCATTTATATGCATTCAATTAATGTGCAGTGCTGCAGCAGTTATTACGCAGTTCATCAAGCGTGTGTAATTAGCTGAGCAACTTTCACTTCCTATCACCCAGACGCTGATTCACAAAGTCATAAATAAAGATGCAGATCTCCATCATTGTTCTCAGAGAGCATCTCTTCCTATGAGAGAATATTTAAAAAAAAATATTCAGAAAAATAGCAAAAATAAAGGGAGAGAGAGCCCAGTAGATGAGAAAGTCATGTTTATCGTCCTGTGAGCCTGAAGGAGAACAGTCATTTGAAATTCAGTAGGTACCTTTCCAATTAAATCGCTGTGCATGCAGCACAATAAAGAGCAGCAGAAGCCTACTTTCCCCATTGACAAGTGCAAAGAACTCCTGAATACCTTCAGCCTGAGTAGTTAGCATAGCTGTAATAATCTCTGTTCTTCAAGTAACTAACTCATGCTCTACTCACCTGTATATCACCTAAGATCATCCCTGGCTTGGATTGCTCCCATACCTAGAAGTAAAAGGAGTCACGCTGTAGAGCAAAGACAGAGAAGTCACAGCACCTTAGCAGCGAGAGGGGTTTGTATGGGAAAGAAGAAAAGGCTCAGTAGTCTCTGTTTTTCTAGCTGCAATAATTTCATTACATTTAGTGATGAAAATTACTGGAAAGAGAGTTTTAAACCATTTCTAAAAATTAATAAGTGCAGGTATTTTTTGATTCTTATTATGTGAAATAGGAATTAGACAAAGGAACCACTATTATGTACTTGTCAGTTGATGGATATGAGAAGATGCAAAATTTTTGAGAACAGGGAGTAATATGTTGAAGACAGTTGCAGAAATGAAAGGAATTCTATCCATGAGTCATGCTAGAGGTTGCAAACCTGTTGTCAGGATTTGGATAAGAACACCACAGAAACTACAAAATGGCTGGAGCTGGGTGAAAAGGAATGAGACAGTCTAGCATTTTTTTCTAAATGTGGATGCCTATACTTCAAAATGCTTCATCTTCAATTTACTGATTCAATAGATAAAGAAAAATCTTCTGTTTTCATGTCTTTTGCTTCAGGTACACAAAGGTCAGAGATCGCTTATTGTGTTATGGGTGTGCGTACAAGCAGAAACCTCTCTATTTGCTAGGACTGGTTTTAGAAAGTCCATGCAAAAGCAACTAATTGATTTAGTGTTGTTTTTTTAGAGGCTAGACTCCATAATTCTTAATTTTTACAGAACCTAGGTTATATTGTAGATACTATTTTACTGGCTGATATGAATTATATTGACCATGTGGTATTTCCTGAATTTCCTGACCAAGTTTTGCGTCATTTCTAGGGAATACTTGAAAAGTTTTACATTCTGCTTAGTATTTCAGACCTCTATTTTACCTATAGTCAGAGCACAAATATTTTACTTGTGAGCCACAATGAGAGGGTAACTTATTGTCTCTTAGAAGGACTGTACATGCCCCTTCAGCTGCATGCCTGGATTTTTTATTACTTTAATGTCTTTGTGTTGCAAAAGTTTGCATCGTGGCTTTCCTACTTCAATGACAAGTACGTAAAGAGAAACTAAAAATGAAGATTAATATGACCACTGAAAGGAATCCCAGGTATTATGTGTTCTGCACTTGGGATGATGGTGTACTCTTTCTTATGAACCTGTAACTAAAGCCTTCGTGTTGTCTGAAGATACCCGACTGTGAAAATGTGGAGTTCTAGTATGATACACACTCAGTGCCCTGGAACTAGGCACATGCAGTTTTGGATACATTAGTATTTGTAGGAGAACTGGGAGTGGAATAAGGAAAGAAATCACTTGATCCTTACTTTTATGTTTAGGAATTAACAGTGGCTAAGAGACCACCCATCATCAATGACTTCTTCACATGGTGGATTCTGTTTCTTGTTCTAGTTGCTGCAGTGAATAAATTTTAAATCCAAAGAATCACAATCTGAATTACCTCATTTGAGAGTGTAGCATTAGACAGCTCTATTAATATTTATGCCTCCTAATGGGCTACCTGATTTTCAGAGCAAAACTCCCAACACCGTACTGTGGTTACTATGGACACATAGGAACATATATACATACAGACAAAGAGATTATCGGAAATGAAACGCAAATCACTGTGTTATAATCTCCTCCTGCTTTGATTATTCATTGTTTTCAGTAGAGAATGTTACATCAGTTGTGATTTGTAAATGGCACCAACAACTTCAAGGCTTTTAAGCTTAGCAAAGTGAAATGTTTTTTACAAATCTAAGCAGAAGTGAAAAGAGCCCAATTTAGCCCGTTACCCTGTGTGTCTGTTGGGTGTTTGCTCTAATACTCCTTTCAGCTATCCTAGTACTGTTTACTTATCATCAGATTTTGGAAGGGAGGAATTAATGCAACATGTGCAGTTCCTGTGGACTTCATTAAATGATGTTCTTTTTGTATACTTGTTTCAGCTCTGAAATCAACCAGAAAAAGACAAGCTGAGACCTGTTAAAATGAGCATTTCCACTGGTAAAATCTGCAAATAGATTTATCAGATTTTTTTTCCTAAATATGTAATGTAGAAAATAATATCCAAGTAATGGACTTGTAGATAGATGGTATGTTGTCAAAAATGGGTGAAAGATTCTTTCTCCACGACCATATAAATGAAAGATACGAATTATAACGTGTGATCGTCTAATCATTGTAGGCTGAGCTGTGTCAAAATACATTGCATTGACAGTAGACTAAGAAGATGCATTTGCAGACCTTTACCAGGGCTCTTGGTGACTTGAGAGTGAGTGCCAAGACCCACAGAGCTAGCTTAGTGCATATTTTGGTGTATATCAACTGTTAGAAAGGGTGTAGATCTTCATTAGTCCACTTTGAAAGTTCATACTGAATTGTTTGCCTGCATTATATTTGTGTCAGTAGTTGCCTGCACATATTTGAAAATTTGTCCACTTTCACCCTGCTGGCTTCTGTCTGGAGAGCCCTTATCATCATTCTGGTCTCATGAGGCCAAAATTCACCCCTGCAGTATCAGCAAGCAGGAATGTACATTAGCCTGACCGCCAGTGTTATGCACTGAGACACCCAGATTGTTCTATTTTTCTGTTACTTTTTGAAGCACTGTATTCCTATTTTTCATTTCTTGGATACCATTGCAGTATTTCCTATTATACTGGTAATACATGGAAGAAGATAATGAAGCAAACATTGTCTTGTACAGACCTTTTCATCCTTTCACAATCTAAAGCTGTTAGTGTCAGTTAGCAGCATTTTTCAAAGATATGCAGTAGGCTTATGCCATAGTTGAAATAAAATGCTTTAATTCTAATGTACTTGCTACAGCCCTGTTTCTGGGTGAGCCAATGCTTGACAATAGAAGACTGCAGAGTGCTTTTTAAGACTCCAGTCATCTTAAATGCCATCAAAACTGGTCAAAGTCCTCTGTAAATGTCTTGTTGTTCAGACTCTGAGCTCTTGCTGACCACACGCTTGTTGTGCTGTCATTGCTTTGTTCATATACCTTGACATCGCTTATAGCTCTAACAGGTCTTAAATTCTGATCTAATTCCATTCCTTGTCCATTCTTTTACTGCTTGCTTTTCATTTTCTGTATCCTCCCACACAAAACTGATTTGTGCTTCTTCCCCTGGCCTTTCTCAGGATGGACCAGTTGTACTCAGTAAACAGCCCTGACATGCTTTTCCTTTCAATCTGCTGCTTTCTAATTTATCATTTAAAGCAGGATGGACAAATATCATAAAAAGCTGCTACACCAGTATATTTGTACATTTTCAGGAGGAACATTTGAGTAGTTCAGCTGCATTGAGTAACTATTTTAGATAACTATTATGTTCTGCTTGTTTTTTTGGTATTTTTTTTCCCTCGATATAATGTTGTTATTCCATTGCTCTTATTTATTTTCATGCTGTTCCTTTCTTTGTTTCTTTATAATGCACATAGATACAAATATTTTTAGGATTCATTGTATATTTTTTGAACCTTGAAACACGATGCTTACATGTGTCAAACCATTCTTAAGGATCATCTCAAATATAATGTTAGTAATCTGCTTATTGCTTGAATATTGCTGTGGTATAATTTCAGTGGATTTTTTTTTGCAATTCTTTTAACTTCTAGTTCTTTAGCCTTCTTCATTTTTACTTACTTTAAGTTGTCAAATTTACATGTCTTTTCAACTTTGATATGTATAGTATTAATTATACTCTGCATTCAGAACTCAACTGCTTTAATGAGCTTAACTGTAAATGAGATTTGTTTTTGGGCTATCAAACCATTTCCTTCTTTTTAATATTAATATCTGGTACTTTCTTATGCTTGTAATGAAAAGAAGCAGCGCCGAACAACACAAGGCTAAGGGAAGTGGGACAGAGCTGGCTTTAAGCTACGTTTGCACACATTTCTGGGACCAGAGTGGTCTCTGGCCAGAATTAGAAGCACCCCTGGGCTGCTCTAAGCGAATGCAGAAATTGCAAGACACATGGAAATGACATAGTGCAGGAGCTGCAGTTGCTTTTCCCTTCCGGAGTTTTGCCAAAGTGTTTTGAAACATTTCAGCAGCAACTGTAAATCGCGTTGCTAATTCTGCTGTGGGAATTCTTTTAATATCCCTTTACGCTATCAGAGCAGTAATCAGAGTCTTCCCTGGGAAAGTTTTCTATATGCTTTTCCTTTTCTGTTCATACACATATTGCAGTAAATGCATAACCTTGGAATGTTTGAAGAGAAGGAAAGTTACCTGGCTGGAGAATTTCTAATTCTTCAGCTGATAAAGCTTTGGAAGAAGTTCCTTTATTGAAATATCATTTCCTTGTGAAGGTTTAATTACCAAAGGAGATGGAGGGAGAATAAATCTTCCTCCAGGTTTCTGTGTTAGCAGAGGTATAGCCAGTAGATCTGACTAGAAAAGACACATTTTGGGAGAAGATCATAGCCAGTATGACTGGTAAGCTTTAGCAGCAGCTCTGCTGGAGTGCTGTGCCCTGAAGGAAGGCTCACAGTCCCTCAGCAGCTGTCAGGGACTGCTCCACACACGGCCTGTTTCCCAAGTATTTTATGGTGGCCCAGGATCCGTCCCTTTATTTTGCAGAGGAATCAAAATATACAGTTAAAATTCTTTTGTGTCAACTTTCACATATTCCCTCTCTCAATGGCAATTTACAATTCTGTGTCTTGTGAGGTGCTGAACTATCATGGGGCTATTAGGTTCGAGCTATGTTAATGTCAGTGGTTTGGGATCAGGCCCTGCAAAGGTGAACTACTGAGGTGTCTCAATATGATTTAGTATTTGTTTAAATATTTTTTATTTAAATCCATGTATTGTTTTATAATGTGTGGAAACTCATAAATATATGTAGAGAGATAATTGAGTAAGGTGAAATCTATAGGAGAGACAGCCATTTATTATTTATATTTGTTTTCTGGAATGCTTCCATGTGTTAAATTTCACCCTTTTTGTGAAAGGCCTTCTTTAATTATTAGCTGAAAATCAGGTATTTATGTAATTACCATAATTATATCTACACAACTAGTGTACTTGCAATTATTTCATTAAAAATTGTAATTATTATACAATTATAGGGGATAATGATGTCCTTGTAACATGTTGCAGAAGCCGTAATTAAAGGGTGGCATAAATGAATTGGAAGTGATTTTGAAGTTTTGAATATTGTTTTATCAGAAATATCAGAAGTGATTCATCCACATTATGAACTGGCAGTAAAACCCCTCCAAAGTTATTTTGAGAAAAAATTTCACAGAGCTCATGGAAAAGGATTTGTCTCAATTGCTTTTCTGTCTTTACTGTCTGTTCTTCATATTCTTACACCCAAAAATTGCCTGCAGGTTTTTCATGGAAAGGTGCATTGTATAAGAAGAAGAAGATGGCACAGTTTGCTGAACAAACAGGATCAACATGCAAGCACAGTCTGTATTTAGGCATCCTTCTTCTCTGCAGAAGGAAAAACCTATCCAACAGTTGCTTCAGGATGGTGAAAAAGCTCTGCTATGTATAAGGAAGTTTTCATTACATCTTGAGTTTTGATCATCTACTTATATGTTGGAATGTCCAAGTAGTGCAACTCCAGGTGTTGAGGAAAGAGAAAAAGAGAATTCTTCTTGTAACACAGAACCATGTGATGCTCCAAGCATGAGAGCATGGACTAAGCAGTGTGGACGCAGAGGAACCCTATGGAGCATCTCCCTTTCTCTCCTCCAGAGTGGGTGGGGAATGGTGGGCAAGGATAACATATGCTCGAATCTACTGAAACTTCAGGATCACATATTTCTCATCCTCTTTTATGCCAACCTTCTGTAGTGTGCAGATGATCTCTCTTCTCTCTCTTCAGTTAATTTTAAAAGTCATTGAAAATGGCAATAAGGCATATAAAATTTTTAGACTTTATCATTCTGGGTTTTTTTCACATCCAATACAGTGTGTTCTCAAGTGATGGAGCTAAAACAGTGCACCTATGGCATGACTGGCAACCATGCAGCCACCCTTACCATGATATCTGCCTCGGTTTGCCATTGAAAGCCAGCACCTTGCGGTCGGGCTGAGGCTTTGGGCAGACTGGAGTTACATACAAACCAGCTGGAGGGACCTCCCCTCTCTCTTGCACCCCTCTGCTTACCTCCCACCTACCAGCTGGAGCTCCTCCTCCAGTCTTTGCTCCCAGTGTTGTTAAGGGAATGACTCATGCACATTCTTCCCGGTTACTTCTGATGCGTTCAGGCAGGTTAGACAAACCTTCTGTTTAATTTTTTTAATTCATGTCAGGTCATTTTTGCTCAAGCCTGATTAAGAAGGGTTTGCAGAGTCTACTATACTACACAATTTTCATGTCCCACAAAAGGATGTAAACAAAGATCCAGGAGATCCTGGAGATAGCAATAATGTCTTAAGGTGCCCCAAGCTGAAGAAAAACCATCCATTTATGGCTTGGAGAAGAGCTCTCTGTACTATCTTGTGTCAAGATTCGTCACTGAGGCAGCCAAGACAGGAACTGATTTACTGATACAGTTGTTACGCTTTTCTAAGGACTTGCTGCCCTTTAACCAGAAGCTGAGCACCACTGTTGTTGTCAAGCTCCCTGAAGGCACTTCAAGAAATCATCCAGTCCAACCCTTGCTAAAGCAGATTCCCCTTGATTAAGGGGCACAAGAATGCATCCAGGAGGGTTTGGAAGCCTCCAGAGAAGGAGACTCCACACCCTCCCTGGGAAGCCTGTGCCAAGGCTCCCTCACCTCAATACCAAAGGAGTTTCTCTTCCTGTGCCAGTGGCCCTTACTGTGTTCCAGCTTGTGCCCGTTACCCCTTGTATTTGTCAGAACAAAGACTGGCTGGTCCCATCCTCTCAGGACCCACTCTTTAGGTATTTATAAGTGTTGATAAGGTTCCGCTCTCAACCTCCTCTTGTCCAGGCTAAAAAGCCCCAGGTCTTGCAGCCTTTCCTAGAAAGAGAGATGCTCCATAATCTTTACTTTTCAGCCTTTAGTGTTTTAACATGGTGAGCAGGCAAACAGAACATACCATTCACCAGCTGGATCTACTGGAACCAATTTAAATTTAGCATGCCAGAATCCTCATTCCTGAAGCAACAGTTTTAACAAGATGGACCCAGTGGTAAGGGAATGTGAAACATGCATTTATCTATCTATATGTATATATGTATACAGTCATAAATAGATTTGAAAGCTCCAAGGAAAGCTAGTACGGTTTGTCTTATTGCAAAATTGGTATTGATTCATATGTTTCCATATTTATTTTAAAGGGCCAAAAAGAATTTGAACTTCATAGAAACAAATCTGATCTTAGCTGCAGAAAGGAAGATCTGAGGTATTTACATGAGCCAAACAGTGTTTGCACATGTGCCTACTGTAAGGCTGCTTTTGTTAATGACAGTGCCCCATGATCTATATAGCACAGAAATGTTGCTGTGTACAGCTGTTGCAGAGGAAGGTTTATTTTGGGAATTTTCAGAAGAAATCATTAGGCTGTAAATGGAGATATTAAAAACTTAGTCCTTTCCCTGTTTCTTTATGATGTTAAACTTGGGTGAAGTAGCTCTCCATATGAATCAATTAACAGCTGTGTTATGTGGAAGAGGAAGGAGAATTGAGTTTGTTTTCTGAGCTTTTCAGTCATTAACGGAGCCGTTCGTTAATGACAAATGGATTACTTTTGCTGGAAACAGTAACTTTTGAAACAAAGAATAATTGCCATGCTTAAGTACCAAAGCACCTGCAGTCTCTTTTATGTGTAATCTCCACAAATGAAGTCTCACATAAAGGAAGAATCAGAAGATACGTCAACTGTCTTTTCAAAGTACCGTGAAACCCTTGATTAGCTGGCAATTCTTGCAGTGTTGCAGTTCAGATATTGAAGGTGGGCAAAACCACATTATGATACCATATCATGGGAAGCGGGTGCTTGAGTTTAATAGAGACATGGATGATTGCCAAAGAGGTCACAGTAAGATTCCCTGCCCCATCCCATCCTGAATCTGGGCTTGTTAGCAGAAATCCCTTGCATCTCCTTCTGTGTGCATTATACCCTGTGTCGTTCACGTGTGAAAGAAAACGTTGCCCCTTGAACTGTGAACCAGTCATGTGTTTTTGACAGGCAGATTTTGTTTCTTTTCCTGACATCTTTGAAAGATGGCTGCTGAAATGTGGTAAGGCATGAGAGGGACGTTCGCTTGCGGAGGTGAGCTGGGAGACAGAAGATGAGCTGAAAGAAGCAGGAAGGGGATTTGACAGCAAAGAAGACTCCTGACACACATCTTGAAGCAGGTGTACACTGCCAGGCAGTGTGCAAACTGAGCATAGAAATGGGATTAAAAGGCTCTTTCCCTTTAGGCAGTGCACAATTCCACCCTGCAGTTTTAAGTGACAGAAACTATTTTTCTCTCCAGAGTTTGCTAACGTATAGTAGTTGCTGTTTTTCTGCCCAGAACTTTGACAGACTCAGCGACAACCTAGTTTGGCCGAGTATCAGCATGGCAAACAAGCAGCAGTCAAACAGGGGAGGAAGAAACAATTTACCCCTCTGCACTTGATATTTGCATGTTGTTCTCTGTCGAACACCTGGCCATGTGTTAGAAGACATGTCACAAATAAGGTAGACCAGAAGCTAACCCTTAGTATTGCCTGACTGAAACTAGATAAGCTCAACAGTAAGTTGGATTTTGGCCCGTGGTTTGAATTATGAATATTCTCCTAAATGCTGTCACTTCCTTAAAGAAATAAGAGTGATTTCTTTTGCATTTTAAGTGACTTGGGATTGAAATTCTGTGTGAGTTATTATCTGGCTCACTGAATACCGTTGTTATTATTAGCAGTTTTGGGTGTTAACCACTTCACTGCTGAAATCTCTTTAAGTACAGTATGACATTGTATCAGCACTCAGGAACTAGAAAGGTTAAGAAGCCATTGAAACACATTCAGGAAATGTCATAATTTTCATGCTGATGAAGTACTAGCCTGGAAGAGAACAAAGAAATGATAATAATAATTACATTTGCTTTATGCTTGTGAAGAAGACAGTTTGAAGGAGAGTGGGCTATAGACAGTAGCTCATTTTTGGTTCTGCCCCCATTAGTTTTGTCACGTTCCTGCTTTACTTCTTTACTTCTCTTGGTTGCAGAGGGACTATTTGACACAAAGCCAAATGTCCCTGTCTAGTCATTCTGGACCTCACTAGCCTTTTCCCATTCCCTCCCTCCTCCTCCTCTGGCTAAGCAGCATCTGGCCCTCTCCCTCTGGTGAACTTGTGTGACTCCATTTCGAGTATAGATTTAGTTATTAAATCTGGAGATAAAGTATGGATCTGTTCCACTAATCAGATACTACAGTGATTAGAGCCATAGAAGTACTTGGAGAGATCAATTAGATTAGATTATCAAATCATTATAAGCAAACTCTTAAAGACAAAGCAATAGAAAGTAATCTTGTGTCACTGTATTTCTTTAGAGAATATTTATACTCTGGTATTGTTTGTTTGCTTCTGTTTTAGTTAGATATGTTAAGACTACAGTGGCACAAAGCCTCATGCTCAGAACTGGGCTAGAAGACAGAATAAACCAGTTTCTACAGTAAAGCTCTTTCAGTGATGCTGGTCATATGATAAAACATATTACTGCTTGTACTCTAGCTGACAAAAGTACATGCACATGGAAATTTTGCTTTATAAAGCAATGAGGCAGTTTCTTGGGGGAGCTCATTTTAGATCTCTAGGGTTAGGCAGGAAGCCTCCTGCGCTCTCACCAGCCTTTCATTATCTCTCTCATCTCATTCTGTATATATTATTTTGACTGCAGAATCTTATCTTGACTGCTTTTATTGCATAAACCCAGTGTGATGAACCAACACTAGCTAATTCAGATAAAGATTTGTGATTCCTTCTTAAGTAGTTTGTTTTCGGGGCCCCTGTGAAAATGATTTTCCAGTTTGTAATAGCCATTTGTGTCAGTCCTAAGCCTTGAAGATGTGTTGGTTTATTAACATTTGTTTATATATATGTGTGTGTGTGTATATGATCTTTATTAATATATATTTTAGTAAGTACTCTGGCTAATGTTAATATACTGTTTTCATGAGAGAACTGGCAGAATAGTATACATCAAAGGCAACAATTAGTGTATTTTCATTTGACTTGTTCAGCCTATTAGGTTGTTAAATTTTGCATAGAAAATCATTAGCGTGTTTAATTTGGGAAGGAACCTCTTGGAAGAGTTGCTGTGGACATAAATCAATCAATGAGGAGGCTTTCATACAGTATTACAAGGGCAGCTCTGAAATACTATTAAATACTCTCCCATATTCTTAACTGTAAATGGAGAGAGGTGAAAAAACCCTGCAGGATTGTCACTGGCTTAGGAGTTGACAAAGAAGCTTCTTATGCTTTTGTCTAAAATCTAGAGCGAGATTGTATCTCATTCTTTTCTTACTGAAGACTGGCACAGAAGTACAGGTTTGCAGTTGCAGTATAGTTGCTCTCTTTCAATGAGGGTTGAAGGATATCTGAATCAGGCTTGACATAACATAGTTCATAGGTTGTTTTTTCTTTTTTTCCCTAAAACTAGTTCAAGAACTGCTGCAACACAAGTGATGTTGCAACTGTTCGCAATGTTTCTTGCTACTTCAGGATTAGATGAAGAACTGCAAAGTGCCTTTTTTCCCCATCTTTAGTGGGAGCATCTGACCTGACACTCTGGCAAGTTAGAAACAGTTATCTGCTATTAAATAAATTAAAAAAGGTGTGAGTTTTGACCAATTGAAGTCAAAGAGGAAAGGTCAGGAATCAACACCAAAATAGAATAAATATTAACTGAATGTTCCATCATACAGCAGCTAATCAGGGCTTTTGTGTGCCCTGCTGTGCCAATATCTATTCTGAAGCTAGTCATTATGTCTCTGTTCTAAAAGAGAACTAATTTTGAAGACTTCACTGCACTAAAATCAAGTAATTTACTGCCCTTTTTTGCTGTTTTTTTTTTTTTTTTTTTACGATGTTTTGCCTGATTAGACATTCAGTACTAGACATAGTGGCTTCTGGTTTCGTCCCAGCACTTAACAGTTTCAAATTTCTTTGAGTGCAGTTACTGTTCTTTGGTGCCAAAGTACTTGATTGCCTTCATAAACTATGAAATTTAGCACCAAAACTGACATAAGTGTCAGAATTACACTATTGATTATTTTGAAGGCCCCCAAACCCATAATGTCCTTTATATTGTGCACCAGTGGAAAGCACCCGTACCCACTTGCACTCGGTGGGTAAATTCGTGGCCATGGAAAACTCAATGAAATTCCATCATTTCGTGAAATTCCAATCAAGTTTTACAAGGCCAGGCTCAAATTCCCATAGCTACATAAATATTTTGCCTTTTCTTTGTTCTTTTTTTCTCTATTCTTGTTTCCTTGAGATAATTTCAGAGTGTCTTGGATAAGAATAAAAAAAAAATCTCTTTTCCCTTTTTTGTACATTCATCTGTTTCCAGCACTTCTAATCTTATTATGTCGGATTCATCTCAGTTTGATGTTTCCACCTCTATCTTTTTTTAATTTCAGAAATGTTTCCTACCTCTTTAAGGATACAAAATCATGAGCTATTAATTTACCACTATATCCTTTAATTTTTCCCTTTCCGTTGAAGATGGAGAAACTAGGACAAAAGAGTGGGCTTTTGCAAAGTCACACACAGAGGGAAAGAGACTGCATATCATTGTGAATTTGAAATGACAACATCCCATGTTTTTTCATTGCATGTTTGTTTTTTTTTGGACCAGGCTGTTTATGATGCTCCTGGGCTGCTTTGATCGTTCATGTAGCTGAAGCAATTTTTCAGGTCTTTAATTTCTGCACAACTTAGTCCTGATCTTTCCTAAGTGCAAGTATTTGTCAGTCAGTTACCCCCCATAAGGGTGAGAGTCACGTCTTATCTTAGCCCATGAAATATTTTCTGCCTCCCACTTGTCTTGCTGCCTTACAGTCTCCAAATAGGGAAAAAGAAAGGGTTGGTGCAGCTTCTATTAATTATTTACGTGCTGTTATCAAACATTCCTAGAGTGCTGTAAATTTACAGGCTTTAGTACAAACTTGGAGAAAACAAGTTCCCTGCTCTGGAGAATTTACAGTGGAGAAGAGACAACAGAGGTGAAGATATAAAGCCAGTGGATGTAGTAAAGTAGTGCAGACTACAGGAGTTTTGATAAGAAGGGATTGCCATAACACATGATGTGAAGGAGAAGCAGAGCAAGAGTGCCTTGATGCGTGCACAGAGTGCCTGAAGAGGAGAAAGAGGCAGCAGTAAAAGCCAGTAACAAATAACGCACAGGGATTACAAGGAAAGCAAAAGGATTGACCTGATTTGTGTGTTTACCACTCAGCGTCTTAGCAGTACTCTTTCAGCTCCCGAATAGAATCATTTAACTCAATGGGTGGCAGAGGCGAGTGCACGCTTCAAATGGAGACCAACATCATGGAACGGGGCTCTCTCCCTGCCATGGGCAGTCTGTGTGCTGGCCAGTTAGTGAGTGTTTCCAAAAGTCATGTGAAACAATGGGAAATGGCCCCTTCTGAGGAATTGATGACACATTCATCCCCTGGCACAGGGCTTGCTCTGGGCCAGTGAGAGTTAGCTACTGTATTTCTGTCCTTCCCAGAGGTGCAGTGTGATGGTAAAGTGCTGCATCAGATGCCCCCTGAAGCTGTCTTTGAACTCACGTAGAACCATGATAATTTTATCTCTTTTTTTCCCTAATACTACTTTATTTTTAGATACATGAAAGGATAAGCCCATAGAGTAAAAGCATATATAAACAACACAGAGCAACCAGAGGTGAATAGGCTGGACTTGCCTTACAGAAATCCACAGATCCTGGTGTTATTTCCAGTGACCATTGTGTGTCAGAATGCACTGTGTGGGAGTGTGCAGCTGTCCCATGGGGTACAACTGCTCCTAAGGACATCACTTGAAGAGGAGACGGCTGAGGGGTGACCTCATGAATGTTTACAAATATGTAAAGGATGGATGTCAAGAGGATGGAGCTAGACTGTTCTCAGTGATGACCAATGATAGGACAAGGGGCAATGGGTACAAGCTGGAACAGAAGAGGTTCCAAATAAATACAAGGAAGAATTTCTTCACTGTTGAGGTGAGGGAGCACTGGAACGGGCTGCCCAGATGAGTTGTGGAGTCTCCTTCTCTGGAGTCATTCAAACCCACCTGGACTAGTTGCTGTGTGTCCTACTCTAGGTGTCCCTGCTCTGGCAGGGAGGTTGGACTGGATGAGCTTTTGAGGCCCCTTACACAACCTTTAATATTCTGTGATTCTGTGACTATTAAATGGCATCATCTTTGGTAATCAGCTGTAGCTTAAAAAATATTCATACAAACTTTGGCCTAGAAAAACCAATGTATCTGGGTGCAATACGGTCTCACTTTGTGCTGGTCAGTGCCAAGTGCTGCTCCAAATCCCTTCTGACCATGTTACTTGGGCATCACTGCCTCTCTGATCAAATGCTGTTTGTTGTACTGAAGAGCTGCAGAGTATATTCAGAGACTCAATCTGCACGGATTTAAAGCCCTCACTTAAGCATGCTCCTGAGGAGAGCAGTTGTGGAACCTGGGGCTTATCCAGGGGTAGTTCAAGGTAGTCATTAATTTAAAGAGTTGCCTGGTGGGAACAGTACCATTTACTGTTAGAGGAGCAGGATTTGTCCCATAGTTTGCTGAAACTGGAAGGATGACTCCTATGGACCATAAAGCCCCTGGATGTTGCTTTGGCAGTTTAAAGTGGTTGTAAAAACGTCTGTAAATCTAGTTAGAATGTTACAAAATAGGCATGATTATAGTCACTGTATGAATTCTGAGCAAGACAAATATTTGTATGGTTGTGTGATCTCACTCTGAGATAAAAAGGCCTTCTCTACTTGCAGTAGCATTTATTTGCTTATTTACTGTAACTTTCTTTTCACTAAATGTAAGAGGGAATATTTTGAGGTGCAGGGGTGGAGTGTGTGTGTCTAAGTTTGTGGACAAAAAGATCAGCCAAAAGCTATACATGGGAATGAATACATAATCAGCAACCTTGTACTTGCCTGTTATAACAAAATAGCATTAAAGAACAGAACATTTGACTGTAATGTAAGTTGCAGTTACTTCCCTGCCAGGGCAGCAATTCTTTTGAGGCCGTCATCTATTGCCACTTGAGCAATTGCTGATTGCTATTATGAAAGCACCAGCTTCAATTATATTTGCAGTATGTCACCTGTACAGCTTTAGATTTGTAGGTATGTAGAAAGGCATCCATCCAGTGCTGGAAAAATGAGGAAACAATCCTACAACACTGAGATTCACTTTTGGATCATAGCACTAAACCCACCAAAGCCACGGAACAAGCTATGTTGTGTGCTCATCACCCTTTTGGTTTGGAGAAGTGGGGAAAATGCAGTGTTTCACTAACTGTGAACAGTGCCCACACCTCCTTTCGATCTTCTGGGTTTGCACCTGGCACCGATGATGCTGTTCTGGAGAGCAAGTGCTTATTATTTGTTAGCTGCTTTTTTGGTGTGAGATCCAGCAACGCCCAAACTGCTGACTGCTCAAGCAGATGTTAGGTGCTTAGCAGTTTTATAAGAAGAGCTGATGTCCCTGATAACTGACTTAACTGGAAGCAGAGAGGGACCTTAACAACACGTCTGAGGTTCACCTGGAGCTTTGCAGAGATTCAGACTTGCATTCAGATTGTCTGGCTTGAGCCAGCACTGCCTTCAAAGAAGAGATTGTTAAAATGACTTTTATGTCTTTCTTGGAGCCATCATGTCATTTGTTCTGGCAGCAGATGTGACAAAATTATGGTACTTAATTTTAAGTCTTCTGTGTTATCTTAATAGCCCAGAAATTTTTTAAAAGATGTTTAGATTGTGTGGGATACAGTGACAACTGCATTAATGTCAGTGTTTCTAAGAGCATGGCTTTTCAATGTCGCTACTATGGTCTGTGGTAGGTAGGGTTGAGCCCTGCTCTCTGTAAGTGAATCAGAGTAATTCCTCACAGTAATAAAAGAGAGACCTGAATTGGCAAAATCTGATCCCTAATTGACCTTATCTTGCTGCCAGTCTGATGCAATCCAGATTCTGACGTGATCTTGCCCTCCTTCCTTGTGAATAGGGAAAAAACACTTATTCTCATTGATTAAAATCTTCATTTTCTTAACAACAACAAAAAAGAGTGGAAAAAACCCCACTCTCAGGCATTTTCTACTTTGGCAATATGTTGTATTGGTTTCCATGATTAAAATTGCTTTTAATTTTTAAATTGAATATGTTTCAGATATGACACTGCATTTTTGGATACCTCTGTGTCTTCATGTGGTGAAATATAGTGGTAAAATTCTGCAGTGTAGTAGCTAAAAACTGTGGTACCTACAGTTTTGGGATGTAGATTGTCTTTCTTCCCCTCTTCCTTTTTTTTTAAAGCAGGAACCACAGACTTGTGTTATATATTTTAAATTAAATGCTATTCAGATTAAATAATTATAAGACAGACTTGTAGTAACCCACTGATTATTTTGTGCTTGGGAGTTACCATTTTAGTAGCTGAAATCATTGGTAAAATGGTGATACATCTTGTTTATCACAGAAACATCTCTAGATGAAATTAAGATGAATTTTTAGGGTTTTAAAATAAATGCAATATCTAAAAAAAGCTAAGAGTACATTTGATGGATTTTCAATACTCCTATTATTCATTAAAGCACAATTCTTTAGATTTCTGTAGCTCAGATACTCTGTCATGAAATAACACAGGGTTTTCTGAGATGAAAATTAACTTGGACCCAACTGAATTCAAAGTTAACCTATTTTTTCATTTTCATTTCTCAGACTGACAGAAATGCATAAAATAGGAGTCAGAAAAACATAATAATTAGATTTGAAAAGTCCTTTCTGCTTCACACATCATGGATAGTTTTAGGAATAAAGATGTGCAAAGTTCTTAATAAAGGAAAGAGAAAAAAACCCAATTTAATCCTGTATTAGTATAAAAATTTAATATCAGTGCAACATTGAGGATTACAATGCAGCCTTCAGAAGTGCTTCTGCCATGTTGTATCTGTCTTCTTGTCCACATCCTCTGTCCTCTTCTGCACTGTAGTTTATGGTACACTAGATTTTTCCAGGAAAGCTGAAAGTTTTCAGTTGTGTGGAGCAATTGTAGAGAAGGGGAAGGCAGAATTCACCCCTCAGCTGTAGTGGTGCTTTACCATCGGTGGGGCAAGCAGCTATTTTCTATCAGCACGGATGCATTCTGTGTTTATTTAGGCAGATGTTTATATTGGCATGCATGTATCTTTTAGTGACTTTATTGTGGTAATTTGGGTTATGTTGGCTGAAGTGCCTGATACAAATATTAAAAAGTAATTATACATATGATTTGGAAAAAAAGAGAACAAAAGAGTATAATGATTTTCTCATGTGTATAAAAGCCCATTGAAATCTTTGGACATTTAATCTGCTTAAATTTAGTTTTTGCTTATCTTGAATAGAGGAGAATATTTGATTTAGCTAATCCCTGAGCTTTTAGGGGTCTGTTTAGGGGTCAGACATAAATACCTCCGATACTCACATTGGGGTCCTACCTTTACATAAGATAATAGGACTTTGGTTGTCTGAAATATTTTTTATTCTTGGTATTCTTCCTTTCAGAAGTTAAATTCAACTCTCTGACTGCCTCTGAGTTGATAAAATTTCTCATTTTCCTGGCTGCTGTAGGCTTTTCGTGGCCTACATTTCTAATGTGAAAAACAAGAGCAGCTTGTGTATTTTGAAACTGTTTTGAAATCCAAAGCGAACTTTTCTCATCTGTAACAGAGGGGAAAAAAGGGCACAACCTATTTGTTTCTTTTCTCCCCCTTTGCATGTCATCTTTAAACTGACTCTTCCTCTTCATATTTCATTTTAGAATGAAAAATTTTGTCACAAATCACAGTGAACGTTATGGCAGAGACACTGACAAAAAAAGTTGCCATTTAGAATGGAAAATCCAGCTGAAGCTGGAGGTAGGTAGCAGCAAAGACTAGAGTGGAAGGCAGCCTCTTTCTTTGAACAACCACCATAAATATTGACACTTCCAAATCAGCCGATGATTCACAATACCCAGCAGTCACAGCACATATTGTGTGGATGCTGTATGGATGCGGTTTTGAACAAATCTCTTTTAAAAACCACACCTCCAATCCCAGGCTGCTTTTGTGAAGCAGTTTCCAGCCATGGCACATTCCCTATGGTGATATCCTGCTAGAGCTGGGCCTAGCTTGCCAGCTGGTAGTTTGTGGTGCCGTGGCTCCTGTTTGTCTTCTTGTCCTGGCACATGGCTTCTCCACAGATTTATTACAGGTACTGGTGGTAGAGCCTCCTACAGATAGAGCTGCTTCATCCATTTGCTTGCTTTTCCTAGTCTTTCTTAATTTAAGTTTGAGCAAGTAAAATAATCTATGCTGGTACCAACATCAGGCTGAATTTAGTGGGAAAAATGTAGCTGTTTGCCAGGAGACAGTAGAAATCACTGTGTTGTCTTGCAAAGAAAGCTGTTGCAGCTGTTTGATGGAGGGCCAGTGTTCCCCCTTGCTCCGAAGCAGGCATGGGGTAGATGTCAGCATGTAATTATAAGGCTCTAGACTGTTTCATGAGGCATTTGCATAAGAAGACAAATTAGATTAGTTTAACTTAATTCTGGTGTTTCCTAGCCTCCCAGTCTTTGACTCAGCAACCTTAATGTTATTTTAATATAACTTCTTGAGATTAATACAGACAAAGAGTCCCCATAGGTCCTATAAATGTGATAACCGCATGGAAAACCTAACAAGAGATGTTTCTGAGAAAGAACAGGGAAATGTGTGTTCGTATGGAAATGAGAAAATGTCTCTTTACGGTGGCTTTCAGAAAAACTGTAAACTACCACAAAAAGAGGGTGAAATCTCCATCCCTTTGAAATCAAAGGGATTTACTTGAGAGTTTATGTGATTATCGCAGAAGAGTTATCTTCTGCAGTAAAGGCAGAAGGATTTTTTAAAGAAGCCTTTAAAGTGACATAGTGAACTATTAAATTCTGTAGATTTCCGT
Organism: Colius striatus; assembly: GCF_028858725.1. Taxonomy (NCBI): domain Eukaryota; kingdom Metazoa; phylum Chordata; class Aves; order Coliiformes; family Coliidae; genus Colius; species Colius striatus. The sequence continues at coordinate 18,031,096 of NC_084770.1, read as the reverse complement.
AGCAGTATTCTGTAGGATCCCATCATGTTTCCCACAGCAGAAAAGTTCCCTTTCTAAGTATACTTATTTGCATTATGTATAACCCAAATATAAAATTCAGACTCTTTCTTTCAAAAAAAGGGTGTCATTTTCCTTCATTAGTTTTCACCTGAATAGTTCTGTATGTTTACTTAAATTCTGGGGTTCCTTACCAGAGGAGAGGTAGTTACATTTCCTTAACAGATTTTATATTAACTTTGGATTAAGAATGCTACAAAAAGAATTATGTAATTGATCTTCCACGATTAAGCATTCATCTGGTTTAAAGCTTTAAAGTATCAGACAGTACAGCAGTGCAAGTTCTAATTAGCATTGTATCTAATGCATGTGTTAGTGCTCATATGAAATAAACACGCCAAAGAGCATAACATATGTATTATTTTAATGCTTTTGGGGATTTCTTGTGATATTAATTATAACCCATGTTGACAACAGAGTTATGTAGATGTTCCTATTCATTAAAACAAAATACAGTAATACATTGATTTTTTTCCTTGATTATAAGAATAGAAAGTCTTAAATCATTTGCTGCTCTCACCTTGCCCCCTGTTTGAGATTACAGAAAAAAATACATTGAACTACTTTAATTCGTCACCTTTCCCCCCAAATTTTTTAATTTACTTTTTCAAGGCATTTTCAGCAATTGGAAAGCTTAGAAGCACATTAGCTGAAATGGTCATATAGCTTTGGCTTCAGAAGGCTTAAATAAAGAAATAGAGTGAGGTTTGTGATTTACAGACCAATATGTGCAGGCATTAGTGTGACAGTGATCATCTGTCACTGCAGATGTACAGCCCACACTTTTCCAAGGACCCATGATGGCCATCAGGTTTCATCCAGCTTTTTGGGATGGCACAGAAGAAAGGTGGATAGACTTTTCCTGCAGGGGATTTTTAAATGGATAGTTACATTTTCATGAGTCTCTGCCCTGGAGTGAGGAACCCCCAGTTAGGAGGAGGCAGCGAGTCCTCAGCATCACTGTCCAGATCCCTGCGTGCACAGGTTTATTGCAGTGAATACTTCTCTCTCACCTTTGCCAGATAAATAGTTGCTCATATTGCGGCTTATATTAGCAAAGCATCCCTCTTTGGCTATAAAATCTCCATCCCTTCCTCCTCTCACTCCCTTTTTTCCCTTCCCCCCAGCAAAAAGCACATCCTATGGCAGCAGAGCCAGCAGTATGATTTCAAGTACAGAACTGTACGGGAGAGAAAGGAGGTTAAAAGCCCTTAAAACATATGGCATGCTTTGGCTTAATAGAAAGTAGGTGGCAATCTCCACAGGGATGCAGCATGGTTTTTTGAAGCATTTCTTTCCCAAATACCTTCTTATGATTTTTCCAGCACACACATGCAGTAAGTGAATGTAACTAGAATATGCTGCGGTGTAATATGTGCCTTCTGTAAATGTGGCAGTGATGAGTTTGTAGAGGGAGAAGGTGGCAACCAAAACAAAGACAAAAAATACTGTAAAGGCTATGCAGAAATTAAATGCAGGTGCCATTTAGGGTATTGCTGTAGAGCCTGCTGATACTGTTTACTTCCCTGCTGAGGTAGAAATCTTTCTTTGCTAAAAGCCTTCACAAGAGTGCTGAGGATATCCCTGTGCAGCAGTGTATTACAGGACGCACATTTGAGAGGAAAACTGTTAAGGCCACCTCTTAGTTTTATTGAATTATTACTGCTCTGAGAAAAAAATATACTTCAGGAAAAGCCCAGCTGTTAAATGTAGCACTTTTGGAGCAAGCGTGTTTACTTCAGAGTGGTGTTCAAAATGTATTTATCCCAAAGTCAAACAGCAAAAGCTACAGTACTGGATGTAAGAAGCAAATTTAGAGATCTAGGTTACTTCTCCTGAAAGAGCTGTCTTTCAGGGCACTTTCTTCAGCCCAGAGAGAGCGGCTGTGCCCACCCCTGTGAGCAGTTGGGCTCAGGGGGAAGGCAATGGGGTCTCCATGACAGGACCTGCCTGCCCTGGCTGGCTGCTATGGGTGTCAGCAGGAGCAGGCTGAGCACTGTAGGAGCACTGGCCACAGGGTAAACTACAGGCTAGAGATGACTGAGTAACTTGTTTCCGTCTCTTCCCTGCCTCCTCTTATCTCCTCCTCTCCTTCCTTCTCTCTACCTCCTTCTCTCCCTCCCACTCTCTCCTCTTCCTTCTCTCCCTCCTCCTCCTCTCTTTCCTTGCCTGTTCCCTCTCTCCTTCTGAAGTATGTATTGCTGGTGCTGAGGCAGGATGACAGAACCTTGAGCATTCTGTGGCAGCTTGTAGAGCACTGTGGCAATTTATTTTTCTCCTATTACATAAAAAAAAAAAGGACTTGCATTTCCCTTCACACTTTCTGTACGCAGCTTCTGTTCCTCGGGATACAAAGGTAGAAAATGGAGTGCGTTCCAATAAAAAGTAGGTAGAAATTTTAACCATTGTCTAGAAGCCCTCACAATATTGTGACTGCTGTGGCAGGTGAATAATGAGCCACTATGCTGCGCTTCAAGCTAAATGGGGCTTTGTCCTGTCTACGCCGCAAAGGCATCCAGAAGAATGCAGAGCAGTTTTCCAGTATACAATGAATCACTCAGTGAGGCCAAACGACACTCTCTGAACACTCGTCCCAGATATTACAGCTGTTGAAGGAAACTGCTTATGAAACAAGGGTAGACTCAGTTGCTTCGTGACCTTAGAGTTCCTGCGCTGTAGGAAGTAGTTAGGGTAACTCTCTGCAGGAATAGCATTGCTTTTAAACCCAGAAAGCTCTGCAAATGAAATTACTGGCGTGTTAGAAAGGTGTCATGTTAGGACTTGGCCTGGTAGGATGTACTCAGAAAGCTGTGTCGTAGCCATTTGGGTAGAGTGCATAAAACTCATGAGACAGTGGGGTATTTAATTCCAAGACTTGGCACAATAAAGAAGAAGAATACCAGGAAATGGGAGAGTTGTCTCTCCAAGCCAGGAAACCTATTACAGTTGTAATGTACATGGTGAAGTGGACTTTCCCTTGCATGCTCAGCTTCTGCTGCAGAGGGAGCTGTGTCAGTATTTAGATATGTAAGTAGGAGTTTGGGAAGTTCTGCAAAGCAAAATGACTAGTTTAAACATTATGGACCTAAAAATAATCTCCTCAGTGGGTTTATAATGTGGAAGAGTCTTAGGTCTTGTTACTGTCACTGCTGTAGTGTGGGGAAATCATGTAATCTACACATTATCCCTGCTTTTGCTACTCCCATGATCAGTCATGAGTGCTGTATTTTATATTGCCCTTTACAAGCTCTCAGAATGCTCCATGAGCAGTGACAGTCACTCAAAGGCATTTGTGCCATGGGAATATATTATTTAGAGGTTATATTTGCCTTCAATTTCTACCCATCTTCTTCCTTGAAAATTTAATGTGTTTCAAAAGTAGGTATGGCCATAGGTAAGATCTTATTCCAGCTAGACTTGGAAAAAAGGTTTAATTTGAACACTTATCTGCTACAGGATCACTTTTACTTCATATGTAATCAGTTTCTAGTGTTAATAATTTATATTATTAAACTTTGATTTAAATGAATTCCTCTTAGAGATTGTGTTCCAGTGATTCACGTATTTATGCACTTGCATAAGTCAGAAAACAAGAGGCTGTACTATCAAAGGTATTATGCTTGTGCACAGCCTGTTTCATGAAGAAGTGTTTACCTGGGATGTGAATATATAGTTCCCATGCAGGCATTTTCAGAGAAAACCCAAAATTAATGATATAAGCATACGACCATTTGTTAGGTCTGTGCTAATCACATATGAGCAGTTTCTTATAATTAGAAATTATTGTGTGTCAGTAACTGAGTGAGGTCTTGCACTTTCTTTCTGCCCTTGGGATTTAAACATAGTGTGCCGAGCAATCATTTCCCTTCCCTTGTCCATGCTTGGGTTATCATCTGTCACAGAACACTTAACATTCTTATTTTCTTTTCTTTCACTTAAGAAGCAAATTTTCTGTGATCCCGAGGCCAGATTGTGATAAATCGCATACAGGTTCAAAAAGAAAAGACAGATCAAGATAGTATTAGCTGGCAAAAATATACATGCACATACCAACTGCTGTATGTTACTTACTCTAGTGTGTAAATCTCTGCCCATTTGACGGCCTATTGCTGTGTGCGCTATACAGTATGAGAACTCTGCATGAGTGTTCATTGGGGAAACAACAGATGCTCGGGGTACTTACTGTCACCCTTTGAGATCTGGACTGTTCTGTCCACCCCTGGCTGCTCTCCAGAGGACCACAGATATCCCCGAGGTCCCGTGCCCTGTGCTAGTCTCTGGAAATGTCCTGGATGTCCTGCAGTGTCTAACAAGGTGCAAGATGTTCCTCTTTCAGCAACTGATCTGTCGCAGAATCCCCGTGTTTCTTGAGCTCCTCCGCCCGGCACTGAAGCCTTCATTCAGTCTGCCCTCAAAGCAGTGACAAAGTAGCAACGGGAAACTGGGAGAATTTTTTCTTCCACATCTCAGTCCCCTCCTGTGCAGCAATCAGGATGCTTCAGAGACATTTCAGGTTGACTCGGCTGCTCTCTTAGCACTCTGTTGGAATAGCTTCATTACAGTCAATGGAACTATTCCGTTGAGTAACTTATTCATCGGGGTGAGAAAGAAGCTCATAATATGGTCGTAATAAAGGCCCAATTTTGTCTTCTTTAAATGCACAAAATTCCCATTGACTTCACTGTAAAAGGAAATTGGGGTATCAGGCCTAATGCTGTCTGTCTAAATATAATTCTACCTGACACGTCTGACCTTTATTTTTAGAACAATTTCGCTTTTAAAGGAAAGTAGAGAAATACAAGAGCATTCATCTATTTATATAGGGGAAAATTGAAATCACTTCTGTTCTTCTGTCTGGGTGTTGGAGCATTATAATGTGCCTGCCAAACCCTATGTGTAGCTTGGCCTTCAAGCTAGACAGCAAAGCCTTAAATGAACAAAAGACACAACAAAAGCCTTGTTTGAAGTACAGCAGGAGAATGTCGGGCACTTGAATTACATTTAAGGATATCAGCCTCATTCATTTATATTTTCAGTTGTATTTAAAAATATTCAGGTAGGTCAGCATTAAATCTTGGCCCAAAATGTTTAGAGGTCATCTGTGATATTTTTATATGATAGAAGGCATGGCATGTACTGTATTTTTGCATGTATTTGCTATGTTCAAGAATCAGAGATGGAAAGACTCCAGGTTTCATTTTGCCTAGACTAAAGCAACAGATTAGAACTGTTGTTCTGTGACACCCCCCCCCCCCCCCCCGCATATAGCTGAATACAATGATGTATCTAGAGAATATTCCTCTAACAAGAATTGCAATGTAAAAATAAAACACCAGGTGGCACTTGGGAGCATTACGGAGTGATACAACCTGAGCCTGCAGTGAAAGTGGTGATGGAATTGGTTTAAAACAACTAATGCAACAGTCTCCTGTTCTTGCTAATGGTGAGCACATTTAGATCCGAAAATATCTCTTATTTTTACATGTTTCTTGTAATCCTTGAAATCTTCTGGAAGAGTCTTGGATATTTTTCAAAATAACTGTACTCAGTGTTATAAAAAGCCTATATATGTCTGATCTCAAATCTATACAAAAATCAATAAGCTTCTATTAAAAATGCCAAGATATAAAGTGGAGGAGTGTGGGCACAGATCCAGTAACTTCCTTGGCACTATCTGGATTGTTTCTTTTGAAAACAATTTGCATCAGGGTTGGGATGAGACACTTTTGTTCAATGACATTTGGTTTGTCTCCATCTACTATGAAAATCCTGTCCAGATGTAAGGACTTAATTAATAGATCAATCATGTCATAGCAATAATTCTGTAATGGTATCTTTTTATTTTAAAAATCTAATACCTTTCCCTCTTTGTTGTTTAGCTGCTGCAGAGGTCTTGTATGGGGCTAAGCCTGCCATGTTTCTGCAGTTCATTCAGACAAGCTAAACTCTATAAAGGAAAAATGCAGTTTTAAAAAACAAGATGGTTTTTAATTAAAAGCCCTTGTAAAAAGTAAACTGTAAACCAGAAGTGGCACCGTGTAATTTATAAATGCATTATTTCCATGCTCATAATGCAATTTTTATCTGCCTCACACTTTATATCAAGATTATCACATTTATCTCATTTTAACATATTGGTATATTTTACTAGAATAACCAAACTCATTTGTTTCACAGACAGGGAGAGGAGGAAATTGTTACATTAAATTTAGGTGTGGAATTACAGATATGAACTGTAACAGCTGAATGTGTTTTGGTACACACTTGAGAAGAAATCAAACCCACAATGATGCCCTCGGTGCCAGTTCAGAATCTGCTTTTGCACACATTCTGAGTGTTGACAGAAAATGGGACCTGGCTCCAAACCTCAACCCCCACACCCTAGCTTGATCCGTTTCTCAAACTAAAAATATCTGTAATTCAAAAGAAATCACTGATAACAGGTATTCCATATAAATAAAATCCTGGTATATATGAATGAGCATCTCTTTATAAAGTTCAAAACAGTAGGCAATATATCAGCAAAATACACCCTGTGTGATCAGGATCTTTTAATTTAAAAACAGATTTCTAAGACTGTTATGCTGCAATGTCCATCGTATGAGGACTGTTTTTCTTGGGAAGAAAGCTTGTAATATGTGTAATCTTTGGTTTCTGGCAGTTTGTGAGGAGTACTGTTGTATTCCAGAAAGCATAACCTATGACTCCTAGGTGGAGGGGAGAGCCATGAGGACCTGCACTAGAATGATGCTAACTTTCTGAAATTTTAAGGACTGAGTTCTTCTGGGGTCACTTTAGAGTGATTGAAGATGCATTTGGATGCGTCTGAGACAGCATTTTGTCCTTGGAACATTGTATTGTTGACCAGACCTGTGGTTCAAATAAGGATGCTCAGTCAATAAGTGGCCTCTGAGTTGAGCTTAACTCTGAGTACCGTTCCTGTTTCCCAGTGCTTTTGATCTGCTTTATGACTTTTGGAAAGTCATTTGTAATCTTGGTTTCCACCTCTTTGCAAGTTCAAATGCTTTGTAAAATCTACTGGGGAAATGTGATGTTTGTGTAGTGTTGAGTCTATCTTAGCATGGCATAATAATTATACTGCCAATATTAGCTAACAATACGTGCTGAATGCCACCCCACTATGTGTGATTCTAGTTTATTAAATCAGCATGTACTTTGTACCAGAGCTAACACATGAGCCAGTTTACCTTCAAGATAATAAAAAGCTTCTTAGATTATTCAGGTGAATGTATCAGATCCATAGAATAACCTCTCATTATTCTGGTAATGAGAAAGCAATCACTTGACCTAGGAGAATTTCAAGGACAATGTGGGCATTTTATAGGAGCTAATCGAATTAGAAACTGTTTTCTATAACTAATTTAGTAGTTGTCAATAGTATTGGACTGAGCATCTCACTTTATGAAAAAAGCAGTGGCATCTTCCTCACACAGCCTTTGCTCTGTCCCTGGCTACATTCACCTCTGAGGATTTTTTCTATTATCTTGCCTTTACCTTTTTATTAAAACACCCACAGCTTTGCTTTTGCAGCTTCAGGCCGTTATTCCTGTTTTGCACCAGACATTGGATAGCTCCAGTGGTATCTACTTTAAATCACTGCAAATATCGCGAATTCTTGATCCACCCATTTGCCTAATGACTCTATTGCTTAAAAGAACTTGGATAGAAAATAGTTTGCTTTTACTCAAAAGAATGCTGAAGGATTAAGATGTTCTAAGTTGCTTGAATGCTGCAAGTACCATTAGGCTCTTTTGGCACATGAAAGCAAAGCAATAGGATTGGCACTTTAGAAAATCACATATAAAATGTATTCAGAAGTTAGTTTTGAAAGGTATTGCAAAAAAAGCACTTTTTTATATGTTGAAGTAATAAGTAGTTCTGCAAATCCTTTGCAAACTTGTCAAAATGTCATATCCAGGTAGTGGATTGGAAAATTAGTAACTGCTGAAGTGTGTGAGTGTTTAAAGGTGTCACTGTGTGTGGCAGACTGGCGGATTTTAGCTTCTGGCTTTAAGGAGAGATGTTAATCATCATGGCTGATATTTAAAATGTCAGAACACCTTAGCAGGAAGATAAAGGATTTAATATGAGACTCTGCTGTGTCATGTTTCCTCACAGAAAATAAGGAAGATCGGCACCTGTTCCATTTCTCTCTCTCTTTTTTTTTTTTCTGTCTCTTTGGTACAGTTCCCTTATATTCCAGTTGTATATTCCAGCTGTAGCTTTGTACTCTGTCATAGTATCTGGGACCATTGCACCCAATGGCTTTGTCAGGGAAGCATGGCTGGAATAAGGGAACCTCAATATATCACTTCTATCCTCATTTGCTTTCATTTGCCTTGGCTTTGTATGAGGCTCTGAAAAAATACAGGAAATTTTCTTTCACAGTAAGTTTCTTGGCAAGGCTTTTGACCACCTCTGCCTAATGCTTTCTCAGACAATACTAGGTAAGCAAAGCTGCAGAATTATGTTACTTTTACAGCCAGTGTTTTTAAACTACTTGCTGAGAGTGGTCTTAGTAGCTGGAAGAGGCTAAAAAGTGGTAAAGCAGAGAACTTATCTGTGATTTCTTTGGTTTGGGTTCTCTTATTTCCTTTTCCTAAAAGACTGTAAAATGTGCAGAGGTGGCTGAAATCTTAAATTATTTGAGTTTAAACACATAGTTTCCATTCTGCCAGGTTAATTCTGATCATCTTGGTAAAACTAAGCAAGTCATATGTGAATTTCTCTGCTTTGATGTTCACTTGGGCAACCTGCTGCGCTGGCAACACCTGAGGGACGGTATTTGTTAAACATGCCACAGATACAAGTGATGGATGCCTGTTGAATAACAAGAGTGTAATACCCTGTTCAGAAAGCATTTAGGCATTTTGTCTACACATAACCGTTAGGCTGGTTTCACTATTGCAGTTAGAGCTGTGGGGTTTTTTCCTACAAAATTTGATCAATGGTATGAACCTAACTGTCACCAGATGAAGTTACACAAAGTCATATAAATTTTTCATTTTTACAGATGACAGAGTTCAGAGAAGGAGTTTTGTATACTGTATAACATTTTGTATGCTAGGAAATAGACAAAAAGACAAGATTATTTGCTTTTGGCAAAGTAACATAGAGACTTTGTGGACTAGTTTTAAAAAGAGAATGGAAGAAGATTGATGTCTTGATGAATATTAATTGATACCTTTCTACAAGTTTTTTGTGAAACAAGGTATCTCCCAAACCAGTAATGAGTTTCAAGGCTGTTATCTTGGTACTGTTGTTAAGAACATTTGAGTTTCAGTCTTTTATCAATATTTCTAGCAGGCTGTATGGTTTTGTAAACAGAAAAATGACTCCTGGGATAGGGAGCAAGCTACAGATTTGGCATCTGAGTTCACAAGTTCAGTTCACTGATTACTAATCTAGGAGTTTCTGATGGCCCGTGGTATAAACAGGTCATCTTTACTCCTCTTTTTGTTGGTTTATATGCTCCATGCTTATGCACATCTGCAGCTGAAGTTGTTGTTAGTTAACGACTTTATTGACAGCTGGAGTGAAGAGAAAATGAACAACCCTAGGATGCAGTCCTTGAATATCAGTGTTAAGTTCAGACACATCAAATATTTCTTTCTGAGTGTATTCAATAAGCAAAAGGCTCTGGTAACCCAGAGCAGTAACCTGATATTTTTATCAAGCAATTCACTTGTGTTTATGCTATCCAGAGGAAGCAGGTGAATTTCTGCAAGGGGATTTTCAGGTAGTTTTTAAAGCCTATCCCATTTGACACTAAAAAAAAATATGCTTTTGGTGACTTCAAGTCAGAGGTGCTTTCAGTTAGCTTTTACCGTTCCTTTCAGAAGTCATCTCCTTCTCTTCTTGTTGTACATGACTGTTTTTGTCTCTCTCCAGTCTCCCCTCCATCATCTCTCATAAGCTGTCACTGTAGTGCAGAGATGGAGAGTGAGGCTGAGCACTGAGCTGTTGGTGCCTGTTCCCGAAGGGCTGCGTGTAAGCGACACACCGTGCAGCATCTGCCATTGCCCACCAGCTGAGGCATCACTGCTGTCAGCTGCTGGCTTCTCACGTGCAGGGCGAGACTCTAACCTCAGCTTACTTTCAAGCTCAGGTTTCTCAGACAGGTTAAGTGCGCTGTGCTCACAGCTACCGTCTCTGTGAGGCATCTTGTAGTGTTCTTACCACTGTAGATGGGGTTTTTCTTTGGTTAGTTCTTACCTTTTCTCATCATGAATCCAAGGAGATAAAAGGCATATGTTACATTACAGAACACTTTCAGCTGTGGTTTAGTGCTCAACCACCTTTAAGTGTATTTAGCTTTTCTACTGCATACATGTGTGTTGCTTCCCATTGATTACTCAAAAGAAACCTGACATGATGCTTTCCCTCCTGACAATGTGCTGCCTGTTTGCTTTCTCTTGTTTTATTCACTCTTCATAGCCTCTCTCTCTTATTTTGTTCTCCCAGTCATGTATTGCCTTTTTCTTCCCCACTAGCTGAGAATAAGTGGATGGTTCAGAAATGGAAGATGCAATACATATACTATATGATTATTTTTACCAGAAAATTTAATGGAAAATCTCAGTAATTTCTCACAAGCTACCAGAGACTGGAAACTGGAGCACAGTCCAGAAAAAAGAACCAACATGTGAAAAAGTACTTGGCATATGGTAGTCAGTGCACTGATAGCAAAGAGTTTTTATCCCTATATGGAAAAAAGTGACTACTTAGCAACACATAAAAGATGAAAAACCCCATTTCCTTTACTCAATGTGACAGTGCATGCTTTTGATATCAGTTGCATTTCTCAAACCCATTCGCATGAGCATCATCAGAATCGAAACATTGCCTATACCTTCTTGTTGTCTAAGGCCGTTTTGACAAGTATAAACCTGACAGTCAATAGTCAGAACACATTTAATACATCTTTCATGTGCTGAAGTTTGTAGGTCTAAGGTCTCCCTGGGGTAATATGATGTAAAAGATGTTCATGGCACTAATTTACTCACAGACCATTAGCTCTCTGTAGATGCTAGCCTTTAAAGACCTATGTGCAAGGAACATATTCTTCAGATACCCATATTACACTGCAATCCTTCATTTTCTTAATGCAATTCCCTGCAGCCATTGTGTTGGTCACATGATGTGCAATGAAGGGCAGACCTCAGGAAGCCCTATCTCTGAATAATACGTCTTCTTATTTTGCACTAAATATTTTGAGTGTTTCGTTCCTTATGCAAAGACGGGAGATGAAATTTTAAATATAAAGATGGTTTGTTGTAGTCAGTTTTGACAAACAATATTCTCTAGTGTTTCAGTGTTTTAAAGAAATTGGCACAGAAAAAACGGAATGCTAACTGCTGTTATGAAGCTTTTTTATAGTCTTCCTGCTTCTGTTTTCCAGTTTTAATAAGGTACCTGTAAAAAATGAATAATGAAGCAGTATATAAACCATGTTACACAGACAGCCTTTTCTCATTAGGTTGAGCACCGTATTATTCAAGAGGTAGGATTATTTTTAATGTTCTGAAGGTAAATTTTGGACGATATGCCAAGAATGTATAGAATGCCACATAATAGTGAAGAATTAAATGTCACACACCAAATTGTGTTGCCATTTGATTAGATTAGCATGCAGTTCATTGCCAGCAGATTGGAAAAAAGCATGTCAGCCATCACTGTTAGAGCATCTAGAGGGTCATTTCTCTACCCGAGCAGGGTAGTCTAATAATGCACATAATAAAAGATGGAGTGTGTGATCTCCAGTGATCTTCTTGATTGAGAATCAATTAAAATAAGTTGCTGTTAACGTGACACTAGTTATAGACAAAGTGAGACACACTTGACAGTTACTAATTACAGCAGACAGCCAAAAGAGCTCTGTGGAGATACGAGGACAGAAATGGCTAAATTAGTAAACTGTGTTGACATACTCGCTCAGTATTTTTTAATATGCAAGTATAGCATATTCCCAGGTTTAGTGAACCTGACAGGCATGAGTTACTGACACTTTATGAAAATGAAGCAGAGAATATGATTTTTTTTTTTTACAATTAGAGTAGCTCAAAACTAATTATCCTAGCAAAATGGAATGAGCAAGCTATCCCAGCAGGGGAAGCTTGCACTTGTCTGTATTGCTGCCTGAGTTCAAAAGCAACCTCTAACTAGATGCTTTTTAACCTGGGGATGCCACCAAGAAATTGCTCCAGTTCTTTAAACTAAATGGATGCTGACTTCTGTCCCACTCCCTCACTCCTTGTGGTGCCCAGTGGGATTTCTACATCACCTTGCTTTAGAGCAGGAATTAAAGAAATGTAAATCTGGGATAATTCTGGCTTCTGTATCACTCGCAGAGCTCTGAGCTCCCTTGGCATATGCCCTTCTTTGGGACGGTGTCCAAGAACAGCCGTGTTCAGATGCCTGCAGTGGAGGCAGGGAGCTTTATTTTGTTGTGCTTTTTTCCCTTCTCTTTTGATCTCTTAAGGAAAGTGCCAAATGATCTTGTCGTGTTCTGGGTGATTCGGTGTATATTTCATTTGGAAATGCGTATGCCCACAGGAGGTTAACTGATGCCTTGTAAGATGGATCCTGATAAAAACCTAACCCAGCTGCACGACTGTTTTGAAACTGAATCCTGTATGAGAATCCCAGAGTGTTGTATCTTCTGCTTTGCTGGAACATTTGTGAATATTTTTTGAAGTAACTCCAAGATTTTATGATCCTGAACTTGTTATCCTTTACCACATCACAAAATTTCCCTACATTTTCTTAGCAAGCATTTTTTACGGCCTTGGATTTCTAATTGGGAAAACTGGGACTTCTTTAATGCCAATGTTGTATTTCAGCTAATGGAAGAATCTGACACAGCACTGAGGTCAGCACTTTCTAGCGTGTTTATCACACTCTTTTCAACCTCGGGTTGTGTTTCTCTTCTTTCCTGTGGTCAGACATGCCAAATCACATCTGGTTTTTTCCTTTACAACCTCTCTGGAATCTAACCGTGCCTCACTTTCCTCTTCTGGACATTTATGTCTCTCATGGTGACATAAGACCTCACTTATTGATTCTCTTGAGCTCAGTCTCTTCTTGTCTGCTGTTAGCTTATTTCTGGTTTCTTTGTGTATGTTTCACCTAAGTGTCCCCAGAATGGAGGGAGACCCTGCCGTGCACGTATACAGACCATGCACACCCCTCCCTGAGTCCGAAGATTTGATTTCTCTCCATCTGCTTTATGAACTCCCAAACTTGTAAATATTTTTTATTGCATCCTATCCTATCCTATCCTATCCTATCCTATCCTATCCTATCCTATCCTATCCTATCCTATCCTATCCTATCCCACCCTACCCTACCCTACCCTACCCTATCCTACCATGCTGTTTGAATGCAGAGTATAACAAATATCTAAATGGTGGCTGTCAGGAGGTTGGGGCATCACTTTTCTGTTGTATCCAGTGACAGGACAAAGAGTAATGAAAAAAAGCTGGAACACAAAAAGTTCCATTTAAACACCTCCAATACTGTTGGACTAGATGATCTCTAAAGGTCACTTCCAACCCCTACCGTGCTGTGATGATGTGGCTAATGTATCTTTTTGTCTCCTAAATAATACCTAAAGTTTATTGTAAGGTTTATCACAGACTGGCTTCCTGTGTCTGAAGTCATACGTTTAGTCAGATTTTGTATTGCTAAATTATTGCCTGAATGTTCTCTTACTGAACTGAGCACGAATTAGTAGCACAGATGTATTTAACCCAGAATTGCACAGGCTCTTCAAATATATCTCTTCAGTACTATGGTAACTTCTGAAAAACTGTGCATCACATTTCCTTGGTGAAATTACAGTGCTGCTGAAGGAGCTTTTCCAACAAGAAAGGAAGCTATAGACTAGTAGTGTTCCTAAAAATATAAATGGTTTTCAGCCAAACATCATGTGTTAAGGAAAGCTGAGGATTGAATCACAGATTCGTACTGTAAAAGATCAGAAGGAAACATCATAATCCAATTTGATTTTCTATCTACAGGCCTTCACCCTATCAATTTTGTGGTATAAAGCTGCTGTTTCTAACCTAGATAAACTCAAGTTATGAGGCTGAGCTGCTGTTGCCGACTAAAGACTGAGTTTTTTTCCTGTTCTAATAAATGATTCTATAATTTCTTAGGAATTTGAAAATATGTCACTAGTTGATTATTAAATTGTTTAATAAATTGAACACACTGTGAACTTGAAATGTGAAATACTTCTGAAAAAGTGGATTAAGGTGGAGCACAGGTGACGGTGGTACAACTTGACTAGAAATTTACCTTTTTCACTTACACTGAGATGAAAGCAAGCTAAAATCTCTGTAGGCACTATGATTTCTGCATGAAATATGAGCATGAGAAACTTACACTGTATGTTTCTCCACTTCTCCCAAATGGGATATACAGAAAATGGCTTCTGCCTTCTGTTCTGAAGTAAAGAACTCTTGCTATACATTTGGTTTTTCATTGCAGTACCAAATAATCTATCCATCTCTTGAAGTTTTTATTTTTTTTGGAGTTCAGACATTTTTTTTCCTATGAATGTTTCCCTTTGTGTTGAGTGAGCTATGACTATGGTGTTCTTTGACATTTTCCCCTTACCATAGACTGTTCTGTATCTCTTAAAGGCAGTGAGCCATTCTGGGACTGATGTGACAAGACATGACAGGAAATTCTACTGAATAAAACAAATTATACACTAGAGATGTGCTGAACTGACTGAAAACAATTTGGTCACCAGGGGCTATGGAAGGTGCTGAGAAGGTTGAGAGCAATGACATTTTCTTTTTTTTTTTTTTTAAGTGTTTTGATGCATGATTTGGTGTAAATTAGTGGTTGTGAGTTCTTCTTTGGGTTTTCCCCCTTCAGATTCGTTGCTCAGAAGGATCTGCACATGTGTATGTGAGTAAGCTGAGTCAGTGAGTTTCTTGTAGCACATAATGGCTCGTTAGGATTTTTGACTCATGTTGGAAAATTTAATTATTCATATTTTTGATTTATGTTTTACTGAATAGTATTTATGCAGAATTGAAATGGATGATGTAAGTGTCCAGGTTTTAATTCACATTTGTAATTAAGCAATCACATGCTTGGGTTGCAAAACAAATTCTCAAACACATGTTGAATGGTCAATGGAAAGATTTTGTTAAAGCTAATTTTACTGTATATATGAAGAATTTCCTTTATATTAAAAGCAACAATGAAAGACACAGTTGATGTGGAAAAGTATTTAAATACACTCAGAGGAAAGAGGAAGAAATCTAATAAACGAATGGAGAATCATTTATCATTCATGTCCTCCAACTGCGTCAATAAAGAAATTTGACTTGATTCTTGCTTCTGCCAAATTTAAATCATTGCACATCAGCTTCTTTTGTGAGGCACTTCTGATTTGTGAGACGAAGGTAGTGAATTATTGCCAATAAACCAGGATTACCATTTTGCCTGTACAGTAACAAAACGTAAATTTTGTTTAATGTGCCCTTAAGAATGTGAGCTGAGTGGATATGCTGCTGGCAATGAGTAATGATTCATATTGTCAGAATGAGGATCTGTTTATCTCATCTTGTCATGCAAATGTTTGAAAAAACATAGGGCAGAAAGTATGGCAATCTGGCAGCAGTCTACATACAGTAAGGTCTGTGAGTCAAAGGGTTCTGCATCAGAGGAGAGCATTTACGTGAAGAGTGTGCTTTCCTTGGTGCCATTTGAATGACAGACATGCCTTTGTGAAGCCAAGCAATCTTACACCCACTAGGAATTGGTCAATACTATTGGAAAAGGCAGTGGAAAGCTTGGGATGAAGATGTTTTACACTTTTCCAATACTATGCTGAAATTAATCCCTAGAATAATACATCTTTTTCAAGTAATACCCAAGGAATATAATTTGAGCTTTTTGCTGACATCCATTCAGAAAATTTCAGTAAAGCATGTAGGCAACAGCAGATCTAGCTTGGTTATTTGGAAGAATCAAACCTGAGCTTAATTAACGTGCTTGATATTTCTGCCTTGCATTGTTAGATATCCACAATGACCGTTAGCAAGTCTGTAGAATGCCTCCCTTGAAAGTCAAGTTGGAATATTGTAATCATATGTGTCTTTCTTTGCCTGGATGTATTGGCAGGAAACTGTCCCTAGTAATGCTGGGCTTACAACAGGATTTGACCTGCCAGTCTTACTGGAGCTGTTGAGTTTGATGACAGGGATCATCAAGGCTCATCATGGAGGCTCTACCAGCATCAATCCAGGCTACCCATTATTACCTGTTAATTTCTTGCTTTGAAATACATTACAACACTTCTTACAGCGTTTCTTTTGTGTGAAATACAGATTGAACCACACTGTGCTGCAGTAATACTGCAGGCTTTAATTGTATTTATGAGAAAACCTACAAACTTGAATACCTGATCTCAGTGGAAATATGAATTAGACTGCGACCTTGAATGAACTTCAAAGCAGCTGAATAGAAGATGTTCTTGGAAAATACAGACACTATTGTTTAGGTATTTTGGGCATATCAGCATATGCACATTATACTGCTAGTACTTCATAGCTCCAATTATTATATTTACAGACAGACTTTCAAAGGTGCCTCCATGGTGCTTAAGGAGTGGGCTCAAAAGACCGATAGAAGAGAACGCGTTGTCTCTTGCTGTGGTCAGTACCAGATGCTTCAATGGAATAATACAACTTTTTATAGTTGGACTTTACTATCACTGCTGGGTCAATCAAATTCATAGTTCACACATGAGTGACTTTACACCTTCATTTATGATAACAAGGAGCCACTGTAATTTATCCAGCCATTGAAATTAGATTGTTTTTTTCTAATTAGAATTATCAAAATCTGTTTCCTTGTCTCTGCAACAATTTTGCATGGGGAGTATAGAGAGACATATATTCCCAAAACATGGTGATTCATTTTGATTAAATTGTTCATGTTTCTGGTTTTACTTGCAGTTGGAGAGCGACAAATTTTGTGAAGTTAGTAAAAATAATTGTGCCTCTGTATGTGCCGTTTGAACAGTGCTGTGCATGTTCCCCTCCCACGCGGCATTCTGTGAAACGATCTGTTAGTTGGGAGCAAAATTAGCGGCTTCTACAAATTAGAAACCACATCCAACCATCCACAAATGACAGAGAGATTTCTGAACATCTTTAACAGGGAAGACACAGAGAGAGTTTATTGGGTATGTATACTTGGGTGTGTATATGTGCCTGTGGTATATGCGTACATCAAGCTAAGAACATTGTTCTGTGTAGGTGTTTGCATACTTCTTGAGATACCAGACACAGAGCACTGCACAGAGATATACTTTTTATTGCAACAAATAAATATATTTGTTGCAATATATTAGCAAATCTATATTAGCAACCACATAATAACCTGTGGAATATATACGACTGTTTTCATTGAAGTTTTAAAGCACAGTGCAGGTGAAAAACATTTTTATTACTATAAATCAGATTTTTTTTTTTTTTTTACAGACTAATCCTCTTTTTTTTCCCTCTCTCCTGCAGTTTCCAGTAGCTTAGTAATTAAGTTATGGGTATTTTTTGTTGTTTCTTTTCTTTTAAGAGAAAGGACTTGTTTTGCATCTTTTCCAAGACTAAAAGGAAGAAATATATATTGCAAACCAAATGATAGAATGGAAGATGTGTATCCGTACCTTTTCTGTGGCCGGTTCTCTGCATAAAGGCAATATTTAACATGTCTGTGACCATTAGAATGTTATATACGCAAAGATCACATTAATTTTTTTCTGTTTTCACATCATCTTCTATGTTGAGTGTAATCCTGTTTGTTCTTGGTTTTACTAAGAGCTAGCCTATGTCAGATACTTCGTTCATCCTCCTGAAGCACTTGATACTCTTGCCCCAAGTTCATTTGGTAACACCAAGTTTTAATTTAGGGTAACAGATGTATACAGCCCATATTTAAGGGTTTAAAATGGCAAACAGCTCATAAAACACTTTTCTCAAGCTCTTCAGAATCACTTTTATAAACAAAATAAACAAATGAATAACCCTAGATGCTGATATAACTCAGAGTGTAGTTTAGTGCCCAGTATTAAATGTTAAGTGCTCACAGTGAATCTGTGGAGACAGTGTCATATTTTGTAGTCTAAGTACTTTTAAGTAGCACAAGGTCTTTCAACATAATTAGTTGAGACCAGCCAGAAATATGGGATTCATCATTAAATTCAGACGCTTCTTTATCTCTGTGAGTCTAATCGTGTGTGCAGAAGACTAATTGTTAATGGCATAGGCTTTATTGCTCTTAGCTTTCCTCTATTTTAAATGGAATGAGCTGCTTTGTGAGAAATAATTAGGTTTTATTGTTCTACCTGTATTGAGTCTTGTTGATAATCTTATGGTTTTACCAATTCAGATTCAGAGAGCAATTAGTGGTAGTGATGATGTTTCATTTTAAATCACAGGGTTTTGTTATTTTTCCTCCTTTTCCCTTCAAATTCTTTTTTCTTTTTCTTGTGACAATAGCAGATGTAGTATCTCTAACTTTTAATGGAAAAATGTCAATAATTAACAAATAAAACCCATTTCAGTTAGCAACGTGCAGATTTCAGAATGTCGCATCTAATGTTAGCACATCCTTTAATGGTTTGTAGGACACCTCACCTGTGCCTTTGCAATCAGAAAATGTAAAGCCTCAAGGCATTGACAGCACATTACATAATCATATACCTTTTGCAGTGATTTACAAACTCATTGCTTGACCTTGCTTTTTTGGTTGGGTGAGCTATGATTATATGTGAGGATTAATTAGCCTTGTGGTACTTGCTCACATAGAAGAAAGATTTGCTTATCCGTAGCAAGGGTCATTCTCTCTGTCTTGAAGTCTCTGGAGGAACCCTTCTCATGTTTTTCAGTTGTAGGAAATCTCAGAATTAAGCTGAGGTTTTATAGGAAACCAAGGGACAGTGTGTCAGAGACGTTTAACAAACCTGATGCTCGTTGCTTCAGGGGCAGGATCTCAGCCCTTTTGGTATAAGTACCAAAGTCTCTTGTTGGCTAATACATTTCTGAATGATTTTAGAAGGAGAATCTTGTCCCAAATGGACAGTAGAGGAAAATAACAGTATGACTGAGTCATTATAATATGCATTCTTTTGTGTACAGAATAGAAGATTCTATATATCTTTTGTTCAGGACTGCATTTTACATTTCCAGACATTTCCCCCATGGATTTCCAAGGGTGTCTGTCAGTGCTGCATTGTGCACACCCTCCATTGTCAGTGCCCTCTTACTAGGATGGTTCTTAAAAAACAGGAGGATACTATTTTTTCTTTCTTGCAACAAAGTGACTTCTTTAACAACTTGTAATTGTTAATCCTGTATTAGTAGATCCTGACATTAATCTAGCCATCTCCAAAATCTATTTACCAATTCTTGGGTAAAATTTAATTTAGATGTACTTTCATCCTAAAGGCACAACACTACGAATACATGTGGGAGTTACTTAAGAAACAACTCCGAAGGGGGTTGTTCAGTTGCTAGACTTGAGGGAAGATTTTCTGTATTTTAATGACTATACTGGAACTCAGACATCTACTTAAAAATACTTTCAGTAAGTTACAACTTTCCTGGGAAGATGTGGAACATTAAAACATCACAACTAGAGCTGTTTGTTAAAAAATATCGAGTCCAGCCATCTAAAGTGGAGACTCTATGAAATGCAGGACTCTTAAGTGCCCAGAAGTGGATTTAAAAATCCCTTGCCCAGCATGAATGGACTCATATTTATTTTTCCACTAAAGTCCCTGTGTTCTCTGCTTTCTCCATGGCACAGATTCATCTCAATCCTAAGGCTCTTTGGGATCCTCAAGAAAAGTGATGTTTTGTCTACATCTCCTTAGCAGTCCTATTCATCTAAAGCATGGTTGCTGTGATGCCCACACAGAATGTAATGGCTGAATCAGGACTTCTGAAATCTGTACAATATTTCAGTAGATAAAGCACTTATCCAGGCTTGCAAGACTGAAACTATGGGCTCTTTGTAACCTCAGGGAGACCAAGTTCATACCTTTCTTTTTCATCTTGGACTGAACAGACACAGTATGTCTGTAGTTATGTCACTGAGGCAGTCGCCTGGATCAGCAGAGATCTTGGTCCAGTTATTCATCCAAGTATGCTTTAAACTGCCATTGGTCAAAATCATCCATGTAAAAATTATGAGCCGTACCCAGAAGAGGGATCAGTGCTCAACCCTCATTCTTGCTTTTTGTGAATAGGCATTCTAACCCCCAGACTGAGGGTTAGCATGTGCTTGGCAATGGGGGGTGACTGGTTGGACTTGAGGATCTTAAAGGTCTTTTCAAACTGTAACAATTCTACGATTACAGATGATTCTGCTCCACTTTGGTTCCAGTTAATTTTAACATAGAGATATGGAGTGTAGAGAGTGCTTCTGGCCGAGAGCAGGTGCTTGGAGCATTAGAGAAATGGGTGAAAGGTGTGAGTTTGAACCGTTTCATGCTGAGAATGATGTGGAAGATTTACCTCTCTCTTTCTCAGTACTGCATAAAAGAAAAGTGACCTGCTTTTCTTCTTCCCATTGTGTTTTGTTTTTTTTTTTTAATAGGAATTTCTCACTTTTTAAAAAAAGAATGTCTAGGTGCATAAATGTTGTAGTGGAGGATTATTTTGGGACTGGCTGTAGAATTTAAGAAGCAACCACTATGCTGACTTTTTGTGTTGTTACCTTTTCCCTGTAAGTGATTACCATCTCCAAAGCAGACATTCTTACTCCCTGTCAATCCAGAGTCAGCCAGGTTAGCCTGAACCAGCATCAAAGGTGATTTAAACTAATCTGTTTGACTTGTTATTGAACTGGTCTTGAAACATTCACCCAGTCTGACAATGGGGGTCTGCTTTGTGACTGACAGCTAACAGAGAGGCAGAGTACAGACAGTGTGGAGCATTAACTTCTCACATGGTTTCTGCGAGGCGCCCAGAGCCCATCTGCCATCTCCCTGAATCACAGAGCATGTCACTGCTCTGAACTCTTGCCTGATGTTGGCAGCCCAGAGCAAGGCAAACGACTCCTACAGGGAGGCGGGATTGTGTTACTAACAGTCTCATGTTTCAGCATTCCCCATTAGCTGTTTGAGTGTGTGAGATATTGTGAATTCCTCCCAGAATACTTAATTTCTCCATGTGTCCTACCAGAAGATACCCCTTAAAATGCCACAGGTTGCAGTTTGGAAGTCAGGTGCTTCAAAATGAGCTAGTTACATGCCAGCATGGAAGTACCTAGGTATGTATACTCAGATCCTCGTGGTTTTTTTCTCTCATTTACTGCATTTATCATGCTGTATTTAGTAAAAACAATGAGGAAAAACAAATAGGGTTGTTCTATCCCACCAATATGATAGAACAGTTAAATTAATAGCTAAATCTAATTAAGAAATGAAAAATTACCGCTTGTCTGCTGCCAATACTAAAGCCAATGGACTGTGAGACAAAGCTATGGTTACACTCCAAAATTATCTCCCCATTGTTGAATCTTAAGGTGGCTTTGCTGCCTGCACTTGGAAATAAAATAATCCAAGCAATTATGGTTTGCAGTTTGTGAGTGGTTTCAAATGTAGTGGCTTTTACTATAATAAATGGATTATTGGATGTTGACAAAGTATGAGTTTAATTAACACTGACAGATAAAGCTCTTACAATTAGAAACTGTTTATATTAAAAATTACCTGATAAAAAGGAGTTTTTTAAGCATTCTAAGTACTCAGTTATGCATTACTGTCTTGATCTGCTACCATATGTATTCATCATTGCATGGATGTTTCTTGGAACCACAGCAAGTTTTTCTGAGACATTAGACTGTCATAATAACCAATAGTGCAATGGCTTGATTTACTTATTTATTGTGGAGAAACTGCTTGTTTTCATCAACATGACTTTTTATGCCTCCTTTGTCTAAACTTAATTTGAAAATATTAATTTTCCAGTGACAGCTCAATCTTCTTCCTGTTTAATCACTTAATTTCCCTTCTACCTAAGAATGACATTTATTGAAGTGAATGAGAAATGATAACTTCAGTATGTTGTTATCCTGACTAAGACCAAACTGACAGCCTGAGAGAGGTTTGGGTGGCTACCAAATATATCAATTGCAAAAGCAAAAGCTAATTGCTTTACATTATTTCTTTTATATAAAAATGTAACTTTAAAATATGTTTTTCTTTAGTTTATTAATTTTGGGAAGTCTAAAAATGTATATTTTTAGAGACAAATAATTATAAAAAGGAAAAAAACTATGCCATCTGTCTGAACTCAAAATGTTGTTTTACTTTGCACATTGTGTTTTCAGCATCATATTAAGCATATGGAAACATTCAGAACCCAACTGGATGAATTCCTGTGTGACCTACTCCAGCTCGTCCTGCTCTGGCAGGGGAGTTGGACTGTTGGACTGTTGGACTGTTTCAAGGTCCCTTCCAACCCTTAAGATTCTGTGATTCTGTGATCTGGATCACACTGTCTTAATGTTTCCATAACAGAAATTTGCAGAAGCACTCTTGATGGATTCCAGGGAAAGTAGTCACTGATGTATTTTCATGAATAAAAAAATTCTACTGTTTATCTTTTTTCTTTTTTTGTGTTCTCTGCTTTTTCTTAATTTCATCAATTTCTACATTTCAAGGTAGTAAAGTATGTCCAAAGGAATACAAATAGTTTGACAGGAAGGAAATAGATGAAAAAGAGTGATTTATAGCTTTCATATTGTTTCACTTTGTATGATAGAGCTGAATGGACAGATAGAGAGAAAAAAAAAAAGAATTAGAATGAAGACACTAAGAAACTGATGAATATAAAAGGTAAGAGAGAGGAATGGACAAGATAAGAGGCAGGATACATCCAAAAAGGACAGTAGTCCTGGTGATGTTGCTAGTTTAGCCATATGAGAAATGTTAACAGGTCCTTAACTCCTTGGTAACAGACCCTTTAGAAATTAGAAAAGATTTATAAAGCCATCTTGAATATCCATTGCTGTTCATGTCTTTACAGATTCCTTCCATCAGGAGTATTTCTTGTATCTTCTGGTGGTATGCATCAGGTCTTTCTTTAAAATAGTGCTATTATCTGCCCTTTGCACCCTCCATCAACATTGGAAGCTCAGCCTGTTGCTTAAGGGTAGGTATCTCCATTAAGATCTACTTTCTTCTGGGTAAACTCCATGTAGCCTTACTGCTGCTAGTAAGGATTTTACTGATATGTATCCCTAGTTTGTTTGGTAAATGGATTTTAAGAATGAAAATGAGATTTGTTTGTTTGTTTGTTTTTATATGCCATCAGTTTTAACACATACATCAGATGTGTGCTGATAGGGACAGTGGACATGATTTTAGCCTCCAGCTTGTTACTAACTTTAGTTTGGTAGAGGTTCAATCTAGTTCACTTATTTGGCTTGCTTCTGTTGCATGACTAAAGATCTAAGGGAAAAATGCTTAGAGTCCCAGCATCTGTTAATTTAAGCTATTTAAAGTACAAATGAATCAGAAGAGAGATTTTTAAGCTGTTATCTTAGAGGGTTTTCTCCCCTCACTCCTTGTTTCTAGATTGAAAATGATTGAAATTATTTTAAAATTCCAAGTTACGAAGCAGCCATTAGAAAATGATTTTGAGTCAACAATGATCATAACTCCTGTAATACACTAATGTGCTCCACTGGTGGGAATGTTCAGTGGTGAGCTTGGAAGATGCCTGTAAAATATCATTCTTCCTGTTAGACAAAACCCCAACGGCTGCTTAAAGTTGTTGTCTGTCATGAATGCTACTCAGGCAGTTAAAGTCTCCATGAAAATGCAGTACCTCTGTAGTTTGTAGGCACTACAGGAAATTTAATTGAAGCAGTTTGGGTGCTGTTATAGAACATAAAACCAGAGATGTTCCTTATTCTTATTACATACTTAAAAATATTATCTTAAAGTGCTCCCTACTAGTTTCTTATAATTTTGCCTTAGTTCTAAAAACCAGTGTCTTTGAGTACAAATAGACGAGAAATCCCTTGGTAACTGGGGTAATTACAGAGATTTTCAATTACCAGTCTACATGTTCACTGACTTTTCATTTATATCTTTCTTTTAAAATGAGGTTATATTACAAGGCGAAGTAGATTCATCTTCCATTTTGACTTCTCTTCATGTTCTTAAGAATTTGTTGTTCCTTTGGGTGCTTTTGCTGCTGTCTCTCTGCTGTTTAAAAAAACCAAAATGTTCCATACTGTGATAATAATAATCCATACCACAACTGCATTCCTCTTATCCCACGCCTGACCACTGTCTTTCAACAAGTATCTATATGATACAAAGATTTGTATTGGATAAGGATATGTATTATTATTTGTGTGTGTATTCATAAGTGCATACTCACAAATACATGTAGACATTGTGATTTCATGTCTGCATAAAACTATAATCTTGATCATTGCACAGGAATAGAAACACATGACAACACCCTCCACAGTACATTAATATCAGCTGGACAACAAGCTGAAGCAATTGCAATAGATACACTTTGAAAAACAGTGTTGTAAAAAATAACATTGAAAAATAAGCTACATGTATTTGGTGAATATTTTGTAATAATGGGAGTTTTACATTAAGCCAAATGAGCTGATTATGAAAATTGGAGGACAAAATAAATGCTAAATTTGCAGTGTTGCCAAACTGATGTTCCCGATTAAAAAACTGACAACGTTGGGGGCTAAATTGAGGGACTGTGTGAATAACACCTTGTTATGGCCCAATCTTTTCAAAATTTACTAATGCACTTTCAAGCATGTTTTTCAATTAGCTAAATATCACAGCTGCATCTTGAACATCAGGAAGTCGGTGTTTGCTCAGCCTCCATGCTGAGAGGCCAGAGGGCTTTTCTGTAGAAGGGAAAGGAAACCAACATGAAGCTTTAAGGCAAGGCAGTTGATTGCCTTTTTTGTTTCCTACCATCCTTCCTTCTTTCTGGACATGCAAATAACACCAATTTACATGAAAAATGCAGACAATTTTGACTTCTGTTTATGTCACCATTACATGTGACCCTTTATGATTTACAATTGCAGTTTTAATCTTGAATTAATGTAGCTGATTGCAATTATTTGTCTTCTTAATTGAAATAAAGCAGGAAAGAGGAGTTTCCCAAATGTGTTACCTGCAGTACGAATGTTTCTACACTGGTTTTGAAGTAATCATCTCACTGTGGTGAGTAGGACTGGAAGACAGAACAGTACATAAGATTGCATTGTTTGTTATGCAGCTGGAAGAGTAGGAGAGGGCATGGACCTGGAAAAAAAATTTATAGCTCTCTACCTGTATTGCTGAAGAATAAATACCAAAATACAGCATATAGACTTTTTTTTTGAGCAGAATTATTAAGTTAGCATCACTTCTTTAGTAGAAGTACACAGTACCTATTTTTATTTTGCTATATTTACAGTGTGCAGTTATGATTGTCTTTAAAAAGCTGTGGGGTGTGAAATAGGAATATTTTTTTTTTTTTTACATTAAAGGGTTCAGAATTGCTTTTCCTGAGGAAACTGTCAGAGATACCAGAGAATATCAAAGTCAGTGTGAAGCTGTTATGCTAAAACTGTACTTTTTATTCAATTTCTCTGCCTCTCTAGTTGAAATCTTGATAAAGGTTGGAAGTTTAGAGGTGACTGATACAATTATGAATGCAATGACTGTTTAGTTAATTGGCAGCACTTTGAATAAAGGTACAATTTATAAATTATTCATTGACGTATATTTCATGATTAATAGGAGGAGCTCGGTTCTTCAGCTCATTGAAAAGCATATTCAAGTTGTTTTGGTAAATTTGTAACAGATGCTGCTCAAATAAATTGTTATAAAACACATTATTATGTGTAGATAGAACTAAAGCAATATATATCATTTCACTGTTATTCAGTGTCACTGCTTTCTTGTATCATTTCTCACATCAGTGTAACACTGAATAACGTAGGTTTTTTTCCTAATGAATAGTTTGGGGAATAAAACATTACACTATTTGTGAAATGCCAGCTTCACTAAAATCAGTGGGGAAAGTTCTACTATCATCAACATGTTAAAAAGTAAGATTCAAATTTCAATGTTGTGAATTGCTGTGAGTGTCTTGATTTCACTCTTAAAAAAAAGGTTTATAGATTGAACAATAATGTTGTGGTTAATGGATATTAAAGTTGCTTCTTCATTACTACTCTCAAGCCACTCCCACAAAGAAAGAACTTAATTTTTCAGTTGAAGTTTAAGTCTTGGTTGTGTTCATTCCTGCCCATGAAATAATTTCTTATGAAGAAGCATCTTTTATGTGTCTCTGAAATCTCTACAGGCCTTGAACTTGCTTTCTTATTGCTCCCCCATCAATGGTTGTGATGGCGGACAATATTTTCTACTGTTGTCTGTCTCCATCCTTTGTTTTAGAGTCACTGAAGTTCATTCTTCTCACTAAAGGGAGTCTAATCTGCAGTACTTGTTTTGCAGTCTCTCACTGAGTTGTTCAGTGAGTAAATATTCACATCCATATGACTCATGGATGACAATAGGACTTAGGTCTTGGTTTGGAAAATATAATTACTGCGGTTAAAATCTATCTGACTGCACTGAGAATCCAGCAGTCAGTGCTATTTTGGGTTGTTTTCACGTGAATCTTCCATTATCAAGGGTACTGAATTAACCTTCTATGACTGAGAACATGAAAATGTTGTAGTTCAAACAGTTGCACAAAGTCCATAGATTAATATATTTGATCTTCTCAAGGGTCCCACAGGTCATTGACACACACCTTTAGAGAATTCAGGAAAACAGATGGTCAATATACACAGGAGGCTCTAAAACAAGGTGATCACGACATCAAAAAATGTGACACAAAATTCAAGTTTCCTGTGTAAAAATGATTTTGGAGCACGAAGGGGGGAAAACTGCAATGTTCCATCGAACCAAAAGCTTAGCTTCTTGCTGTGGTTTGGAGGTGGCTGCTGTTTTGAGGATGTGGGTTCAATGATGTGTAGCCTCGCTGCTGGATAGCACCACATTTACTGTGAGAAAATTCATGTTATCAGCTTCACGACAAAAAAAGGGTGTTTACCCAAGAAAGCTTTTGCAGAGCAGCCTATGCAAGAACCACCGTACCTTGAATGATATTTTCTCAGAATTTCTCTTCTTAGCTTTCAAATGCAATATAGGCTTGCTAAACTCATCATTAGAAGCAAACTTACTGAGGACCACCACATACAAAAAGAAGCCAGCTCATGCAGAGCAAACAAGCATAAAATCTGCAAATGCGTTTCCACCACCACAGCAAGAAATAGTTCTTACAACAGAACTATCAAAATTCATGGATTCTCTCTCACTCTCTCCATCTATCTCAGACTGCAACATATTTCATCCAGTGCACCAAATGTCCTTAGGGAAACTCTGGGTGAAAAGAATCCCTGTGCATTAAAATGAATTCACACAGACAATTGGTGAAAAAATATGAAAATCATATTTTTCCCAAGACGATGACTCCATTTCCAGCCTCTCTTACAAATCCTTAGGGAAAGCCGGCAAAATACTTTCAAGATGCTATGTGAGGAGAATAATTCACATCTATTGACGTTAAAACCAGGGACTCAGCAGAGCTTTTATTGTACATTATGATTTTGATTTCTGTTAATTTCTTGCATTCCAGAGGCAATGATTTCCTGTCTCTTTTCACTGTCCTGTTAGACCCCCAATCATCTTGTTTTCGTCCCTTCTGTGAATAGTGAACATTGTTTTTTCTGAATTCTTTAAACAACTTAGTTGAACATGAATAATTTGTCTTAAACATGTTTTGCTTGAAGGTTACTGCTGCTATACCAAAACTGAAGACAAACTTTACATAAGCTTTACTTTTCCTGTTTTTACCTATTCTCATAATCATTACCTGTTTGCACCTTGCTGTGCAAACACATGCATACACATCCATGTATATATGCACACTTATGTTCTGCTGGGACAACTCAGGCAGAAAGCAGCCATCTATGAGAGGTGGAAACAGGGGCTGGCATCTTGGGAAGAGCATGGGAATGTTGCCAGGGCATGCAGGGGTGCAACTAGGAAGGCCAGAGCCCTTCTAGAATTAAATTTAGCCAGGGATGTTAAGGACAGCAATAAGGCATTTTTCAAGTACATCAGCAGCAGAAGGATGGTGAGGGGTAATATGGGCCCGCTGCTAAACGCTGAGGGTGCCCTGGTGTCTGAGGATACAGAGAAGGCCGAAGTACTGAATGCCTTCTTTGCTTCAGTCTTTACGGCCAGGGCTGACCCTCGGGAAGCCCAGTCTGGCAAGGATAACAGGATGGCCAGGACAGCAGAGGACTTGCCCTGGGTGGAAGAGGAAGAGGTTAAAGACTTGTTGGCCAAGCTTAAGGCTCATAAGGGATGCATCCTAGAGTGCTGAGAGAGCTGGCTGATGTGATTGCTAAGCCTCTCTCCATCATTTTTCAACAATCATTGGAGGACAGGTGAGGTGCCTGAGAACTGGAGAAAGGCCAATGTCACTCCAGTCTTCAAAAAGGGCAGGAAGGATGACCCAGAAAACAACAGGCCAGTCAGCCTCACCTCCATCCCTGGAAAAGTGATGAAACAACTCATCCTGAATGTTATCACTGAACATATGAAGGAAAAGATGGTTATCAGGGGGAGTCAACATGGATTCACCAAGGGGAAATCCTGTTTGACCAACCTGATAGCCTTCGATGAGGTAATAGCAGCGGATTCCATCTACCTTGACTTTAGCAAGGCTTTTGACACTGTCTCCCATAACATCCTCATCAGAAAGCTCAAGTAGTGTGGCTTGGATGAGTGGATGGTGAGGTGGATTGAGAGCTGGCTGAATAACAGAGCCCAGAGGGTGGTGATCAATGGCACAGAGTCGAGTTGGAGGCCTGTGGCCAGTGGAGTTCCACAGTTCAACGTTTTCATCAACGACCTGGATGAGGGGACAGAGTGTACCCTCAGCAAGTTCGCTGATGACACTAAACTGGGAGGACTGGCTGATTCCCAGAGGCTGTGCTGCCAGTCAGCGGAATCTCAACCGGCTTGAGAGTTGGGCAGAGAGGAACCTCATGAGGTTCAGCAAGGACAAGTGCAGAGTCCTGCATCTGGGAAGGAACAATCCCATGCACCAGTACAGGCTGGGGGTCGAACTGCTGGAGAGCAGCTCTGCAGAGAGAGACCTGGGAGTCCTGACTGATAAGTTAACCATGAGCCAGCAATGTGCCCTCGTGGCCAAGAAGGCCAATGGCATCCTGGGATGCATAAGAAGAGTGTGGCCAGCAGGTCGAGGGAGGTTCTTCTCCCCCTCTACTCTGCCCTGGTGAGGCCTCATCTGGATTCCTGTGTCCAGTTCTGGGCTCTTCAGCTCGAGGGACAGAGAACTTCTGGAGAGAGTCCAGCGCAGGGCCACCAAGATGATCAGGGGACTGGAGCATCTTTCATATGAGGGAAGGCTGCGGGAACTCAGGCTGTTTAGCCTAGAAAAGAGACTGAGGGGAGATCTTATTAACATTTACAAATATCTAAAGGGTGGGTGTCAGGAGGTTGGGACATCCCTTTTTTCTATAGTAGCTAGCAACAGGACAAGGGGTAATGGGATGAAGCTGGAACACAAATAGTTCCACTTAAACATAAGAAAAAACTATTTCACTGTTCAGGTGAAGGAGCAGTGGCACTGGCTGCCCAGGGAGGTTGTGGAGTCTCCTTCTTTGGAGGTCTTCAAGACCCACCTGGACATGTTCCTATGTGACCTGATCTAGGTGAACCTGTTTCTGCAGAGGGGTTGGACTAGGTGATCTCTAAAGGTCCTTTCCAACCCCTACCATTCTATGATTCTATGTTCAGTGGCCAAATGGAGACATTTCTGTAAGTCTAGGTCTCAGTTTTCAGAAGTTCTAGTTTTGCTTTTGTGAGTACATTGGTATGGCATGTGATCGAATGCAAGTCATTTTCAACTCTGTTAGTGAAAACACTTTTTTTGCAGATACAGGAAAAGATTGCCCCAGAAATGGCTGACTCATGTGGTTTTGGCATTGGGAGAAGGCATTGCTCTTCTCTAAATGCTACAGCTGCTAACTGGAAACCTTGGGGCACCTGTGCTATGACTCAGCATCTATATTTTCAAGTTTTTAATTTCCAAAATGATGTTGATAACTCTTTCATATAAGGGTTGGTTCCACAACAATCTGGTGCCTTTCCCAACTCAACAGCTAAATGCAAATTGTTAAAGCGTAAGGGAAATGTTCAATAATTTATAGTATTAAAGAATAAATTTTTATAGGAAGATGTTCCTGAAATTTTTTAGAAATAATAAGAGAAAAATGCCCTTGGAACATGTAGATGCCTGAACACAGCAAATTATAAAATTATATTTATTTAAAAACATAAATACTTGTTCTTTCTTAAGAGCAAAGCCTGATAGAGTTATATGAAAGATAATGGCTATATGGCTCCGTGGATATTACAGGACTTTCTTTGAACCCGAGGAAGTAAATATCACTTAAAGGAAATTAGGTATATATCAAATCAGAACTAAAATGTAGCCTCCAAAATATGTCAGTTTCTTCTTACACAATCTTAGGAGATTTTTTTAAGAAAGCCATGTTTTGTTTGGGAGAATATGTTGTGTATGGGTGGGGAAACTTCCTAAGTTACTTATAGATACCTCTAGTTTTAGCTTAGCTTTAGTTTAAAAGACTTGTATTGAGAAAGTGCTGTTGATATAACAGCTCTATAGGTTTAATTTTCTAGTGATTTCCAGTGCTCTGATTACAAGTGAAAATGACAGGGTTTTTTAACCCACCTAAACACACTGCAAACGAGGAATCTGAAGCAAACTGGATGCTCACTTCTCATGTCATCAATGAGAATAAACTTCCCTAGCATGTAAAAATGTTGCCATGTTTCCCACCTGCACATTATTGTTCTCTTCAGCCTGTGCCCACAGCCATTTGGTCCAGCTGCTGCCCATTCATGCAGGTGTAGCTGACCAGGGTTTAGTGCACAAATATCTTGGTTTGGAGAGGGGAGCCTGATTTGTCTTTAGCCATTGTCAGCACTAACTGAAGCTGGGAGCTCAGCATCGTAGAGCCTGGCTTTCCTGGAGCTGACCAGTTTGCAGGGTGGATGAGAGCATGCTGCTACTGGGCAGGTTAGTGGGTGCATTAAGAGGTCAGTGAGTACTGGGCAGAGCTGGCAGGAGTAATGTTTAGTGAAAGGAGAGATAACATTGAATGGAGGGCAGGAGAAAGGGAAATTTATGTTTCTCTTCATAAATTTATAGCTATGCTTGTGCTCTACTACTATAAAATAACAGCCCTGAGCTTTTCATCACTTCCGAATCTGTGCAAAATGTGACTCCACTTCTGCTCATTTAATACTTCCCAGACACTGGGAAGTGCTGAAAACACTCAGCCCTGTCTAATCAAGGGACAAGGAAATTGTTATGTTAATGGGGCAGAATAAGAAATTTGCTATTGATGGGTACAAAGGTTTTCCAAGAGCCTTTCAGTAAAGGCACAACAATAATTCAGTTTGGGTTATTTGTTAATCATCCTTTTTAATTTAGGATTTTTTGCTTGTCCTGTCTTTGCCTGCCTGCAACTCTCAGAGAAGTAATTGCCACATATCTTTGGAAGGATATCATAGCAACCAAGTCATGGAGAAGACAATAAATGGGAAAGTCTAGAGCCCAGCGGTTTATTTTAGCAGACATTAATCAATGCAACTGCAGCTTCGATCCCAGAGTCTGAATTCATTTCTTGTATTTGATTTTCCCTCCAGCTGCCACTACAATTTACTTTTTATTAAATGACTTCTCATGAGTAGATGACTTTAACCTCTTCTCAGTTCTGTCCCTTCCCTGCGTTACTGGGGACTGTAGATTAAACAAAACCTACCCTGACAGAAGTAAATTTAAGCAATGTAGTTTTATTTTGTGATGGTAGAGTAACTCTTAGTTACCAAGTACCATCATTCATTATGTGAACTCTATATAATTTACTCTGAAGTGTTAATTTTATCCCTGTATGGACCTATAAAAGGTTTCTAGAAAAGTGAGAAATATCCCTAGCAACAAAAAAAGTAATGAAAGTCTTTTTCCAGGACTGAGGTGCACAATTTTATAATCTCCAGTATTTTCTTCCTTGCCTTCCCTCTCTGAGGAATTCTGTCTTTTTGCTTCGTGTGTTTCATACAGCCACAAGCTTGCAGAAATAGTCATCTAAGTCTGTCTTATTTGTGTTAGCTGATCAAACTTCAGAGTAACCTGCCACTTTGAGGTGGTTCTTCTAATTCTTTCGCTAGATCAACTGACAACAAGATATTTTTTTATCCCCATGCAAGGTGACTGATAAAAGTGCTCTCTACATGGAACTGATAAGAAATGAATAATCTCACAGAGAAAATAGATAGTCTTTGCAAGAGACAGGATTATCACTTGTGTGAAGTGGTAATACTGGAGAAGGCAATCAATTGAGAAGAACAAAATTGCGGCAGTAGTAGGTAGTATACAGGGTTCTTCTGTCCTGAACCTCCAGGAAGCTGTTATATGGCAACATTAGAAAAATATGAGTCTTGACTAGTTTTGTTGGGTGTGTTTCTCAGGAACACAGTTTGCATGCTGCCTTTGAGAATTAAATTACTCTCAGAGAATGAGGAAAATAGTTGCCAAATAGGTGACAAGCATGTTCACTCAAATTTGTTAACTCATGTCTCAGGAAGCATAGTGTGTGTATAAGGAAGCTTTATATGTACGTCTCCTGTGTGTATAAGGAAGGTTTTGAAGGAGGACATCTGAGCTCTGGGAGGGATAAGTGCACAAGCCCACCTGGGCAGTGAGTAATGGGTGCAGAAGACTTGGCACTTCTATGCCAAGCTTTAAAAAAACAAGTTTATTGAAGCAACTGGTTAGACTGGAGCAACTCTGCTGTGACTGGTTGTCCTCTATGAATGCTGTCATCCTTCACCAGTGGAAGGCCAGATGTGATTCCTCAAGATACTAAGCTTTCCAATGCTAGGAAAGCTCTCTGTCTTTTGCAGTGGTCTATACAAGGAAACCAGCACTGAGACAGAGAAACGTAGAGGTTTCTGCTGTGACTGACGTGAGCAGGTCATGTTTTATTTCATCATTTCCTGCTTTGTGTAGTCATGAAAGAAATATCACAGAACCCTCCCGTGTTGTGTTCATGATTGTTCCTGCCCATTCCTATCTGCTGCTTTATTCCTACAGCTGCACTTGGTCATCTTCCATCTTTTGTCTCTCCGATCACAAATTGTTCTGTTTCTTGCACCCATCAACAGAGATGCATTTGTTCTCTCACCTCTTTGCATTTAATGTGTATTCTACTTTCCACATTTCTTCCTTACCTGTGAATTTGCCTGCCTTGGATTTTTATATCATTTTCTTTTCTTGCCCTAAGTTGGCACAGCTGCCACTTGTCTTGTGTGTGATGTATCTTTTTTCCTCTATTCTTACGTTCTGCAGTGTGTGAAATTCACTGAACTGTGGAGTTGCCAAGAAGCATCGTACAGTGAGGAAGAGATAAAAGTATTGAACTATGAGAGTGTACTTTAAGCTCTGCATGCTGCCACAGACAGGACAGGCTCCCTGTTGTACAGCTCTATTTATCTTGTGTAAATTTCAAGACTAATTATGATAGATGTTGCCCATTCGTTTTTGCTTCCTTAGGCATACAATTTAATTCCACCTGGAAGAAATACCCTTTCTTTGAATAACATTGTGCTATAGGTGTAGAGTTGCTTTTCTTTATGAACATCTTTTTCACCTCTAGGACAACCCCAGAAAAGAAGTGAAAATTATCTAAATACTCTTTTTTTTCTCCTGCTATGGTTTGTTTTTGTTTTTGAATGTATGTTCAAATTGACAGTATAAGAAATCCAGTAGTGAGCTCTGAAGTATTACTTAAGTACTGTGAATGTTCATGCTAGCCTTGATGAACAGTCTGTCCCCTGCACAGGTATATTCTGGAATGGACTTCTTGGTGGCAGACTTCTCAGTGATGATTTAGATCCTCTGGATGTTAAACAGCTGGGAGGTGACAAAAGTACACCTACCTATGAGCAGGTTATTGCCCTTCAGAATGAGGAGGACTGTCCTCAATTGGAGATGGTAGAAAATATTCCTGTAAACTGAGAAACTATGCCAAACTGAACATCAGGGGGAATCCTGGAGCACTTGTCAGTGTAGAATAAATTGCTTGTCTTTGAGGTCATACTTAAACAAGCAATGATCTAGTAAGGATGGTGTCTGTCCCCCTTGGGTTCAGTTTTAGTCAGCTGCTGTTCCTATACAAACTCATCCCTAGCAGTCTGGTCCCAGAAGACCCATATAATTCTTTTTCTGGCTGTGCTATTATCTCACTATGTGACTTGTCTGTATAAGCCACCTCTAATAAGTCACTTCATTTAAAAATCACTTTTTTTCCATTTGGGGAACGACTGGTGCTTAATTCATAAGCACGCTGCTCAAAGTTGGCACAAAACAAAGTTTAATGAAGAGGACCATAAGTACTCTCTATGCTCCATTTACTTGGGAGAAATGCATCTCATGAGAGAGCACATACTTGCAGGAGTAGAATTTGCACAGCTCAGCCTTCCAGTTCTTAGAACAGCACAGTAGACAATAGTCTTCATTTAGCAAATACTTGATGAAAACTGACCACCTGGCCCTTTCTTCTTTCTCTTCTTCCTTCCTTCCATGAAATTTTGCCCTCTCCTTCCACTCCCAGCCCTCCTCTGATATATGTCCTCCCAAGGGTAAGTTCTGTTCAACAGCATTCAAGGTATGGCTTAACATTTGTCATTGCTGATAGCGAGGCAAGGTGTTAGTCCTACTGGACACGCTCATATATGTTGTGGCGTTTCTGAAATTGTAGATGTGGTTTAATTTCTTTGCCTATTGTCCCTCTTTGAGTCTCAGAAATGTTTCTGATTATGTGCAGTTTTAAGTGTGAACTCAAGAATGGTTTGAAAACCCGTTCTTTCCAAGTTAGACATATCCCCCCATGGCAGTTCCCTTCAATGGAAAGGTTCCTCAGCTTGCCACCACTTGTTTTGACTCTTCTTGGCTTGCGTATGTGTAGGATCATCATGGACATATTCAGTGCAACGGGCTTTTCCATTTCCAGAACAAAATGTCTTGTGTTCTGTATGTGTTTTAGTAGTTCCCAACTCCTTTATGAAAGTCTTCAGGGAAAGAGTTTACATTAGCAGATAACAGTATCTGCATTGGACCTTTAGATATGAACTCTAGAAACAGCAACAAAAATCCTTTCAGCTGGTTTAAGTGTCTCAAGATGCAAAAACTTGAACTTGACTATCATGTTCTGGAATAACGAAATGCAAATCTGCAAACAACTTCTTACAGGTTTTTCTGTGGAAGTTAATACCCTGCGTCCGTGTTTATTCTTTAAACTGTACTAGCTAGGAACATAAGCTGTGTAGGTGTTAAGGAAAAGAAAAACAGATTACATTACAAAGCAAGATGCACACTGTTTGAATGCAGCAATAATTCCCCTTTTCTTCTCTTTTTACAGCACTCCTGAAAAAAGATTCAAATATATTCTGCAATTTAGACTTGTACTGTTTGACTGATTACTCTTCTCTTAATGTAAAAATGGATGAGCCAGATTTTGTACGGAAATAATTGGACTGATTAAAATTGTGTTAATGTTCTATTTTTTTTTAAAATGCAACATATTTTCTACCCATATCAGCTGTATGCTTTATTTCTTTTGAGGTATTGGAAAGAGATGACTACATGAAAGAGAACAATTTTTTACCAAATGTTTAATATTTTTTTTTATGCTAAAATGTCCCGTTCAATCAAAATAGTCTTGTCCTAACCCTTTCCTACTGTCTCTACTTTTATGTTGTGTACATGCATGAGCACAGTTCCAGGATTAATGACAAACTTGGCATACATGGTGATTTAATTTTTAATGTTTTGTATTGGATAATTTGGTTTAATAAGGAACTTGTCAATAATTGCTTGTCAGTTAATTTCAGATTATTATGCAGATCAGAGATACTTAGCTTGCCTTGTATTCTTCCTTGGGACCTAGGCATTCATTCTTGTAAAATGAAAATTCAAAATGAAAACAAGTTCTCCCCTTAATATTGCTTTTTTTATCTCCTTTTTTCTTTGTCTTGCTGCTCTTAGTGTCTAGTACGGGATTCATATCATGCTCAAATCAAATCTATTGATTTCAAAGAATACTGTAGCAGATATCTATTTCTGTCTGCTAGCATCTTTTTTTCTTACAAAATGACTCTTTGCCCATCTTTTCAATTCGTACAGTGTCTTTACTTGCATCAATATTACCAAACTAGCACTTCACAGCTTGCTATATTTTATGATTGCATCAGTCCTACGCTACCAATAGCATTATACTTCACATTTTTTTCCTCAATATTTACTGCTAATGGTGATTACCTGAGTCCTGCTCAGTGTGGGAATTTTCCAGCTCTTATTAGTGACTTTTCAACTGCCGTGAATCGTGTTGTTAGTGTTTAATAAATATGAGAAAGATGAAGTTATATGTAACTTGTGTTTCCTTCTCCTGAAAAAAATAAGACTTTATTATTGCATAACTGCTGCAGCAGGGATGTAAATTCTGTTTCAAGGGTTTGTTCAGCTTGCCTGGGTTGAATGCTCGCCTGTTAAAGTCAGTGGAAGTTTGCCATTTTTATCCACAGAGCTGTGATTTCCTATGCTGTTCCTCTCCCACCCCCTTTCTTTTCAAATAAATTATCAGTGTGATTCAACCCCAGCATGGTCCCTGGAAACCCTCGCTTCCTCTTTCTTCTCTCCTTCCTTACTTTTTGCTGTTCTCTTCTTCTCTAGAAGCTGTTGTAAGCTTTCCTGCTCTGTGTTGCTGTTCATATCAGAATATAACCATGTCTTGTTTCTATCTTGCCAATTAAATTTTGCAGGGCCAGAGTTTTCATTGATGAGCATCCTGCTTTCCATTGTGTGCCCCTGGAAATGGGTAGGGTATTTAAGAAATCATTCTCTTAAGAAAGATGAGAGTATCCACAATTAAGGATCTTTAAAAGTCACTTGGATTTCTGCAAAATATTGCTAAAGTTTGTGTGGAGTCTTTTAAAAAGACAAAAAGATTTCAGCACCCATGCAGGGAAAATATGCTTACATGGACCTTTGGTAAACATTCATGGTCTTTTATTTCAGATTTACACAGTTTTCGTCTTTAGTTTCCCATTTGTATCACTGTTCAGTGAATACTTTTCTGTTAAGATCTAAGATGTGTGTGTTGTGCATCCTGGAGTTGGAAAAAAGATACACCAAAACAAAACATATTCTGTCACTAAGGAAAAATAAACAACTAAATAGAAATTCTGCTTCAAGCTGCCATCGTAGCTCAGCGTTTCTCTTTGGATGAGAGCGAGTTTTATATACTGCACATCTAAATGAAATGCTTCATCAAAAATGCTTTACATCATGGTACAAGAGCCATGGATGAAAAGGCAAAGAATGATGCTGGTGCAGAATTACGACATGCAGCACCTTGTCTGGGAAGTGCTGCACAAACAGGCACTGCTCCTTTTGGAGCTGGGAGCTGGGGCTTTGAAAGGAACTATACATTCCAAATCACAGGTTTTTTTGTTGGTTTTCTTTTTAAACTTTTTTGAACTTAATTTCCATTTTAATACTGATACTATATGCATGGAAAATTATCTGACACTAAATTCTTCTCTGTGGAATGATTACTATCTCCAGGAGCATTTTTATAAAGAAATCTTATAAAAGAATCTTCACGTTTTCTGCTTGACTATGTAATACGCCAAATCTCAGGAGACATTAAATGTATGTCTGGGGGAGAATGCAGTGTTCCTTGCATAATTTAACCAGCATTATTACTCAGCAGCCTTCTTAAAGGAATAACAATTTCAAAGCCCCTTTTCTTGTTCTACGTTTTCTGATGTGGTGCCTTTCTACATTCTTTGCTAGTTAAATAAAAAAAGAAAAAACCCTTTAGAGTCTTGAAATAGCACTATTGCTGTAGCACCAACTAGACAAGGAGAGATGAAAGTAGAGATTATATTTGGGCCTTCAGTTTGCGAAGTTACTAAAGAGAAAAATGCATAGTGATGGCAGAAATTGTTTTTATTCTTGGTGTAATTCCTGTATGAGGGCAGGTTTGAAGAAATGTTTTTATCAGTTTTCTGTTAATCATTCCTATTTTTCAATTGATCCTTACTAAATTAACCTTATGGCAATGCTCAAGGTGGTAAAAATTCTTTCTGAGAATCTGAAAAGCTATAACCAGCTACCTGACTATCTTCCTTCTCTACCACGTGCAAGAGTAATCAGGGAACATACTGGACTTTTTCTCCCTTACTGTCATTTTTGATTCATTTCTAGTGGATGTGTCAGAAATGTGTATAGAGTTCTGCGTGCTCGAGCTTATGCTCAGTTCTCTGTGTGGGTTTTATGTGTTTATCTGTATTTGAGAGACAGAGGCTAGGACGTATTACACTGTGAGATGAATAATCTGCTTAAATAGTAAAGCACTGGTAAGCGGTACTGAAAGCAATGAATATGTTTCTTTGGTAATTTCCTATGTGGCCTGAATAATATCGCCAGGCATTTTAGGCTCAGAAGAAATTTCTTCTGGTTTGGTAGGGCAAGTTTGTCAGCTATGATGTGATGACACGTTTACATGCAGTGGAATGATTACTTTGTGCTGACAACTTGGCTATTGACTGCAGTTTAGGTCAGTACTTTAGGTCTACATGGCAGTTGCTGTCTAAGGCTTAGTTTTAATGGTTAAGTTCATTTTACAGCAAAAAACATGCTCATTCCATGATAGCATTTACATTAAGGCCTACAAATGTGTAAGGAAAAAAATTAAGGTAAGATTGATGTGATGTAGGAGTTACTGTCCCAGCAAAAGATTCCATTTCTTGACACTTCAGGGGAAAATATAGAGACAGATTAGAAGAAAAAGGTTCAACTTTGCATTGTTTCTAAGTGAAGGAGATGAGTCAAGATTTCTCTGTTATGAAACCAATATAGCCTCATGCAGAATAATTGAGCCTTATTGAGATCAGCTGTAGATGTGACCATAAGGTCTGTTGTTCTCCTACTGTGTTGTAAAATAGACAGAAATCTACTAAGGTCATTGGTGTTACACCTGCGCAAGTGATAACTGCCTCACAAACTACAGTGGCAGTGAAGCTATGGGTGGCCCAAAAGATAACAGTGAGAAGCTTGGGCTTTATACCTTAAAGAACTGGGTGCATAAAAGCATATTAATAAAACATGAACTAACTAGAAGGAGTCTTTCCAGTCTGTTAGATGAATACATACAACTTAAACTTCCCTATATTCGGTATGCTAGATTTTTGTATGGTTTCTAGAGCTTGGTGTTAAGCACTAAATAGTAGCGCTGCTAGTAGGAATGTTAACAAGCACAAAAAAATTATGCAGCTGAATGGCATTCTTAGTTCCTGATTACTCCACTTTGCTACTCTTTTGCATGACTAAGTTTGCAATTGTGTGCTTTTGATGTGTCTTGATGATTCGAGCGGTGATGAAGGTGCTATTGTAAGGAATATGTGGGAGTATTCATCCACAAGAACATTTTAAAATATATATATACACACACCATCTGGTGCAATGAGGTGTATTTGAAAGGCAAAATATTTTCTCTTTAGAAGTGTCTCAGTGTTAAGAATAATTTTTTTTTCTTTGGGAAAAGATGGTTTGGCAGTTTCTAGAAAGAAATTCTTCATTCAGGGAAAGGAAAGAAACCTAACCAGGATACAGGTATTTTAGGGTTCATTTTTTGAACATTTCTTCATGTTTTAAGAAACCTCTTTTAAAGAACCCATTGAAGAACTGGAGAAGACTTGAATAGCATCATTAAAATTTCATACAAACATAATACCATTTCTCTTCACCTTCTTGATATTTATTTACACAACCAGGATCTATGTTAGCTCTCTTCACTTCATATGGCCTTTTCAGACCTTTCCAGTATAGAAAACTGCATTTAGAATTCACCTATGTATAAACTTTTTGTATTCACAATTCTGTAAAACATTGTATATTAAGCTATATGACTGTACATTTTTCCTAAGTTATTGGTAGAAGTACTACAAAATTGTATAGGGCCAAGAGATGTTAAAAAAAGCTCAAGTAGCAGCACTGCTAGTGAGAAAATAATATCTAACGGGAACTTTTAAAGTTGTCAGCCTGGCATAGTAACATATACATCTAGCACATTTAAATGTGCCACTTTAATTCTGTGTAGTGCTATTTTTCATTAGAACATTGTGTGCTTCAACATTAAATGTCACAAAGATATTTTTTTTGTCAACTAAAGCTGATGGCCAATTTTTTGGAGAAGACTTAAAAATGTGTTTATAAAACCAAGGTGAATGACATGAATTTTTTCCTTCTGGTTCTTTATTTTTTTGCTCACTTGGCAG
Organism: Colius striatus; assembly: GCF_028858725.1. Lineage (NCBI taxonomy): Eukaryota > Metazoa > Chordata > Aves > Coliiformes > Coliidae > Colius > Colius striatus. Next base: position 17,990,469 of record NC_084770.1, on the reverse strand, counting down.
CTGCTTGCTGTTTTGCTCAGGATCAAAATCAACCTAATGAGTTTCAGGTACAGAATTCATTTGGTTTGCACTTTACAATTTTTGCCCAGTGTCCTTTATTAGTCTTCTAGAATTTCTGCAGTATACCAAGATGTATTGGACATCAGCTAATTCTTTGTAGAAGAACTGGACAAAAGGATTTCTTCATTTTTAAAATTCACCATTAGTAGATGACTGGTTTTGTTTAATTACTGAAGGGAAAAAAAACCCTGCTAAATTAACTGTATAGCATATCCACAGATCTTCTGTTTTTCCAGATATACAGAGGAGTACTTACTGAATAATCATTTTTATTGACATTTAAAAAATCCTAATATACTAATAGATGTATGCTTCACTGATAGATTCCATTTCTTTATTATTGTGCCTCACTGTTTCCCACAATTCTTTTTATTAGTGCTTTCCAGATATCTTTTTAATTTAAGTCTTTATGCAATACAAGCAGTATTTTTTTTCCCTTCCTTCTTTAAAAAGCGACAGACTTTTTGTAGTGGGGCTTTTGCCTTCCCTGTTTTTCAGGATGATTTAAGTAAAAAAAAATATCCTCATATAATAACAAAATTATAGGTTGTGATTTTTTTCCTCCTGGAGCAATTAAGAAGTCCAGCTGTCATTTTTGGGATTGGATGTGTCTTGCTGGGCATAAGATGTGTCTGTACACAGCAAATGCAACCAGACTGTGATCATTTACACCTTTTTTAGGGATTTTAGTAATGGCAGCATAAGATAACCAGCATATGTCCTTCAGACTGATGTCACCTTAGATAATGCACTTTTCTTCTCTTTATCATACATGTTACATCCTGCTCTTTGATCTAATATGGTACTCTGTAGCAAACATTAATTATTGCTGCTGTCAGACAGGACTTTAATCCATTCCATAGCTTGGATGTCTGTTCTGTGAATAATTTGAAGCAATAACACTTTCTCTTCCCAGCCTTAGCTAAGCACACTGTTCTTCCTGATGTAGAGACATGACTCCAGTCATGAATCCTCCCAGCACATGTTGATAATTTTGATTTTTGTCTTCAAATGACATCTTTTAAATATCTCTGATATTTTTGTGTCGACTTCTGACATTAGCCTAAAAACAACTGATCACTTTGCTTTTCATGTCCCTTGATAATTTGATTCACTGTTCAGTGACACTCACAGTGAGTTCTTTGTTTGATTATCAGTACCTCGTTTAACCTCTCACTGTCCTTGGTCTTATGTCAATTAGTACAACTAGATTATCATCTGGGGGATTGTGTCCTCCTGCTGGGAGGTGGATTATCTGCAGATAAAGCATTTCCAGTTACTCTAAGATAATGTAAAATTTCCCCAAACCCACTACTTGCAGGTGCTCCTGATGCTGCATTTGGATCTGGGGAGGCTGGAGCCCTTCTCCCTCACCAGGCTCCAAAATGGCCTTGCCATTGGTGTATGTGGGGCTGTTCCATGGGCTTGGCTGTCCTCAGCCCCTCTTCTCATCACAGTGCTTCTGCTTCTACCATTCCTGCTTCTTACCGTTTTGTGGTTCTGTTTACCACAGCATTTTTTGATTGCATTACAGACGACTACAGTTAAGTGATGCAAATACCTATTCCAATTTTTTCCTCACTTAAATTTATGTTCCTGCTATAGCTTCTTTCAGTGGTTTTAGTAATGATATAGCTTAACATATCTCTTCTACAGGCTGAGGAATTCTACTGGAAAAATGAATACATTAAAACTATATAAAACTTCTCTGTATCTAGAACAAAAATGGTTTTAGTACAACTGGGAGCAGGATTTGGCCCATACTTCATTATCCATTAAACTATGATAGCTTCTCCACTGTACGTCATAAATCTGTTGATTATATTTCTTTGAAAAGGAATTACTAGTTCAGTCAGACATTAATCTCTCATCAGATTTTATTATCTCTCTTATTTACTCTGCTACTTGGATTATAAAGAGCAGTTAAATTGCGTGAATTAGCAGTTTGTCAAATTTAAGTTTTCATGGGCTCATAATTTTCAGGGTAAGCGGACTTCTGCTCAGTTTTTTTTCACATCCCTTAGCAAGAAGTTTTAATTTTGGCTTGTAAACAACAGCAAGGAAGAGAAAAATCAACAGAACCCGACCCTTTTTCTGCCATGCTTTTGTCAGGGGCAAATTTTTCCATCCAGACTACAGACCTCTGGCAACAGAAGTCAGTGCCAGAGGAGGAAGGCGGCCGGAGGGCCTCCTCGCTGGAGGAGCCCTCATTGCTGCCCGCCTCACGTCGGGCACCATGGCGGCAGTGCCGTGGGCCCCGCACGGTTGCCTGGGTGACGCAGGCCCTGTCAGGCGCAGACACTGCTCAGCACTTGTTTAAGGCTGTACTGAAATGCTGCAGATCTATTTAATATGGATTTATAGGTGGAAAGATGTAAAAGAATAGTAAGAGTAGTAATATGAAGCACCCATGAAAAAATGTTACCAATGCTGCTTTAACTGTCTGCTGTGAGTGCTGCCCCAGGTGTAGCAGCCATGGCTGTGCAAGGAGAGTCTGAGCTGAAGGGGAGGGGATAGTCTGGTTGATTTTATTCCTTTATATATATATTTTCTTTACTCTTGTAAAATGAAAACAGGGGAAATAAACAGTTGCTTCAAATCAGGTGGATTACACTGGTGCCTTGCTCTGTCTATTTCAGCAAATTTCTAAACTCTGGGATAACACATGAGAATTAAATTTTTTTGAGATGATTAAGAATGGAGAATTGTGTCTGTGTTGTTTTACTGAAGCGTTATTGTGTATTGGCAAAGTATCCAGGTTAATGCCATTCCCAGATCAGCAGATCCTGTGGGTACTCTTCTCCCCTGCTGTTGGTGGTGGTGGTTTTGTTTCCAAAACAAAGAGCTACACCTGAGATGGCTTTCAACCCCCAGGAGAACAAATTAACTGTTCAAATAAATGTGTTTTCCCTTCAGCTGCTAAATTGCAACCTATCTGATCATAGTAAAGAACCTTTTCAGTGCTGGCAGTGGCATAGCTTTTTAAGTGCTGCATGTTAAAATCTTAGTACTTTTACCTTAACTCAAGCTACTTGTACACCTGGGAGCCCTTGGAAAGGGGCGATTTACCTGAGCATTATGGCTACAGAGAAGTGCTGAGCTCTCAACAGGACCTTGGCTGAATTTGACCCTCTCTTTATCTCACTTCACACCTTTTGAGATTTTTGCTGTGAAGAAATTCCTTGTCCCTGCTTGACAGTTTTGTTGGAGACTATTTCTGTTTATGCCCTGGCAGCACCCAATAGCAGGAGCTCAACATCTTGTCTGTGCTTGAGGTCAGCCAGAACAAAGTACAATGACTGCAGAGCCATTTTAACAGTAATGTAAAATACCGTTGGGCCAAGATCCATTGTGGTGCTTGGTGATAGCCTCTGTCAGCTTACCTTTGAAGTGCCCGAGTGTTGGATTTAACTAAATCATTAATTCCATGTCTTCATTATAATTTTCCATTAAGAAAGTGATGCCACTAATTAAGTTATTTTTGTGAATGGGAGAAGAAAGAGCTCCCTTTTCTGGTAGTAGTATTCTCAGTGAGTTCTGAAGCAGATTTACTGTGCAATAAGTTGAAAAACTGGCTTCAGAGAGCATTGTACTTAGCTGCTTGTGTAAAACCAGATCCTGTCTCTTTCAGCTACAGAGATAATAAATATATGATTATGGAAGTTATGGTGCAGGCTGACTTTGGAGGCAGAAGTGAGCTGATATATGTGAGGCTTTGAAGCAGATCTCTCTTGGAGAATTATCTAGGACCTTTCAACCATAGGTTGTGTTGGTGATCTCCAGCAGGGAGAAGCTAGTATCAGACAATTCCATTTATGTTTGGATTTCTCTGTTCGCACTTCAGTGTTGCCTGTCAAAAAGCCCAGCTCTCATGCTGGGAAAATGACTGGATGAATTTGTCCTAAAGCAGCCACCAAAGCTTTTGTTCATGGGCTGACTGTCAACAAAATGCTGAGATAAGCTGGTTGACAGTAGAGTTTCTGTCCTAGAGATCAATTGCATTATGGACATGGTGGCAGAATGAGAGCTTTGCACTCTCCTCTGCCCCATAAATTGCCATCTTTATGTTTTCTGGTTATCTGTTATCTATGTCTTTTATATGGTGGTGATCTCAATAGACAGTAATCGCAATCTCGTTCTTTTTATGAAACATCCACTCCATTTCATGTATTACTTTCTCTTACACATCTCAGGCTGTGGAGTTTTGAGAGTGATTATAAAAATGTTCATTAATTCCTTATATTTTTACTTCTCCAAGTAGAACAGAACAAGAAAGTTTAGGGAAGTAAGAACATTTAGTGCATATCACTAATATGGAAGAGGAGTACATATACCTCTCCAGCCGATCATATCTCAGTAGCAGAAAGAGACCAACTGCCAGCTACAAGTGAAGTGGCAGAAATTAGAGCAACTGCTGAAAAATCACTGAGATTAAGGACTTGCTCGTTTAGTGTGATTGGAACATGTAAATATTAACTCTAATGATGACAACACGTAAATTGGAGTGCTCAATAAAATTTGAGTGCATGGAACTGAAGTGCCACAACCTGCTTTATTGATCATTTTTGAAGTCATCTACATTTAATTTGCCACACTATTTACATATGCTTTCTGTAGCTTGCTTATAGCAAAATTTCCATGAGGAAGCCACCAGTCTTCCAAAATTCACACCTACAGGTACATATAAACAAAACAATTCAACATGCAAGATATCCTAAAGTTTGCAGCTAATGGAGATTAAGAAATTTATTAACTTATTCTACAACAGTATCTGTCTTTGCAGAGAAGATGGAATATCCAAGAAAACAAGAAGATAATTACAAGGTAATACTTAAGTTTTCTTACGTAGTCAACTTTCATTTATTAATCAATAAGGATGGTAAAGAGAGGCAACACTGACACGTGGAAACAGTTCAGTTTTAAAGTAAACTTCTAAACTAATTGATATGTACTTCATATAAATAGCTCCTCAAACCCTATTTAAGCTGCAGTGAATTTATGACTATGAATGAAAACTGATTTAGATGTAAGTATCTGCTTTTTAATGTCACCAAATAAGACCACGGAGCCTTTCGATGGACCGTAGGTTTTCAGAACTGAGCTTTATAGATGTAATATTCTCGTGCACCCTTTAGGTTCCTAAAATCTCCCAAGTACAAAAGAAATGACTTAGGTGGCATCTTTACTGCACGATCTTCATTTTAGGTGACACCTTCACTCAAAAAACAAAAAGCAAAACTGTCCCAAAAGTGAACTGACATTGAGAGCACTGCTTAGGTTAAAGAGCAATATCTTTCCAATAATTACGGACTTTGTTTAGGTAAAAGTCTTTGTGTTTTTATAAGGTTTCTAGATTTCAACATTGCTATTGAAGAAAAAGATGAATCTTAACATTTCAAGAGTTCATTTTTTCAACAACTATTTCCCTCATCATGCCATTACTTCTGTAAATGCTGAGCAAATGTATCAATGAGGTTGTCTGGCATGACTGAAACGCTCAGTAATCTTTTGTAACATAGAATCTTTTATCTCATTTTTAAGATTTATAAATATCTCCTAACAGGAACAGCAGTAGTCAAATTACTTTTTAGGAATCCAAAATGAAATGGTAGTTATCTGTCCAGGTCAACTCAGTGATTACAGTACATTTACTGTCAGCGGACTTGAGAGGCCTGTCTGCTGCTTTGCCAGCAGTGGCAAAGTAATAGAGCCATTTATCCCGACAGATGATGAGGTTTGCTTTTATTAGCTCATGATTTAATAAAAGACAGGCAAAATCATGGAGCCTTTCTGTCCTTTTGTCAAAGCCCTTGTTTGTACAAAAGGAACTTTTTACATGGAGGGAAAGATTTCTTGAGAATTCATAATTAAATGTATTAAATGTCAGACTGTGGAGTGGGCAAAGCTATACAAAATGTAAATGAAAACTCTTTGCACAATAAGAACTAAGAAACGGGTTTTTTTATAGCTCACTGAAGTGTTGACAATATGTGCATGACCGTGTCATTTTGCAAATATTCACTATCATGCTATTTAATGACAGAGCAATGCATTGTATCTAACAATCTCAATAATGATTGCTTTTTTGAAGTAATTCAAATTTCTAATATGTGGAGAAGTATTTCTTGCACCTTCTCAAAACCTAGTGTTGAAAATCTTTCAACAGTATAGCAAACAATGAGAACTACTTGGCTTCTCCCATTTTAATATTGGAGACTTTCAGAACTGGTTACAGATGTGCCATAAGGAAGTATTCTGTTCAGCAATACAGAATTTATCATTGCAAAACAGAAATTATCTCTTAAATACCTAATCGAAGTGTGTGACAAAATAAGATGAATCACACACCTCCTTATCTTTAAAGAGCTGAGAAGAACTTTGTGCAATTTAGAATGAAATTCATTGGCTTCTAGGCTTACAGATCCTGGGCAAAGTATGTGGAAAATAATGTGCCATAGGAGTTATCTCTTTTCTCTTAGGCTGTGCTTGAACAAAGAAATAGTGGTTGGTAAACCATACATCTCTACTGTTGAAAAAAACATGGAAGTAAAACCAAAAGTAAGGAACATATCAAGACCTTCAGATAGTCCAAACAAGTCTGAAATCATGTGTGATCAGATTAGTAATGCTAATCTGTGTCCCCGACTGCAGATGTTGAGAGAATCTGAAGTTTGTGTTTTTACCTTTGCGGTGTAGCACTGTTACTAGTGAGCACGCAGCTGCGTACCTTAACATTGATCAAATAAATTGATTGGAGGGGAAGGATCGAGAAAATCAATGATTCTTGAAAGTGAGAATGAAAGAGAGAAGAATGGAGTTAAAAGAGAATCCAAATAGGAAGACACAAAGTCAAGAACTGCAAGGGTAAAGCACTAAAAGAGTATGGAATAGGAAAAATAGAGTGGGACTAGAAAATATGAGAGGATGCATAAAGTTACTGAGGGGACAACTTATAGTAAGGGCAATAGAAAAGAAAAAGGTTTTATGTGTTACAGACTTCAAGGAACTTAATTTAAAAGTTAGAGAAGTTAGGAAGCGGTCTGTATAGAAATCCTCAGTAGTCCAACATACTTAGCTGTTGGCACAGCTTTTAATCTCATCTGCTTATAATTGTCTTTAAGAGTACATGTACCTTTCTAGAAGTTGATAAGTTCTGTGCTCTGCCTTAGGCTGTGTGGAGGCTTTGTGTCACTAGAGCACCAAAGTGTCTTGTGGTTCTGGGTTAATGGCAGTTGTCATATGGCCCCAAGTTTTAGTCCCTGAAGATATCAATATATGATTGTCATTTGCATCTGTAAGCAGTGGCTGAAGGGTCTAAGAAGGTAAACATTGAAACAGTGTATAAATTTATGGGATCATCCATTTCTGTGCTGGTACAAGGTAGCTTCCTGCAATAAATCTCATAAAAATAACATGAAATATTAATTTAGGCATATATCCTCCAGTAATTTAAAAACTGAAACCATTAAAGTGGGCTCCCAATAGCTTCTTATTCAGTGGAAAGTAAATTACCACTTTTCTCACGTAGCTTTGGCATTTCAGCTTCTGCTGCTGAGACCAACTGAGTGGCCAGAGAACTGCAGTTTACTTTGAAATATGTGATGAAACCCATGTAGGACAAATACTCTTTCATATAGAATACTTAGCTTAGAAAAGCTTTCCTGCTTATGATGAGGTGCAAGAACTGTAATGATCCTTTTCTTAAAATGTAAGAAAGATATTCAAATTGAGAAGCATATTGAAGTACTTAGGCCAGAACTGGAGGAGTTCTTACCAAACTGTGTGCTTGTTCCTGTCATGAAGCTGTGTGCAGGCACAGTGCAAAACGATTATGGAACCATGAACGTAGGTGATATCCTTAGGGACAGCAGATGACCCATGCTAATTGGCATGGCTGGACATAACAATTCTGTTCTTGGTGCATCTTGTGAGTGCTTATTTTCCACCTGTCTGTGGAAAGTGGCATGTTAGCAAGTAATAAGCTCTACTTTAGTACTAGAATGTTGACAATTGCTTTTAGGGGTCTAAAATTTATTTTTCTCATCTATTTTTTATGTTGATATTAATATTTAAACTATATCAGCTAACAAGAATAGATTGAATGAACAGAATAAAAATGTCTTGTGTAACCACTGAAGACAAATGCTTTAATTTTTCTCCTTTTAAGCCTTTTTCTGTTAAATCTGTCGTGGTTTAGGCCCATCAGGGAACAAAGGGCCACGATTAGCCTCGAGTACCGAAGAGGCTGAGGATTGCTCGAGGGCAGGGAGGGCTTAATTGCCGCTTAAGGTTCAGGACAAAACAGACCAGGCTACTCGGTTTTGGGGAAGAAAACAGAAAATAATTTAATGCAAAATCAACCAAAACATAACCAAAATGAAACAACCCAGAGTAATACATCAATGGAGAGTCCAACCAGCCTTTTTAAGAACACCTTCTTGCCACCCCTCCCCTCTTCCCGGGTTCAGAGCCCTGATCCCGGTGTTTTTACCTTGCCCCCCCCTGAACGGTTCGGGGGGGCAGGCAGTGGGGGGTTCAGTCAGTCGGTTTCCGAGAGCTTCTGCCGTTTGTCCCTCCTCAGGACGGGTGAACTCCACACCAGTCCTCCCTGCAAGTCCGTGGGGTAACTCACAAGCATGGCAGACTTGCACGGGCTGCTCCGATGCCCACTTATTCCAAAGGCTGCAGCTCCTCTCTGCCTCTCGTGTGGGGCTGCTCTGCGGCGCGCAGGCTCTCCAACACGGCCTGGGCCATGGCCATCTCCCCACACAGTCCCCCGCCCGTCCGGGCTCACCCACACGGAGCTGTTGGTGGCTCTCAGTCTTGCCACGAATCTCCATAGGTTTCAGGGGCACAGCTTGTATTCTCGCCACGGCTTGCAGAGGGGTCTCCGGTCTACTGCTTCTCGTTCCTTCCTCCTTCTCTGGCTGAAGGGTCCGCGTGGTGGCCTCCATCTTGTATCACTCTCCACCTCCCGACTCGCATTTCAAATTCCCGTCCCCTAAATAGTGATCGCAGAGGCGCCAGATTGGCCCAGCCGGGCCGGAGGTGGGTCTGAACCTAGGAGCCGGGGGAGGGTCTTCACTGCAACCCGCTCCCCCTGTTACCAAGCCAAAAGCTGCTCCTGGCTAAACCAGGACATATCATATTATTTTGTCATGCTGTCATAGTTAAATGTGTCATTTTTATCTTAAATTTGGTATAGCTTTTTGTATGTGGACTACAGCAAAAATTAAATATATTTAACATTTCACTGGATTCTTTCACTTCACAAGCTAATCCAATGTATGTTCAACAACAGGAAGAAAAGTATTGTATGTGGGGTCATGTTTTCTTTCTTCCATGAGTTGTCTAAGAACAATGTGTTTTATTTCATCAGATAACTATCCAGTGTTCCTAACATTTACCACAGTAAAAGAAGTCAGTCAAATTGGGTTTTTTCACATGTGACTGAACAAAAAGTCCATGTTAACAGATCCTTTCATAAGTAAAAATGTGATGGTCATAGCCTGTACCAAATTGGGAAGTTTTATCAGATCTTCCTTCTATCTCTGTTCTGTCAGTCTCTCTGAAAAAAACTGATCTAAAGGTCACTGAAGTCAATGAAAGGACTCCTGTTGACTTCAGTGGGTTTGGCGCACTCCCTAAATGCCAGTGAATAAATGTGGGCTTTGCAAGATGCCTAGAGACTTTAAAAAAATCTTGGGAAAGATGAAAATACATTGTAAAATCTTTCTGAGCAGCCCAGTCCCAGGAGTTCAATTCCCATTTATATCAAAGGAGCTCCAACTCTGCTTTTGCAGTTAACCCTGTGTAGTTTTTCTCATTTCAACTGGAAACATGATTGACAGAAACAATCAAGAAGTGTTCATCACCTACCTTCATTTCGGTTTAGCTGTGAACTAAAAGCAAGAGGGGATTTACACTCATGACCTTTGATTATTGCATACTGTAATGTGAAAAACCAGCCAACAGCCACAGAGCTCCAATGGAAGGAAACAATTGTGGAGTTTCCCCTTACTGTTGTTCACTCTTGTTCCTTATCCTATTTTTACAACACAAGCTGTATTTTATACCACTGATTTTTATGTCTGCTGCTCTTTCTTTCCTTTTTGGAGGGAAGTAGTCTTTGCATTTGCAAGATTCTGGATTGCCTGTAATTCTCAAAAAGAGAGGCCACCAGCAGATCTCCAAGTTCCTCTCTCTTAAGACCTTTTAACATCTCCTTTCTAGCTTCATGCATACTTATTTTTCCTTACCGTTCAAGTACATCTTCAAGGGCACTTCTGTGAGCACTGAATTTTTCAGGAAGAATTACCTCTACTACTACTTTCTTAGAGAATAATTTTTCACCCCAACAGTTTTACTAACTAAGTCATTTTGAAACCGTGCTACCTGGAAAGCTTTAAGCTGTCGTCAACTGCAGAACATGATACTTGCTCAAAAATTCTTGCAAAATGACAATGAAGATAGGTAATGCCTTCCCTTTGTAGCGTGAATAAATGCCATTCTAGTTTCTGGTGGTTGTCTCTTGAGATGAGCCAAGAGGTTGCTTTGAGGCACTGAAATAATGTGCAACCTCTCTAAATCGTTTGTTCCAACTCAAAGGCTCTTTAAACTTCTGCATTGTCCTTGCCCTCACTGTAGCTGTGGCTAGAGCACTCTCCAAGCTGCCTTTCCTACAGTGCCCTACTGATACGAGAGTTACTGCTGGGACTGGCCCTTGAGTAAGGGAAGTTTACTGCCAGGCCACGTGTTTTGGAGTTGAGGATGTTCAGGCCTCAGGGACAGGTCACTGTACACTCAGCAGAATGGTGATATTAGCGTGTTCTCCCGTCCTATATTTTATGCACCACTGTTAAGATTAGATATACTATGTTTCTAAAGTGTTCACTATCGTGAAGTTAATTTCTAGTAACAGTGACACAGTGTAAACATTATAGTCTCTAGGAGACCTCACCCCAACTTGTATTGCTTGATTTAGAGACTCACATTAGTAACAAGAACTTCCTCTGATTTTTTTTTTTTCAATATTTATTCTTCTGGCACTGGTTTTGTACAGTTTATCAGGATACAAGTATATTATTAGAAGTCTTTAAATGACAATTTTGATGACTAAGGCTGACTTTTTTTGAGTTAATTTTTGAGGAAGAGAAAATATTTATCAGGATGACAGTCATAGAATCATATAGGTTGGAAAAGACCTTTAAGACTGAGTCAAAGTGTTAGCCTTTTCCCTAAGTGACACATCTACATGTGTTTTAAATACTTCCAGGACAGCCTTTTCCACTGATTTCAATGAAGACTTGTTCCAATGCAATGTTTTTCAGACCTGTCAGGGTTAATTACACTATATTTCCTATAAAGCAAATTAAGCATGCACAAACATTTGCTTGATATTTCAGAGATTTGCTAATTTCTTTTTGCATCTAGTTGCTTGATGGGCTGAGAGGTTTGTTAAAATAAACCTGCAACAAGATGATTGCAGGCTGTTTGGTTGGTATTGCAGCATTTGTGATATCCAAGAAGACTTACTATTTAGAGATATGCTGTTTGTTAATTGAGGTTGGACAGTCTGTAATGCTTAGATAATTCAGTGAGCTAACACTGGAGAGAGAAAGCTCAATTTTGAATCTTGCTTTTCATGTCTGGTTGTGAAACCACTGACAGGTCAGAATTCATGGGAGGGTTGGGAGGACATCACAGCTTTATTTGGCAGTTTAATGAACTCCCCAAACGTCATCTCCTCACCAGTGTGTAATGGATGAGTTTGTTCCCCTTTGCAGTTTGACTTTATCTTGAGGACTCATCAACCTTAACTGAGTTGTCTCTATTGAAGAAAACTCAACCATGTGTTTAGAAATTCCCTTTGCCTCTGTAGTGATTCTGGCTGTTGAGGAGATTTTGTGTAATGCTGCTCTGTGTTTCAGATGCTCCCTGAGGCTGCTGGGCTTGGCCAATTTGAAGCAGTGAGCTTTGCCATAGTTTGAGTAATAATACTGGTAAAAAAAGGATACATTTTTTGGATCACTTCTCACTTGTATCTGCTAAACATTTACCGAAAGGCTCTGTTTTGTGTGTTTCATGCTGTGCTGTTTTACAAGAAGCCCTCTGCCATCCTCTTCCTGAGAACATTTCCTTCCAAAAGGACATTGAGCAATGTGATCAATGTCCATCATGCTTGGTTAGTATTTGCCTATATCTTATCTGATAAAGCAGAATTTGACTATACAATATATGCTTTGCTTTTGGAGAGGCTGTTTATTTTTCTTTTAATGTATACTTTTGATTTCTCTGTGTCTAATGGTTTAGGGCCATTTTGCACTTTCAGTACAGGTTTGTGAATCTTATGATAGTCATTAGGTCACCTGCCAGTTTTGCTCAGTCTCAGCTTTCACAGCCTTCAGAAATGCACTATTGGTACTAGTAATATATTCCATCAGGTACTTTGGTTATATTTTTGATTTGTAGCCTATACAGGTTGAAAATACTCTAAGTAGCACAAGGACTTTTAATTGAGGACACCTTCTAAATTTAGTATCTTTAAATAACTAAAAAAAATCAAAAGATACAGTTGCCATCTAATTTCCTACCTTAATAAAAAGGCAGTAGTGGCTCCAGCTGCTGTGCAGTGGAAGAGGTGAACGATGCTTGGAGTTCAGGTAGCTAGATTAGTATAATGAAGTATAATGAAAATAGCTAGAATTTGATATGTTTTCCCTAAAGACTGACCTGTTGGACTGACACATACACTTCTCAAATAATGGTTTGAAAAGCACTTGTTTTCACCATTTCTAATTAACTACTAAAAATTTGACTTTTTGAGTTAAAAAGGGGCATTTACAGTGTCTGTAGAGGGGAAAGAAACACCATCAAGTCACTGTATTCTGTGCCAGGTGTCCTAACAAACTTTTGTATAAATAAATATAAGTATAGGTACATAGGAAGATCTGACATGTTCTCCTGTTGCTTTGGTTTCTAAGTGAGTCTAGGATGTTGTTAAGGTAGTTTACAAGTAATGTGGATAAATTCATATTGACAGTGCAAAAGCCAAAATAATAATTAGAATGTCTTAAGTATTACTAAGAATTTAGCTGGAGAATATGGATTATTTCCTGCCATGTTAACTGCTTTTCATAATGTGCTGCCTATGAAGCAAAATTATATCTATGTTTATGGAAAAGCAAAGCAATCCAGCCTAGCTGCTTCTAGAATTTTCTGGAGGGAAAACACTAATAGACTGAAAAGGGAAAATACCTAAAGAATTAAAAGCTGGAACAGATTGTACGGCTTTGTCATGGCATGAGCTATTTATGATCAAAATGATATCATATGCATGTTTTATTCTGATGCTAATTGCAACGGTGAATGGTACACTTTGCCTTCAATACAGATACAGCTTGACGTGCAGTTCGTTTGCCATCTGAGTTAGATTTATATAGAAAACATTGGAAACATCTATTTGCTTACAGATTATTTTAAAATTACTTTAGACTATATATATACAGCATTTTAGTCCATTGAACTCTTGTCAGCACAAACATATCTAAGACAATTGCTTCACTTGCATTCAATTATTACAATCCTAACCTTATGTTGAATCAGCGTTTTGCTCCTTGCAGTTAATAAATAGCATTCAAGGTTGCTTTTTTTTTTTCCTATGGCAGTGAAACCATTACTTTATTTAAGAAAAATAAAAGCAAGAAGCAGAGAGCAAATAAAATATGCAGAGAAAAGGACATTGGGAAATTTTAGTGATGTGATAAAATGAAATGAGGGCTCATTTACTTCTGCATAGCTTTTCAAAGTTTGACTCAGTATTTAGGAATTGTGACTGCTATCAATCAACTTAGCATAACTTCCCCTATTGTAGTCTCAAGGAAGAAAAAAAAAGTGTAGAATATTTTAGGAAATAAAAGCTTCTAGTTTTAGATCATTGCTTTATTTCTTTACTCCTTCCTTCTTTTCTTTATAAGTTTGTGAAGCTGTATGTAGTTACTGAAATATCAGGTTACTTTGGCAAGGCTAGTCCATGATTTCTTCCTGCTGCTGAAGTAGTAGGGGAAAAAAGACGTGATTTTACACACATGTCCTTTCCTTGGGTCAGAGTAACAGCTAAGTCCATGCTAAGTTGAAGTAGGAAAGAATTTCTGGTTTAATTCAGTGTTATTGATCATTTATAACAAATCACGATTTTTTATATTTAACACCTACTTTTTCCAACTTGCCAGGCCTATTAAAAGGTACTTCCTCTCTTATAAACCTTGCTTTTATGCTATTGGATCATCACAGTGATAACACTGTTTTAGGTGTGTATCCAAAAGCGGTAGATATCTATGTGAAATATTGAAATTCCAAATTTATATTCTCATATGTAGACTTCATCTATGGTTTCAGGGCTCAGACAAGAGCTCACATTGACCTTGGTAGTAGTGACTAACAGTATTCCAACAGTTTCTGCATCTTGGCTCATCTCTGCTTTGATTCTAATGCTGCAAAACATTCCAAACAGCTTAAAAGTACATCCAAGTATCATGTGAAATTCATGTTCCTTGACCACAACTGGAAAAACTGAAGAGTCAAGGTGTTTGAATATAAAATAGTAGTAGATTAGCTCAAAACTTACTGCCAATACACACCTAACCAAATCTACCCATGTCAGATATTTCACATAAAACAACACAAATGAGACAGATTAGTACCATTTCTTTTCTTCCCTAATTATTTGCAGGTCTTCAGTGTGCTGGAATGGCTGAGCTGAGGTTTTATCTTTTATCACAGGTATCTCAATCCGTTTACATCACAGATCCTTCAGATCTGACCTTTTAAAGGTTGAATACCTCTTAAAAAAGACAAAATAGCCTGGTAAATCCAGATGGTATGTCATGATCATATTACCTGCTGGCTTTACAGAAATAGATGAATTTCTGGCAGGAACACATCACACATTGCACTGCAAGCTTTGGCTGAGGCACAGCCTTGGGTTAGATATTCTGTCAGTCAGGTGATAGAAGTAAAACAAGTAGCTGGCAGAAAGATACACAGACATGATGAAGTAGTATCTTGTGCATACATGATGCAAACAGACTCATGTATACATATAATGCTATTTTTAAACAAGTTTGGCTCATTTCTCTTGCAACTAAGACAGCTGAAAGCAATCTAAGTATGTTCGTGGCATTAAACATTTCCACATGGTTTTATAGAAATAGGATAGAAGAGTAAGCAAGAGCAGTAATGAGCTTATATATTTATCCTATATGAATAAAAGGATGACTGTCACAATTGATTTGTCATTTTGCCTGTTTTGAGTAAAGGAGCTTGTACCACCAGGTATCTTTATTCTAGCTGCACTTATGTTCTAGGACATAAAATATCCTGGTGGGTATTTAGCCAGGAGGGGTACTACACAGTTCTGTGGTTGTGTCACATAATGTAGCAGTTCTTCCTGAACAAGGCTGATGGGAGGCTATAAAGCTTTTGGCTTAACACTGGGAAATTTAGCTTGCAGCATTGCAGTGGTACTTTAGAGGAAATAGAAGGTAAATAGATACAACTTCACCTTTGTGAAGCTTTCACCTGCTTTTGGGATAGCAATGTTCCCAATATGGTGTAACCTTTGAATTATGTTCCACCGTTCTAGTGTATGGAACACTTGGCTTTGCAGTCTTGTCTGGAGCACATTTTTGTGTGATTTTGCAAGTGCTCTGAGAAAAGAGACCATTTTAGTCAGAAGCTTTGGTGTATCTCGATTTGAAATAGGAAGTAAGGGTTTGAAAAATAGATACAAATCTATGATAAAACTTTTTTCCCTATTTTACGTGTAGAAGAGTGAAGATGACTTCACTTACTGTAAATGAATGTGGTTACAGTCCTGTATCCTGGGAAGAGTTCTGTCCTATATCTGCTCCTCCTGTAGGTTTCAGTAGTGCTATTCAAATGAATACAAGGCCCAAAAGAAGTCTGTCACCTCATTTGAATAAAATTCTCATGTTGACTACTGCTTCAGCAAGGAGGGAAATACTTGTCCCTCTTTGCTGTAACATCCATTGTAATTGTCTTAGTGCACATTATCATTATAACAAGCAATAAGAATTGATGCTACTGATTAATGTAATATTGCATCTTAATGAGCCATATTCCTGTATCATCTGGAAGGCTGTATCCTTGAGACATATTTAAATAAATAACATTAAGAATGAAAAAGCTTTCAGATAACTAAATGGTTTTAAGTCCATAAAATCAATGAAAATAGAAACTAAAACTCTTGCTTATCAATTCAACACTATGCCCTTCTCCAGGTCAGTGTTACAGCACGCATGGGATAGAATATCCTTGTATGATTTTGTACAAGATTACTGCAATAGCCAGACACGGAGAGATAAGGTAAAGATAGACTGATAGGCTTAGCTCTGAAATGGCCTGGTTTCATGGGTTTATTTCAAACCCCTGACATTGTGCAGTTCTTCTGCATGTTATATCACCACTTTATAAACCTCTACTAATGTGGCCATCTAAATTGTAAAGAAGGCAACCTTTAAGCTGACAAGCAGCTGTAAATTTCTTCCAGTTCCAGTAACAAGGGGCAAAATACAGGATAAACTGTGACCCATATAGTGTAAATGAGGGATGTGTCTGTCTTAGAGGATTGTTTTAATAAAACTTAGCAAGTGTTTTTCCTATCAGGTCTAAAAATTTCTGTTATCAGAGGCATAAATTTCACTTAAAAAACCACTGTGTTTTTAGTCCAATCCCATTTGCATTATTGGCTTTTCATATATCTTCCCTGTAGAAACCATGTGTTTTCACTGCAATAACTGCAATGCTGTTACATTTGACATATTTGGGATTATATATCTTTTAAAATTTATTCTCATTCTTCTAATAACGTCCCACCTTTATTTTTACTTATATATTCCACCTTTAAGAATACTAGGCTACAGAAGTGAATTTTACTTCGTTATATTTATGATCACTCTAAACTCCTCTGGTGTGAACCCAAACTGAAGTCCTCTGTGGAAATAGCACTGTCTCCTGTAATCATAAGTGTCATCTTTGAGGATGACAGCTTCAAAGTTTCTAGGGAACATTGCTCTCATGGGATGTTGATGTTGTGAAAAGGGGAGCTCCCACAGGTATTTCAAATCAGCTCCTTGGAGGGTTTTGAAGTGTAACAGCAAGACCTTGAATTTGATTGAGTATTCTATGGGAAATCCATGTAGAGAAAGAAAGAAGGACAGTACGTTGTTAGCTGTTGATAGGACTAAGGAATGGAATGGCTGCATTTTGAATTAGTTGAACCTTTTTATTCATATACAAACCATATCCTCCCCCCAAAAAGCATGGCTTAGCTAAGAGGTTACAGGCATCAAGGTACAACTGATATTTTTAAGTGCAGAATCATGTCCAATCTTTGTATATTTACTTTCAATGCAAAGGTAATGATTTTGGAATGAAACTTAAGCTTTGGTTGGTGGGTGCACATTGCCTCAGGGAGCCCTATGGTATAGGAGCCTTTTGGGTGTTACTTGTTTGCTTCTCCTCATCGTGACAGTTTTTGAGATTTTTGGTGCTATGGGGACTTCTTGTTAAGTATTGTTTTATAGAATTTATTTTTTCCAGTTAATTGAGGTTTCTTGTTAATTTATTGTGGGGTTCATACTCAATGATTCTGATTTTTATGTGAAAAAATATACTAGAGGGAAATATATCTTTGTAGGTAAGGTTATATATTTCTTAAATATTTTATAAACAACACTTGATAAAAAATTAATGGCTAAGATTCTGAGGGAAAAAGAACCAAGTGAATAAAACTGAGTGTGACTGGTAATTTAATACTAGCAGGAAAGACAAAATGATTTCTCTAGTAAAATTTGTCATGAACCTAAATCTCTAGCAACTGCAAATAAAATATTTCTATTGTGGACAACCAGCTTATGGAATAGGTACTTTTTCATTGTACAAAAGTTGCATTGTTTCTCTTACACTTTCAGATATCTGATTTGGAAACATCTCTGTGTAGTTACAAAATGTTGTATGGCACTAAATTGCTAGTAGTTAGTAATGATTTTAGTGTTTGAAAAAGAAGTTTATGGAGTATCTAATCCACAAGCCAGATGGCTTTTAGGAACTCTCAATAAAGAAGCAGGCCTGCATTTGGTTCCTCTGGAAGTCTGGTCTACCTTAGAGTAAGAGTCTTCTGAACAGAAGATAGTTGCAGTGATTGGCATTTCTTTGACTTTCTGCTTTAGCAACTATATTTAAAAGCCACTCTAGATTTTCTGTCTTGTTGCTAGTGATGTCAACATTTTCTTGTGTCCATAGGATATCAGATATTACCTTCACAGTGCACAGAGACCCACTAAGCTGAGATGGTCTACTCTTCTCTTTGTAAGGGCAGCACAGGCAAATTTGTCTTTTGAGGACCATGGAGAAACATTGAATAACTGTGATAGGATTATTTTTACCTTAGAGGTTTCGCATGTGGATTACTATTTTACAGTAAGCAGCACTGTAATGTTAGACTGTACTAAAAGGATCAACAGGAATGCTCTAGTTACCCCACACCTGAGTTTTTTGCTGTGTGGGGGAGAAATTGGTTACAGAGCACATCCAGGCAAGATTCCCCTTTAACATAACAGTGTTAATCATGACAGACAGGATAAATTAAAATTGAGTAAGTATAGAGCTAGAGTTGGGTTTTACTGATCTAGGAATATCTTCATTGGAATTGACTTTTATAAACTCAATAGAGTGAAAGCAGAACAAATGAGAGAAGTGGGAATTTATGGTTAGACAATCTTCTTTGTTTTTTTAGGTGGCTAGTATTAGTGACCTATTAACATTTTTGGACTCTAGGAAAGCCTCAGCACTCTTTCTGACAAAGGTATAAAAATCCTTTCTAAATGTGCAATGAAATCAGTAGGTGTTACAGGAAAACCAAAAGAAAATCTGATGGAGTTAAAAGCATAAACACTTACTTCTTCCTCGAGATATATATACTTTCTGATGATATATAAGATCACTCAAAAGATGCAAAGCATAGACTAAACTTTTGAGAAACCTTGGAAAGGACTTTGAAAATCAGCTTAAAGGATAAGATTAAAAAAAAAAAAAAAGAAAGTGACCATACAACATTGGGGTCCCCCCAGGGATCTTTTGTTTGAAGATGTTTTACCAACTGTAATGATGAACTGAAAGTTAATTGTCAGTTGCCAGGATAAAGTATTCTGAACTGCAATGATAAAGACCTGGATTTAATTCCCAATATCTTGATTCTTTTTCTTATCCTTCTGTACTTACCCTTTCAGGGAACATTGCAAACAATTCTTACATGTACTCTTGCAATAGTAGCATAACGCTGTTCAGGACTGGGACTTCAAAAGAGAGTAGCACACAAAGATTAGTCACAGAGGTTTCCCAAAGAGGACAGGAAACAACAAAGTACAAAAGCAAAATCATAATTTTGGTGAGATTTAGATCAATGTTGTACTAAGACTTGAAAATAAAGCTAAAAGAACCCTCTATTGACATAGTGGTAAAATGTGATTGTCCACAAATGGAAGTGCATTCTATCTGCTGAAGCCAGAACTGTATTCAGATTTAAAACAAACAAAAAAAGAGGGAAAGAAAAACAAGCAAAAACAACAGTGGAATGATGGGGAGTTGCAGGAAATCCCATTTCTGAGTAAATTCTTCTGTCACCTGGAGAGAAGATTTTTTTGTTTTAATGCTTCAAGGAAAAAAAAAAAAAACAAAGGATTTTAAAGATGCCAGTGGAAATTTGGAAAAGTTAAAGTGGAAACAGAAGGAAGAGCAGCGAGTAGGAAGACTACAGGGTTCTTTGCATGCCAGGATCTTGGTGACAGACATGTTTGTGCACTTCAAAGAGATTTAACCCTTAGGAGACGTGTTACTTGAAGTATTTGAAATGAGCTCATGATTAGATGCCGTAGGAGAGCCTTGATTTGCTTTGCCTTGACAGCTATGGGAAATAAAGGGGACACATTCACTGCTTTTGAATGCATCCCTTTTTCCACAGTTTCCAGTAAAGCTCAAGTGTTTACTTTAGGTTTTTTCACTGTAGTGACACTTAGCGACACAAAAACATTACAATAGGCTTTTCTCAGCTAGCCTTGTAAATACTCTATAGCCAGTTAGCTGGAGAAAAGCAAAAGCTTTCTTATTTCAGCCTTACCAAATGAATGCAAGTATTAACACAGAGACTCTGCCAGGATCAAAGTATGGGAGACTGAGGGCAAGTCTGAGTGATGAGGAAGTGTCCCCTGCACTGTATGTTCTGTACCATGTGCACATTTTGATACAGGCATGGGCCTAGCATTGATCAGGTCGTTGCGCTTACTACAGGGAGAGTTTTTTGTCAGTATAGCTAAGTTATGATTTTTTTAGAAGATCCTCCACAGGCTCCTAAAAATGAAAGATAGAAGTGACTTGTGAGACCATGTGTACCAGACCAACACACATGCATGATATTGTCCCCAGGGGAAGCCACATCAGATGACAGACGTTCTGCCCTTTGTCGTAGCCAAAGAGTCTGCAGTTCCAAGTAGGATATTGTTGTACTATGTCACAATTAAATGTATCTCATAAGGGGAAATGAAAAAGCACAAAACCTGTTTAATTTATCCTTGTATGTAAGTCAGCATTGGTTTCACCCGTTAACACCTGCTCTAAGTCTACAGGACAAGACTCAACAGGGATGTTAAGGTATAGCTCCTTCATGCTTTCCCAGTGCAGATGTTATCTGTGGTACATTGTGCAATACTGTGCACTGTGCTCTTATTTATACAGAGTGAAATTATTCTGTACTGAGTAGTTGTGACCTAAACTAAATGTGAAAGCATTATTATGAACTTTGAAGGGAGATGAAGCAGGATAAGTAGCATTTGGATGTATACCGACATTTAAACTATTTTCCATTTGGAGAGTAGAAGAAGGAACCTAGTTTTTTCAGTATTTCCAGTTTTAAAAAGAATCAAAAAGAAGCCACAGAGATGAAGCAAGCAATTAGCAGCAGAAAAAAGATAAAGGACATACACATGCAGTGGATGTAAAAAAACCTAATTTTGCTTTGAAAATTTTCATAATAGAGAGTTTAAATTATGAGGCTTTGTAAGAAACCGTTTAGGCTATTGTTTGTTGCTGAAGTCTGTCCTGTGTTTCTCTGTTAATCCTGAAGTTACTTTTCTCAAGGTCACAAAAAAAAAAACCAAACCAAAACAGCTCAGTGTAAATGACCAGGAAAAAAAACAAAAGAATTTTAGTTCCCTGGTATTTCTTGGAATAAAGGGTTTATCAGAAACAGGAATAAGAAAAAAATATATATTGTTACCCTAAGATACTGATACAGTAAGATATCGAGAAGAGTATGTCTTCTTTTTCTTTTCAAAGTTATGTAGAAATAAAAAGCGTATTATTAGCCCTTCTAAAGGTCGAGTTGTGTTTTGGCAAGTCCCACAGAGGGTGCATAAAATGCATCTAACTTTTCAGTGCTCAAAGTGTGTATGAGCTTGATGAAAAGAAATGCACGACAAGATGAGAAGTTTTTAATCTGTTTCTGCCACACTTCTCGTATGACCACAAGAAAACTGTTTCCTCACTCACTTGTTTTCTATTCTCCCCAATGGAAATGCATAAACATTTGTACCTCACAGGTGAGTTGTGGTTGTAAATTTGTGCATTTATGAGAAATACTAAGGATGGTAACAAACACAAGAAATGGTGGAGGCAGAAAAGTAAGAGTCAGAAGGCAGTGAAAATGGTACTTAACTCCATTCTGTGCCTCTGAAAATTTCTCCAATTGAGAAATTCTAGCTCAGATTTCAGGATAATCTGAGTCTATATCACAGAATCTTATGGGATAGAAGGGCATATATAACCTATAAATTGCAATTAATTTTAAATTTGCACAGTAGTTGAACCTTTGACTTTGTTTTCCCTCTGCTCAGCCTTTAAAAACTGCACAAAGCTTCTCTTTCTGACCATGCTGAGGGAGAATTATGCTTAAGTCACCTTATGTTAAGCCTGGGTTCAGTCTTTTAGATATATTGCTTCTGCAGTAGGTCCTCCTGTTTTTCCACTAATACCATACAATGCCTGTACATTAGTAGGTTTAATCTCAAACAGCTCACTGACATATCTGTTTATTTTCTTGTCTCTGTTATATATCTGTTGTTTCCTCTTTCCTGAAAACTAGGAATTAATTTTAGCAAGGTTGTATCATGTCTTACATTTACAGAAACTGACTCATTTCAATTCCCATCTGTTGTATATTTTGAGTGCATTGTGCCTCCTATAATCTGATAGTCAGGAATGCACACATTACTCCCTGTACAATTTCATTATGTGCTTAGCAGGCCCAGAGGCCTGCCAGGTAATTTTCTACCCTCTCAGAAGATGGGTGATAGCATACTGTTTTTGAAATTTATGTATGTGGAGAATGGGTTTTTCTGCCTTTGGCATTGTGCATAGACTTATTAACAAAGCATTAAGTATGGCATAGTTTTCAATGTATTTCTCTTTCAAAATTTAGAATGATGACTCGCAAAGTGTGTAGCTTAGTATTTTTAGGAAAAGGCTAAACCTTTTAAGAAGAAGTTTTAACCCCTCTGTTTTTTGCAAGGTCTCTTAAAAGCTTGTGCTTTTAAAATTCCATGTGCTGTGTTTGCAAAGTCTATCAAATATTCATGGAGTAATGGATTATACTCTGTCAAATGTGGAATTTCTTCTCTTGCCAGTGTATCAGAAGAGCTGTGTTACTTGCATCACCCACTGCCACTAATTTGTACAAAGTCTGGTATTAGCAGTAGGAGGTTTTGCAGTCCAATAGGACTTTTTATAAAGGTGAAGCTCCTAGGAATAGGGGGTTGGACTAGATAATCTCTAAAGGTCCCTTCCAACCCTACCATTCTATGATATTATTAGTTCTTTTTTCTTTTTTTTTATAGGAAGGATTCCTACACTTATGGCAACATTGTTGTAGTGAAAAAATCATAATACAGCAACGTGTACTTGATGAAGAATCCTTTTGCTATACCAAGTACCTGATAGACAGTTGCCGTAGCTTTGTCTGTAATAATTTGAATTGTTGTAAACCCAGTTCAGTGTTTCAGTGCATGAATCTCAAAGCAGTTGTCTTTTTAATATATATTCTTTCCAAAGAAGCAACACATAACTGCATGATATACATTTCTCAGCTTTATTCCAAATCCTATAACAAAACAAGCAGCATGTAGAGCCCTACACAGCCACTGCAGTAACTCTTAGCCTGAAGGAGCTGAGTTTTACACTAAATCAAATTCTGCATAAAGGACATTACATCCTTAGTCTTACTCTTAACAAAGGGAATAGGAAAATCCCATTTTGACCATACTCATGCTTCTGTTGGAATAACTTAGAAACATGCAGCAAGAAGTAGTCAATCCTTTTTCTTCTTGTAGACACCTCTAACCACTGCCTAGGGAAAGGATAAGCTACATCCAATAGCACTCCCCTCTTATTTCCATTTCTTCTTCCATCCTCCTCTTGTGACCCTCCAGTAATCCCTTTCATTCTCCAAAGCCCAAGCAAACCTACATCTAAAGTTACTCTTATCCTTTAACCCTTCCAGAAATAAAATGCTGCAACTGCTTCTGAAAATAGCTTTATATATATGTGTAGATGCCTGCAATATTTCTAAAAAGATCTTGGACATCTAAGTGCTGTGTGAACTACTTATTTTTAATAGCAAAATGTTGACCTAGGTTTGTTCAGAAAACACTGCAAAACGGAAATTCATGTTTTTACAAAAGGTTACCAAAGGCTTATGAACCACGTGAATTCCACTTAGGCCTGTAAAGTAGGGCATAACTGCAAGTTGCTTTTGTAATATAGGCTGTGTCCTGGCTTTCTGGCTTTTTCTTTTTTAGAAAGGACTGCATTTATAGTCATTTGGGGGCATTTCATGTAATCAGGGAGTCATGGGATCTAAGAGTTGTAAAAACAACTCCCATCCTTAGATACTATGTTATAATAATACAACAGCTCGCTCCCTCACTTGTTTTCAGATCTAACAATAGACAGCAAATAATTCTGCAATTATTCCTGACTGTATCAGTCATTACTATTAACAAGTAAGGAATCAATCCACATTTCCAATAGTCATCTTAATGTAATATTTAATGGGTTTTTTTTAAAAAAAGGGTTAGATTTCAAAGGTTGGAGTAACTTGTTTCCCTTTCACAGATGCCAATTAACCTTTGACTAACCTAACTATTAGCAGATGCAGCAGTTTATAAAGTGGTGATTTTGCTCCCATGAGTTTTCTTGCTGGAAGTACTTACTGTACTGTTGTAAAGTAAAAATGAATTTATAAAATTCACAATAGGACACAGTAAAAAATCTAAATTAGTAAAGTTAACTTAGCTGTTGGGGAATTCTTTCTTGGTTGTCTGGCATTCTGCTGCTTTCCAGTTGTTTAAAGCCCTAGTCCTGAGAAATATTTCTTCGAAAGTCATGGTTAAGATATAATTTTACAACTTTACATGTATGTTTTAGAAAGTACTACCCAGAGCTCTGGGCACAAAAATGTATAATTATTAACTGAAGTGCAAAGCACCAACGTTGCTGAAATAATTAAAAACATTCAGGTGGTAACTATCTATGGAAAAATCTCCTTTTGCTTCTGTTGTCTTTCTTAAAGTACACTTTGAAGCTTCTCTGAATTATCTCCTTTGAAATGTCTTCTGAAGATCCTGTTCGTGTAAGCAGCATGAATCCAATGACACTAGCAGGAGTTACTCGTATTTAAAGTTGCTCAAATGCTTAAACGTTAAACGTTATGCCACATTATAACCATAGCCTTGATTTCCCATGTGTACAACATGTACCATATTTAGGTACATTTGGTGATTTTCATTTCATTACTTTCTAGGCAAAACTGCTCCAAGAAATGCCTTCTTTGAGGCTGAGTTGTAATGCTTTGAAAAGCTTGTTTCCTTTATAAAGTAAAGAAAAAAAAAACCCAATACAGTAGATTGAACTTGATGGCTTATGATAGTAGTAAACATACTTTCTCTTAATCTTAGACACTTCAGCATTTTATATCAGCAAATAAGAAGTAAGTATGTGATCAGTATGGCTTAGTATTCCGTATTATGCTTAGTTTATTTCTGGGAGCTGAGAATTGCCTCTGATTACCATCTCAACTTCTTTTCCTATTCACTAACACTATTAGTTACCCGATTATCTTCAAATAATGCTATCAATGATATGTTTTCAGATTTGAGTTTGAAATGTCATGTTTCTGGCAATGCACTGTGCTAATTATTCAAATATCTGTTAGGTGGAGTATGACTTGATGAAAAATGCCCTCCTTTCCCTTCCTCACATTGAAATGTAGGAAATCCAAAGGTTCTTGATACTTCCAGAATAGTCTGTACAATTTTCCTCAAAGTTGAGGGAAGCCTGATAAGCTGATTTGTCCTACCAGGTACTGATTTAAGTAATCTGTGTTCACTAAGGCAGAGATGCAGCTATGTCCGTGCACTTTCTTCCTGCTTGTTCTGTCCACCCTGCTTCCTCTGTAGGACTCAATATCCATGTTTTCTTCTGACAGATAACTAGGCAAACACATTTACAGGACTTGAAGGAGAGAGAGCAGCCAGAGTGTGCTGCAGGATGCTAGAACCATTCCCAGTGTTCATAGTCAGGACAGTGCCTGAAGTCCTGACTTTAGTGAAGCTGCTGTTTCATCTACAGCTGGGGCTGTTCATTGCCATGCCATGAGATTTCTCTTCTGCAAAACAGGTTAAACTGGGAAAATCTGTTACATTCAATATTTGCATTCTCTGACAGTATCTTATCTCTAGAGTTCATTAACCATCAGTGTGAAAGCAGTAGGGAGGATGGGAGTTGTTAGCTTTGGCCTTCATTCTTCAGGGGAGATACTCGTGTGTTTAAGTATAATGTCTATGTAATACAGCTTGCAAGACTAGTCTCTAGTAAAGAACTTGGATATATATTTACAGACATTCATTGTGACTCATCAAGTAAATGATACTCATTTTCCAAATGAGTACTGTATGCCTATCAAATATGTACTTTCCAGACAGCTGTGGTCTGTTAAATATATAATTTTCTTTTTAAGAAAATTAAAGTTCAAAGTTAAGAAGAAACTTTGGGGCAAATGTTTAGCAAAAGGAGATTGGAAAATTTTTGAAATGAGAAATTTTAGCGGGTGGGTATAAAATGATACATTGTTTTGGCCTGAGTAGTGGTTGTAAGAAGACAGATGTAAGCGGAACCTGTTGCTACCAAAATGTCACAGGTTTCTAAATATTTTTTTCTCTCTTCATACTTCCTGGTAATCTAGTTTTTCCTCTGAGAGATGGGAGAGCTTGAAACCCAAAATGGGATCTGCAGTTTATTATTTGACATAATAGATGTGACAGATGCAACTAGTTGGAAGACTTTAAAGGTTAAGTGAGTTTTGCATATGATACATACTTATTTGAATCACCCATCTGTGCTGTCAATGATATGCGCTAATTGTTCAAGACAATAGAGTATCAGACTGGGACTGTTTATCCTGGAGAAGGAGAGACTGAGAGGGGACTTCATCAATACTTACAAGTATTTGAGAGGTGGATGTCAAGAGGATGGGGCAACATTTTTTTTTCTGTATTGTCTAGTGATAAGACGTGGGGTAATGGACAAAAATTGGAACACAAAAGGTTTCACTTAAACTTAAGGAAAAACTTCTTTACTGTGAGGGTGAGGGAGCCCTGGCACAGGCTGCCCTGGGAGGGTGTGGAGTCTCCTTCTCTGGAGGTTTTCAAAACCCACTTGGACGTGCTCCTGTGTGACCTGATCTAAGTGGACCTGATTTAGCAGAGGAGTTGGACTAGATGATCTTTAGAGACCCATTTTAACCCTTACTGTTGTATGATTCATAGTTTAAAGCTCAGAACTCATACAGTTATAGCTCTTTCCCTTGGATTTGGGTATCCCACTGTAGAACTTAAATCATTAATGAAATGCCTATGCATTCTGGCTTGCTCACATTATGACATAAATTACTTTGTTAATCAGTGGTAGAATCATAGAATCATAGAATGGTAGGGGTTGGAAGGGGCCTTTAGAGATCATCTAGTCCGACTAGTGATAGACATTCTGAAGGCAAGAGTTAAAAGCCCTCATAATCTGTTGAAGTCAATTGGAATTTTCCCATTTGTGTATGTTAAATGCTTGGCATTTACAGTGTAGTTAATAATCCCATAGTGGAGGAACTGGAATGAATCTGTCTAAGTTTACCAAAACTCTGCTAAATTGACAGTTCTGAGAAACTAAAGTCTTAAAGGAAAATCATAAATTTAAAATTTTATCTGCTATAGGGGAAATCATTCATTACTGATGCTCAAGTGGAAACAAAGACTGAGATTATCGATACTGTTGGGTCCATTAGCAAAAGTATTCTTTGCTGCTTCATATGAGCAAGATATTAGCTGTCTGTTACAGGAAAAACTTTCTCTTTCTGCAGTGTGTTTGGTAGTTCGATAATCTGAAGTATTGTTCTGGTACCAGAAGTTTGCTTTAGTTACTGTAGACATTCATTCAGCTCAACAGGATGGAGCTTGGATTACTGCAATATATTTTCAGTAACTTCGGGTGATTTAGGAAGGAGTCAGAAGGATTATTGGCTCACATATTCTCAGAGATATTCTGCATAGGTTTGTTTACTTTCCAAAGAGAAGATACTCTAGTCATATTAGGGACTAGTCTTAACATTTATCACTAAAGAGTTAAAGTGGTTGCAAAGTTATTAGATGCTATGTGTGTAGTTGCTACAAAATGCCATGTTTAATTTAGCTACCAATTTTGTTATCAAGAGGACCCATGCGTGAAACCTTGGACCATCGTTAATTAATATTTCATACTGTTTATGTAAATTCTCTCTTTGTTCTGGAAAAGTAAGTACCTTTTACTCAACTTGGATCAGCTTTAGAAAAGAAACATAGCTCAGTATAAACCCCCTGGTAACTGTGCCCATACTGTGATCCCAAGCAAGGAGACTTCCGAAGGGAAAATACATAAAAATACAGCAGAGAGCTCCTTTTGTCCAATGCTGAGAAATGTTATGCTTTTACCTGCTGTGCATTTTGTTGCTTTCCTTCAGAGAGCAGGATTATTGTCAGCAGATAAAGAATTAGAAATGTCATCTTGTCCCAAACCTGTCAAGTCTCACCTAAATGGCTGTTGTGAAAATGGAAGCAAGGGCTACTCTGACATTTTGCTCTTAAATTTGCTCTGCTTTTCGTAAATAATATATTGTAGTCCTAGACTTGACATTTTGTAAATCTGTTTTATTTCAATGATCAGTTCCTCTTCACCAGCTTCTGTGTTAAGGCATTCAATTATTAAATAGTAAGCGTGAAGGCAAAGCTTCTACTGGCAGGGTTTTGAGGCTTCTGTCCACATAGGAGTCAACAGTAGCTGTGTAAACATGTGGTCCCAAATATCGCTGCCTGTCGGTAAGTTCTGCAAGATTAGAAGTGATGTGCTGATTTCCTTTCATGCTCCATTCAGTGTAAGGATTTTATCTATCCATTTGGGAATCCTTAATATAACATGCAGAGCAAGTCAACTGTAGTTTCAAAACAAGCACCATGCTAACACTGAAAACATGTCAAAATGAAAAATATTTTTCTTTTGACAAGTATTTGATCCCACTAATCTTCAACTGCTGGCTGTGCTGCTCTTGTTTTGTGACTGCTCCATTGCTGAGATCTTTTCAGTTTTCCTGCTTAAAATAACATTCTTCTAAAAATACAGTATGTAAATACAAGAAAATAAGGGAGGCCAGGCACTTTTCTTCTGACAGCCTTTTATACAAACACTGCCCTCTCGGTTCTGCCATCGCAGTTTCACAGAGCTAGGCACATTGATTCTGTCAAAAGGTGTAGTAATGAGAGCAGATATAATTATGGTTCTAAAAGCTGGTGACCACAGTCCCAATTACATGGTCTTTTAAGGATGCTTTGAAAGCTTTGAATAGCAGAGAAACATTTGACTTGAAGTGTCTTTGCTCTTTTGAGGCTCCAAGTTAATGGAAAAACTGTAGTTCTGAACACCAGGTTATTAGTATCAGTATTTTTTTTTTAATGTATAAAAGTGTAATTCTATTTATATTTATGTAATGCCTGGAGCTTCCAAACTGTAGGAAGAATCTCTCTGTGTCAAACAGGAGGGGTGTGGGGGGGAGTGCCTGTGCATGTACACGTATACAGACACCTTTACTTCTCAGGAAGAAATGTTGTTGTGGGACTGTATTAAAACATATAATGTGACTGTACATGCAGTGGGAGATAGCATATCAGAAGTACGATCTCTGCCTTTGAAGTCACAAGAGACAAACCTGGATATGACAGCAAGAACAAGGAAACTGATTTAGGAACCAGTATCAACATTAGATTATTTGGAAGTTGTGGCTAATGCTGAAGATGAGCCTTTACAATTAACGATGGAGGCTGCAGATGTGTCGAATTTAGCCTACTGTGAATGAATCAGTGTACAGGACATCTGCCTTGGTTGCTTACTATAGAGTCAGATTTTTTTTGCGCTGCTCAAAGCACAGCAGGAAATGCAGCAACTGGGAGTTAATATGAGGGAACTGAAAAGCTGATCAACAAGGTGCTTTGTCTGTACAGTCCCTGCCTCTCTTTCTGCTGAGTACTTGCAAGGAGAGGGTTGGACTGCAGTCAGCTATACAACACAATATTCTCCTCCTTTTACCACTTTTCTGGAGAAATTCAGCTCTACGACGTAGCTGGAGAATTAAGTTGAACTGACAGCTCATTCAAGAAACTGAGACAGTAAGACTTACACATTGATCTTTATCATATGCAAGAGTGTGGATTGCTGGATGGCAAAATACTGCACAGGTTGCAGCAGTGAATTATATAGAGCTCAAAGCATGTGTATTAAAACCAGGTGACATGAGGTACATTGAGGAGAAGGGTGGGAGAACTTATTTCATTCCAGACTCTCTATGAAAATATTATGCACAATTAACTTGATTTTTTCTGCAATGTTCAATTATGTGGTTACATGAAGAGCATTTTGCTCTGCTATTTGGGCTATGAAACTGAGTCTCAAGAGAGCTGGACTTTATGCTCAGCTGTGTCATAAACAAAACTATATAGTTGCTGTGACACCAGCCCCTGCAGTTAACAGAATTAGTTGGGGAGAAGGCTTTTCCAGCAGAAGGCTAACTTGACAGTGTTTGTGCCTAGCAAAGGTAAATACTACTCACCTATCAAGGCTACTGTTTTGGGCTAGTTTCTTTCAAGAGAGAGATATCTAGGGGCCAGGATGACAAAGACAATTTGGCCAGTTGTTGTTTTGGGCTGAGAACAGAAGGGGATAATGAAATAAAAGATGAACTTTTACTCCTGAGCTGACCTCCTGGACCAGGTGCAAATAGGAGCAGTCCTGTTAATGATAGTGGATCTTTGTGTTATTAGGAGATTTAGCCTATTGACTTCAGAGAACTTACTTGGAAGCTTAAAGTTAAGCATATGCATAAGTCTTCATTAGGATATCAATTGCAGTCATTACCTGTAGAGAGAACTGATTCACGATCTCGAAGCTCAGGTGGTGGCACAGCTATGTAATACTGCATTCAATTCATTATAGCAGTATGTCACCCTGGAATATGAGTATCTATAAACCAACATAAATTATTAATGCAAGTAAAATGTTAAAAGCTGCATGAACTTGTGATATAAGTGAGGTGGCACTGGAGTGGTAAATGCTGATGATAACAGCCATATAGCAAACAGTTTAGAAATTTCATTTTTCATGACTGTTACCTGCCCATCCCTCACCTCTGGAACTTTGTACTCCAATTTTGGTCGCACTCATTCCAGATTCAATGGGTAGGATAGCAACTGCTTTACCACAAGTGTCTGTTCCTTTCTTTACTTGCACTGGACAGAGAATAAATGAATGACTTTCACTCCTTTCTCTAATGTAATTGGGTGTTTTTACATTGTCTAGAACAGAAGTCAGGCTGGTTTTGAAGCAACAATGTATAAAATAATTAGGCTGATGTCTCTTCCACTGAATTGCTGTGGAATATACACCATACATGAGCTGTGTTTTCATTACAACCCTATAAGGATTAGCAGGCAGCTTACCTAGGATGTTACCTTTGTATTTTAGGGAAAATTAGGAAAAACCTACCTGTGCTATTTTTCAATTTGTTCTGGCAAATCTCATTCACTTGAGAGAGATCACTGTGTCTGCAGCACTGTGCAGGGGCAGATTGGAGCAGAGCCACAGCAGTGTCTGGCAGGACACTGTGAGGGTGCTCAGTGAAGGAAGCCATCTAGAAAGATATGACATGCATGCTGTGTGCATCTTCAGGGCTGAGCTTGTCTCTGTGTGGATGGGCCCCAGGGGACCATGGCTCACCCAGGGATCTGTACTTATCCTACCTACTTTTCTAGTAATGCTGCATGACTCCTGGTAAGGCATATCACATGACCAAAAGCCCAGGAAAGGGAATTGGATTTATAGTGGCCTATTGCAAAGGAACTGGGATTTAAAGAGAGCCTGAAATGCAGCTTCATTTGGGCTGCTCTTTGTAGGACATGTGTACATAAAGTACCTTCACCTCTAAGAATACATAAGTTTCAGGCTGTACCTAAAATCAGAAGCAGAAGACTGAAACTCAGTCTACATCAGCCTGCTTCTGCAGGGAGGTTGAGACTAGATGATCTCTAAAGGTCCCTTCCAACCCCTACCATTCTATGTTTCTATGATCCCAGATTCTAATCTCATTTAAATTCACATAAGTCTAGTGTTCAGTAATGAAACTCCTTCAGATTTAAGGGAAATCAAGATCCAGTCAATGTGATTAATCTTGTGAATAAAAAGGTTTGGGATTAGACATTCTTTCTGTGTGACACTTCAGCAATATGCTGTTACAAAAGACACAGCAGGAGTTAGTCTTGAAGTGTCAGAATTGCTTCTTTAGTGACAAAGCATTTATACATGTAAATTTTCAAAGAAAGTTGGCAATCCTTTTGTGGGATCAATTTGCACCTGTCATTCACTTGCAGCTGCAAATTTGAGTTAGTTGCAGCTCTAATTACAGTACTTGATTGTCATCACAAATCAGGTAGTAAGATGTGAAATGACTGAGGTTTGTGCCATCATTTGTTGTTAAAAGCATGAGTGCAAGTGTCAACATCAAAAAGCAGAGTTGACCAGGGCTTTGCCCTGCTGATAAGTACAAATGAGTACAATATGAAAATAAAATGAATTTAAGAGGGGAAATAACAAAGAAAGAAGTGAGCATGTAGTAAAGCAAGATGGTAACAACAAAATACATGAAGTAAACTGTTTTGCCTGTTTCAGAAAATGCAACATTGAGATTTTTTTCAGTTATTTTTCTTCAGGCCCAGCTGCATTTTATACCTTCCATATCTCTTTTCTGTAAAGAATTCTAGTTCTTTTATTTTTGCTAAGGGTTTTCTAACATTATAAAATCATCTTCTTTCATTTTAAAATTATTCATCAGATGACTATTATGCTGGATCTTTCCAAGTAGTCATTACATTTTTCTTACAAATTATTATATAGTTATGTTTTAATTTCAACATGTAGGAATTTGGTTTTTGAATTCTCCTCACTGAAAATGTTGAGGTCTGAAGGTTATTAATTATAACCCAATATTTTAATTGCAATTAAAAACAGGAGATAGGTACAGCATGTTGTAGTGTCTTTGTTAACATCTGCGAGACTGATAATTCAATACAGGTTATTGATTTTTTTTACTTGGAGAGCCAGTTGTATGGAAATATTAGCTGAAATAACAAAGGATTGGTTATTTTATATTTGATCAGAGGGTATAGCCTAAAAAGGTGAGATAGTGTTTCTTCACAGATCCTCAATGCTCAAGTGAAAAATGAACCACTGGGGAAGAAACAGCAATGGATGGAGGCACTTATCTATATAATTGTTTAACATATGCACTACCAGACTCTATGTGTTGCAACCCACTTAGTGATTTTTTTCTAATACCTGTATTATTTTAGCACTTAGCCTTAACCTCATCTCTTTTCTCTTTTTGATTTCTAAATTGCTAGATCCATGGAGTCTACTTAAGCTAATGTAAAGGTCCTTTTTCACTTTTTCATGGGTTGTGGAGTCTCCTTCTCTGGGGACATGCAGAACCCACTTGAGCGAGTTACTGTGTGACCTACTCTAGGTGGTCTCGAGGTCTCTTCCAGCCTTTAAGATTCTGTGATTGTGTGATTACTGAAGGGGAACATTTTGTCCTGAGCAATGGCTGTGTACATGAGCACAGATTTAGGAAGTTTAGAGGATTTCTTCTTTTTTTTTTTTTTTTTACAAAATGGTGTCAAATTTCAGCGTGACTTTTTTATGATGGATAGCTTTTCCAGGCCGAAAAGCTAATGATATCCACAGCTTCCACGCCTCCCACACATCCGATCCAAAAGGCCACAGATAATTTCTGCAGAATCAAGACCATAAAGAGAGAATTTATAATCAGCTTTAATGTATTTGGGAGCTTAAGTACCTTAGTCCTTCATCAAAGGGAATTATAAAAACCAGAATTCATATGGCTGGACTTTAATTATTTCTGAGGGCATAAATACTCTTTAGCTAACTGGACAGGAGGTATGTTATTTCTCTTATTTTGAGCAAAGGAAAGCCATCTGCAAGCATACAGCAGTCAACTACTGAGATGTTAAAATGCATCATGTTACTTGCTTAGCATTGATTGCCATACAAATAGAATAAATATTTGAGTAATAGTTTAAATAATGTAAGAACTTTTAAAAAATTAAGTAGAGAGTTTGTTAGGAGTTCTTTCTGCACATAGCATTCCTTTAGCTTTTGTAGCAAGACTGTTCATTGCTTTTAGAAAATGTAAAATGCAATAATTGCTTCTTCCCCTTTTTAAACTGACTTAGGAGTCTTCTTTCCTAGTAGCATTAGGAGAATTATCGGTATGCAGCTACATGAGACTAAACAAGACTAAACCTTAGAGAGCCTTTTGATAAGTAAATAATCTTTGCATCAGCATTTTAGAGGTTTTAAAGTCATTCCTCCCCCCCTGCCCCGTATTTATGGTATCTGGCACCTTTGTTGATAGGTAGTACATTTTACATAAACTGTAGCTAAAATTTAGGCCAGCACTATAAGGCAGTATATCTGTTTGAAGGCTTATGTCTTAAATATAATGAAACAGCCTTTTTGTAATGGGTGCATGTTTTTGTGAAATGCTCAGAGAAGAGGAATAAGTGGAACTTCATGAAAGGTGAATAGGAGCTACAGTGAAACAACAGTGGAAAGTAATTGTGAACAAAAGACTTTTGCCAACCATAATTGTGTAAAATGTATGAAGCATTTGGTCTGTTTCTCTAACATACCTGTTGCTGAAATGTAGTGGATGTGGTGGTCCTGCTCTGGCAGGGGGATTAGACTAGATGATCTTTCATGGTCCCTTCCAACCCCTAACGTTCTGTGATTCTGTGAGTGTATTTGCAGATTGGAGTGAACTTGTGGCAGAAACAATCTCTCATTTCTTTCATAACAGAATAGTGTTAGTGGTAACTGATGGTTCTGCTACATGCCTCCATCAGGGGAAAGTTCTTCTGTTTAGAGAATGTGGCAAACAGAGCCCCAGTATTGCAAAACACATTTGTAGCTGCATTAGAAACCATGTTTAATCTATGGCAATTTAAAGATAGGTTAGCCCTTGTGCAAATGGAATTTTCCAAAATTGGAAGCCCAGGAAAGTGACTGAGTGACCATCCCTGGAAGTATTTAAAAGACTTGTAGATGTGACACTTGGGGACATTTAGTTGTGGATTTGACAGTGTTAGGTTAATAGTTGGATTCAGTGATCTAAAGGTCTTTTCCAACCTAAACAATATTATGATTCTAAGGAAGATGGGCTGATTTTACTTTTAATGGTTTTTAGAGAAACTCATAACTGTATAAATACTAAAATGACCCAGATTATTTTTAATAGGTAGCCCGATTTATGCCTCACCCTATTGTAAAGTCAGAGATGGTATTAGATTAGTCACGTGTGTTGATGTTTGGTACAGTATGCAACTACAGTTGCTACAGTTGCTGGTACTGCTGTCTACAAAAAAATACCTCACAAAGGCAAGTTATTAAAAATGTAACATTCATTGTCTTGGTTTCATCCAGAAATGAAATTGCCTATCTGTGTAAGTCATTTGGAGAAATGTTTGCTATTTGCCTCCAAGATGCTACTTTGTACCTTTCTGGTGACTTTTAAAAATTTAACAGATAACAAGAAGCCATTAAAAATTTGTATGTATTGATATCTCTGGCTGTGTCTGGCTCTCCATTATTAAGCTCTTAAAATTCTTAAGTTCATTCTTCCCGTTCGCCATGCTGAAAACCCACCGTGAAACTCTTGTTTATTGTTTATGTACATATTTTATGTTTCTAGTTTTATCCTTTTAGAGTTAAAGTTGCTGTGGTGAAGTATGCTGAAGTTGAGAATGAAGGGCAGCAAGATATTTGAATGTGTGGATTTAGGATAGGGTCTTGATATCTAGTGACCAGATATTGTAATGGTTATATTCAGGGCTTGCATTAGGAAAAGATCAGTATCACCAAGGCTCAGTACTAAACAGAGTAAATGTTGCAGGTGTGACTGTAAAAATGCTTGTCTTTAATTTCTGATGTATATTTCTAGTAGTCTGTATTTAGAATCGGTTTAAAACTATACTCTTCACTGATGCAGTAGTTAAGATATTCAGCTTTGTTTTTAAAAAACATGGTCCAGTTCCTCCATTCACAGTTGAAATCTCATGGTACTTCGTGGGTTGTTTCTATTTCTCAAATCTGTGCACCTGGTACAAACATTTTATGGACATTTTTTAATAAATGTATCACTTAAATACATGATATTTTGCCTATAAACAAGGAGTTTAAAGCTGAAGGAGTAATATGCTGTAAGATAACAGAGCTAGAGAGAGCTTTTTTAATACAAATGTTTTAATACTCCATAATGCTTGGAGTTAATGCATGTCTCTTGCCCACATCTACTGCAAATATCAACACATAGTGTTCACCTCTTTTCTTTTTTTCCTGTTGTTTTTGTCTATTGCTATTTTATGCATGAGAAGTTCTTGTTTTCTACTCTGTGCTTGACTGACTTTTCCTTTTTTTGCTATAGTCCTGTGTTCGTACTGATTGCTTTTTTGCATGCAAATTACAGAATGTCATGGAAATGAGAAAGCTCTGGAAAAAAAAAAGAAAGATAATGCTGAGTTCCAACTGTCTTTTGTTTGTGCGTAAGTGTGTAAAATATATGACGTGGAAATATTTTCAGAATGGCCTTTGACTTTCCTTCTGGTGTATATTTTTATTACTCAGTAAAGGAGCAGACGTTTTTTCCCATTGGAAAATATGATGAATCTATTAATACTTGTTAATAATAAGATGCTGGGCATGAAAGAATTTTGTCTTGACAGCCATTTATATGAATAAGGAATTATGACACTACCCAAGCTAAAATGTCAATTCCGTATTCAATGCAACTTTTGCACACTCTGTGTGAAACCCTGGCCCCAGTGAAATCAATGGCAAAAGTCGTTGTCTTCAGTTGGTCTAGGATTTCATTCTTGTTTCTAGTTTACACGTGGATTTTCATGTTTCTTCACAAATATCTCATCAGGTAGTCAAATGTTTCAAAGGAATCTATTTAAAAATGAATGTGTAATGAACGTGTCAAAAAGCCAAACTTATGCTTATCTTTGTAAGGCACAGACTTAAATGGTTGAACATAGAAACATGAATTAGCATTTCACAGAAAATATTGTTTTAACTAACTGTCAAGACATTTATTAGCCACCTTATTGCATCAAATGCAAGAGGTAATTTAGCAATTCTTGACTCTGCTAATCCTAATAATATCACCACCAAGAAAAAAAACAATTAAGTGGATAAATATCATTTATGGTGGGTATGCTTTTAGTAAACAGGCTTTGATTCTTCATTTAAAAACAATAAAGCACTGGGCACTCTTTGATTCTTGTGCTAGATGTTTCTAATAGCCATACCCCCTAGGGAAGGTTTTGCTGTGATGTTTGAAAACGGTAATGAAAAATTGGTTGTTATAAGCTAAGATTTCCCTCCCTGCAAATGCTTTTCTTGAAACGTCCACGGGAATTTAATATTCACTGTTTTTTTTCCTCAGTCTTGTATATTCTTGAATTGTCTTTTTTCCTCCATTTTCTCCGTTCTCAATCCTAGGTCCCCTTACAAAGAAACAGACAGATGATTTAGGTGATAATGACGGTGCTGAAGATGAAGGTATTTTTTTTGCCGCCAAACTGATTTGCATGACAAGGATCCCTGAAAATCTTTTTTCTCCCCTCTTTTTTTGACTTCTTGTCTTCTTTTGAAGAGTTTTTTTTTTTTTTAATTCCCATTTTTGATGTGTTTTGTCTTCTTGCTTGTTGTTATACATACATATATTTTTAATTTTTTAAAAGAAAGAATGTTGTTAAGTTCTACGTTTTGATACAAATCAGTAACAATATTTAAAGAGGAGGGTTTTTTTTGTTTTCTTGAAATGGACTTTTGATATGTTGCATCCCACCTTTTGACTGAATTTTGTCCATACTATTTAAACTAACACTCTTTTAAAGTTTCTCTGTACACCTTTTTGCATGTTTTCTAACCCTATGTATTTCACCAATACAAAGATGTTTCTTTTTTCACTGACTGATCTCAGTTTGATAACCATATAAAATGTTGTGTTTATAAAAGGAAAGATACAGAAAATTCTTAGAAAGTGTCTCAAGCAACTGAATTTCCCCAGATACAAAACCTTCTTTATTTACGTTGCCATGAACAAATATAAAGATGCAAGACTATCTCACCTCCCTACAGAAAAGGCAACACTAGAATGGCATGCAATGTCTGCAGTTGGGGAGGCACCAGTGAATTCAGTGGAACTAATCTGATGTCATCTAAAAGAATCTGATCCCTTCTGTTTTCTATATAGCATATAAAGATGCTTATCTGCTTTTGCTTCCTCTGAGAAACCCCTATTATCAAGTAAAGTCAAAAGTTTGAGATATCAAGCATGTTATTCTGTTTATGAATTATTTCTGTTAATCATAAGCTATCCAGATTTGATATTTGTTTTCAGGGCTATGAAAATGGTAACAAGGAGCTCTTTCTTCTGAGCAGTCTCATTCCTTCAAGTTGATGTGCTTCAAAATTCTGAATCTTAAACACACACTTTGTATATTTTGTGGTCAGTGAGTCAAACAAATTACCATAAGACTGATATTGTCGCTGCTTGGTTCTCTTAATATCTGGGGTATTTTTTTTTTCCCAGATTCACAGATGAAACTTAACTTCAGGTCCCTTAATTAGGAAATCTTTCATCACACAGAACATTAACTGTTTTACTCAAACAGAAATGTCCAGTTTTACCACAAAAGATAAGGAGGGTAAATATATGCCTTTAACTTCTTACCCAATACCTAAATAGAGATTTTACAAATAAAACACTAAATTTATACACGTCTGATTTATGATCCTCTACTGAATACAAAAGTTAAGCATATGAATGAGAGCTCATCAGTTGACCCAAGATTTGAAAGAAGATCCTAATTGACAAACCTCCTTTGAAAGCTCTCACATTATTCAGAGCTAAGTATGATAATTCAGATCCACTTAGCTCTATAAGGCCAAGTCATTCTACATTAGTTCATGACAAAATATTGCAAGGGAGATTCTTGTGTGTTCTCCAAGACCTTTGATATTGAATTAGCCATTGTAAAAGTTACTCTGTCCTAACAATACGTTCTAAGAAACTATTTGAAACCTGGGTTATTCATCCAGTGGACCTTAATGGTCCTCCTAAATTGCTATATAATTGCCAAGACACATGCTAATAGCTTAACATTTGTTGAATCCTTCTCTGCTTTAGACTTAAAAGAGACTATTCAGTTTGCTGAAATTCAGCAGAGAGTGATTGCTATCAGAAAGCAGTTTAGTAAGTAGAATCAGATGAGAGTAGGGATCTCACTCTCCAAGAGCAAGTATCCATGTCAGAGAAAACCCGTCTCCCACATGGACAATTGTAGGAGAGGGAGAGAAAGGACTGTAAGAACATGGCAGACAAAATAGAGGGGAAGAAACACATTTATAACACTAATAAATCTTGGTAATTTATAGAACAGGGATTAATTTTCTCTGGCATGCAAGTGACAGTTTTGTTCTCCTTTCTGTGCCGATAGAAGAATGCAGACAGTAATTAGACTTTTACTGCTTCCGAGAGCCACAGAGAGACAGGGCAAATTTAAACTTTTATGATCAGTAGACAGTGAAGGCTGCTGGGACATCTGATGGGTTGGTAGAAACCCTGTCTGCTGAGGCTGTGTGTTGCCTTGTCCCTCAGTGGAGGAGCAGTATGAGATAACCTGCATTTCGTGAACCTTTTCCATTGGAACTCATACTTGTTGTGTCTGCAGAGCAGAAGAGTTCAAGTCATTTGTATTTGGATATGAGTAGCAGGAGAGAGAGGCAGAGCAAAAAGCCACCTTACCTGTCTAGATTTCTGCTAAGCTGTCCTTCATTCTCTTCACCTTTTGCAGTACGGTAGTGTGAAACATCTGGGTCGTATAACCCTACTGGGTCATATAACCCTAGAATCCATGCTACAGAAACACCCAGTGATTACTAAAATGCTCTGGATGTGTTAAGAAATTCAAAGCTCTCATGTCCATTCCTTGTATGGCACCTTTTTTGAAGAAAGTATTTTTTTTTTCATAGCAGCTTCTTGGACCAAATACCCAGAAAGTATTCTGTGTTGTGTCACTCAACCATCACAGTTTGTTTAGAAGACTTCATTTTAAAAAAGTACTCAATAATCTTATTCCCATCTGCTGCTACATGTCACTACCACAGGTCCAAACCTTGCCAGCACCAGCACTGGAATTAGTAATAAAACTTGTATCTCTCGTATGTGCTGCAACCAGTAGGCTTAATTAGATCATTTTTCATTTTTGTTTTCGAAAGACCCAAAGGCAGTAGTGCACATTACCAGCTAATGATCTGCAAATTTGCTGTTTAAAAAATGAAGGTGTTTTCAAATTCTATGAGTATGGAATGTGTGGAAACAGTCAGAAATTGTTTTTCCCCAGTCTGGATGCAGTCTTATTTCTTTTTTAACACTTTAATGTCTACACTTGAAATTGCTTACTCATTTTTCATAAGTATTGAACTACTTGAGTAGCAACCAAACCCAAGAGTGGCAACCCACAACCAATGAACATTGAAGTTTACCCATTTTCTAGCAGTGGTGGGGTTGCCTCTTCGTTGACATGTAAGCAATATCTAGTGTAGATGTAATATTTAGCTTTAAGTTGCTCAGCAAATGAATAAACTGTACCTTCCCCTGTCTAGAAACAAGATTTAGTTTTAAAAAGTATAGTATTTTCTTAATATCTTATGTGTTCATATTGGTGGATATAGCGTGAACCAGTGGCTGAGTTCCTTTATGTTAAAATCCTTAGTGTGACTTAAAATACAGCAACACAAATCACTAATCAGCCTATGTACTCATGTATCAGAATTAAACTTCTAGGTAGTTAATGCTGCATGAGATGTCCATGAAGGATTGCTCACAAACAAATTCTTCTCATCCACCATTGTCACAGACAATTTACCTAGCACATCAATCTGTCAATCTCAGATCCCTATTTAGTCCCTAATGGTATTTGAGCATCTCTCAGTTTTTAATGTATTCAGTCTCACAGCATCCCTCAGTGACAGAGGAACCTTGTTATTCCATTTTTAGAAGTGAGGGATACAGATGCTAAGTTTGAGGATTGCAGACATCATGTCCATAGTAAAGCATGGAACTGAGAGTACATGCCTCAGAAGCGGGATTTGCACTGCAATTGCTAAATGTTTTTACTCTTTCCCTCTCGATTCCAATCTCTCCTATGAAAAAGGAGACAGATTAGGAACAGATGTTGCTGTTTGTTCAGAAGCTGTAACTGATGATTCTGATCATTTAGTCTTATATAGGCTATTGGACTTCATTGACTGAACAAGTCCTTGGTCCAGAGCATGTTTTAAATCAAAACCAAGAAAAATCTACTCAGATTTTAAATTGCTAATGATGCAGAATGCATCTGTAAATCCTTTCTCATGCTTAACAGACTGCAGTATCATTGATGAAAAATAACACATTTCAGAATTGAGGATCTTCTCCAAAAAACCCCTCTCACTCCATTAGTATTAAAATAGACTAAGTTGCCAAGTTTAGCATTTTATCTGCTTTCAACTGTCATGGTAAGAACAGGAAGAGAAACAATCTTTCCGTCTGGCACTAGTTGTACATTTATGGACTTCAGAGATCAGTAAACAGCAGAACACATTTGTCTACCTCGCAAAGCAACCACATGCTTCAGCCTTAATTATAGCCTCTAATGAGTGCCAGCAGGCTGGAGTAGCACAGAACTTGCCACTTTGCATAAACTTGTTGACTGGTACACATAGATGTATTCATGATTCCTGATCATCCTGTCACCCATTCATGTTAGTTTTGTGTTTCCAACTCCCAAGTACAGATTCCAATGTCACTTGCATATGGAATTTTACTGATTATATTTTCCCTTTAGACTGAGAATCTCAGTTCAGATTATGTTGAATTTTTGCAGTGATATTATTAGTACTTGACAATGTGCATAATAAAAATTCTGACAGACCTTTAATTTAAGCACCTCTTTGGGGCTCTGTTATACTTTTAGCACTGCCAAGCATTGCTTGCACAGGAAGAGTCTGTCAGCTTTTCCATTTCTCACCATCATCTTTTAATAATTTAAAATTACTACCTACCTGGCTATTGAGGTCCTATTCTAATGACAATTTGCTCCAGGTGCTTACCTGTAAAAGCATAGATCTTCTTTAATGTTAGAACATACATTCATATAGTCTCCCATCAGCATCTCAAAACACTTTCAAGTAAAGGTAGTTAAGTGTGCGAGAGTGCACAAGATGATCTATTGGTTAGACATACAAAACTAAACAAATGAAGGAAATAATTCTATTTGTCTGAAACTTGATAGGTACAGACTGTATTTGAAATATTAAATGTTGTCTAGAACCTCACTGCTGCTCCTAAATGAAGTTCAGTAGTTACTTTTATACTCAGGACATCTAGTTTTATATTGCATGTGAAAAACATGGCATTAATGGATGTTTACGTATAAACACTAAGTGCACTGGCTTATTATACCAGCAGTACGTTCATGAGACATCTGCTACATTTGAAAGGTCACATACTGTTAAAAGGCTTTTAAATGATCAAGAGTTGCACTGATTGGTACCACAGTCTACCTATATATTTTAGGACGAAAGCTAATGGAAGGGTTACATACATATCCATATAATATTCTATAGAAAGAACACAGGTTTTACTGTAACCAATCTAAAAGTTTATCTTTTCTTTCACTGATTGAAACACAAGATTTACTTAATACTCTACATCAATATGTCACATTTTTTAAAAAAAGCATTTACAAAAACACTGCTAGTGACATCTGTGCTAACTAATTATATTTTTGTGCTAAGCTGTCTCCTGGTAGGCTTTCTTCCTTTCCCATTTTGGTTGTTCCCTGCAAATTATACTTGTGGAGACACGTGGCCAATTCACATCAGCTTCAAATGACTGAAGCTATAACTGTGTTTTGTTATATATGACAATTGTGACTGGTGTTCACAGTCAGACCTGGTTCCCTATTGTGTGATGTAACAAACATAGAATAAAAGACAGCCTGATTTCTAAATTGCCTGTAATGTACTTAAGATCAGGCATAAAAAGTAGATGCTACAGCCTTTAGAAAGATACAGAAGATTGAAATAGTAATAAGAAAGTTCATGTATATATCATGTAAATAAAATAATTATGTGCTATACAGTAAGATGTACTTAGATGTCTTATGAACTAGCAGTTTAAAGCCAAACAAATCCCAGCA
Source organism: Colius striatus (assembly GCF_028858725.1). NCBI lineage: Eukaryota > Metazoa > Chordata > Aves > Coliiformes > Coliidae > Colius > Colius striatus. The sequence continues at coordinate 17,947,327 of NC_084770.1, read as the reverse complement.
TGCAAAACTTATCTTCTGTGGTAAAAAAGAACAGAATTGAATTTGAGGATTTTAAACAGCACTGTCCCTGCATATGTCTTTAAAAAGCAGATACATTAATATTTTCAATCACAGCAACACTTAATGCAACAAAATGTACAGTACACGACTAAAATTAGTACATAAATCTACACTGATCAGAAATGCCACATTTGCACCCCAATTCTTTGGGTTCACAATAAGATACTTCCACATATAACTGTTAATCTGCATCCATGAACAACTATTAATCTGTGTGAGCAAATGTTCACTGCAGTTTACTGAGTCCACTCCTGCACATGCACACAAAGGACTGATATCAGCCTGCAGGGAAAAAAGAGAAAGATGTCTCAGTTTCTGATGAGATTTTTGAGAAGTATCTGAGTGCCAGAATCTCAGTTATTTTCTTTGTTGAGTTGGCCACTTTACTCCAATAAGCACTTGGAAAAGTGCATCTTTCTGTCACTTTTGTACCAGTACAATATTTCTCCTCAGAAAGTATTATCTTAACACTTCCTCTATTTTAATGTTAAAAGATGATAGTTTTCATGGGTGAACATTTACTTACTTTCAAGTAGGAATCAGTTCTTAATTATGGTCTCATTTTCTGCTTTTTTCCTTTGATCTTATTATTTAATAACATCCACTACTTAATAATAACAGTACTTAAACAGTAATTTCCCAGCTGAATATTTGAACCTTTCAAATATTCCTACCTGTGGACTTCAACTGATATGAAACTGAGATGAAGACCAAAATGCAGTGATCTCCCTTCTTCACATAAGAGCTCTATAGCTTCTATATAATCCATAGCCGAAGGTCCTACTAGCCTCAGCTGAATACTGCATAGCCTCACTGACGTCTCTGTAACAAGAGTAGTGCTTGAGACATACAGAAGCACCATTTTTCTTTTGTAGAAGGGACTTCTCTGAAGACCAATGACTTGAAAAGCAGAATGAGGAAAATTCATACTGCATGTCACCTGCTCTGATATAGACACAGGCAGAGCTGAAAATTAGCCTGTCTTTCTGTAATTCTTACAATAATGTCAGTAGTAGGACATAACAAAAGTATAGACAGAATTTACTCAGAGAAGCACTTCTTTATATGTCAGGTTTTACTCAGGAATATATGCCTCCTTTCTCAGAGAAAGAACACCCATTCTTTTCTAAATATTCCAATATTATTTTCTATATAAACAGGGCAGTACTACCAACATTTCATTACTGTTCACAGTTGGCGCTGTGTAATTCTATGTAATTTTAATTAAAGAAGAATTCTGAGACAGTCTCCCCCTGTGCTACCACCAAGCATACAATTAACTGTGTACAATTTCTGTTGGGAACAGTCACACAGTGATTTCAGATTAATAATTTATTATTACTTCCATATTTGTATCAAAAAAAAGAAGCATAGCTTTCCACTGAAAACAGTATATGAATTTGAAAAGGTTTTTTTCTTAGTGTAGACTTTAAACCTCAGGAGCTCATAATTCTATCCTATGGACATATGAAGATAAATAATCTCCTTAGCTTTACATTCTGAAAATTGCATGTTGGAAAGCCCTTACTCTGTGCTTGAGTGAGGAAAGCAATTCAGGCTATTTCATGCACACCCTTTCATCTTTTTGGTCTTGAATAAATGATTGTTCTAGTACTTGCAATATTGAAGATCCAATTTCTGATCTTGACTGTTCTGGCATTTTTGTCAAATTAGAATCAATATAAAAATAATAATAGTAACTGACTTTCTCTGAACAGATGTATCTGTGCTGATCTTTTTCAGCAAATTCAAAAGCAGGATTTTAGTGAAGCTGCCCTCACCTAGTAGTCTTTACAGTGCTTCAGAAACGATTCAAACAATTCTACAGAGAGCTTCTTAACTAAAATTCCTCCAAAGCGAAGGAGTAAACAATACATCTGAGACTTCTTCTAACACTGAAGTGTGTAATCATGGAAGTCACTTGAATACTGTCATAGTCACAAAAAAAAAAAAATCTCTTCAAATCAGAATATGCAGTACGATTCTTCCTTGGGAAGCTTTCATGTGCTCTCTGGCTATTGTCGGTCTTGAATTTTTAGGAACTGTTATGGAATATTGTGACTTTGGGCAGTGGAAAAACTCTCAAGCACCTAGTAAATGAGATCAAAATACAATTTAACCCATAAGTAAAAGTTTAAAATTATACTTTAGCTGATTTAATTCCTGTCCAACAGAAAAACTTCTAAAAACATATTTTATCCCACCCCTGACTTACTTGGAATTGACAGTTATGATTAACTTTTTCACAAGCAGCCATGGCATTCAGATGTTCAAAATTTCATTTTGAGTAGATACATGAATTTGCAAACAGGACTGTTTGAAGGGAGGGCTAACCAAATCAATGTCTTCATTATAAAGAAATTTGAACCAATATGTCAATATCTAATTATGTTGTCTGAGAGAATGGCAGAGCTTCTAAGATTTAAAATTGTTACCTGTGTTGTGTCACTTTTGAGACCCTTACAATTTGTTTGAATGTTTGGGATTTATATGCAATGCTCCAAGCAGCTTTATTTTCAAGTATACAGTCTTTTTCACAATTTAGTAAAATAAGAAGTACCCACACACCTTGAACTTCAGCCTGCAACTAGTATGTATTTGAAGTCCAAGTGTCAAACAGCTTCTAAAAACCTTCTGAGAACTTGGACTTCAGACCTATCAAAAGACAACTACTTACCCACCTTTTGTATAAATTATTGATCTCACTGTACTGGAAGTAATCAGCAATTTCTGTATGAGCAGAAATCTTGTTTATTTGATATGATGAATCATCCTGAGTGAACAGAAAGATGAACTGAGCTTTCAGAAGTGTTCAGATTTTGCATAAATGAGTTTACAATGATGTTGGTAGGCATATTATGTCAAATTCAGTAGGAGCAGAATGAAAGCAGTGTCCCATTGCATTTGAGCAACCATGTTACCATTTTCCATTCCTTTCTGCTTTTCTGAGGTCAAGGAGTGTTTAAAAAATATGAATTTAAACTACAAGGAAACCACAAGGAAACTTATACCCACCTGCCCAGTTCCTTATGTGAAAGATGTTGCTTGAGAAACACTTCAAGAAAAAATAACCTCACTAAAAGAAAATAATTAAAATATTGCATGTCTCTTTTTTTCGTACTTTCTTGAGATAAAATGTGTCTTAATATTTTTTCCAGACATTCGGGACAGTGGGGGACCTAAGCCTGTGATGGTGTATATTCATGGAGGGTCCTACATGGAAGGCACTGGAAATTTATATGATGGCAGTGTTCTAGCAAGTTATGGGAATGTGATAGTCATCACAGTCAACTATCGCCTTGGGGTACTTGGTAAGAAGCTTTCAGCTTTCTGTTAATCCCTGCTATCTGCAATACAATTCCTGTGGTACACCAGAATGTATTAAACAAAACAAAACAAACAACAATACTCAAGCAAATGAGTAACAACAGCTAAAAAAAAATTTCCTTGACAAAGAAAAGGTTTGTATTCCAGGCATGAGACATAAAGACATTGCAAGTACTACTTGGAAGAACCTGATGTCTTGCTTTCAGTGGTATGAAATAGATATTCTCATTGCTGAGCTGCTAAGCCAGAAGAGTTCTCTTTTTTTTTTCTGAAACAGTTGGATGTTTTACTTCATAGATAAATTAGATTTTTAAAAGTAAGTGTGAAGTCATGGACAATAGGATTTTTTTTTGTTGGAAGGAAGAAACTAAGTTTTGATTACCATGATTTTTGCATACTTTGAAAAGAGGTTACGATAATGTTATTGAAGAAGAGCTGTACTTTTTGCCTCTTTGTTTTGAGCTTCATTGTGGTTTTGAAATGTTTTGTTGGTGTAATTCAAGTACCTTTGGAATTTCTTTTCTATGCCAAAGTAGAGAGCGAATGGAGTTTTGATTGTTTCAAATACAGTGAATAGGATATGTTGATGCTATCAGTAGATTTGTGTGGTGTCTCTCTGGTAGCTTGTATTTCTAAGAAAATATGCTTTGCTATTTGTTCAGTGTAGTCACGTTCAAGATAAAAGCTTGCCAGCTCTTGGGACAATATGATTGTTGTGTTGATTTTTTTCTGTGTATCCTACTGAAATGTTGCATGCTAATAAAGACTCCTGAAAACAGTTCAATTCTGGGATATTATGGAGGTCAGTAGAGGAACTTCAGAAAACTTACATAGGTATAAGAGTATTTCCTGAAGGCCAGTGTCATTCTCAGCAGTGAGTTGGTTCTGAAGAAGACTCAGTTTTGGCTTTGTGGGCATTGGCAATGTCTGCTACTCTGGTTTTCTTTCATGTGGACATTTTATATCATCATCGATCTGTTTCTTTGTGTTATGAATTGAGTTAGCACAATCTTCAAACTCATTGGTTCTGGTTTGCTCACCTGGGTAATTTTCTTCCAACAATTTAATTTTTGTTTTAAGTTTGGCATCTGAATACACTCTAATGTTGGGGGGAGGGAATGGATCTTGATTTGGATTACTACATTTGTGTACACCAGGCTGAATAATTTCTTGATGGACAGTAATTATTTTGTTTTCTGGATTTATTTCTGTAGAATCCAGTTGGAAGTTTCATTAGTGATGTACATGTTTAAGCAAGGAAATTCTGGTATTTCGTATGGTTTTCTCCCTCCTGCCATATTCTAATTTATATGGTGGCTTAAATCTTAGGCATATATTAGTGTGGCAGTTAATAATCTGTGTGCCTCTAATTAACATTTCAGTCTTACACTAGTGCTTTCATCTTTGATATTTCAACACTTGTCTATATTATATGCCAGTATGTTTTTTTCCCAGTAATACAGTATCTATTATGTGAAAGCACTGTTTATTTTTGTAAATTATATAGTCTGTTTCCTAAATCACTTGTAGTTGCAGTGTCTGAAAGTAGCTAGTTGCCTGAAAGATGAAAATTAATTCACCTTCATTGATGGTAATGGCTTTTCCACTTGTAATTTAACACTGATCCCTGAGGTAACCCACTGCAGACATCTTACTGAGCTGAGGAAGATTTCATTTGTGTTCATGCTTTTGCGGTTCTTTGGACTTTGTGGTCTTTACAGAGCCTCAAGGGGCAGAGAGCTAATTTTCTTTAAAGTGGGACCTATTAAAGTAAAACCTCTAAAACTCACAGTAGAATCCAGTGATTGTTATGAATACTTGAAATTACTTTCAAACTAACTAAAATAACCCTGTATCAGACTTGCAGGTTTTTCTTACTAAAATAAATGCACATGTTAACTCTATGTAGAAGTCATTCATAGATTTTGTATCTGTTCCAATGCCTGTCTGGTAGAAACAAACTAGTAATCAAAAAAGAAAATGTGCAGTTTCCATTTTTTTTCTGTCTTTCTTTGTTTCCTACTCCAAAGATAGCCTCAGAGTACAACTTTTGCATAATCATGTTAGATATCAACTTTTACTTTTGCTGTTTGGAAACTCTTGTTTATCACTGTACAGCAGAGCATTACCCTTTACAGTCACATTTAAGTATGACATGATTTTACAGGTATCTATGGTTGACATTCTCAGCGTCCTTTATCTGGTAATATCCCATAAAGTGAGAGGTTCAGTTTCACTGTCCATTGCCTGTGGGACACTTAAATCTCACTTCACTGCTGTGTGAAATGTCTGGCTGTACAGAGACAAGTAATACAAGGATATTTTTTTTTTCACCTGGGAAGATGCAGGGACAAAATAATGTCTTTATCTTCTCACTTCCATTGGTCTCAGTTCCTTGTATCAGTCTTAGTGGATATATGTAGTAATACAGATGATTCTTTGAGTCCTAGGAAGTTCTGCTGTTTCACCCAGATTTGCGCTGTGACATGTTATAATAAGGAAACCAGTAAAATAGATGTTTAGAGCTGCCACAACAACATATTCTTTCAGACCAACAATGATGGGGGAGATATGCTGTGATATTAGACACCTTGCAGAACTATTATTAAGTCCACAGTAGGCAGATATTAGTGGAATTTGGATTATTTTCCTGTTTATTCTGAGTTGAAACAACTTTTGTCTTAAGGTCTAATCTGCTCAAGGACTTGGCATTTTATGAAGATGCAAGGTTTGCTCCTAAATGAAATGTGAGATATTGCTTAGAAGTTAAATTCATTTGGTAAAGAGAAAATGGCGATAAAAACTAAAGAAGGATGAAGCAAGTGAGGTTGTTGGCCTAATTTTGTCTTTGAAACAAGTCTGAGAACGAAAGTCTGTTAGAATCTTTCCTGAGATGAAGATGGAAAGAGAACTGTTTGCCTTGGAATATTGTGCACTGCTGAATAGGAAGTCATTGGAAACACAATTGATATCTTCTTTAGATTATCTTTAAATGCGAGTCTTGTGCAAGCAATCTCATCTAGTGATGAATACTGTACAAGTAGAGTAATATCCTTGAAGGAGAGCATAGGAGTAAGTGCAGCTATATTTTTATGCTTTGTTTTTCAGAAAGGACAGATATGAAGACAAGCTTGGGTTTTGAACTCAACTAATTTGAGACTTCAAGTGTTTATTTAATATATATCAATCTGGTAAAAAGCATGAGCTTTTCATTTAAATTTGATAAAAGAAACATAAATGGATTATAAAAGGAGTCTATTTAACATCCAGAAAAGACCATCATAGACAGATTTAATACTGCCAGTGCTATTTCCTGTGTCCTTTCTCATGAAAGGTTTATTTAGAAAAGAATCCTTTGGGTCAGCATTGGCTGCTTCCCCTTGTGCTTTCTCTCTCCTTGAGGAGAGAGAAAGGAGCGAGCTGGTTTATGCTAACTATGTATTAATTTCTTCCTTTTATTACTTGCTAATTCTTGCTCTTGATTATCTTTTAACAACAGGAATTTAGTAGAACTGAAAGAAGCATTTTTTAAACTCAGCTAACACACTGAACTTGGGGATAGAAGAATGTTTCAGAGGAATCTTTAGGTTAAGCACTACTTTAAATTGTCCTTTTTTTCCCCTCTGTAAGAGACAGTGCTTTTCCCTATAGAATCAGTAAATTATCATTTCACGGGTCTGAGTTAAAAGATTAAAGGAAAAAAATATATGTATTTTTCATTCGGCATTCTGAATAATCTCTGCATTGAAAAGACAGAGTTCTATAACTTAAGACCAAAATTTATGCCAAAATAGAAGCATATCCATAATTGACATTGTAATGGTTATGGTTTCTTTATGAGCAATTTTCCCTTTGGAGGAGGGTATAGGAACTGTTGCTGTCATTTAGTCTTGTATTTGTATAGTCACCCTTTGGTTGGAGATATTGTCTGGGATTACAACATAGAAAACACCTATCCAGGTATTCCACCACTTTGGGTTTTTTGCTAGTTTGTTCTTTTAATGAACATAAAGTCACTTCAGCATGCTGTTCAAAAAGCCCAATATCCTTATTCTTACTAGTCCATTATTTCCCAAATAACTGCACTGAAATCAGTGAGAACTGTAAGTGCTTCTCCTTATGACAGAACCTCGTTGCTCAAAATTTGAAATTATATAATGAGGAAAAGGGATACTGGAAAATTGTTACTGAGGCACAGAACTGCTTCTGAGTACTCTTAGAAGAGGCCTGTTGTGCTTTCCATCCGAAAACCTCAATTTTTCTGTAGTGTATTGTGTCAGCTGGCTGTATTGGGCTTCAACCTTCATGTAAAACAAAAAAGAGCAAAGCAAAAATACTGTGACAAACCCCCCTTCCTACTTTTCTTAATGACTACCAGAGCTTTATGGGTGCTGTAGTGGAGGCCTGTGTCATATACCTTAACATTTTTTGTTGCTGTGTGTCAGAATACATTAGGAAGACACATTAGGTTTGAAAATAAATATTGCTTCTATGCAGAATCATGACATCCAACAATATCTTACCAGCTAAAGAGGTACATATAACACAAGGATACAGCCCCACAGTAAGCACTAGGCAGTCTGTGCCAAGCCCAGTGTTTCTGCCTTACCCATCTTTCTCTCAGCAAGACGTTGCACATGCACAACAGGCAACAGATCATAAACAACCTTTCCTTTATGAATAAGTTTATTCCCATAGGTTTGTTCCCCTTACTACAGTAATTCAAAAATGTAGCCTAGCAAACCTGTGAATGAAAAGAAGAATTATGTAGTTGAGTATTTGAAAGATTGAATGTGGAGATAAGAATATATTATAATGAAAACTAATTTGGAACTACTTGGAAGTACCTGCCTATTTCAGGAGTCTAATTCCATTGTGACTGCCTAGAAGGTATTATCTTGTTTTGTTTTGATATTTTTCTGTTTCTAAATAGAATAACATAACATTTTCTCCAGTGCTTTCAAAAGAGATCTGGGTTTTTTTCAGTGTTAATCTAATTTGACAAGCTGATTGATCCTTATTTTGATAATTATTTACTTGATATTGTTCTTGTCACAGAGCTTGGGGCTCTTTTTGCTGTCTTGCTCTTCTATTTATTTTGAAATCATGACAATGCTATTGAAAGCATGAAACAGACGGTATCTTTCAAATATGTTTCAAAATCATGTATAACATTTAGATATAAGCTTTTCAAAAATTGCTTCATGTCAGATAAAAAAAAGCCTTTAGTCAACTTCCCTAAAATATTGTGATGAAGTAGTGTCCTGTGCCACTGGAGTATTTTTGCATGTATAACCTATCATGTTCCTATTCTGCAACCTGGAGATCTGTCCTGGAGATCAGTCACTTCATTTGAGTGAAAGTAAGCATCACCCACTAATGGCATTGTTGACTATTTGGTGAAAGTTAACAGTGGAATAAGGAGGTTTCTGTTTGATATCAGAGGAAATGAAAATAGCAAGATTCTTTTTCATACATTGCTTAGACCGGAGTTTTCTTTTACAGTCCATGATTTTATATCCAGAAAACTGGGACAATATTTGATCATTAGTGTCAGTAACAAGCACATCCATTATGTTTTTATGAAACCTTAAAGGTACTGTCAGGAGATGACATTTTATTCCAGCTTTACTGTATCACCAAAGGGTCTCTGATGAGCCTTTTTTCTATTATCCATTTCCTAACATGTTTGAGTAAAAATGATGGATGAATGGAAGATTATATATTATTGCCTAATTAAAAGTACATTACATCGAAAGTAAAGATGGGAAATTAATAGCAAAACACATCAAAATCTGCAGTCAAAAATCACTCATTTAAGTTTTCTGAATTGGAAGCTCATGCAGAGAATGTTAATTCATAAGTACTTGTAAGCACCCTTGGCAGCTTCATAACAAGTCTCCTTTAGCTGTATGAATGTTAATTTGCTTATAAATAAAATTTTAACATTTTGAGATTATACCATAGGGAAAGTGTCCAGGAGGCCTTATCTGATCCCACCTTAGCCTTGGGCATCACTATTTCTTGGTGTGAAGCACTCCAAATGAATTTGATGCTAGATAAATAGAAGAAGTTAAGATAGAGAGCATACTGCAGTTATCTATTCCCTCTGGTGGTGTACTTCACGAGGTCTGATTTACACATACTTAAAAATGTATTAGACAGTTCTTATTTAATACAGTAGGTAACCTCAGGTCAGCCTAGTTTGCAGGAGGCCCAAGCACAGCTCATCTAGATTTACAGTGTCCTAATTTCATAGGTCCATTAATAGAATTAGCATTCAGATCTCAAACCTGCTGTAATTAATGACATTTTAGCGGCGTTTTTTGTGAGCTAGTACCGGCCAAAGGGAGTCATGTAAGCACTGAAGCAGAGAGAGGAAGATTGCCACACTTGAATCTGTACTATCAAAATGACAAAATGGACCTGCAGTAAACAATAGCTTATTGACTAGATATGTTTAAAGGGTCAACTACAGTGCACAGCAGGCAAGATATTTATGAAATGGGAACCCTGAATATATAGTGCACTTTTAAAATGAACCACTTCTTTTCTATTTGTGCTTTTTCTAGCACAGCAAATTGACATTATCCACCTGCTTGGATAGATGGATACACACCCGATTCTCTATTTTTCAGGGCACAAAGACATCATTTTGTTTGCCGTGGAATAGGTTTCTATCTTGGTACAGGTACATTTTAAGTAACAGGTTTATTCTAACGTTTGTCACTAGACTTCTTTTTTGGTAAACAGAGAAATGACAAATAACAAACTTTAAAACTATTCATTTTGGCATAAGAGCAGTTTGTGTCATTTCTGTCAAGAGAAATTACTTTTTGGTAAGATAAATTCCCTTGATCAATATTTAATCATACAATAAACGTATTCCAGTTTTCCCAAATAGCAGATTTATCTTTGAAAGCATAATAAGCTTCAACTTGATAATAGTTGCAAAATAGGAAAGAAGAAGTCTTCACTGAAGACAAATTATAGACACCTTACTGCCTCAGAAAAAAAATGATAAAAGTCTTTGACTCTATTATCCCACATTAAGTTATCTTTATGATCTATCTGTGTGTAGCTGCCTTCACTTTCCTCTAATATCTGACCAAATTACTTGTACACCTTCAATGATTCCTATGCAAAACCTCTAATCTACAGTATTACAAATGTTTCAGGTATCTAAAATAAACTGTATTATAAACTATACATTTTCCTTAGCATTTGGTTAGGTTCTAATGGGAAACTAGTTAGGAAAACATATTTGGCCACATCCTTGGAAACAAATAGAATTTAGGCTGCTCTGCTTTGCCAGAATGCCAAACTTCCCAAGAAAGGGTCTGTCTGACTGCAAACCAACATGTGGGGATAATAAACATTTTTATGCAATTTGTGTCACTGCAGAACATTCCAGTACTGAAAGAATCCTCTGAGTTTCCAATATTCTGATTTTTAACAAAGGCAGGAAGTCTGTAAGAAATGTGCCACAGTTCAGCATCTCGATTAGATCTGTGGCCAGACTCCATGGGCTGGGCACTCTTCACTCCTGAGTTCTAGGATGCTGTAATTCAAGTGCAGAAAAAAGGCAAATGAAGACTCTTTTAACACTTCTGCTAGAATTGGCAGGACAAGTAGATAGCATACTTCTGAATCCCTGTTCAGTGCATTTAATATAGTAAAGTAGTCCCAAGTTTTCTAAAGCTTAAATGAAGCACTTAAATGTATACTGTGAGGCTTTGGAAGAAATAGATAACTTGACAGGAATTTCCATTGCAAAGTTTGCTCACATTTCAAATGATAAATTTGCTCATTTTATAGGTTTTTTAAGTTAAAAATAGTTTACATATATGGGTACTAGCTCAAATACTGTTATGGTACTTGTTTGATATAATACCTCATGGTGGTTTTGAATCAATTGAACAAAATCTGTATTTTAAGGTTGTAACTGCACTTGTTAATGATTTGTAACAGTAATGTGAACAATCAGTCTAAAGGACCAAAACTCTCTTGGCAGCAGTACTGGCAAGAGAGGGTCCTAAATTTTTTCTTCTGTCTAATGTATGATCCATGTGCAGATCACTGCCTTAACCAAGATAGAAAATATTACAGTAAAATATAGCAATTTGCATTACTTTCCAATGGAGGATATATAGAAGACTGCATTGTTTGAAATACTGATTTCATATATCCCACGATGTACTGGCAAAAAATATTATCTTGGCAAAGACTGAATTTCAATACATTATTACTTGAAAAACTGCTAGATGAAGGCACATGAAAGGCCAAAGGAAATGATGTGTATTGGTTAACATCCCTTATTAAGCAAAGTATCAAAATTGCCCTCAAGCAAATATAAATAATAGATGCAAATGTATTTGTAGAAGGTATTTTGAGTATCTCTTGTGCTGTACGTGTTGCAAGCTAAACATATTTTTTGAAAGATTACATATATATCTTAATTATGTGTTTGAAATATCTTCTTCATGTTTCAGGTAGTTTATCGTTGCTCAAAATGAGAAGCCTGTCAGAAATAGATCTTATTGGTTTTTTTTCATTCTTGTGCAGTAATTTTTCACTCTTTTTGTGCTATTCAAAAGGAGATGAGCAGTCTTTCTGTGGGAGACTCCCTACACATTCAAGAATTCTGCTGATTTTAAAAATCTTGTGTTTTTTTGTCAGCTCATGAATGTTTTATTTTATGAACTCTCCAACAGTCATTATAATTTTTTCATCTTTTCAACACTTTTCATCAGGATTCCAGTTGGTGGACCTTATGTTGCCATAGGTATGCTGAAAAAATTCTTGACTTTCAAAAAAACTTGAGACTGAAGTGTTCAATACAGAAAGACAAAATATAAAGATAGAAGAGACGTAGTACCCTAGATCTCCAAATCATTTAAAAAAGAAAAGGCAAATGTATTCCTAACCTGTTATCCTTACTTGGGCTGCACTGTCTCATGAATGTGATGAGCATTGCTTTGTGTCACCTCACTGATTTCAATGGGGAACATATGGGTAAATTAATTTTTTCCAAAAAAAGTTTCTTTCTATCCCAACTTGTCAGGATCATCTATTGCACATTAGTTTTTTAGATTTGCTTCTAAGACTGAAATTTTCCTTTCAACTTCAGCAAAGTACTCCAGCTCAACTGAAAATGGTTTTGGATTTTATCCGTGTCTTTATTAAAGCGGTGAAATGCAATAGGGTGTTCTTTACAGAGCCATTAATGCATGCCCCCTGTGTGTTGTGAGGCATGAGGCTAAAGGCCATGTGCTTTCAGCTACCCATGAACCATATTAATGACCCTGTAAAATACACTCCTGAGCATCCTAATGCTGTTATAATTACTCACTTTATTATTACATGCCTCTTGAAAAAAATCTCTAAATATTTTCCTTGCACTTTTATATAGTCCTTAACTAGGAAGAATGATTTATGGTAGACTGAAAGGGAAAAAAAAAAGAGTGTTACCTTTCTTTTCATCATTTCTTTCTAATGATTTAAAGCTTTCTTTTTTAACACTTCATAGGCTTTTCACATCCTGAATGTTGAAAGCTTACAAAGCACTTAATTGATGAGTTTCTCCTGTTATTGTAATTAATAGCTGTTTGAGTGCACATTGCTTAGATTTGTTTATCATTAGGTTCTTGAATGTATATTAAAAGATTAAATGGAAATATATTCACTATTTCCTATATTTTATTTCTAGTAGAAAAGAATTCACGTAATCTTCCTTGCTAATTCAGCTGGATTCTCTCCAGGTGAAGTGTGTTTTTAAAGTGTTATTGATGAATAACAAGGTACAACCTGCCTTTTCCACCAGCTGCTAAATTCAACATATGTGGTAGTGCCCAAATTCTGTTTTTGCAGCTGTATCTGAGCTAAGTGTTATGGAAGTGAAAACCACAATTTGAAATGTAAGGTTTCATTCTTAACAATGAAGGTTTTAATGATGCACAAACTTCCTTTTCTTTACCATCCATTAGCACATAATGTTGTATTTTCATCCTTTGAAAGTTCTATATAGTTTGTGCCTGTGATTTGAAATAAATATTTCATAAGAAGAGTTTTGATCTCTGGTTCAAATTCAGTCATGGATGCAGATGATTTTGTTGATAAGTTTCTTTTGAAAGTCCTGTGTACAGACAAATACAGAAACGGGTGTATTCAGTAGGTGGAGTGGAACTGATAATTTTGAAAAAGTGTTATTAAGAATAAATGGTCACTTTTAACCCTTTTTCTTCATGCATAAATAAATACAAATAAACAAAATATAGCATTCTTTGTCTGTAGTGTATCAAAGATGCAGCTGAGAGACAGAAGAAGTCTGGTTAATCTGAAGGACATGTGAAAAAATCCATTCTCTTGCAGATAATGTTGTCTTGTAACAATTTCCAATTTCAGGTTACCACAGAGAAGACCCTCTTGCAAAATGGTTGCAAGTAGCTGTCATTAGGAATCAGGAGCTTTGCTAGAATCTTATCTATTTTTACTAGGACCAACCAGAAATAGGAAATGTTAAGTATTTTATTCCAAAGAGCCATCAATGATAATATTTTGCATCTGTAGGAGAACCACTTGGTTTAGTGCCTTTGAGAGAGGTGGAGAGTCTGTTTCTGCAGCCCAGAGCACCAAAGAAAACTAGGTCTATGCATTATGTTTTTCTCTGTGAGTCCTGTTCTTGTAAGCCTCTTTGTGTCTGACCACTGTTGAAGTCTTAGTCTTCCAGAATGACTTTGAGCAAAGTTTCAAGATTGCACTAGTAGGATATGCAATATGTCTTTCTCTGCTTTTATGTGATTCTCTTTTAAAACTACAAAAGAAATAATTTTTGAAGAGATGAGGCCAAGTATGTTTATTTTCTATTAATGATTGAATACTGCCATTTAGATGATAGAAATAGATAAACCAAATTTTTTGACTATACAGAGACCTTTTGCCATGAGATTGCACTTTGCATTTATACAAGTGCTCAGTCATTCGGTGCTAAAACTTTAAAAGCTTTTTCCATCACTTTCTTCTGGTTCCTCAGTGCATCCTCCCCGGAGATCTGCATGAATGAGGTAAAGACAATCAATCTTACTCAGAAAGAAACAGAATTACTTGTGATGATCAGTGTGTGCTAGTAGCTACTTGTTGTTAAAGTCATCCAGCGAAGTAGCAGAATCCAAAAGAAACATATTTGGAAGATGGTTCTTAACGTCTGACAGGTGAGCAATATGCAGGAAACTAAAAGAAATGAAAACAAGCATATGAAGGGGTTTGGTTTCCACTAGTCTCAACTTTTATAGAATGAGGAAGATGGCTTCTAGCAAAAGGACAAGTGGCAATGAGTACCAATTGTACAGGCAATTCCTGTAACAAAGCCTTGTTTTCTCTGAGGGTGATCAGATGCTGCAACAAGTTGCCCAGAGAGAGGTGGTGAACAGAAATATTCACCTGGATGTGGTCTTGAAAAATCTGCTGTAGTTTACTGTGGTTTAGGCAGGGGAGGTGGTGGGACTGAAGAATCTCCAGAGGTCCTTACTACCTAGATGCTGTGATTCTGTGATGGGATATCAAGTACTATGAGGTGGCAGATGAATTGTTCTCTAGAGGTCAACCTGATCTTTTAACTCTTGATTATTTTTGTAAACCTGTCTCTGCAATAGCCTGGACTCTTCTGAAAATTAATTAACCTGTTATAGTTGTCTTAGGCAAAAAATATGCTTTTCTGCAAAGCAGTCGCCACCCTACTAACTTTGTTTGAGATGAGTTTCAGATGGTGTCACAGATACGAAAAGGATTACTTATTCTGGCATCGCAATGGAATAAACTAGCTCTGTTTGGTCAGTTCTGCAGTGAGACACAATGATCTATCTCTTGTGAACTTTGCAGTGGTTTATGTCCAAAGCAGAGATACAGAGCTTTCACACTTAAGCTAAGCCTTTCAAGCTCTTTTAGTAAGTCCAATGCTTATCCTAATATTACCCAGAAAGTAAATGCTGGGGAGTGAAGGATCACATGTTCACAGGTTAGACTAAGTGAAGCATTGCACTGTAGATTCTTTTCATTTTTTCTGGAAAGGAGTTCCAGATTTCGAGGACTCCTAAAGACTGCCTGCAAGTTTTAAGTGAAGGGTAGATTGCTTTTTCTTTCCCTTCTTTGCCTTTTTCCTTCTTCAGAAGGGATCCAGTATAAACTGTACCTATAGCCATGAAATTCTCACTTGTTTCAGTTTGATGCCAATTATGTATATTCAGCTTACCAGCCACTGACCTATATGGCACCCTATTTTTTTTTTCCTTTGTTTTCAGCATGCCAGGATGTTTGCTCTGTGCTGTCACTCATCTCACTGTTCCATTTCTACACAATTTGGCAATTCCTGAGCACATATTTTTTCACATCCCTTGACACATATTGAAAAATCATATGTTGGTGAAGACCAATTTCTTAACTAAAACCTGCCTACACCATGGGTGAATACATCACTTGGTATGTTAATGAAGTTCTAAAACCTTCCTTTTTGGCAGCTGATCATACACTAAAAGCAGCAGCAGCAGCAAAAAAATATAAATTGCCAATTACAGCTAATAGCTTTCTGCAATTGACATGTATAGAACAGATTGAAGGTACTTTTAATAGCAGCTTCTAAGTAGATACAAGTGGTGAAATGCTTTGGAATGAAGCAGTTGCAAAAAGCAGGTTAAATGTCCCGTGCTTAACAACTTGCAGAATCTAGAAGTCTTGGGGGATTTCTCTGTAAGAACACAACTGATAAATGGTTTTACATTGTTTTCCTTTGAGAGTGTTTACATATATGGTATAATTTGCTACGTTTCCTTAAAAAAAAAATCCTCCTAAAATAATGTTGGTTTAAATGTAATATGAAAAGGAGGAACCAATGCTAGTGATAAACCTTATTATTTTATAAATTATTTTAATGAATACCAACTCTTTAACATAAATATATCACCTTAAGGTCAAACAAATTGAATGACTTTTTTTTTTCTTCTGAAAGCAGAAAATGCATTTTGAATATTAAGTCACTGTTTTTTTCAGGAGGATTATCATAGTTTTAATGATGAAAGAATTGCAAGAAAAGCAAAGAACTTGCTAATACTATCATAAGTCAAGAAATAAAGATCATTTTTTAATACTCTTTTTATTTTTTTCAGTACTGTGTGAAGCACAGATGAAAGGTTAAGAGAGTAATAAACAAAGTCTGGAATGTGATTTTGATGGGTAAGCTGCACTTTGATCTTTAGGCTATAAAACACTGCTACCTGGGTCAGCACTAACACTCAGCAGGAGGAACAATCAGTTGTTTGCTGCAGTATAAAATTCACAGTTCCTTATTTTATGCCATGCTAGCAAACATTCTTGTTGCATGCCAAAGGAAGAAAAGGGAGAATGTAGGCGGTTTAGAAATTTGTGCAATTTAAAGACATTGTAAACGTGTGTTTATGAAATATTTTCTTTAAAGTACTGTGAGCATTAATGTATAGCACTATAGAAATGAATGTATATCAAATACTAAACAATTATGCTGATCTTGAAAATTCTAATGCTATATGAAATTACTTAAATCCAGCAATGAAATTGTAGGTTATGTGGTACTATTAAAAGAAAATAAAAAGCAATGCTTCTTTAATTGTAGTAGACAAAATGACATTTCCCACTCTACCAAACTGCTCTCAAACATTATAATTTCCATTTTCTCCTACTCATTCATCCCTTTGGAAAGATATCTACTTCTTTTAAAGTTTCTGAAGTTATCCCATTTGCACGTTGTTCCTTGCTGAGGGCAACACTCATCCAACACTCTTCAATGTATAGCACGTTGACACATTCCAGATGATGTGGCTAACCTTGACATCCTTCCTCAATAACACCCAAGTGAAAGCTTTTAAAGATTTCTTTACACTAAATTTTCCTCTTGCTTACAGTGGTACATCTCTGAAGAGGTATCAGTGACAGTACCATAGTTTCACATCAATGTGAGGCAGGAGGACAATTTGAAAGAGAAGGAAGACTCTCAAGAGGATAATAAACGGGAGTACAGTAGAAAATCTAGACCCTTTAAAAACACCATGAGTCTAATAGAGTTCTTTCCTTCAGTACACCTGGTCTTAATTGCTAAAATAGCTGTTCTGATTTTTTTTTAACTGCTCGTTATTTCCATTGTTCCTGGTTAACTATAAATACAAGTAGTCAGATTGCTTACATATATAAAATTAGCGTATAATAGATGTTTATTATCTGAGTCTTGGGTAATACAGTAAAGAAAATAGTATGTTTGCTCTTAAGAAAACTGGAAAAAAATATTTTTCCCCTTTGACTATCAGTACAGAAAAAAGTGTGAATTCCACTTGACAATATTTGTTTCATATCTCAGTTGTAAAATAAATATGAATAACTCTAAAGACATTGGAAAATTTCTTTTCATAATTACCCTAATAAAGATTTGGCATTACTGTACTGGATCACAACAGTCAGAATGGTCTGTTTTTAAAGAAACAAAACCTGATCATTGAAAACAATTTTTTTCCCAGTTAAAACCACACCCATACTGACTTTTTTATGGACAGGAAAGTTGCAAGATGATCATGTGTGGAATAGGTATATCATAAATGCAATCACAAAAGATTGCTTTTAAAAGTGTGACTATATCTTTTAATTATGGCCTTGACTCTAGCAAATTTGGGGCAATAAAAACTCATGAATTTTAATTGTATTGAATCAAGCCTCTCGTTTATAATGTGATATAATTGTCAACTGCATTCATGACATCTGTCAATGTAATTCTCCATCAGAAGGAAAGCACTAGGTTATATTTATTGGTGTAGGATTAGCCATCAGACAATGCTCAGTCAAGAGCAAAAAGCTATTCAGAGAACTCCTTCATCAACATCTAGGAAATTAATTCAGAATGTATATTGATTTATATTTATTTGTTACATAGCTCCTGTCATGATGATAGCAACTGAAAGTTGATACAAGCTGTTGTTCCTGACAGAACAACTCTGTTTCAATCTGTTAGAGATTTAAGAATATGCATATTTTTTCCGTACTTTTTATCCTTCAGTGATTGCCACCACTGAAAATTTGGCTAGCAGGAAAGAACTGACACACCATAAGTTTGAGCTGGCATGTTGCATCACAGTGTTGTGATATTCTTTTTTGGCTTGGTTTATTTAATTAAAGATTTTTAGTGCCCTTTATGATTGTTACTCAGTAGAAGAAACAGTATTGGAAATATCCATATTGTTAAAAGTACCCTTGATTACACAAATAGCACTGCATATTATTTATCCATTTGTTAATTATACCTGACCAATTCATTAATGACTTTGACTTTGGTTCATTGCAGAGAGATAGATGGGGCTTATGGCTCTGACTTCCAATGCTGTGCCCATATACAAATATTTGGTTTCTGGGATGCAACAGGCAGAGGAATACAACATATCTCATTCCACACTTTCATCATGATCGCATTAGTTTTGTTTCTCAGCCAGTGAACACTGGACTCGCTGCCTGCCTGCAGACAGCTGAGTGGAAACCATGAGGGGAAAGATTATTACTTGCTTCTTTCTTGTTCTACACCAAATAGCAGGTAGCAATGGCATTTCCTTTCCCTTGATCCTCCAGCTTATACTAGGCACTTTACACTAGTGAGTGCCTAATACTTGAAGCTATTGCAGTACAGTGCACCCTCAGAGACTCTATTCTAGGGATGCTTGTCAAGGAGCTAGAGTGCTGTGTTGAATTGTGTGACACGCAAGGAAGTTAATAAAGGACCTGTGTAGATCTGAAAGCCAGAGTATTCTGTATCCATTTATTTTTCAGGAAGTTATATTTAATCTCTTGTTCGTAGAATCACGGAATCATTCTTCCCATAAACTTAATTTCAGGTGAAATAAAACCTGATTTCCAATGAAACTAAGTTAAATATCATAGCTAGTCTTGAATTTCCCCCGCAGAATAACTCATCTAAATCTTAAAAAAATAAGGATGATTGGAAAAAATGGCTGTGTTAATAACTATTATTTAAACAATTTAACCTGTTGATCACTGTGCTGTAAGTTTTCATGGGACAGATATTGTTTGCTAGTTCTTTCTGTTACATGTTTTCAGACTTTAAATTCATATGATTTGTATTAATATACAATGGAAAAACAAGTATGTGATTGAATAGTTTTTCCAGACAGTCCTATGGCTGTAGCTCTTTATGCTATTTTCAGAACCTACCTATGCCAATATTTCTGGTTTTGTTTCAGAGAATAATTAAATTGTTATGCCTCAGGCTGTCTGAAATTGTATCAGTAAAGTCACCAAAGTGAAATTGCATGAGGGATGGCACCGAGAAAATAGAACAATAACATCTGAATTATTCTTCTAATTAGCTTAGATTCATTGTTGTTTCTAGTAGTTGAGAGATATGGTTTCTGGAGCTTAATAGATAGAAAACCAGAGAGACACAAATGTAACAGGGATGTGTACCCATAATGCTGAACGGCACACATGATTTGATGTTACTGTTTTCAGTTTGAAAGTATAGTGTTTCTTTCAATACATCTTTTTCTTCCTCTGATTTCGAAGAGTTTTAGCTCTCCTTTATGATCACTCGCGTATCTAAAAAGAGAGGCTCTTCCACCCCCATCACCATTAGTTCAGTAAATCTAGGTGTCATCTGCCTAACAGCATAATGAGAAGTAATAGCTCCTAATGACCATAATGAGCACTAACAGCTGAACGTGTCAAATACACTGGAAAAAAGAACAGTTCCCTATGGGACTCCAACCCTTCAAAGCGGAGTTGCAAAATGCTGCTGCAGATAGCAGTGAACTACTGAACTGCAGTGCAACCACAGCTTTGTTCCAAAAAGTCTTTTATAGAAGAAGCCCACTTAGAAACTAACATTATGTTCATTATAAAGTGAGATTTCTCTGAGGATTTTGAAACAAAACAGGTATTTAAGTTTTCAATCAGGCCTGAAGGGCGAGTTCTTTTAATCAGGGCAAAACCACAATGCAAATCTAGCCCTGGCCACAGGGCAGCACACTGATTTGGCTTCTGCAAAAGGTCAAATGGAATTTTATGAAAACATTTGGGGCACTTGAGGTAGGATGTGACCTAATACATAAGTAGTTTACTCTATGTCTACAGCACAAGCAAGTCTTGGGAATAACTGAAATATATCTGAACAGGCTGCCGAAGGAGGTTGTGGAATCTCCTTCACTGCAGGTTGTCAAAACCTACTTGGATTCGTTCCTGTGCCCCTTGATCTAGTTGGAGTTGCTTTAGCAGGGAAGTTGGACTAGATGATCTCTAGAAGTCCCTTCCAGCCCTTGCCATTCTGTGATATAGGCTGCATGCCATCCCCACTACAGTGTTTGCAGCTATAGATGTCCCAAAGTAATTTAGTTGATTTATCTGACACAAAAGGTTTTTTATATTTTGCAGCTCTCATTTTCAAGCCTTTGGGAATATTCTGACTTGTTGCAATTTTTAGCTTGATTTTGTTGATGAATCACAGAAAAAGCCCTTCTAGATTTACCTGGAGAATTTAACTGTTACAGATATCATCATGTTTCCCCTGATACTGGGTAATGCTCCATGCAACAAATATTAACAGTAACACTATTTCCTTATAAAGTGATCTTTCTCACTGCCATGAAAATTCAGCTATATTTTGATGCACTCTGTTCTAATAGTTCTATTTGTTTCACTCCTTGCATTACTTTCTGACATCATCAGTCTGAAGTGTTTTAACTCCACGCATCTTTCAACAGAGTTTGAAATAAATCCATATTTACCCCATATGCCACTTGTTTAAGGCAGTATTTTGTAAAACTAAAGACAGGATTATTTTTTTTAGTATTTTCAGAGAAACCATTCTTTCAAGTCACATGGGCAAATAACGAGAGCCATGCCTTCCAAAGAGAAAAACATCATTGTTCATATCTGTTTACAAACTGATCGGCTATGTAATTTTCCTTAATGTATGAGACTATGAAACTGAAATGCAGTGCCCAGGTTTCAATCCTATGATAAACAGTCAACAAAACTGTAAGAAAAAAAATGTAGTGTATTGTCAAGTGTATTCTCAAGCATATTTTGGGCATTGAAGATGTTACTTCAGTAATGTTCTTGCCTAAAATTGATGCAATTTTCTTTAGCGCAAGCCAACAGTTGAAGTATTCATCAAGTTTTTAAGTACATAAGTATTTTTCTCAGTAAGTGGTCCAGTTTGTTTCACCTCAATTAATTGCATTCATGTGGATTTGTTTGCCACATCAGAGTTTGAGAGTTGAAGAGTATCAACATCTATCAAACAACAAGGAAAGGAAAACAAGGGAATACAAAAAAATGTTGTTTTACTAATCAGCAAGAAAAGCAAGCCCAAATGTCATAGTCTTCTAAATTACAGTGTCACTGAGACCTGATGGTGCATACAGTCAAGCTTTTGTCTGTGTCAGCTAAATACATATGGTGCATAACAACAGACTGCACTGATTTTGGCAAACATTTTCCATGAAACCTGGGTAGGTGGAGACTTTTTCAGTGAAATACAAGTCTGTATCATTCAGTAATAGGAAAAATTGTGGCAGCTTTCATTATAATTTTTTTTTAGATGATATGTAAAAGAAACAGAAACTTCTCTAAAGACTATGAATTGCTTTCTATGGAGTAATCACTCTGTGTGCAATGTTATTCTTTAATTGGATCAGTCCTAGAAAGTCTTGTAAGAAAGATAGTGTGACTCTTGTGCTGTCTGCAGAAGAGGTGTGCCTGTACTTGCATATGTGTGTTTATATATTACTGTATGTGCATACATCCAGGCACACATACATGCTACAGTTACGCAGCAACACTTGGCATATTCTTGAGGTGTCACATCACTCTACGAAAAACAATAATTTTTCATGATCTTCTCATAAAATATATATGACACTTCTATCCCAGGTATGATAAGAGACTTTCCAAATGTCCAGCACTGGGTCCAAAGATTGCAAAGATGGCAATCCCACCAGATAATCTAACCATCTGGAAACATTGGCACAAAACTAGCCATCTGACCAGCATTCCACTAATTCAGCTATCTCACATGCTGCTTTAACAAATCCCTTGGCATATGAGAAGACAAAACCTAATTTTCAGGAAATGAGGAATCTTTAAGAATCTTTCAGACAGTCAGAGGAATGCTTTGCCTTTTATAATTGTATTTAATTTATAATTAAACTTACAGATTTTAAAGAAATATAGGTCTATCCATAATATAAATAGGTACTTTAAGTGAAATAATCTATAATTAGGGGTTACAAATGTTTGGTATGACATTTTTTTCTCCTCCCCCCATCTGCTTTAGAGCAGTTTTTCACACTTTTGATTCTGATTAGGAAAGGATTTTTTTTAATAGTATCCTATGTCTGAAAAGTACATGGATAAGGAATGCAGAAAAGTGAAAATGGTTTCAAGGGATTAGTAAAAATAGATAGTGACCAAAGTCTCTGAAACATCAGTGTCATTGACAATGGACAAATCTCAATTAAAAAAAACCCAACAGTCTGAATATTTTGATTTTTGCCTAGAACCGGTAAGTCAGTAATATCCAACAGTCTTCTCTTCATCTCCAGGTCATAATTGGAATATATCAATCTGAAATGTGAAATACTATCTTTTTCACTTTCTAATCATGATGTTAAACCACATGTAAGTCAGGTAAATAAAAATCATTAGTCTCTGTAGAGATCACTATAGTGTTCTCTGCCATTCCTTCCTCAGAGTATGTCTACAAGCCAATGGTTGGACTAGATGATCTTTTGAGATCCATTCCAACCCTTAAGATTCTGTGATTCTGTGCAATGGTGGTTTCTTCTGTCCTTAAAACAAAAGGAAATTTAAACAAATCAAGGACAACTGTTAACAGGAGCAATTAAGGTTACCAAAGGGTCCAGTATAGAGGGAATGGAACACTGCAGATATATTTTATGGGAAGGAGCACCAGACTTAGTGAACTTGTGAGGATGCAAGTTAAAATTCAAACGCTTATTAACATCTTTCTTTCCATCTTTTGTCTTTATTTCACTATTATATGAGTTAAGCAGTTATCCTGGGATTTTAGTTGAGACAGATAGTTTTCTGATACTTTCTAATTTTCTAACATCAGGTCTGGCTCTTCCCCCTGGGAATTCAGTGAGAAAGCAGCCTTCCAACTATAACTAAATTGCCCTATATTAGTGCCTTAGTGACACCAGATCACTTGGCCTATGTGCCACTGGGAATGATTATTGCTCTAACAGTCATAAAATCCTTTCTACAGATGTTGCTTGCTTACCTGAATGGGAAGCTTCCACTTCTGGGCAATATTTTGTTTTTTAAAACTAAAGGAAAATGAAAATATTAGATTAAACCCTGAATGAAATCAGCTGAAAAGAAGGATGCTCTGTGGTCCAGGTGATATAGGAATCAAATGCAAGCAAGAATGAGTCAGGCCTTAAAAATAGATCTGAGTAGCTGCTCGTTAGGAAAGTTAGGGTGGTACACAGTTGACTGTTTCTATAATTGTTGCATAGATCATTTCACATCTGTGCTCATCTGCAACTTTTGACATATCTCTCTTTGTACTGGATATGTTAGGACTGTACATCAGATAAAGAAGATCATATTAATGAATTATCCTTGGTCCTAACAAATTTTTCAGATACTTTTTGGCTTCCTCTCTTCAGCTTTTTTAGAAAAAAAAAAAGGAATTCTATTAAGGACAGATTTCACACAAACAATTTCGTGCTGTTCATTGTGAGGCAAAAACCATAATTTGTGTTTGTAAGCAAACTGTTTGTACAGACCGGGAGGATTTTGGGGAAAGCAATGTTGGTTTTGAGTTTTTGTTTGTTTTGTGGTGGTTTTGCCTCTGGCTTCTCTTGTGTGCCATGACGGTGCTCAGCTACACTGGCAAAAGGAATAACTTTTCTTCTGACTCATAAAATTCTTCAGAAAATTACTCTTTTTTTCCTTTTACGATGGCACAGAATATGTTGAGTGCCTCTTTTTTTTTTTTTTCCTTGGGCTTTGTTTTTATTTGGTTGTTTTTTTGTTTTTCCTTCAGGGAAAATTACTAGTAGACTCTTTTCCACTTCCCTTCTTCATTTGTTCCTCTTTGATGTTAGTTTTTAGTCATTGCTTTAGGAACAATATGCAAGGAATGGTTGAAAGAATTTTAATGCAGTTCCTTGGTTATAATTAGGGGGAAAAAAATAGGTATATATTTCTTTGTACATGTAATTTATAACAGTCTAGGCAATTTCCTGCTGTACTGCTGACTGATTGCCTTTGGGAATATGAACTGTGTACATGCCCTTGACTCTATCTTGCCACTTACCTTCTCTCTTGAACTATATTGTTAAGGAGCTCTAGCAGGGAATCCTTGACTGAAGTGTTATTACCACTGAAATATCATTGTGCATGACAGTAAGTTGTCTCCTACTGATGAGTGAGCTCACAAGAATGAAGTATTCTGGCAGTGGGCATCTGACAGTTTGTATGATGACATTGTGAGCTCTGGTCAGCAGTCACCTGGAAACGTCTGGCTGCCTATACAAGGGCAGATCTTGGATTCCTTGGCATGTTGGGAGTTCAAAAAGTGGATAATCTCCTTGAATCATGAACTTGGTGAGGCAGGGCTTCCCTTTCTCATACGGGACTCTCTCTTTAAGAAAAAGGCTGAGCTACAGGGAAGAGTGTAGTATTTGGAAAAGCTGTTGCATTCCTCCAGTAGCCTTAGCGTACATCTAAACTGTCAAGAAATGTATCTTCTATTTCACACTGAAGTAGCCACGTTGTGTACATTTTAGTTTACTCCCAGACTTGCTTTCTTTTACCTTACCACTTTGACACAATTTGTTAATGAGTTACCATTTCTCTAACTGCATGTCTATGTAAATTTTATTTAAAATATCTAGTTTGCATTCTGAAAGAAATGTGAGATTAAAATGCAGTTAAAAGGAAATATAAATTCGTGTGAAGGTGATTTGTAAACAAGGAATTTCATTATTTCCTATAGTGGAGACCCAATCTGAAGTTATTTCCTTACCTCCCTCGGAAGGATTTCCAAGAATGCTACATGCCCAATTGTGGCAGTGTGCCGCAATATCAAACGTGAAAGAACAGTCTTAGTAATGTCAGAGGAGGGTATCAGAGCTGGTTTCTTTTTGTTTCCCTTCCACTTGTTTAAAAAGATTGTGACAATTTCTTCTTCTGTAGAATAGAAAATTGTTACTTATTATATTTGTTATAAAGCTGTCATTATTCATTAATATTTATAAAGTGGTTTAAGATCTTCAGAGAGCTCTATCCTGATAGTGAATAATCATTCACTCCAAAACCCCGGAGGTATTAATAATTATTAATATTATTTTAAAATTTACTTAGTTACCTGAGTTGGGAAAGTGTATACTATTTTTCTTTTCGTGTAAACAAAACAAAGCAATTATTTTTTACCTTTGCATTCTGAAAGCTATATAAGGCAACACTGCCTGCAATTTCTCTTTTCAGAATATATCCACATTCTGAATAGTGACAAAAATATGTATTCTTCTGGGATCTCTAGTACACCAAATAACAATAGTCTTGGATTTAACTGTTACAGTTGTTAAAAAAACTGAGCCTCTATCATACAGAGATTTGATTTGTTTTGTTCAAACACTGCCATTTGGATAGGTATTCCACTTTCCTTTTTCACTCTTGCTGTTTATTAAAATAGCCCATGATTTTATCATGGGTTATCCTACTGTAAACACACCACTTTCATTTCCAAAGGCATCTTCCTTCCTGAGCCTTATGGTAATCCTCAACCCACACATTATTGGTTTTCATTTCCTTTTGAATGTCAATTTTAAACCTTTAAGAATTGAGCCCAAATTATTTTTTATATGGACTCTTTATTCATGATATGAAGTAAATTGTCTAGAATAGGTCATTTATATAGTGGTGGACACTTCACTAGAACAATATCTCTGGGAAAAAAACCCAACATCTTCCCTCTTGCTTGATTCCTACTCTAATGGTATATTAGAAATAGTTAAGGAAAGATTAAGAAGATCCTTTGACAAAACTCTTGCTAGTACTTTGGGAACAGATAAGCTTGCTGTGTAAGATATATTAATTGTTAGAGAGTTAGGCTTTCTATTTATGGATTTGAATACATTGCCTATGGAAGTTCCTCAAGTACTAACCCTGGAGAAGGGCTGGTTATTTGAAGACTGGTTCCTGATAAAGAAATCACAGTAAAGGCTTCTATCAAGTAACTTCTCACAAGGAAACAAACTGATTTTGAGAGAATGTGTTAAAAGGGAAAATGGAACATTTGCACTTGAACTTTTGTTCTTCGTCAGCTTCTGTTGTGATTTGCAGAATGGACACTGAGGCAATGCAAAGTAGGAAAGATCACTAAGTTTACATGACTAGGTGACAATCATAGACAGTGGGTCATTTCATGTCCTAAACTGTCTACCCCAAAAATCTTTTGAACCCTTTCCTAATTATTTCCCATAAGGTCCTGCTGCTGTTGAAAGGGAGCTATGGAAGACTTGCCCCAATTCCAATTTGATTTGCTGCTTGTTACTTCTGGAATTTTTATGTATTTGGAATCAGCATAACTGGGGCAGTTGTGATATTCTAAAACAATCACCTTAGCAGTGTCATTGTCTGTGGATTCCATATCTCTCAGCTTAAAAGTAAGAGAAGCTCTGATAGACAAGAGCCAAAAGGAAGAATGGAAGGTATCATAATAATTAGTAGCATCTTTAACACACTACAATTAAATTACTCATCTATATTATTTATAACAGAAGAAATGAGAACATAAGGTACAGGTCATTCTGATACATTTTTTAGAAGGAAGATAGACTGCCAAATTTCTTTTAAAAATAGATATAAAGCATTTGAGTGTTGGTTGAGAATCCCAATATATCTCTGCTTTTATTTGTGAATCGAGCTGGAACAAATCACCTTTGTCTCTCAGTTGTGGAAATGAGACACAAGCACTGGTTTCTAAATGTGTTGCTGTTCATTGCTGTGAGAGCTAATAGATGTACATAGTGTCAATTTATTTAGTAGATTATAATTTACTGTCATTTCTGAAAATAACAATATGATCTTCCATTGTCTTTAATCTATTTGTATCATGAATAACAAATTTCTTTCCTTAAGGATAATTCCTTATTATCATAAAATAATTTTACCCCAACTGTTACAGGAAGAGAACACCCAAAACTGTAATAATTTAAAATCTCAGGATTTTGCTTTTTAAAAGCCACATCATAAGTGCTGATATATTGTAGTTCCTAGAGCAATTCTCTCTTCAACTCTCATTTCATTTTACACCAATTGCAAAGTGAACTTTGTAACTGCTTTGACTCTCCAGGTCTCTGTCATGGTAGATATTGTAGGAAACTATTTATTTTGTTAATCAGAGTAATATTACTGGGAAATACAGTGCAGTTTGTATCTTCTAAGCTTCAGGAAATTATTCTGGCAGCACGAAAACTTATAATGTTCACATCACACAGGAGTGACCTCTGATTTTGGATGGTCAGCTTGAAAAATACAAGAGGAGATTCTTGGAGATGTTATCTTACTATAACTTCGACTGATGTGAGCACAAGGAGGAAGTGCTTAGTTATGCTAAAAGCCACTTTTTGTTGCCTCAGTTAACTTTGTCCTGTTGTAGTAGTGACTTGTGAATCCTGAATGTATAAGGTAACCATACCTAGTCATGTTCAATGAATATTAATTTTGTACAATCAAATGAATTTTTCTTGTTTTCTCTATTTTTTGGTACCTGTGCACACGTCAGAACTTAGTTAAGGAATTACAAAGTCCGACACAGAACCTGAACAAGGAATGAGTAAAGTATCCTCAAAAGGCCAGAAAAAACTAAAGGGCAATAAGTAACACATGAGTAACACAAGGATTTTTCAGGCTGGTAGTTTTGCTGCTCTAAAAAGATAAGTTAAAAATTAAAACCAAAGTTGTCCTAGTGAAAAACTGAAAGTCTAAGAAATAGCTGCAAGTGCTTAGAAATGCAGAGTAAGAGAAGTAGACAACTGGTTTTTATGGAAAACCTCAGCATCTTCTGCTTGCATGCATGGTATGGTACAAAGGCAAAACACCTTATCTGTACCTGCTGGAATAGCAGATGCCCACTGGGAAATAAATAAAACTCATTTCACTGCAGTTTTACAAAAAACAACTCACACAAGATGAATGGTCTTTTTTTTCCTCATATTAGTTCAGATGCCTATCACTAGCTTCAGTGCCAGCACGTAACTTTCAACAGCTTATAAGATGCTTGAAGTTACAGAAAGAAATATTTCATTTCCTCACAAAGAAAGCATTTAGAAGATAAATTAAAAAGAACATCCTCATTCTATGTTTGCCTTGGACTCTAGTTTACATAGACTCCAAGGGATGTGCTATAGTGAAAGCAGTAAATTAGAGAAGGTAAAATCATATGAAGAAATATCATCTGGTGCTTCAATGGAAAAGAAAAAACAATGCCGCAGATTCTCTGGTTCCTCCCTAGATCCTTTTCTCATGATGTGAAAATGGGAGCTGAGCTGTCCTCAAAGGTCATGGAAAGCAAAAGAAAATCTTTTCCTAATGAAAAGGGCAGTCATTTTCTTAAGTTCTTCATTGGCCTGATTTATTTGTGCTTTTCAGTGAACCGCCTTTGAGTACCAACTACTAAAAGCAGAATCTCAGGAAGATCTTATTTGATATTAAATATTATATGCACCTTTAACAGCAAAATCCTGCAAATAGGTATTATTTTGCCAAATTATTTACTAATTCAACATTATACAGCTCAGGAAAGTCATTCTAAAAGTGGAAAGTGTGGAGATATATGAGTTTCCCTTGGCAGAACTGAAAAACGACCTTTCCTTCCTCAATGACTATATTTGCTGTACAAGAGAATTTGCCTCTAGTGATGATGGACATATTGCAGAATCAGATAATGTGAAAAAAACCCATTATTTGGTCTACACTCTGATCTCATTTGTCACATTCTGTTTTTATATATATTCTTTTAATGACGGGCTTTTCAGCTTTTAATACACATAATGAAAACTTTCAGCTGTGTAACATTTAATGCCATGTATTGCTACATTTGATTAAGCTTAGTGTAAAAGTTCTTTAAAATAGCAATATAGTCACTTTCTCAAAATCTATAGCAACTAGATTTATTATTAACTAATGTGAAACAATAAGAAGTGGATGTAAACTGATGTATTGGCCTCTTCTAAGAAAATGAGCTGAGCTTTGCCAGCATGTGTAAACAAGCCAAAGCCTCATTTTGGTGAGTAATGTTATATTTTCATAGTTTTGTCTAACATTATGAAGACATGTAGCCGTTGTAATGGAATCAGTGTCAGAAATCAGTTATTACTACAGTTAGGATTTAAGACAGGAGAAACTGAAAAATCCAAAACAGAGAAAACAGTTTAAATTCTGAATTTTAGTCTACCACAATTGAAGTCTGCTTTTACATAGAAAATTCTCAGAATCAAAGAATGCCTTGGGTCTAAATACCTTTCCTTGGCCTTGTTGCTATCAAATTTGCATGTATCATCATAATAGACTGAAAGATGGGACAGTCTGCAATGCCAACAAAAGTTTTGCGCAACTTGTTCCCATTTACACAAAAATTTTTTAGAGGATGGGGCCAAAGTTGCATCACCTGCCATCACCTTTCCTGCAACATACCTTTCCTGCAACACCACCAGAAAGTCATCTGGTGACTTTGAGATATATTGTATTAAGACTGTTAAAGCTAGTTGCTTGTGAAACTCACTTATCTAAATAAGTGGTTACTTTAAGCATGACAAAGACATAGGAGGTATGGCTCCTAGTCTTTGCTTGTTTTATTTTATTCTCGTCCCTCCTTTTATCTTGTCTTGTAACCTTGGTTAAGTCCATTAACCTCTTTATGACTGTGTCACTTCCCATGTGTTGTCCTTTTAGATTTACTCATTAAGAGCAGACGTGTATACACAGTGTGCAGCACAACGGGGCCCTTAATGTTACTGCAGTAGAAATTGCAAATAATTGAAGTAACCTATCAACAGTCAATAAGCCAGCGCAGAGCTACCCAATGATCCATACCATTTAATTTTCAATCTAGTTAATGTTTTAATTATTTTACTCCCCCTTTTCTGCTTAGTGTTGTCACTGTATATATGGGAACATTCAGCTGTGTTTCTGCATCAAGCCACTGACTGCTCTTGCAAGGTTTAAACACAGGGTGGGCTGGGACTTGGTTTTAACAAGTTGATGTTGTCAGGGTAAACAACATTCCCTAGAGAAAGGCTTCATGTTTGTGACAATTGAACTGTGTTTTTTCTTGTTGAGTATTTGGCACCATACCTTTTAAAGAAGTTAAAATTTCCAGGGTTCTAATAGATCCCCAAATGCAACTATGGGTCATGTGGCCATTTGAAATGGCAAATATGATCTTTCTTGTTACAAATGTCACTTCTCCATTCAGTCCTAAGTGATTGTCTCTGTCTACTCTGAGAATCCATCAGAACAAAAACTTGTTCTTCACAGTTTTGGGGTTTTTATCAGATATTTTGATGAAACAAAGAGGTTTTTTCATGTTTTTCTGAATTAATACATGCATTTGATTTAAGATTGAGAATTCATGCTTTCTGAGTATTTTGGGGTTTAATTTCCAAATTTTCAATCTTTTATTCTAGTATTTCTTGAAACAAAGTTTTATTTTAAATTCATTAATTCTTTGATTCATTATCTTATCTCTATGTGTTTAGAAGTATAAATAAAAATTAATGAAAGAAAAGCCAAAATGAAGAAATAAAGAAATAAATTGCTGGATTTGTTTCTCTTTCTTTGTATCTTATATTAAGTAATCTATTATTCTAACATGTACTGGTAGATTTGTTCTTCCTTTGCTTGGATATGTGCTATTTCCTTTAAATCAACTTTTTATTAAACTAGTGAGCTTAGTTTAATAAAAAAACCTAGACATATCTTAAAGTACTGGATAAGGAAAGCGTCCACCTTGTTCAGACCAAGAGATATGTCTCACTTTATCAGTATCCTAAAAGATGCTCTTTCTGTTTTTTATTAATACTATGTAAATCTCAAATTTATTTACAGAAGAAGTCCCAGATATTGTCTTGGGATTGTTTAATAGACAGAGGTAAAAAGTAAGCTTTTAAATCCAGTCTTTTCTGGTGTTTTTTATTTCTGCAAAACTTTGTAAATCACTACTTGAAATTTCCAGTGTTTATACAGATACTTGTGCCTTTCGGTGTAAATTAGTATCTCCTCAGTTAAAATGATCTCTTGCAATGATGGATTTCCAAAGCTATTTGAGATTATAGCCTGAAACACTTTCTCTGTTGAATAGGAACGCTTTCCCTCCTGAAGCTTCGCACCTAGAAATACTTAGATAACTTGTAGTTAATAATATAATACCCAGATTAATTGACTGGTTATGTTTGAAACACTGTTCCTCTCAGTTTGCAGCCTAGAAGATGTGGTGGAAAACATGTAGAATCTTTTGAATGGTTAAAAATATTTCAGTGTCCAAATAGCTGGTTCTTGCATCTGTGACATTCATATTTTGAAGAGTGGGTTCACTTGTACAGCCCATATACACGCAGACTGATTGAGGCCACAGAATAAGTATGGAAGACTGAAGCAATGTGGTCATTTCTGTCTTATGTAAACTACTTTTTTCATCAAAATATTTTCCTGTGATGTCCTTCCCCTAAAGCAAGAGTTCTGAAACTTTTTAGAAGTTCTGACCTCTGGGACTTTTTTTTCAGAGACAGGTTTGCATACCAGTTTAAAAAAAAATGAAGTCAATTGACAGAGTGGTTGGGTTGAAAATATGATTGAAGCTAAAAAAAAAAAAGACAAAGCATCTTATGTAGGTCCAAAAGAAAAAGCCGTGGGCCTTTCCTAAGTCTGTTCACAGTATGTTGAGAGCTACTCTTCCAAGAGGAAACATTACTAATAATCTTTATATCATGTTACATATGAGTCAGGAATGTTACTTTCATAGCTTCCTCCTTTATTCTGGGTCAGTTCCATTCCTAAGGACAAAAAGAGCATTACATCCTATTTTTGTCCTCTCAAATGTATCTTAAGTTTCCGGAGGCCCAGCGGCAATGACCCTCTGTGCAGTACTCCCAAATGCTTGGGGTGAGCTATTGTAGCTGCAGGGCATGTACCAAGACAGCTCCTTGTCCCACTGAAAACCCTGCAGCTTGCTTCTAGGACTTTGGTCTTTTACTGCAGCATGTGTTAAATTATAGCAAACAAATAGAAGATCTTCAAGCTGCTTACGGTTTTAATATTTCATCACTTTTTTCCTCTCATAAATATAGACATAGTCTAAACGTGGAGAAAATAGAAAAATCAGCAGGTATAATATTCTGCCCAAGTCAGTGGAACTACATTAGGACACCTGGGCTTCTTTTGTAACCTTTATTACATTATGGTACTATACAGCATGCCATTAAAGTAAATTCTGATCTCTGTTTGCAGTTCATCCTGCTTTTACCCAGAGATTTTTTTGTACTTTCTTGATGAAATTGAAATATGAAAAAGAGCTTTTAGGAAATCATACTAATAATCAATTACATAGTAATTTCACGAAAAATGATCTACTCTC
Organism: Colius striatus; assembly: GCF_028858725.1. Taxonomy (NCBI): domain Eukaryota; kingdom Metazoa; phylum Chordata; class Aves; order Coliiformes; family Coliidae; genus Colius; species Colius striatus. The sequence goes on along the minus strand of NC_084770.1, from coordinate 17,914,254 downwards.
CTGTCAGCACATTATAGTTCGTATGGAAAAACAAAAGCAAACCTAAATAACTAACTGCACAACCTGTCTATTGGTGTGACAGCTTTTTTATACCTGATGTCAATGGATTTTCATAACAAAGTGCAATTGCGGTGTTAATAATGCGTGATGGTTCCCTTTTTAATTGCAGTTTCAAGAAGGCAACCAGGTTGCAACTAATTCAATGTGTTTAATGTTGAGTTTTGAAGCATTCCCCTTTATTAACAAAAATCTCATATATATCAATACTTTAGAAACCAAACTTAATTTATCTAAAAGTTGTCAAGAGAAAATCAACACAACTTTTTTTCTGTATCCCTCACTTAATTAGCATTAGTACAGTTTCAACTTTTTCCTAGTTCTCTTAAATTTCCTCAGTATCCAGAGTGCATTTGCTGTATTTTCATATTGTATTTAATGTATATGGCTCAGAGAGATTCTCAAGCAATGGCCTTAGACCTCCTGCACAAAAGCTGTCCCACTAACTTTCTGCTTGTTTATGATGAGAAGGGTTTTTTTATCATACTCCTTTATGACAATGCCTGGTTGGTTTAAAATCCAGAAACAAAATAGTTGCTGGACTATTCTGCTGGATTATTCTGGTAACTCTTCTAAATCTTTATATCAGTTTTATGATTCACTTCATCCTTTATGTACTTCAGAGTTTTCTGCCATCCTAATCAAATCTGACAGCCCTTGATTTTAAATGTCTTGCTGCTATTCCTAGTTTCCTTGAGATCCTGCCTGTAGCTTTATATTTATTACCATTTATCCCTTTTTTGCCATGTTTGCTGCAGTAACATTTTTTTACATTTTGTAAATAGCTGCATTCAGTTTTGCTTTGAAACATGTTTTGCTTTATTGTAAATTTTTTAGAGAGTTGTGTTTTGAGTTACTGGTTTCTGGTTTTCAGCATCTAGGAAAATACTCTTAAGCAGTTCCCAATTAGAATTCATGATTTTTTATTTAAATTGAGCATGTACTAAGTGATTCCAATTTTTTTTTTTTCCCTTGCTTAGCTCTTTCTCCCAAGCAATTTGGTTCATAATTATTTTCATCTTTATGGAATTACCCATTTTAAAGAAAAAGGAATACATAATAAACTCTAAATTTTGTTTGATTATAACAAAGTGCATTAGTTTATAGTCACTTGCAGAAAGTTGCCATGAATTCTTTTGATGTCTTCAGTTGTGGAGACCATTATTATAAAGCATCTGTAAAAATAATCTGGCTTAATATATTAAAAAAATCTGTTTGGAAACTACATTATTTCACATACTCAGCTTGGATATCTAAATCACAGGAACAGATGGATTGCCCTAACTCAGGAGTAGTAATCTGTTCCAGAAAGGTCTGAATGTAGCTCAAGTTGAGAACGAGAAAGCAAATGAAGGAAGGAGATAGTAACCTCTTACATCAGATGTGCTTTCCTCAGAACAGTAACCTGCAACTACAGCCTAATACATATTTTTGAGGAAGGAGACCTTCTTCTGTAATTTCCAAAGCTTCATTTTATTTCCAGCAGTGGGTGGGTTTCAGGATTTGACTTCTTAGATTTAACTTTCTCTTTCTCTCTTTCTCTCCTACAGAAAAAGACAAGGTGGTCTCACAGTGTTATGCATGCTTCTGATTGTCTCTTTCCTCTATGGACTCTTCACATATATGAGGCATAGAACTGGCAGTCTCAAAAAACAATTTATTTTCTACAATTTGAGCTCGTATTAGCTAGGAAAACAGTTTCCTGGGTAGAAAATGGTGACTAGGAGTGCCCACTCAATGGGAAAGGCTTATGAGATGACAAAGAGTCTTTGTGGCAGAGCTTTTGTAAATGGTGAGCTGTGAAAAAGTTTCAGCTGAAGCCATTTTTAGTTGACATCAGTCATTCAGAGGAAGTGATCAGAAGAATTTCACTAAAAGATGAGGCTTCATTAGTTATTATACTCACATAATTACTCACATAATTACATAAAATATTATCCCTCCTCATTGTCCCTTAATCCCCTCTAAAGAGTTATTTTAGCATTACTTTTCCAATGATACTTTTTCTACCTAAGTTTCAGGGGCATCACCCCAGGTTATGTTTGTGTCCATAAAGAAGCAACTGCAATGGTGTTTCTCTATTTCTTAGCTACCTTGCAGGGATGTTTTCTCTCTGCATTTTACAGAGTTCTGAGTATATTTTTTTCTTCACAGTGGCACTTAGACCTAAATTAATACTTAATTCTCTTTTTTTTTTTTAATTTTATCTTTTTCCTCTGTCTGGTATTTTTCAGACAAATTTCTGGCTGCAGTGAGTTCACAACCTTTCCCCTGAGTACCTGTCTTTGCGGGTACTGCTAACTGCTGTGTCACTGCTATCTGGGAGTCCAGATGTTTTTAGGATGTGCTGGTAACTGTGCACTTGTTCTATACACTTCCACCTCTTCCATAGTAAGGACATGAAAAATTTTATGGATCCAGCTCCTCAGGACTGACAGTAATAAGTAAAGTATTTTTACCTTGCTGGATCTTTCTTACCTTTACCAATAAGGGTGTTATTTAAGTTGAAATTAGGTATTCGGAGTTTTAGTGGCCCTTTTTGGAAAACATCATGCAAATCCCTTTTGAGTTAAATTCAGTGAAGGGTCAAGCTGGGCTGGCACAGAAACCAGGACAAGTAAAACTGTGTTACTCCAGCTCTGTCTGGGTTAAGTAGCTTTACTGAACAGCAGGGCATAGGAGGCTGATCAGAGGACTGTGCTAATTCAGTTAAATCCTTTTCCATTTTAGAAATGTCACATTTAGAGAAGTATATGTCTGTATAGTGCTGTATTTTGTCATGCAAACATACTCTGATAAATCTTTCGATTCTAAGGTCAGTGACCCGTTCACAGATGAAACCACATTTTTCCCAGCTAAAACATCCAGATAGCATTGTACAGAATAAAATACAAAGTGATGAACTCAGACCCAAAGGCTGTACTTCTAGCCAGTGCCTATTATGTATGTGTATGTGTGAAGGTAAATTTAATGTAATGACAGGCTTTTAGAGATGCCTAATCTACATTTTTCTTACCCTAGAAATATGTGAATAGGAGTCTGACTTCATTTTCTGAATCCAAAAAGCACATCTTTTTATCCTATGCATGTATATTTATCCTATGCTTCTATGCATACTTTCCTTTTTGCCCGTTTGCAGTTCATTCAGGACTTTTTGAGTTGTATGCAAACATCTCAGAGCAGAATGGTGGCTTTTATTTTTTACCTGGACTATTTTCTCCTCCATATTCCAGAACACCTGCTTATATAGGAGAAGGGCATAGATGTCTACATAGATCTAGATAATCTATGGTTACAAGAGCTATTTAAAAAGTTTCTCATTTTTTTCTTTTCCTACATTGCCTCCTGTACAATTCTTTTTTGTAAACTTAGGAAAGTGCTGAAGCCTTTGTGGTTTTACTCTCAACAGTAGAGATTTTCCAATGAACAGAGTGTTCACTTTTGAGCGAGAAATTGTTCTTATTACAGCTTATGATCAAACCACAAGTGTATGATCGTGGCAAGAATTTGTGTTGGTTCTTTCCATATATGTGTTTATTGTTACAGCAGCTGAAAATCAGCTGCTTTCAGTTTTCCCTTTCTGAAGCCCACATAAGCAAAGGGATTTATTTTTCTTGATTGTTTAATTAAGTAGGATGTTCACCATGAACACCTGAATATTCCAAATTCTTAATAGCCTAGCAAGTTTTCAGAAAATTTTTGATTTGATGTGAGTAGTATCAAAAAAAGGAGTTTTACTTTAACAAAATTCAAGAACCTTTAAGAACTAATTAACTGAATTAATTTCAGTGGAGCAGGTGACGATAGCAGTTGTGCATGTTACACTCTTGCCACTCTTGCAATACCAGAGCTTGTGAAGTTTTTTATGATAGAGATAATGTAATGAAAACAAGCCTTCTAAACCTCAAAATACAATGAACACACTCACTAACACATACATATAAATATGTAAACCAGCAATCTATTCCAGTTGAAGTAAAGCATCATGTAGTTTTTTAATCTCCATTTTATCAAAAAGCTTGTTTAAGTCTCTTGTTTTCTCTTGTGACATCTGTATTTCCTGGATGTCTGGAACTGCTTTTACTAGCAATGTAGATTCCTTTTTTTTTTCCTTTCCCTTTTCCTCTTACTTTTATTCTTTCAGTCTTTCTTCCTACTGTTTAATCAACTCTACTCTTTTTTCCTTCATTGTCTCTCCCTTCATACTTTGCTTTTTGAGCTCCTGGCTACAAATACAAGATTGAAAGGGCAAATCTATTAAAAGAAATGGCAGTAGCTTTATGAGTCTCCCAGGAAAGAAGACAGTTTCCCTTTCTCCCACACCAGTGATTTCACCGGGGAAACTGACAGTTCATTTGCACAAATATATTTTCATCTTCTCCTGACTGAAGGAGCTGATGGTGTCAGGAAAATTCTAGGATGTACACCACACAACTTGAGAAGAAAACTGCAGAAGCCCTTAACTCCTTCAGAATATTAAAGAAACAAACAAATAAATACCTTTTCTGCTTTCTGTTCCTATATTCTGGCTTCATATAGTGTGCAGGAGCCTAGAGTAAATTTCCAGCAGAGGAAAGTCTTGTCTTTAGTGTTTCCAGGATGCTCCCAGCAAAGCTATTTCATGTAGGAAGGTACTGATCTTACAGAAGCATTTTTCTTTCCTTCTGTTCCCCATGTTTAGTGGTGCTCAGGGCTAAAGCCTTGGGACATCCTTTAGGTTTTCGCTTTTTTACTTTTTTAATACCTCCCACAAATTCAGTTTCTTCTGTTGTTTTCTCATGGGCCATTAATAACTTTTGCACTGAAATTGAATCTAAGAAGTTTCAGAGGCTCTAAAGAGATGCCCACTTTTTCTTGCAGGTTGGTTTACAAAATTGACAATTAAAAATTACTTCAATCAAAACTGATTTCAGAGCTCAGTTCCAAAAAAATAGCACGATTATAAAGGTGAAGCATAAAAAATAAAGAGGCTTTCTCTACTGCAAACTATGACCTTGTAAAGTCCCTTTACACCAACCAGGCTGTGGATTACTCATCGGATATTGTAAACACAATAATCATACTAGCACTGATGTTTCACTTCCAGCCTGGCTTTATATTTTGCTGGGGTTTCTAAAAGGCCTCAGCATTGTCATTTTTGTATTTTGTTCTGACAGACTTTCTTACTATGTGCCTACAAATCTATACAATTGTGACACATGGAATATACTCTGAATTGCTTTCACCACAGCTGAATCCCAAGAATTTTCCTTGAGCAGAGGCAACATTTGCCCTAGATGCTGTTTTGAGCCATTTTATAGAAATATGAATACACTACAAAAACTGGAACTGGCTTTAATTTTGAAAACAACTTGCTATATAGGTTCAGTATAGCAGAGCACGTAAATGCAGCCCAAACTGAATGTTTTATGAGGCCCTGTCCTCCTTACTGATATGGAAAGTGTATTTTGCAATAGGGTTTTGCATCTCATTACTTGCCAGATATATCAAAAGCAGTCTTACTGCTTGCTGTTTTATAGCAGTCACATTTTAAAATTGGTAAATCTTCATGGAGAAAGAGAAAAAAAACCAGCCAACATTCCACTAATTGTGGTTCCTCACTGCAGAAGGGGATTTACAAATAGTGCAACAGTGTTGAACATAAAATTATTACTAGATGCTCTGCCCTGACTTCTAGCAAGCTCTTGCCTAAAATTAATCAACTATAGAAAGTCAAAATAATGCTTTATGAATATAATGTAGCTTCAGTTGTAAAAATCTGTTTCCAGAATCAGAGATAGTGATGGAGGGATTCATTGAAGAGACAAACTAAAAATGCAATCCAACCTACAACTGTTATTCTTAAAGAGACAGACATAACCCAGAAGGACATCCAAACTATCAAACAAAACAAAACTAGTTTATTTTTGAAGCAACTTATTAATTAAGTCAGAAATAACTAAGAGGGAAAAACTGAAGATGCTTTCTACAGGAAATTTAAGTAGGGACACAAGTTATGAATACTCAATTTATTTCCAATTAATGAAATTCAATTTAAAAGGTAAAGTGAGCTTTCAATCCACAGTCCTTATACACACATATGTGTTCTGGAAAAATAATTAGTTTTAATTAGTGGTTAAAAAGTATTTAAAATATCCTGGTGTTGTGGGGAGAAAAAAGTGATGAAAATCTATATAAATCATATATACTTAGCTTTTTGATATTCTTCTAATGTCTACAGCAGTCAGGAAACTACTCCTATAGTTGTTGTATCATCCAATTAGAAAACATTTTATCTAAATATCCCTTTCCACTAACTTTTGCCAGCCTTTTCCAGTTGGCCTATCTATTTCTGATACAAGGGAAGTTCATGGACCTAATAAAATCATGTAAGGTAATCCTCTAGGAAAAGGTGATATTAATTAACTGGTTACTCCTCCCCATTACACAATTAACTATGTGACTAAAAGGGGACACTTTAAAGTCCCATACATATTGTCAGCCACTAGGAGACACTGAAGAGTAATTCAACAAGTGATTTCGAGTCCCGAGAGCTGGGATTTGCCTTCATTTCTATTTTAGCCTTCGTTGGCACAAAGATCAAACATCCCCAGAATCACTTCAAGCTTACACCTTCCATATGGCATAACATGGCATTACCAACTGCACCAGCAGAGGAGCTCTACTGGGTCTTGACGCACAATGTCCCTAAGAAGGGTTCACAACAAAAGCAGCAATTTTAGCTTGTTTCATAACAGACCTCAAGGAAGCAAGTCTTTGCTTCAAAGGATCTTTTAATAAATGTGAAGTGTGAGAGGAGAAAAAGCTAAACAGAAGTATAGTTACTGGAGAATTGTTAGTCCCTCCAGGGGGACTGCGTGGAGTTGCACACAAAACATACACACGTGTGCAAATAACAGCACTGATTCTCTGCACACATGTCTAATTTACCTGACTTATTTGTTTTTTAAAACCTTACTGGAAGCAAACAAATTGTATATTTTATTTATAAATACAACATTTTTGTATTTATAAATACAAAAAGTCCAGCTCATTGCTGAAATTCTTCCATGGACCACAGCACAGAACTCTGCAGATGAGGTGGAGTTTTATTACATGGCAGAGAGCAGTGCCAAATAAGCTGCGAAAGTAAAAACTTTGAAAAATCAAGGACAACTTTATTCTCATATTAAAATTCTTACTATCTTTTCACAACTACTTATTCTTTTGTATACACTGTGCATAGTAGTTCCCCTCTTACAATCTGCATTTGCAATAACTGGAGAATTGACATAATGTAGTAGCAGGAATAATTTTTATTTTTTTAATTAAAGTACTTTTTGGTGGTGATTTTTTGTATGCACACACGTGTTCCCAAGAGATAGCTCTGCTCTTCTTTCCATGAGAGCGTTCCTTAATTACTTTATACAGCTGAATAACAGATGCATAGCCACAATAGATCAAGAAAAAGCTTTCAAGATCTTCTGTATAAAAAAATGGCTTTTTAATGGGTGGTACTGGAGAGATTAGAGAACACAGCAGTAAGAGTACATAATTTACAGAGCAGTACATCAGCAAGTAGATCTCTGGCTGACTGCACTATTGCAAGATGTGTCAACCTACCATAGCATCCATCTTTCCTTTCTGACCTCACATCCTGTGTACATAACACACACAACAACATACATTTCTGCTTCAGTAGATAATGTGGGGGGAGAGTCGTTGACTTTCTCCTTCATTAGAAAGAGATAAGGAATTCCAAGGCAAACCAGCAGCACAAATAGAAAAGGCAGAAAGAAATTTCTAGTAATAGGATGGTGATTACAAAAAGAATATGTTGGTGTGGGAAAACACAGTTTTCTTTTCTCAGTGTAATGCTTGTCTCAATAGTTCAGTTGCTGTAGATGGTGACAGAAGAATACTTTTTCCCCCACAGTTCATCTAAACAGCTAAAGACATAACTGAATTCACAGAATCTCAAAGCCTGGAAGGGATACCTAGTCCAACTCCTCTGCCAAAGCAGGACCACCTAGAGTAGGTCACACAGGAACTTTTCCAGGTGGGTTTGGAATGCCTCTAGAGAAGGAGACTCCACAGCCCATCTGGGCAGCCCGTTCCACTGCTCCCTCACCTCAACAGTGAAGAAATTCTTCCTTATATTTCTTTGGAACCTCTTATGTTCCAGCTTGTACCTGTTCCCCCGTGCCCTATCATTGAGAAAAGCCTGTCTCCATCCTCCTGACACATGCCCTTTATGAATTCAACATCTACTAAGCTCCATAACATTCCTGTGGATGTTACTGATACAGTGCATAGGGCTACAGTAAAGCACCATGGGTACAAACTGCAGTTAGGAGGACATCAGAAAGATTTGTGAACTCTGAATAGTTCTTCATCATAGAATTGACTTGCAGTGTTAGAGATCAGAAAGCACCTTGGGGTGGTTGGGCACTACAGGTGTAGCAGGTTCTTGGTGAAGAGGGAGAAGTAAAAGGGGAGGGCCAGGGTCAGTTAAGAAGAGCACTTCTAGCTCTGTCCTGAGAAGAGTTCTTGCTGGAGTTCAAAGCTGCCTGAGAATTGTCTGTTGCATCTATCTCCCAAGAAAAGGTAAATCTGCCTGCTTTGCTATTTTTTGTAAGTCTGGTTTAACCAATGTTAAACAGTTAAGACTTTTTTTTCATTTGAGCTTTAGTAGAGACCTGCAGTAATTTAGTTTTTAGCTAAAAGTTAACAGAATTATTTGCTTTTACACAACAATATAGAACAACAGATCTCGCCTGCTTGAGGGTTTTATAGTTTGGACAATGCTAAAATATCTTACAGGGAATAAGTGGTGGGTAAATTTGGGAAGGTCCCAGGATTTATGAGATGACTATAACTTCAGAAAATAGAAAAAACACCACTGAACTTCATGCAGGCAACACAGTTCACCAATATGAAATGCTGATATAAATGCTTATACTTAAGTCAGTTGATAGTTCTTAGCAGTTCTGAAGTGGCCTAAAGCAGCTGTGTGCAATCCTCCTCTTTGCCTTTCCTGATGAGTGCAGTCACAGGTGCTCTATGTTAGGCTGGGGTCTGGGAAGGGTTAGAGTGATTCCTGGTTCTGCCACTGCTGATCTTTGTATTAGTGGAGTTTGTTGGGGTTTTTTTTTTGTTATTTTTATTCTTGATTGGTGATGGAATTTCTCAATTTCTGCCAAGACCATTGTAACTGGAGGTTTGCTATTGTCCTTCCTGCACAAATGTGGGACTTTGAAAGAGATTTTATAGCGTTTAATCTCTTTGTTTGGATTCCTTACGTGCTCTGTGGCACAAGATAATGATTTTTATGTTTGTATGTCAGCAATGTTAAAAAATTAGGTTGTTATAGTCCTCGAGAGAAACAAACACCGTTCAATTGGTTTGCCCTTTGCTATCCAGCTTTGACTTGAAGGGAGACTGTTGCTTTTTAAGAAACTGTTTCTATTTTAAAGAAGTCTTCAAAGGCTGACCTTTTGTGAACGGCTACACTTAAAATCACTTTTCAGTTGTAAAACTTGTGTGAGATGGAGTTACACTGAAAATATTGACATAAGGATGATAATAAAATTGACATCAAATGCTAATAATAATAAACATGCAGAAAGGCTGCCCTGAATTACTTCGTCAGCATACCAGGGTCTTGGCATAGCTCTATGTGTTAGGCTGGTATAACTACCTACAGGGCTGCCACTAAACATAATAAGCTATGGGTGTGCCTTCAACCTGCCCCCAACAGTGCTCCTCTAACTTACAGTATTGGGGCAGGGAGAGAAAAATCTCTCAACATAGGATTTATTGTTGTAAGTATTCTATAGGGAAAAACTGTAATTGTGGGAGGAGCTCTATATATGCTGAAGGACAAAATGTCCAGGGTTACTGTAGGAACTTGTAACAGTTTGCAATGGCAGCATGTAGATATGAAACACTTTGACTTTGGAGTAAGACTGAGGGAAGAAAAATGACATCTGGATGGACTTTTTCTTGGACAATCATGTTAGCTGTCAAATTAGATAAACTGATTTTTACAGTATGTTTTACTGTATGTTTTTAACTTTAGCACCTGTTTTCTATTTACCTGTCTTTGGGCTATTCACAAAATTTCCTCTGTTGCCTTGAGATTTTTACTCTATGTATCTCTTGCTCTCCCCACTGTTTACATGATTTATGTTTCCTTTGCTTAGGAAAGGAATTGGATAACATTGCTTAATAGAGTAAATGTGTTATCACACTGTAACACACTGTTAAATTTAAAGGTATATCTCAGTAGCAGTATGGATGGAGAAGGTGGGATATGCAAAAAGTAGTTTACTGACCTATGTGAGCTTCAGGGATTTCATTCAACAAGTGTGGTAACAGGTTTGTTTTGTGGAGCACGCACCACTCAAACTTGGAATCGATGTCAGCAGAGTGGTGCAGCACTCACACGTGTACTGGATTGAGTCACAGAATCATAGAATGGTAGAGGTTAGAAGGGACCTTTAGAGATCGTCTAGTCTAACGACCCTGCAGAAGCAGGTTCACCTAGATCATTTATGCTCATAAAAGTTTTTGTTCTATGGTATAGTGTCTGAAGATAATCTATGGCATGCATCAAGAAGAATGTGTCCAGCAGGTCAAGGGAGGTTCTCCTCCTGCTATACTGCGCCCTGGTGAGACCTCTTCTGGAGTCCTGTGTCCAGTTCTGGGCTCCCCAGCTCAAGAGGGACAGGGAACTGATGGAGACAGTCCAATGCAGGGCCACCAAGATAGTCAGGGGTCTGGAGCATCTGCCTTACGAAGAAAGGCTGCAGGAACTGGGGCTGTTTAGTCTGGAGAAGAAGAGACTGAGGGGATCTCATTAATATTTACAAATATCTAAATGGTGGGTGTCAGGAGGTTGGGGCATTGTTTTTTTTCTGTTATATCTTGTTACAGGACAAAGGGTAATGGAAGGAGGCTGGAACACAAAAGCTTCCACTAAGACTTAAGATAAACTATTTCACTGTTCAGGTGAGGGAGCCCTGGCACAGGCTGCCCAGGGAGAATGTGAAATCTCCTTCTCGGGAGGTTCTGAAAACGCACTTAGACACATTCCTGTGTGATCTGATCAAGGTGGACCTTCTTTAGCAGGGAGGTTGGACTAGATGATCTTCAAAGGTCACTTCCAACTCCTACCATTCTGTGATTCTATGAAAGTAAAAAGGATGGAACAGTTCTTGAAAATTGAGTGATCCCTCATGTTTCAACCAGTTACATGTGATGTCTTCAGCAGCAACTTTTATTCAAAGTATATGAATGAGAATCCTGAGAGCCTCAAGGCACTAAGTACAAGAGCTTCTAGTGGATTTGCATAGCCATCTCCATTACCAGTGAGCCAAGGGCTAGGGTCTGATACACAGAGAAAGGTGAGGAGTCATATTCACACTAAATAGATTGCTCAAAGAGCAAGTCATCTGTGGGAACTGGTGATATAACTCTCAGTTACGTCATTAAATGTCCACAGTGCTCCACAAGTGTAGGATCACTCCTTGGAATATCCAGTTCCTGAAAGAAATGTGAGATTTACACACTTGCAACACAGCTGAGTAGGATTTGAGATGTAATCTGTGGGTGAGTTAACTCACTGTTTTAGCAGAGCAGGTGGAGCTGGTTTTGCCTATCTGAGGGTGAAAAGCCCCACATTATTCATCATAATCTCTTACAGGAAAGGCTGGGGAACCGAGCATGCTGCTGCAGAGGTTCCAAGGGAAGATGCTTTTCTTCAAAGAAAACCTCCTAGAAGGCTTTTCCCTGTTTACCTCACCCCTCATTCAACACTAGCAAAGGTGATTTTTCCAGTGCTGCTCATTTTTCGTCTGTGATATGAAGCTACCAATTTACCTAGAGATCATCTTGAAGTCTAGCAGAGGTGCTTCAAAGATGAGTGGGACTGGTGTGGTTGTAGACATAAATTCTACTACTATGTCATACTGAGATCTGGGATTCCTTCCTGGGGCAACTAGATCCTGTAGTCACCAACCCTGGCAAAGATAAAATGAAGTGGAGTTGATGAGACATGTCCTCCCCCTGCCCTCACCTTTCCTCCTTTGTTGTACTGTACTGGATTGCACTTGTGGAATAGGCACATCTGAGGAAGGCAAGATTGATGATTATAAAGCACTAAAATGTTGGATATAAGATTTATAGGACAGTTTGTCAATTACATGAAGTTAACCAACGTAACCCAGTGACTGGTGTTAAAAGCAGCACACTTCCTGGCACAAAAAGGAAATTATGTGAAAAAGACTTCACATCTTGCTCTCCCAGGATTCAAAATGGTCTTTACATCTGTTGTCTGCAGAAGCTCTGTTAAGTGTTGCTGGCCTTTGCAGCCAAGAAGATGCTTTGCATCTGCTCTGAAAGGCTAGATCCCTTCTGAAAACATTAACCCAGCTTTGACAGATGCAGCTCAGCCAGAAGAATATAGGCTTTTGGCTCTATGCAATTTACAAATAACATACAGATGTATGTCCCAGATGCTTTGATACTTTCAAAATTCTTACTACAAAGGGAAGATAAATTAGGAATGGTAAGCAGGATGGAAAAGGGAAAGATGATGAGGCAGGAATAGGCAAGAGAAGGAATGAGATCCACTGGGGAGGGGAGGGAAGCTGAGGGAAAAATGTTATCAAGAGGGGCTCAGAGCAGATGCGATTGTGACTGTATGCATTATTAAATTCCTAAATGTTAATGTTAGGGGAGGGATTAAAACAACCTCTTTAAAATCAGTAGATGTCTTCTAAAGAATGTGAACATACTTGGTCTGGCAAAAATTGTGTCAAAGCAGTGTTGCAGCTGCTTTGTGTGAAAATGAACATGCATTTTTTTAAAACATGATATTAAGGAAAAAGGGTGACTGAAAGTAGAATTATTGCACTATGTCAGACCCCATCCAGATCTGAGTATTGCGCAAAGTTTGGCAAATGGCTTCATAATGGAAACATGGTCAGACTACAGAAGTCATGAATACATATAGGTTAATGTAAACAAGCATTTTTTTAACTTCTGGTTAACATATGGTATATATGAGAGTGAAATCTGGCTCTAAAAAAACCACAACCTGTACCTTTTCTATTCATGATAACTGCAGTATATATTTAGAACAGGAGTCCTAAAAGCTGTGTAGCTATTTAGCAGTAACCTGTAGTATTTCATCTTTGGTATCTTATGGTGAGTACTAAGCAACATTGTAGTGTACAGGTCACCTGAAAGGACAATTTTTGTCTAGAAGGTGTACTTCCTAAAGGGCATGAAACTCGCATGAGAAAGCACTACAAGCCTTAGGATTTGCAAACAGATCTTTTTAAAATGGTCTGTTGGGAAGGGAGTCTGCATCTACCTTTTTTTGCTTCTGGATCCAACACCAGTAGCAGCTAGTTTAACCCCACATGAGGGGAAAAGCTAATTATTTTCTTTTGCTTTCCTGGCTAATACTGCATTTCCATGCCTTCAGCTCACCAATCCAAATGACTATGTACCTGTTTATATACAAGGAAAAAAGCTTACATACAGGCAAGCTTCCTTATCTTTGCAAATTGCTCCCACCAGTATATACTGGATTTGGATTGATGAACCATTTCCTTTAGAGAAGATTAAACCCCTGGGTTCGGGGAACCTACTATCTTCCTCATAGCTTGCATAACTTAGCTGATAAGGAGAACTTGGTTTTTATCACAGAATTGTGTGTCTGCAAGAGGATAGCTGGTCTGACAAATTTTACTGCCGCCTCCATGAAAGCCATTACAATTCCCAGATGCACTTCAGGTCTTGGACGTAGGCTATACTGAGTGTTCCAAAGGTCTCATGACTTAGTGTTACTCTGTATGTTCAAATGAAAGGAGTATTAGTTAACATGCAAGTAGCAATATGAGTGAAGTAATTAAAATAGTTTCTTTTATACTGCAAACAGTAGTCTTCTAGGAAGCTTGCAACTGCAATAGCAAGGTTATCTCATGCTATCTCTGGAATAATGTACAGTTTTTACCTATAAAAACTTCAGAGACAAAGAAAAATGAAAGAGGCTTCACCTTCAAAAGCAGAAGCTCCAATTAGGAGCAAATTCTGAGACGCCTATGAAAGTTATCTTAAACACCACAACAGAAAGCATTAGTCTACAAGAAATAATTGTTTGGGCCATTAGAGACACAAGTACTCTCTTCTACCACCCTGCCCAGCTTTAAATCTGTCCATTTATCTCAATTACCAGCCAATGCTGAAGTGACTACACCTAAAACAAACCCTCATTAACCTCTCCTGCAAAATATCCTCCAAGGAGGGCCCACACCTCCTCACACCACACAGAAACCTGCATGTGTGCAAAGCAGCCCTCCCACTACTTGGGCAATCCCAAATGTGGCACCTGGAGGCATTTATTTCCTTTCCCTCAGAACTGAAGGGGAAAGAAGCAAGAGCAAGAAGAGGAAGGAGGAGGAGGCAGTAAGGTCCAGAAGGCCCAGCCCTGGGGCTGAGGGGATGCTCAGCCTCAGGGGAGGTGGTCATGGCCACTCTGCAAGGTTGGTCATGAAAGATGCCTCTCCACTGTCGCTGAGACCCTGAGATCTTGTATTCATTCGCCTTGCTGTCGTGTGTTCTTCAGCTTGGCAAGTCACTGTGGTGTCAGCTACGTTCATCAGAGCCCGTCAGTGGTAAATATTTGGTATTTATGCTTTTTTTTAAAGAAAATGATTATTCATTCAGGACTGAGAAACTGTAAAGCACGTGACTTCTTTTCTTTAAGACAAAGTGTAGCAACAGTGTTAATCTTCTGGGGACTTTTTAAATTTAAACTGCTAAATATAAAAATTAATGAGGTGTGAGGAGATGCAGGCTTTTGCATCTGTCTATCAACAACTTAAATATGGGAAAAGAAAATAGTCTGCTTGAATAGCATCTGATTGTGTGCTTTATTTTGATTCCTATCTTGGTTCTGAGAGGCACTTAGTGCACAGAAAAAGAGAGCACTTAATATCTGGCAAGACTAGCCTGTGTGTTGCAGTCTCTCAGAGAGTATTAATTTTCAAGGACAAAATAAAAAATGTTGAGACTAATGCTTCTTTTAAAGTTCCAGCAGAAAGCAGCTGTAGTGGGCTAGGCAGGCATCCACAAATGGGTGCAGTGGCTGGAGAAGCAAGTGCTGGCAGCACGTGTGGTACCTGGCAGTGGAGCTGTTTGCTTGCTCTGGTTTGTGTGCCTCAGTAGAATTTGATTTGATTTGTTGCTCTTGAGAGATGTTACGCCAAAATCAGCAGACAGCATTTTTTGGTCTGGACTGTAAAAGGTTTTATATTGTTTCTCCTCAGTTTCTATCCAAAAGGTAAAATCCTGTGGGCCTAAAACTTTTTTTCTTTAGTGATGTTGTTTTCCTTTGAGCATTTATGGTTAAGATTCAGCAAAGAGTATTCTAGTTTGCATTCTTTCTCCTTGGGAGTTTTGTAATACTCCTGAACAATGTTGGAGCTACTGTTATGGGGGTTTCTTTTTAATTCTGTAGCAATACATGAAGCACATCATTCATCTTTATATTGCACCAAACCCCTCAATTTTAATTAACTTATTTAAGGACTTTATTCTCTACCCATTGACACTAATTAAGAAGTTCCATTGGCTTTAGCTATCAGTCAGTGCTTTTGCTTGGGGCTAGATTCACTCAGGGGAGTTACACAATTAGCCACTGCAGTATCTTAACCCAAGGAGGTGAGTCTGAACTTCCACCTGCCTTAGAAACACAGCTGACTGATTCAAAGCTGCCAGAAGGACTCCACCTGGGCAGTATCTGAAGTCTGAACTACTGAGAAGCATCTTTTAAGGGGCTAGAGGTGGACAGAGAGACTGCCCAGGAGGTTCAGGACTCTGAGTTACCAGCCTCCACAGTCTGAGAGGTTTGGTTTGGGGCTGCACCATATGCAATTGCTGAATTTACCCCAGCTTTTTTGCTCATGTAGTTGCTATCTGGCATCATAGTGGTCTGCATGATCTGCTGAGCTGCTGCAGCTGGAATATAAAAGACTTGGGGTCTGTATAAGGGTAGGAAATACTTTGCATGAGCCCAGCAGAAGGTTAGGGAGATGAGCCTGGTTTAGTAGTTAAGGCCTTTACCTGGGAATGGCCAGACTGAATTTCAGTCCAAGTTTACTGTTGTTATTGTGGGTTAAAAACCCATTGGACAAAATAAAATAATCTTGGCAACAAAACGTTGAGCTTGTGGCTTACCTCAGATGGAACAGTTTTGTACAGAAGAACCAGAGTTACTGCTTCTTAAGAAGCTGGTGTGTGTTCAGTTTTTGTCATTAGGTGGTAGAAATTCAAATAAATCTTTCCTGGATCTGACTCCAAAGTATGTTGCATCTTGGATGATGGAGTTTGCCTAAGTATTAAGGTATAGCTTTCAAAGACTAGTGGCATGGGCGCATTGCTTTTCATGGAAATCTGTGGTTACTTTTTCAGTGTCCCTTCTTCTAAATAGTAGCAGATGGAATTTTTGCCTTGCCACGTGAAGAAAGTGAAGGTCTCCTGTGTGCATGTGTACATAAGTCAATTTTGAGAAATGAACAAAGCAATCTATCCTCTTTAGGTATTTACTAAAGGGAATGGGCTTTTCCCAAATACTCCGAAGTTTGTGTATCAAACAAAATAGCAAAAAAAGAGTTGTTTTTATCCCAGGCAGCAGCAATAATTGCTCTCTTTGTCCACAATCTTTTCTGCCATGTAACACACTCAGATACAGCTCACTATTTTTATTCTTTTAAAATTATTTCTAATACATAACTGGGAAAATTCATGTTTTTAAGCAGGCAGGTAACTTTCTTGAATTGAGATTGTACAGAATTAACAACAGATGTTTAAGTACATATAAATGACAACTGGTTTATTAAAACAGTATTTTATGAAATCAGTCTCTAAATATGAGAACGTCATCCATTGCATAAGGTGGTTGACACAGACTTTGATTTTAAAAGTTGAAATTATCCTATAGTTATTGTTTATTTCTTTATTCATTAACAGATTAAATGTTTTTCTAAAGCAATGCCAGATGAATTGAGCAAGAGGACAGAATATAGCCTAAGCCTGTACTATTTTTGTCCAATACTCATTAACCAAATGCATTTGGAGACAAATAGTGGGCTTGTTTCACTTACTGGGTATTATGCTGATGTAACTCCATGAAATTCTGAGGAGGTTTCTCTCATTTACACCAGTGTGAGTAAAGAAGAAAATCAGGTCTTGCATCTCTAGCAAAATGCAATTTGTTTGCCAGGAAGGCTGGATAAAATGTAGATATCACACAGGCAATATGCCTCTAGCTGCTCTGCTTACCACAAGCAGCTCAAAGAGAATTATTTAATCCTTGTTTGCATAATAACTTCTGATAAATAATTCAAGAACGTATGGCCTAAAGTTTTTTTAAGGCAGTGCCTGAGGGAGAAACATGATTCTGTTCCAGTTTTAACAAGGAACCAGGAACCCCAGCAGAGTTGTTAGAACTGTATTCAAGCTCTTCGGACGTGTTTTGGTGTAAAAGGTACAGTGAAATGCACAAGAGGACTTCAAGATATTTCATGGGGAGTTGTCACAAGAGGAAATACACCTCTGTGCAATGCAAATATTTATGTGTTTGTAGTGTGAGAGTAAACTAGCAGACTTGGAAGATAGCTCTTTAGTAACAGGATGTAATAGTGTAATCCATTAAATCAAATGTCTAGAGACTGGTGTTCAGTGAAAGAACTTTTTTTCTTTTCCTTTGTTTTCCTTATCACAACAAGATGCTTAATACAGACTTGGTGACAGTAAGTCCTTAAAATTGGCTTCTCTCTTTTTCCCCTCTCTCTTTTTAACATGTTAAAGTGATCTTGATTAAGGAATGAAAATAGGATCATTATTTTGGCTACTTTTTTCTTTCATACTTTGTAATTTTGTAAATTATGTATTTATCAGACCAAACCAATTATGTTAACCAACATAATAACTTGAATTTATCTCTGTCACATGGATTCAGATACCCTTATTACTTCTGTCTATTTACTGCAGTGGGGTTTGTTTTGAGTTAATGCATATCTGAATGTAAATAAGGAGACTAAATCAGGTCCTTACATTATTGATCTGGAAGGGGGAAAAAAAACTTGTTGGCAACCTAGAGCTTATCATTGCAATTTGAAGATTGCTTCCTGTCTGTCATGGTTTTTGACATCCATACCTACAGTGCCATATACAAACCTTGTATTTACTTATTAATGAAACAACAATCAACAACCATTTGTTTGGATTTTACAGCAAAATCTTGTTTGTTCTCATCTGATTCTCTGACTTGAATTTTATTTCAGTTGTGTTGTAGGAGAATTTTATATACCCATACACTTTCATTGGCCCTAGTTTTGCCTCTCTGTGAAATACACAAAGCTAAGTAAAGGTGGCATTGACGTTCCTAAAAGAAGGATATATAAAAGCTAATGTGGAAACATTTACCTGAAGCTTCTTAGCAAATGCAATAGCATGGTCCTTTCCAGACTGGCTTCTGTTAGTCATTCTGATTTGTGTATCAGTTACCTCAAAATACTTGTTTCTAAATATGAAAGTGTTGTGAAACTTCATTACAAGCAAAATTCTACCCTCATGCTGGTTGTACACATGTCTAATAGAAGTTATTTTTGGATTTATTTTTATTTACTTCGTATCTCCTCCTAATTCTGATATTATACAGAAAAAGCAAGTGCCAACTGAAGTCTTATTGGCTAGGTAGAAAGAGTAAGAGTTTCAGGAATCTAGTGTTTGTTCTTACCTGTTGCTAATAAACACCCTAGAGTTTTTGAGAGCTTTTAGCCTTCGTTAGGGTGCCTGATTTTCATGAACCTTTGAATGGAAGTAAGCAATTTGGAAAGAAATTAGTTACTCTTGCAGAAGGCTCATAAATGAAAAGAGTGCAAATTTGGCAGGAGGACAAAGTGAAATGTGAATGTAGTAATTGTTCAAACATTTTGCAAGGCTCTCCCAGGCAGGCTGTTAAAATGCAAGTGTGGATGACAGCTGTGTATCTCCAGGTGAGGATGATTTTATTTGAAAATCTGCTTTTGTTCTATGTAAGTGATTTGGCTATTGGAATTTCAACAAGGAGAAACAGTACGTGTACCATGCTTCATGTTCAGTTTTTCGCTGTATGTTTATCTGCCCAATTCCTGTTGAGACCCTTTGGTTAGAGTGTTCCCTGGAAAATCCTTTAGTATTTCATACGGTGCTTCTTTCATTCCTGAGGTGTAACAGTGCCATTTTAATCTCTCCATCTGTTGATGGCAGAAGATCAATACTGTGAAACTGTATATTAATACAAACCTCTGGTGTGTTTTGTTTGGCATTTTTATTATTTCTGTCTTTGATTATACAGACAGCCTGTCACAGTATCCAGTTATACCTGTAAGTTATGTTAGTCTTATTCTTTCAGGTCCTTTCTGCAGCATCATGTAGTCTTGATCAGTAAGATATTATACCTGTAACTGACTTGAAGTATTAGAGAAGTACCGCTGAGTTCAGGAACTATGTGTCTCCTAGCACCTGTATAAATTAGAGCAAATGAGAGGGAGACACATTTGCTGCTGAGCTCTTATTTTTATGTACAGAAAGCATGTTTTGTTCTAGATACCTTGATGACATGGAAACCAGACTGTGTATCTCTAAGGGCTTGTACTTTACAAAAGTGACAGTCAGCTTTATGTGTATAATACTGATAGCAGTGGCATTGATTCCACACTTTGTTCACAGTACTGAGACCTAATTTTGTGAGAGGTAACCCAATAACGGGGAAGCACAGGGGAAGAATGATACAACAGTATCTGCTCAGACAAGAAATAATAAAGATGTTTTAAAGGGAAATGGAGATTGTTTATATATATATTTATGTAGACCTTAACATCAAAGTGTAGACTCAGTTTTAGCAGTATCAGTGACTAGTGTTGTGAAGACCTATTCTGATACACACTGTCAAGCGAATGATATGGTGCTCTGCAGGCTCCAACTGTTGAACTTGGACAGTAGATTTCTTTTTAGTCTTAGTTTAAAAATAAATGGCAAGTCTTCTCTATGTGATAGAAGATAAGGAAGTAGCGAGTGTTAATCCATTCTGAACTGTGAGCTTACAAATTGAATGTTGATTGCAATTAGCCAGATTTTATTGTATCATTTGCATTGGAAATATTTCTGCAACTGACAAATGACAATGCCTAGTTATCTTTTTATTTCATATAAAAATTTTTTACTCCTACTCCTGTGAACTTCCTACCCAGAAGGTTATAAGATGGAAGTGCTGCCTCTTTTGTAGTGAAACGCCAGGAGTGTAATGTGTGTCTTGCCCTTCAGAAAAAGTGTCTTATGAAAACTAAATTAGTATAAATAGGTAACTAAAAGCATATTTTTTTAACATCTTCCACAGAAATTCTGTATTACAGGTAGTTGCAACTTGTTCATAGCCAATGCAGATTGTCTTATGTAGAGGAAACAAACACTCCTAAACAAACACTACAAAGTATATATGTCTGAAGCTCTGTTTGACACCATGGGCATTTTGATGTGTGTCACACCTCTTGCTACTGTAAAGAAAAAGACAGAGAAACTTAATTTAACAGTAAAATTCAGGAAAGTGGGGAAATGCTGCAGTCTGGATTTTTTTTTTTTGTTGTTTTCTCCTCACTTCCTGGCTGGTTTACTTGAACTGATATTAAGTTCATCTTGGACTGTAGCTGGTCATAGAGCAGAGTTTATTGTTTATGTACTGGTTAGCTGTGTGCAAAATATTTGGATCACTTGAGAATTAGGCTTCTTTTAGAAAAAATTATATTTTCCAAACATGAATCGTTTTAAATAAAACTAGATCTGCTTATCCCTGCTTTTGCAAGTGCAAAATTAAGGTTAATAAGGAGAAATACAGATGGTTTTAGTTTTCTGTATTTGTTGTAGTGGAATAAGTTCTTTAAGTGATCATTGCCACCTAGAAGCAAAATTTGGCATTTCTGGACCTGGCAAAAAAGTGACAAGATGGCCATGCAGTGCTGCTCCCATGCCTCCCCATTGTTGGGACTGACAGTCTCAAATCAGTACCTACAGAAGAGGAAGCCTCAGAGTTAACACTGCTGTTTATCAGGTGGTGTGTGTGGTTCATTGTAATGAAGGTCTTGGCTTGTGATTGTGTATATAAGTGAATAATTTATTCACAATGGTGATCTCGGTAACTTCAGGGAGACTACTCTCAGTGGTTTGCCGACTTGAGGCTGCCATATGTGAATTGTGGCTGTTGGAAGTTTTATAATTATGTAATTTTTTATTAAGTATTGCATATGAAATATATAAATTATGTTTCTCCAGAGCTAATGAGTAATGTGATACATGAAGTTACTCAGACGAAGGTGCTAGAGTTGCAGGAAGAAGTGTCATCTTATTTTCTAAGTGACATCAATTTGTGTGGCTAACATTTTAGTAATAAAAAGCAAAATGTAAATCTGTAGCCTGCTGTGAAGGGAAGTCTGCTGTTTCAATGAACACTGCAGGATCTATTCATAAATATTCATTAAATGGTGCCTACTGAAAATGAAATGTAAGCACTTAAGGTAATGGAATAAAAGTATTTGAGATGCCTTTTCAGACATGTTTGGAAACAGGATAGGGAAGAGCTAGGGTAAGTAGGGTAGTTTGACCTGCATCTTGATCTTAAAAGTTATAGAATAAAGCACTATCAGGTTAATGTCTCTAAAAGGCCTCGCCTCATGGCTTTTGATGGAAAACTAGTAGCATTTCCCCTGGACTGGACATGTGCAGTTACATCTTTCCCTGGCATTATGATGTCAGGATTTTCAGTTCTTTACATCAAGAAAAAATAGTGAAGTCTTGTGTAGCTCACAGTTCAGAAACTGCAAGATTATCTGCATAGGAGAGGAAAGAAAAAAAGCAAAGTTCCTCTTACGTTTTGTTTTAAAGTTTCCATTTTGTCTCTCACAAGTAGCAGGTCAAGAGGAGGATGAATAAAATAGGCTCCACTGCAGATGGAAGTGATTATGACTCTTCATTTTCTTCACATGACAGTAATTACATCTTTTCACACCATTGCTTTCCTGCACAAGGGTGATGCATACTGAGGATGCTTCTTGCTATGAGTAAGCCTGTGACTGGACAGTATGAAATGAGGGGCGGAAATATTTGTATGTATTGAATAAGTCCTGCATGGCTGTTGGTGACAGCTTGCACTCATCCCATCTAGTTTGAGGTGCTTTACTTAGGTAGCCAGGTTAGGAGCCAGGTGGCCCCACTGATCACATGTCCAGCAGAAAGGAAGCAAACTCAAGCCACCTTGGTCTGCTGTTGTCTTTCAGTCAGCTATTTGGGTAAACTAGCAAGCCTGCTCCAATGTTTGATGCTTCATTGTGTTGAAAGTGACTGTTGATGCCTGTAGGGGTGATTCATTTATTGTATCTCAGTGTATGCTACATATTTAAACAGATGGCATTTCTGAAAGTTTTGACAGGATCTCGAGTTAGCCATAGGTTTGAGATGTAACTGCCAGCACTGTTTCCTCAAAACAATTATGCTGACAGATACTACTGGGCTTCTAATCTCTAGAGCTTGGTTTTATTAGAACAGGGTAGCTTTTGAAATAGGGAGAACTCTGATCTGTAGCATGAGACAGAGTCCAAAGATTAGAAAAGCAAATTTCTTTACTGCCCATTGTGCCCTTGAATGAGGAGACAATTTTTTTTTGTCTGCTTTTGCTTTCTCAAGTCAGCAGTTTTCAGTGGCTCCATGGGCTGCGGAATCTGTGCAAAATTTGAATTCCCAGGTAAACATGCTCCCCTCGGTGCTCTATGAGCTGACAGTAGTTATGTTTCCTTCTTGTCTTGGGAATCCCAGTGCCTTGGGCTATTGGTGCCTCCTTTGCTTTTCCTGATGCATTTTGTGCTTCAGAAGGTCTTCAAGCTGAGAAATCTCTTCCATTGTAAGTGCAATAACCCGAAACAGGATAAGAAGGGCAATCTTTTTAACACAACATGACATTAAGCATTTACATAGCTGCCTCTCCTAAATTGCAGCCAGTGTTTCTTGTGAAGCAGACTGACTAGGTGTCAGAGCAGCTCCTCAAGTAAACCAAGGCATGGATACTTTGAAAAGCCAGGACTGGTTGGGACTGAGATGGTCTTAGGCTGCCAAATCAACTTGGTGGATGTTCTCATCCCACTTGTGAAAGGATAATGTGAGGGAGTTGATTCTTGAAGAATGTCTTTTTGGACAAATGTGTTTTGCCTCCTTGGTTAAGTAATTTTACTCAAAAGCTGTTTATTGAAAGAACAGGTGGAGTCATTGTTTCCCCTGAGCTTAGCATTGCTGTAGTGTGTTGCATTAAATCCTTTCTTGATGCCTTCATGGCTTGTTTAGTCTGAGTTCAGATAAGATTCACGTGTTGTATCAAGCTCTATCTGGAATTGTTAAGGAATATGCTCACCTTCCATATAGTTAAATTAATAACATCTAGAATTTAGTATATATTGAATCATTACTGCCTTTTTTTTTACAAGCTATAAGTAAATATGTATTTGCATACAGTATAACTCCTTAATTATTTAAGATTATATCTTTGACTAAAAGCATAACTGATTAAATCTTGTAGTTTTATTTTTTTATTTGAAAAAACCCCAGACTTCTGTAAATTTTTCATTATGGACAAGATTTTGGTGAAACATCAGTTAATAAATCTAATCTATTATTTTAAAGAATTTCCTGAGGAGGAGGAATACAAAGGTTTGCTTTTTCTTTCTTAAAAATAAAAAAAGCTTGGGGGAGATTTTCTTTAAAAAAAAAAACCAAACCAACGACTTCATAGTAGTATTATCAAGTGATAATACTACAGTATGGGTAATGAAAATGCAATAGCAAATATCCTGCTGGGATGAAGCTTGGACTTCTTTCAAATGTTGTGTAAGTCACAAGAGTGTCCACAGGACTTGACACACGCACAGTAATGTCACTATCAAGTGAATCACGTTCAGTTTCTGTTTAAAACTCATTTACTGTTTTGTTGCCCAAGCCATAACAAGGGGAGGGCGTGAGGTCTGTAAACTAGGGCAGATAACAACAATCCCTCATGGCAGCTTTTGCTGTTTTTGTTATTGCTCTTGACAGTGCCCACGCAGAGGCCTCACATCTGCTGTAGCTCTCACCAAGAGGCACAGAAGGGATAGGAGGAGGACCTGAGGCAGTGGAGAATTATCTCTTGGTAGGGATTATCAAAAGATCTTTCTTGAGATCTGATGGCAGCTGGCATACAGTAACATTGTGTGATGATCTGTTATCCTATTCCACGCTAGTATCTACATATTAGAACCGAACTTTAACTGTTGTGAACTTTCTCTGTATATTTTCTTCTGTTTCAGTCTCTTAATGTTCTGTGAGAACTACCATTACTAAATAGGCACCCTGCAAATGGTTGCAAACCAAACTTTTGTACCTTAAAATATTATGCGCGATATGCTAAGTTGTCCTTGTGTCTGTACACATCTCCCTCAAAAAAGGTAAAGGGAATAAGAGGGGAACCTATTCAAATACATAGACCGAGACATACTTAGAATTACAAATGCAGTATTTTGAATCCTTAATTATTAGTCTATGCTCAAAATTAGTCAGGCATTTTCTACTTCCCTTTGGAAGCTTGACACTATCAATTCAAAACTAAGAACTAGAAATGTTGAAATAATTAGAATAAATTGATTCAGGAAGCTGCTTTTCCCCATATCTCAAAGAAGAGAGTATAACTGATTTTTTTGAGCTTGTCTTTTGGTCATTAATTTGTTTACCTGCCATCATAGCTTACGTGTTGATTGTACCATTCTAGCTAAAGTTTTTAAGTTGCCAGCTGAAGATGTATCGCAAGATTGAACAAATGACCTTTACAGTGTAATAACATCCTTTAGCCATCAGGAATCAATGTGTTACATCTATCACTCCTACAGGCCTTAAGGTGTGTGCCTAGTTCTGTAGTGCCATTCCTGTAATAATGTTACAGATTTGAGAGAAACACTTCTCTCCAGTGCAGTTTTCACTAAAATTAGTACTGTTGTTACCTAATTTTTATTTCCATCATGGTGATGGAAAAACAAAATGTATTTTTGAACTAGCTATAATTTTATTGACCACGTTTTTACTGGGTTTTTTTTAACTGAAATTTTTATTTACCCTAGTTATTACTCTGGGAATAATCTTACCAGGACTTACTGTTTCAAAGAACAATTAGGTGCTTTTAATAATGCACTTGTAAAAGTGTACATTCCATAGCTAATAAAAAGGAATTTACTTTTGTAAGTGTTTGTAAACAAAGGGCAAATGTCTGCAGCAATTTACAATCTATATGGTAATAGAAAATAATGATTCACAAGGAGAACTTCAAAGGGTCTGATTTACCCTCTCGACTTGAAAATTAGAAGGCTTTAGCATTCACAAATGAAAATGTTAGCTTGTGTGAAGGTACAGAAGCCTTAGGATGATACTGGCAAGCCTTCTAAGTCGTTCCTTAATAGAGGTGTGATGTTGGCAAGGAATGCTGAAATGGATGTTGCCAGAAGTTGTTACTTATGCTTCACCTGGGAATGAACTGTTAAAATCAGAAGTAATTTTGTGAGGGGAAAGAAGTGACAGAATAATACAAGATCTGACTAAGTGGAAGAGGAACTAGAAATGTTGGTCATAAATGACCATCTGAAACAAATTTGAATGTGTCAATCCAGACCATTCTGGCATGTTAGTTCAGACCATGAGAGCACATCCCCTGTGAGTTAAGGAGAGCACAAAAGGATGAGATGAGATAACACTTGTTAAGACACAGCCTGTTACTGAGCTTTGTGAAGAGTCATGGTAAAAATGTCTCATCCTACAGAGAATAAATAAGAGTTGCTCTCCCAGTACTTGCAAAGTGCCTATCTCATGGTCTTCCGGGTGAAAGCCAACTGTTCCCTTACCCTCATATTATTTTCCTGCATCAGTTACACAGCCCTATTTATAAGAATTGTTAAATATAATTGTTTCCTTTGCAATAGCTGTGCCCACTCTGCTTCTGCACTCTTTGGTATGCTGTAGGAGGTGTTAGAATCTTCAAGTAGGTTTTTAAAACTCACTGCCTCTTAGAGAGGCAGAGCTCCCTGTTATACTCACCACCTCTGTTACCAGCCCTGTAGCTAACTTGCCAGAATCTGGATTTAAATCAAAACTTGTGAAATACTTCAGTAAGTTTACATTACATTTCATAGCCCAAGAGCTGTATATCAGACAATTCTGGGACCCGCTTTTCTGAAAGGATACTAGTCAGTTCTTTCACAGTGAATTTTTTCTGAATAATTTATGGAATCCTTGAGCCTGAAGGAAGAGAAAGGCTAAGAATGAAGTACACATGTGGATTCATCACACAGACTGAACAGTCAAAACCAGTCATGAACATCAAAGCACAGCCTTATTTACAGCTAAAGCTAATTTCAGGACAGTTAGACTGATGATGACATTATTGATGTGTTTACTTGAATCTGAAATGGAGATGTTACTTTGTTTGAGAACATACTATGTGTGAATATGTGGGCATCAGTAGTGTTTGCATTCAACTGAAAGGGAAACTGAACAAAGAAAGTGAGTCACCTTAAAACCGAGGGAGAATGACAGTGGATAAATATCTGTAACAACAGACAGATGTCAGGGATAAAGTCTCCTAGTGACAGTAATATTATTCTTTTATTTCCATAAGAGAAAAACCCCACATTTCTAAAATTAGACCAACCATTACGTGGGATTGGATGCTCATTAGGCTACAAGAAGACTGAAGTTAAATGCCATGTGACTTCTCACAAGAGCGCAAAATATTGTGTTTTGCTTAATATTGCTCCACACGTGCTTTGTTTGGAAACTGGACAGAGGTGGAAGAATGGCCATGTGCCTCCCGATGATTTTAGAAATGTTACTTCATTTCAGTCTTCTGGAAAGAAGCTCCTAAAGCTATCAAACCCCTGAATCAAAGATTGAGGTTTACCTCCAGTCAGTCCACACGAAGGACTGGCCATCTGCTGCTGCTGTGTGGGAGAGCTCCAGGACTTTGGAGAAACAACTTGACCGAAATGTGCTGTAGTTGCAGCTCCCTTTCATTTCTAGTTCATCAGTGTGAAAACCTGCAGCTATTGCAGCTATTAAGTGTGTACCTCTTACAGCCATTCTTTGTAAAATAGAAAAGTATACACTAATCTCTAGATATCTTTTTAGAAGACTCGGTAAAAGGCAGAAATGTGGGACTTAGTTGTAATTACATAAAGTTTTATTTGCATGGATACATCTTGGATGTAATGCCTAATACAACTCTAATGTTTATGTTAATAAGAAAATACTAATTAACAAGGTGGGATAACTCTCAGCATCTTTTTTTTCTTTGAGCATTGGGAGAATTAAATGAAATAGTGATTAATATGTTCTCATCCAATTATGTTTATCTTTCTGGTTAAAATTATTCATTGATCACTAATCACTGGTAGTTGTTTACAAACAGCAGTGTTCACATGGAGCATGCAGCATATTGAAGGTTTTTGCTATAATAGGAATTAATCGATGAAAACCACTCATGACTCATTATGAGGTGATACTATAAGGCTTTTCTTTTGTTTACTGCAGCAAGAGATTTGTCAAAACAGACATAGTTGCTCACAGCCAGCAGGAAAATGGTTTTCAGCATTAGATCACAGACACTATTTTTCTCTTTCTCTAATAATATTAAAGTTGAAAAACGATTATTCTGGTCCTCCTTTATTAAACAAGCTATTACAAAGCAAGTGAAGGATTTCTGCACCTTCAATTTTCCACCTAATAATAGTAAAATATATCCATTGTTGCCTTGACAATATTAATGCTATTTTTTTTCCCCCCCCAATGCCTAAAGCAAAGAGTCTCACCATTTTCTTTGCTAGCTTGAAACAAAGTGTGGCTTTAGATTTTTAATATTAAAGATAGGGATTTTTACTGGTTTTTCTTCACTGTAATTTGTTAATTGACAGGCTTGATATTTACCAGGAGAATAGACATAAAAGTTAACTAAATCTTCAAAATGGCTTTTGAATTATTCTTGATAATTATGTGTCTTTTTGCACCAACACATATCTATTAAATCCAAGATACGATAAAATGAACACATGTTAGATATGTGTGTAGGCAGAGTTAATGCCATCAACTTACTTTTTTTTTTTTCTAGTTTATCATGCCATGTTTCTGGTATTAAAGCTTCAGACACACTGGCTCTGGTATTTTTGGAGGTTCTCAAAACTCTGCTGATTTCTTAGAGAACGCTGAATTTGATGCCCTGAAAATAGGTAAATTTTGACTTCACAGTGTTCACTTTTGCAATCAGATGTGGGATGAGAAATAGCCCTTCCTAGTCATGTGCTCTGAATTTGAGGCTACAGCCATAGGCTCACTCTGTATCATCTCCAAGCAGTATGAAATCTGGGATGGAATGATCTTCATTGGAATATCCTTTAGATAATTCTCTTTAATTATTTATGTTGGAAATATTCCAAATGCAAAAAGAAGCTGAAACTTCTTAGATTATGCAGGTTCAAAGAGACTTCGGGGACATCCATTAATCTTTGCGTGCTGGATAGTTTGGTGTGCCGCTTCAATTATCTGGAGCTTGATCACTGTGTGTAATCATAATTTGTTCATAAAACTGCCCAGGCCTGTCAGCATACTGCTTGAAATTAAGCTGCTTCTGCTTGTGCAGAGCTTATGAAAAATTGAATGACAGTTCATTTTCACAAAACATGACAAACATAAAAGAAATTACGAATTAATTTTAAACCCTGCTTAGCAGGATCTTATCAGTTTGATGGAGCCCTTTGTCTTATGGAAGTCCCGCATCAGAGCTGATATGTTTAATTAGTATCAAGCATCTCAAAATGTTCATGACTGACAGGTTAGATCATTTGGTGTCCTCCTCCAATCTTCCCCTGAATTGCAGTTTCAAATATTACAGTTTTAGTTAGAGAAGCTGACTAACATAACTTTTCACACCTTGATATCAAATTATACACAGGAAAATGGAATTGCTATTGCAGATGAAGCAAAGACTGGCACAACCCATCAAATAAAAGATGAATGAAATCACATTTGCTGATGAGGAGTTCCTTTAGATCTCAGATTACAGTGTTCTAGCCTGGGAATATCACTCTGATTTGAACGTGAATATAATAATTTTTCAAGTGCTAAATGAAAACATAACTCATCTGCCACAAGCCATCAAGAGCTTCAAATAGGTTACTAGATACATACAATAAGTACTTTGGAGAGCACACAAGTTAAATACTGTTTCTTTTATTCAAGAATCCTGCCTGGATGTGAAGGAGACCTGGTTATTGGTAGGATTTGAAAGCAGCAGGCACCTTACGTGGTTCATTCTCCAAATAATTTTTTTCCAGAAGTATGTTGAGGTAGGCGTGTCACTAATGTGAAAATAAGGATTTGAGCCCAAAGCTGTGGTTAAAAGTTATTAATAGATACTGTCTGTCTTGGGGTGGGGGAAGTAGAATCATAGTACTTAAGGGTGTTAGACATAATTGGCTAGATTATCCTTTTCTCTCATTGAAGTGAAGACTTATAATTAATTGCACTGATTTCCTCAAGGTATTTCCTGAATTGTGATGTAAGAGGAACATGACTTGACCTATAGAACTGTAGAATGAATAAGTTTTAAATGTTTGAATATGTTCTGTCCCCACATATTTTTAGCAACCATAGAAAAAAAAAGTAGTATCATAGAATGATAGGGATTGGAAGGGACCTCCAGAGATCGTTCAGTCCAATCCTCCTGAAGAAGCAGATTCGCCTAGATCAGGTCGCATAGGAACATGTCCAGGTGGGTCTTGAAGACCTCCAAGGAAGGAGACTCCACAATATCTTGCTTGATATTGCTCTGATAATCACAAGGATGCCGATATTTTAGCCTTTGATAAGTTATGAGTCCTTCAGTAAAATTAGTCCATTTCTTTCTTGATAATTTCTGGACTTAACAGTAAGGTTCAGCTGCGCTTTGCATTGTTTACTCCTTCTGGCAGATTTTTCCATTGGTATTACTAGGGTAATTTGTTGGGAAAGGAGGACAAGTTTAGGCCTATTTCATGTATTTATTTTTTTATGTGCAAAAAGAGGGAGAAAAAAAATAAATTGATCTCAATTATCTGAAAGGAGAAATAAAACTTTTGGTTTGGGTTTTGTAGTTTTTTTTTCTTCCCTCTCTTCTCACCTCTACAAGACTGATTTTGGGACTTTTTTTTTTCTTCTTTCTTTGCATTTTTTTTTTCTTTAATTTTTTCTCTTCCACGATTCTCCTGTCTCTGACAGTCCCTCAGATCAACCCGTGTTCAGATTACACTGGTATAAATGGTTACAGTTTATACACCTGCAATGAGAGTTAGGGTTATGAGCAGACAGTATAGTTATGATCATGCTGAGGAAATATTATCCTGAAATTATAGTTTATATAAACCTTTCTGTGACTTTTGTAGTGTACTATGTAAAAAGTAGTAGAAAACTACTGTGTTTCGTAGTGTTCCACTGTGTATACTTTGAGCAGTCAAGTTGCACCTGCTGTGGTATTTACCATTTTGTTGGGGCAACAATGCACCTCAGATAAGCAACTTATCTGCATTACAGGTTCCTTTTATCATCCTTCTTTGTAGGCATTTCATTTCTGTTTGGCCCATTCTGGGGTGTATCTAGGTTTTCTCCTTCTCTGAAATTGGAAATACTGTAAACTGAAGAAGCAAAACCTGTTTCAAGAAACCAGGATTCTTTCAGCAGAAGAATATTTTTATGCTGGTAGCTGTGCTCTCCCCAGAGGAACCCTGGCTTAACTCTAAACTCAGCTGTCATTGCTAGTCTTTATTTCTCATCATTTCTAGAATTACTGTACTGTAAAAGTAATTTCTGAAATATCACAGATTAAGACAAAGTTTTTTTCTTTTTGTGTTATTCAACTGAGAGCTTTGCTATGTCTAAAACATGTTAGTGTTGGGGGAAAGTGCTTTTTACTTACCTTACACTTCACATTTAATAGCTACTAAAACTATTTACTCATTATGTAGCTACCAGCATAAAAAGCCTGTCCAATATGTATCATTGGTAATGAGCATACTGCCTTTTTTAATGCAATGATAAGAAATTCAGCTAATGAGGCACAACTAAGCAAATCAGTAGAAAGTGGAAGTTCAGTCCATGTGCTCAGTGTTCTTGTACTTTTGAATCTTCGAAAATCTGCTACTCTCTTAGGGGTTTTTTATTTGTCTTTATATATAAAAACCCACTAGGATCTTATAGTAGAGCAAACACACGTGTGTGGGATAAAGACA
Source organism: Colius striatus (assembly GCF_028858725.1). Lineage (NCBI taxonomy): Eukaryota > Metazoa > Chordata > Aves > Coliiformes > Coliidae > Colius > Colius striatus. The sequence continues at coordinate 17,882,794 of NC_084770.1, read as the reverse complement.
TTGAAATTTTTACACATATCATTATGAAACATTTGCTACATTCTTAAGGACATCGTGCAAGCTTCATACCTGCACACACAAGGTCACCCATCTGAACTCGAGTGGGATGGTTCCTTCTTTTTGTCAGGAAAAGATTGGATTTGACTATATTTGTAGGTTTCCTTGCTTATCTAGAAATGCACTGTTACAAGTGGTTTGTTTTTTCCTGCACCTCTGCAGTAAATTACGTGCTTCAGAGTAGTGGTGGGCACTCTGAAGTGGTCAGTCTGATGTTTATTATGATTTTGTATGATCTTGAGTGGCATGTGATTAAAGGGATGATTTTGAAGTTTCACATTGCAGCTTTGTTGGTGTACTTGGCAATTTTCAAGTGGTGCTAGTGTAGGAGTTGTGGAGTGTTTCTTTATACCCCTAATACAGTAACCCTTTAATGAATAGTCCTTTCCATCTACCTAGTGCTATATGCAGCTCAGCCTTTTAAGGGAAAATCAAGCATTTGATGCACGCTTAATGTCCAACTGTGGAAACTTGGATCTTCAGTGCTACCTTGAGTTCTCTTTCTGCCTTTTAGCACTCTTGGACATTAGCCAGAAGATGTGACAAACTGAACTTTCCCTCATATTATTTACTTTGATTTCCAAGTCCTTCACCTATTAACCTGAGTGTGCTCAAGTTATACTCCTAGAAATGTCTGCCAGTCTTGGCCTCAATGGCAACATTTTCTTCCAATCTCTAAACAGTCAATTTGTCCTGAAAATGGAGCTTCTGTACTAAACAACAGGGAGTAGAAGAGGGCAGGACAATTGCACAAAGCAAGAGACTTGAAGCACCTGACAAATACTTGGCTATGCAGTTCTTCCCACAGGAACATAATCAGCTCCCTTCACCCACCATCTGGAAGATGGTGCATTTTTGCCAGCAGAGGAACTTTCTCTGTAGTCCCCATCCTGCCTGCCTTCTGTTCTTTTCTCCACGAAGAGCATTTTCTCCCTTTCTGACTTCACAGACTGATCCAGAATCCCATGTGAGAAAGTAAATGGAAGTGGGAGTACTGTGGGATCTATATTTCTTATTTTTTTTAAGAAAAAAATAGAAAAGGAATGAAACCACCTTCTACTCAAGCTTTTTCCAGATTTGAGAACATTAAAGGTACTGACCTGGGGAAAAATAATGATCGATACTGGCCTTGAAATGAAGCTGTGCTTTTATTATTCTAAATCATATTTGAACAGCTTTGGTAGAATTTCATGGAGACAGCTGAAACAGACTGTGGTACAATAGCTTGAGGTTTATTTTGTTTTGTTTTCCCATCACTCCTTGCCTAGACTTTCTCTGCAATGGCACTTAAGTTCCGTTTGAAACCATGCTTGCTAGTGCCTCAGACACGAGTCTTCTGTGTAATGCAGACATTAAATCTGCTGGTCTGATATTGCCAGTGGTGAGAAAGGTGTCTTGGTTCTTAGTTCAGAATTGATTAGCAGCATTAGTCCTGCAGCACTAGTTTTGAGACTTCCTTGTTGCCTGTAGTAGGTGATTTACTTTTTGTTAAACTTAACTATCAAATTCTCATTGTTTTCTAACAGTGGTCACGTAAATGCATTGCAAGGACATTTAAATGGACCCCCCCGGATTAAATGTGATGTAGTTGCAGAATCTGTGACTGTAACACACCGCTTCTGCTTATATGACTGGAAACTGTAAAAGTCCATAAAGGTGTTAAATTTTTTTTATATTAGCCTGTAGCCTCTCTGAAATAGGTGGTCATGGTTACCTTTTCCCACACAAGCTGGCCTAGTGAATGGCAGGAATAGAGTGGAGAGCATCCAAGTTTGTATTGTGTGAACGTTACTGTCAGACTTAAGGTTACAGCCACCTCATTAGAAGTTGAGAGCGAGCTCCTCTACTGCTGTAAGGGCCAGTTAAACAAGATGTGAAAGATGTGCTATGTTGTAGAAAACTAAGAAAAAATTGCAACTATTGAATGCCATTTAATTAAAATATTTCTCATAGTAATAAAGCTGTTTCCTTTGCTTGTTCTTGATTTTGAACACTCATTCCTGCTGAGTTTTCTCATGTAGGACTGAGTACAGTGGTAATCAACATTGTGATTCAAACTTATCCTTTTATCCATTTTTTTTAACTGGAAGAATAACTGAATTTTTAAGAGCATATTCAAAGATTCAACCTGCAATCAAAGCATTCCTTAAAATAGTTCATCAGATGTTGGTTCTGTGAATGTATGTTTTTAGTCTTCATTCCTGTATTGCCCTTGATGTGCTGGTTAGCTCCTAGGGAGATGATTCAGAGTAGTAGTGAATTGATTCACTTGTATTGGAGCATCTACCAAAGAAATGTGGGCACATCATCCACAGTCATCTTATTTGTGATATTTACACTTAATAGGGAGGAGAGAGGTGAACCTCTGAGAGGGAGCTAGAAGTCAGATAAATGAATGAGACTAACACATTCTCAAATTATCAAGCCTAAAATCTTGGAAATGGAACACTGATATGGCAAAGTCAGCACAATCAGCCAGAGATCGTAGAATCATAAAATGGTAGGGATTGGAAGGGACCTTTAGAGATCATCCAGTCCAACTGCCCTGCAGAAGCAGGGTCACCTAGATAAGGTCCCATAGGAACGTGTCCAGGTAGGTCTTGAAGACCTCCAAGGAAGGAGACTCCACAACCCCTCTGGGCAGCCTGTGCCACTGCTCCAAGTTTAGTTGATCATTTATCTTGCAGAAAGAGAAATACAAGGGAATCAAGGACAGTTGTAGTTAACTGGTTACTCTGTAGTTTAAGACAGTTCAAGTATTCAGGTCACAATGTCCTGAAGTTCTTTCTCATCAGTTCTGAGTGTATTTTTTATAAATCAAGACTTCCCGTGCATGTTATTTCAGTGTGGTGTGCTATTGTTAAAAAAAAGAAGGACTTTGGGGAACTGTTCTTTCAAAAGGACTTGGTCGATGTGTATATTAATTATATAATAAAAATATTAGGTGCAAACCCCCCCCCCCCATCTTTTCCGGTCATGATTTTAACTACTAGTGGACCATGGATTACTTGGCATTAAACTTGTAGCTTCTGTCTTATTTTTTGAGCAACTTGGACTGGTATATTTAAGAAGTTATATATTCGTCTTCATTTAAGCAACTGTCAGAAAACTTTGAAAGTTTCTTTTGCAGAAATGTGAAGTGCAGCAACAAGAGTGGGGGATGTGATAATGAAAATTGCCCCAGTGGGTATAAAGACTGCATGGTAGCCTTAAAATTAGCAGAGGCAATAGTATAAATAATGTTTTGCATTACTGCATCAATTACCTTGTTCACCATGCCATTGAAGAATGGAATTTAATAAATTCCATCTCTTGCTGTTGAAGGATATTAGCCATCCATCTACTGAGAGGTTTTAATTTGCAGAGACATGAAAAGGTGTTTGACATGAGTGCTCGTTGAGTGCAAAGCAATGACAGGCATTTGTGTCTGTTTAGCTGCAATTTTGAAGAATCCTTTCAGAACAAGGATTTCTATGAAATAATTTGATAACTGTAGTTTGATTTGCATGATATAAGAAATCGACATGTATATTCTAAAATTTACAAAGCAATTAAGACTTCTGTTTCCCTCTGCCTCAGAATCCGGTTGAGGCAGGAAATACAAAGCATGAACTTCAAAATATTAATGAAGTGACTACTATGTGTGCTTTTAAAAAAAATTAGTGGAAGGATGAGGAGACTTTCAAAGAGGGAAATTTAGTTATCTGAATTTATTGTGACCTGTTGTTATTACAATAATTTCTGAGATAAGGGACTAATTTTTATTCAAAGGTATTAATGCTCTGAAGTTCTGTAGGAATTTGAAGCTCCATGTTAAGAGCAAAACATTTGTTGAAGAATGGTGCACTGTGAGCCTGTTAGGCACTTATCTGGGAAATCCAGTTATTATTGTTTCTGGGTTCTGCTGGAATGGAACTATTATAAAAACATGATCCAACCCCACAGTTGGAGCCATCCAATATAATATATGCAAATAATTTTTTTTCGGTCTTTTTCTTGAGAAGTAGTTTTAATTATAAATCAGAGAATATATAAATATTGCTAAAATAGCTTTCTGTATTGCATTCAGTCCCAAGAATGATCACCAAGGAGTTTGATTAAAAGAGTCAGAGCTGTGCTAACGGCAGTGTGTTCCAGTGTGGTAGAGCCTTTATTAAAATTCCAATTAAAAATCACCAAGAGGAAGGCTGCTATTTGTATTACTTGTCCTGGAAGCTACAGGCATCTGTGTCCAGTAGAAAGCTTTTTTTTTTTTTTCCTTGTTAATTACATTCACATTTGTAACACTAATGTCTAGAAAGGTAGAGAAGCAGGATCAGGGCTTGGGGGCTCGTGGATAAATTATTGGTTTCTGTAATTGTGTTTGGACTATGTATATACAAAAGTAGGTTAATGTATTTAACATGAATGTGTGTCCTTTTGTATGTCAAAGGATTAAAATAACAAGAAACCACGTCTCACGGACCATTTACATATATTTGAATTGTTTGTAAAGGATATTCTCTCTTTGAATGACTCTATAAACATTAATGAAACCAGACTGTATTTTCTTGGGATTCTTGCAAAGTTTGAAGAAGCTGTTTGTCAAGTATCATTATGGAGAAGCAACGTGACTGTAATTTATAGAAGATGTAGATATTGTATAACTTTTGTAGCCAGTGGATGCTCTTAACAAATGTATGTCCATGGGTGACTGGAGATAAGTGTGTGAAAGACTACTTGGAGGAAAAGCTCTGATCCTGAGTACTATCAGGCATTTGTTTTTAATCAGTCTAGTGTTCTTGAAGCCAAAGGGATTAGGTATGTGTTTGCAGCTTTTTAGGATTTGCTTATGAGAATATTTATATGAAATTAATTATAAGGAATATTGAAATTGTAACTTGTAGTTTGTATTTGAGAAGACAGGATTTTGTATGGAACTCAAACCGTTTTCTAGCACTACTCTGGAGGATACATCTAGCTTAAGATCAGGAATATAATAGCTTCTTCCCCGTTTATTTTTGGACAAACCCACTTGTCTGTAATAGTCTTGAATGCCCTTACATTTGCTGGTCCCAACAGTGGATGAGATCGCTGGCAAAACTAATTTTCTAAAAGGAACCAGTGATATTTTTGGCAAACACCTACCTCCCAATATCCAGCATGGGTTGGATATCACTGAGTCACCTTGTAACGAGTGTAAACTCAAGCAGCATCTTCAGGTAATGTTAGAAAAGCTTTTGCACAGGTCATGGGGCTCTGGATCTTTGACTCTGCTACTTCTTGGTGATTTCTGTGATATCTATGCTGTGACTGGAGATACAGAACTGTGCTCTCTAGACAGTTGTGTTGTCTGGGCATGCTGCCATGCATGCTCTCGAGCTGTGTGTATCACCTCCTTGAGACGTAACTGCTCCACTTCCACCAGCCTAGGAGAGCCTGCAGCTGAGGAAGGGTGCTGCATGGACGCCCATGATGTTATTTTTAATCTTTACTGTGACTAACTGCATGAATCTCTTGATGGCTTTAATGAAGTTTACAGCAGTTACTTAACGTTGTACACAGTATTTGCTGTAGGTGACAATGGTAAGATTTGCTGAATTTGCAGCTCTATGAAGTGTAGCACTGAAACAGCTTAAGGCTTCATCAGTTCTAGTTCTGCCATTAAGCATTGCCACAATCTGCAAAATGAATATGGTTGACATCTGAGAAGGTTATGCTAATTGGTTTAGCAGAAGTCATTCCATGGATTAGATTAAGTGAATTAATAGTTTTAATTTTAATAGGAAGAACAATTGAAAGCAACTCTAAAATCAGACCGTCCTAAAAAAGATAACTAGTCTGTAAATGTGTCTCTTTCTGGAGGTGATGGTGGTGATAATAAACAATGTTTATTCTAAACATGTTATTCTAAATACCTCTATGTATATCTTTTAATAGAGATATTCAAGAGTAAGTCTAATACGTAAATTTCAGGTTTTGGTTCATACCTATGTGTATTTCCTGTACTACTGTACAAGTAAAAGGTAGAAATTCATAAGTGTAGTAAAATAATTGAATGTTATAAATGTAGAATTTTTAAGAATTAAACTCTGTCTTTTCAGATTTGCAAGTAGGTCTTTTTAGTATGATAGATGCAGAACCATTTAATCATTTCAAGTTCATTTTTTTCTGTTTCAGTATAGGGGATCTGCTCAGTTGTGCTCGTCTCTATCTGCGTGATTAAAACTATTATACATATCTCTATTTCCTCCTCAGAGAAGCTATTCTGCCTTTCATTTAATGCCCTTCTCTTGTATATTTGTTAGAGGCAGTTTGGACTCCCAGCAAGAAGCTTCCTCCCACCCACCTTAGGAAGCCACTTAAACACCAAAATTGTGAAGAATGTTGCTAAAGGAAGGAGAATGTTTATACTTCTATATATAACTTAAAGTTTTGGAGCCACACTATAGGAGTGTGAAACATCTATAGATTAGGAACTTACAGTAAGAAGTTATGATGGTGAAAAGAATTTAAATGTAAGAATGAAACAAATGGAATTGGACTAAGTTAAAAACTGTAGTTATTTTGTTTTCTGCCTTATGATTTCACTCATCATAACACCAAGAGACCTAAACGTGCATCAAGACCCCACTATTCTGAAGAGCTTAAGGTCTAAGCATGTGGGCCAGGATAGATTTGAATATCATTGAACATGTGATTGTGGCATATTTAGACATACCTCTGCATTATTTATGAGTGACGACAGTACTGATGGAACAAACTGAAGTTTCGTGTAAGGTTGTGGAGAAAAGGAAAAAATCCTCAGAGAGGGATCAGACTGGCAGGAGAACAACTCTGGCAGAACAGATGAAATGAAGCAAAGTACTTCATGAAGTCATTATTGTATTTTAACAGTTCATTGTGGATTAATCACTGTATCAGCTACTGTAAAAACAGATATGTAAGCCCTATCACTATTCAGTGGAGATTTAGCAAGTAAATCTCTGATCCTCTGAGGACTTCTGTACTGTTGCTGTTGCTGAACCCCTAAACTTTCATGTGTATTTTGTAGATAAAGATATTGAAGACCTGTTGAGTTCAGAGAGAACTCTTAAGCAGAATTTCAGCTTTCAGCAAGCTGTCCCACTCAGGGCTGTACTGTAGCTTTAAGTCCTGAACATATGGTATGAATTATTTTATAGGCATAGTTTAGAGAATTTATTGGACTCAACTTTTCAGAATCAGTCTACTGCAAGAAGCCTTTAGCTATCTAAAACAATGTGATAGCTCCGTATGAACTTTGATTTTGTTTTTTATCTCCCTTTTTTGACATGTTTTACCCTTTTTCAACATGTTTCAACCTGGCTTAAACCATTGTTTTAAGGGTAGTGACTGTCAGTATATGTCTCTTCTGTGCTAATGTTTGTGAGGATGAATGTCTTAGGTTAACAGACATCACCTCTGTAGTCTGACTCACAATGTTTATCTCTGTTAAAGGCAACTGGTGGGATTTTTTTTTTTTAATCTCAAATATAATTGTCCATTTTTATTTTTGAATTGGTAAATGGCTTGCTTGGATTGAGTTTCTAATTAAGATTGTTTTTACATTGGGATGTTTATTTTGCAGGGTGATTATTTCCAGTAATGCATCTCAGATAAACAGGCAACAGCAAGCCACAAGCAAATCCATCACTAATTCTAGCATTATCAATCACTTTTTTAAGCTAAGGCACAAAATCTCCAAAGCGAAACGTTTAACTCTGTTCAATGTATTACTGTATGTCAGCTGTTGATAGAGAGGTTTTTTCATGATTTTGGAAGTGTCACACTCCACTTAGAATCCTCTAGCATTTCCATTGATAAATACTGAGGCATAACTGTCATTTGCATGAATGGAAGCTGTAATTATAAATGTACTTACGACCTGTGTTGCAGTCAGGAATGTAGAGAGGGATGTTTCTGAATGTAGAAATATAAATAAGTTATAAATGTTCACTCTTTAGCATGGAAATTATATTTTGGAGCATTGAGGTGCATTTTGTTATTCAAAATAATAGTATTAGGAGGTTGAACTTTTAGTCTTTAGTATGTTGTAATTAACTTGTTCATCATGTAAATAAGTTTGGCACTAGCAGTATGTCCATTTATCAAACATGAGAAACAAGTGTGAGCATTTTCTTGGTAAACTGAAGATTTAAAGTATAATGAAGACCAGCACCATTGGAGAGGAGCCTGCACCTCCGTAGGACTGTATCCACAATCACTTTATTATTATTACCTTTGGATAAAAATTGTTTAGGGAACATGCTGTTGTATTCAAAACATGAAGTAACTTTTGAGCTAATGAAAAGCTGTGGTTTGCTTTTACAGGAAATTAAAAATACTTAAAAAAAAAAAATCCAGTTCTCATTGTGAAATTAAATTTTCTAAACTTTACCTGCTTAGTTTAGATTATTTTGAAATTAAATTGATCCTAAAAGTCAGCAACCATTGCTTTTTCATCTTCTTAGAACTTGACCTTCAGAAATGGAATTTGGGTGCTTTCCTGTAAATATCTTCCAGATAAAGATGATCCAAGTATAAAAACATACTAATGTGCAGTAATAGCACTGAGCAAAATCTGAAGCTGGCAGGAAGGCACTCAATGTCCATTCAGTTTGTATTCACTAGGATTGGAAATACCAGAATTTTTATCAAGCACCTAAAATACATAGACAGTTGGATGACTGTAGGAGAGGGTGAGGTGCTCTGAGATGTCTTAATCTGCAACCTGTCCAAATGAACAGCTGTTCTGCGATGCTTTCTCCAACGAAGGAACAGAGGTGTACCAGCCACTTGTTTTGCTGGCATCAGTCAAAGGATTTACTAGACTGGAGCAGCCCTTTAGCTAGCCCAGAGGCTTCTGAAGTGCCCCGAGGCCATATAGATTTGCCAAGTGCATCTCTTTGGTAGTTATTGGAGAAGCAGGAGTACCTGATAGTTCTGGTCATGATCCAGAAAGATATGTGAGCTAGGATATTTCCCAAATTTTTTTACAGTTCAAGTTATCTGTCTTCCCTCTCAAACGTCTGTTTGATGTCCTTTCACCGAAGAACACAAAGATTGTTCTGTATAATTTTTAATTAATAGTATAAAGATGAGGCAATTGTCCAATGCAAAATGGTTTTTTTTTAGTTAATTTCGATGAAATGAACAAAACAGTGATGCTATTTGAATATTCATTGTTATTTCTGCTTTATATCAACAGTTCTTTGCAAACACTGTGAGTTTGTCATCTGTGCAGTAATAGTAGCTACATTTATCGGGCTCCATTCAAAATGAACCTGCTTTGATTTCTGTGGTGTTCGTGCTATAGATTAACAGTAATGAAATTGGTTAAATGAATAACATGTAGGATCTTTTGTACAGCCAGATGATGTGTTGTACTTTGTACAATGGAGTTGGCAATGTGGATAAGTGATTGTAATAAAAGCCAATAACTAAAAAAGCTGTAATACTGTAAACAAAGGTCATGTAAAAATTCATGGTTTAACTATGCCTCATGTTGTCAGTATCAGGATTAGTAATCTTCAGTTTTTATAGTGCTGCTAAAACATTTTAACAAAAATTTTGTATAAGCATTCTTTCAAGTAATTTAAAAATAAAGCGTCCATTAACTATCCTATAACAACTGCAACTTAAGTTTCCACTTCTGTGTTTGATATAGGCTTCACCATTTATTTTTTTAATGAGTCAATGTTTAAAATTGCTTCAAATACAGAATGCAGAACTTGTTCACATTTTTTGCAGGGATCATCTTAACACAACCAGAATTACAAGTAGTAACTATAAATTTATCTTTGCCTAGACTCTTTGGGTTAAATAAGCTATTAATAAACAAAAGAGATTCAGGGTCATTTTAATAAGGGGCAAGGAACTGAGCTGCTAAACTACAAAGTACTTCCTGAATCCTATTTGGAGTTCCTTGCAAACTGCTCCCAAGAAGTTGTTGCTAAGAAACACTATCAAGTGTGTAGCTACTCTAGAGCAATTTCTCCTTTACCCTTTCTGACACATTGAAAATATAAAAGACAAACCTGACTTTTACCACTATTTTGATAAGGTATCTATGTGCTTCCATTTAAAAAAAAAAAATGGACAGAGAAAGACTGGATATTATAATTTATTGAGCTTTACAACCCCTTACACACAGAGGTCTTTTTGTCACTTGTGTTTAAAAAGCAGTTGCTGTGACTCAGATTATTGGAACAATTCCTCGGAAGTAAAAAATTAAATTTCCAGTTTCTCGAATCCATTCTAATTGGTTTGATGCATGTGCTGGGAGAATAATTGATTGACACTAAGATCACTAAGCAAAGAGTGAGCTAACAGAATCAGATTAATGGAAACATATGGTAATTACAACTGTGAAAAAACAACTTAGAATTTATAATGCTGCCTTAGGGCAAATAATCAGATGTGTTATCAGTGAACAATTAGTGTTGATAGAAGTTGTCTTGTATGTATAGGATTACCATGAATAGTTACAGATGTTTTTTAACTGAAAGATTTATCGGAAGTTTCCTGCCTAAAATAGGCGTGACATGTAAACACATTGTTTATGATAACAAATAAAATCAAATCAATTCCTGCAGAATGCTTCATGGCAGAAGATCAAAGCTTATGTATGCTTTTCATTTATATTGTATAAAAGATTAATTTCATGCCCTTTATTGCATTATATTAATTGATTTCCCCTGTATGTTATTAATGAATATTCCTGTAACAGCTGTCAAAATACTGGAGTATATTAATAATGGAAGTAAAAAATTAGCTTTATGGCTGCAAAAACCTCTGCGTTTTCCAAGAGGAAGAAAAAAAATCGTATGTGACAAAAAAGAAGTAGGAAATACCTACCATGTAGAACTTAAAAGTTGACTCCTGAGGTCAGGTAGTTCTGAAGAATCAACATTTGGTGAACTGTGTTACCTTTCTCTGTCCAATATCCTTCAGTGTAGTATAGAGATCCAGAACCTATTGGGAAGTATAGTGGAAGACAAACAGAAGTATATCTCAGCCATCATTGGCATGGAAAGGTGATAAAGAAAATCTAGGGAGAAAGGAAGAAATAAAGATGACCACGTGGTTCCCAGTTTAAGAAGAGAAAAACTGCTGTTAATTTTTCTCTAAATTTATTTAGGAAAACTGTAGTTTCGGGGTTTTATTTTTTTTTTTTACATTTTCTTGATTGCAAAAGAAAAGTAAGTAGCTTGTTTTGTGTATTCTTGTGCAAATACATAGTGGAGTGTGTTTGTGCAAGGGTTACCTGTAAGATATGGTAGGATTGGAGTCTTGTTTATGTTTAGCAATAAATTACATGTGTATATAGACTCAAACGTTGAGTAAGATACTGTAGCTCCACCTCATGTGATGAAATCCTCTGTTACAGAAGTGAATAATAAAGGCTTTCATGTCATTAGTATAATGCAAGTGGGGCTGGAAATATACTCCTGAAGGTTTCAGAAAGAGATACCTTCAGCATCAATTAGATGCCCATAATCTTAAGGAATATAGCTCTCTAACTTTCAAATCTAGTTTAGCCTTTAATGATATGCAAAATTATGTTAACACTGGATCCAGCATTCAGCAAGACTGCTGTATCTCATTTGCTCACAACTACTTTTCCTTGAGTGTTAGACTCTTTACCATACCACAATCTAAAGCCTGAATCTTCCTGCACCTGGATCAGGATATACTCTGGTATTACAACATACTAGTCACCATCTCATCACAGGATTCACTGTTCTGTAGCAGTTGGGGAGATTTTATTTGCCCTTGAATCATTAAATAGAATGTTGCTAAATTCAAGTATTTCTGAAAAGGATTGTTGGTACAGGTAAAGTTCTTAATGATATATCCTACAAGTGAGCAGTCAAGGAGAAAACAGGGAAGAGAAACTTTTAGCTTTAAAAATCATGTCAAACATGCTCTGCTTGCAACTTATCACAGTCACAGTTTTGATTTCATGTAAGTGTGCACAACTTCTGGTAGTGGATCTCCTTCTTTAGAAGAAGCAGCTGTGATCTAGAACAGGGATCATTGAAATGAAAATAATCTTAGACTTTTTTCTTGACAGCTATGCAATTTAGAGCTGGGCATTGCCTTGCACAAAATGTACAGCTTTTTTTATTTTTAAGTGAAAGCTCTCAGGTGAAAAACCCAAGTCTTTCATTTTTCATGTTTCCATCTTATTTCCTTGCTGTAAATTTCATTCTTATTCTTCTCTCAGAGCTTGCATCAAAATGGGTCTGGAAAAAAATATTCCTTGAGATATTTGACAACCTTTTTCTTGCTTCTGCCTGTTGTACTTTACCACAAAACAAAAAGAAAATTTCTGCTTCTATGGAAATTAAAAAAAATTCATGTGACTTCCAAGATCCTGTGATACCAGTGGTGATAATGCAGTTGTATATTCCATTGGCTACTTGGTTAATCCTCACTTTTAATCATAGTTAACAGCAATATGTACCTCCTCAAAATATTGTCATTATGATTTAAACCATGAGTTAGAAAACATCTTACAGCTGTTGCGCAAAATGTTTGTATAGTAATGCATATTCATGAATATTTCATACAATAACACTTATTAATTTGTTTTTTTCAGAGAAACAACTAAATGATACCTTATAAATTGATGTTTGGCAAATAATGCATTTGTTTTTCATGGCTGGTGTCAGTGATGTATGAATCTCCCTACATGTACTTTCTCACTAAAGATTGCAAAAAGCTTCTTTGCGGAGGATTGAAATATCATCGAGGCAAATGATTTTCCATGTGTGTTCTAGGTATGAAGGGACTAAAGAATCAAGGTTATGAAGTGTAGAATGGGGCCTCAAGGGGTTCACCCCTCTTCCCAGACATAGCAAAAACTCTTAGGCTTTTTCCATGTGATCTGTTCTTGGTTTCAAATAGTGGAGCTACCAATGGTTGGAAGCAGTCTATTCTCATAGCCATACCTTGAAACAGATTTCCTTTCCTAAAGAATAACTTTAAAGATATAACATGAAGTCAGCTCTACTTTGAGAAAGTTAGGCCGGATGATTTCCAGAAGAACGTACAAATCTAGATCGTTCTCTAGTTTTGTACACCAGATTTTCTATCTCTGCAATTTAATGCCACAGTTATTTATCACATTTACAGATGTGATGTGGGGAATATTTTAATTCCCCTCATCTTTTCAGACACTTCTTACGTATTTGGATGTCATTGTTCTGAGTCCTCTTGTTTTGGTACCATTTTATTCATAAATAGCATCCTGGAATAATCTATTGGTTTAGATGGTGCTTTCCAGCCTTGTAGTTCAACTAACCCACATGTTTCATGGAGTACTCAAAGTTGAGGTGCGTAGGCTGTACCACTAATTGATAGGATGGAAAGCTTAGCTTGCTTTCCATACAAAGTATTATGAACATAACTCATTATGATGTCTGTTTTGTCTGATACAGCTAAGAGTTGGTAAATTTATGATCTGCTTTAATTCTGAGCTGTTGTGTGGTTTGGTTTTTTTAAGAAAAGAATGGATGCATAACCAACTGTTCTTTCTTTCTGTTCTGAGATCTCTACTATATTTCTTTGTCTTGATTATAGAACTATTAAGTGTGGTTGTGTAGAAGGTATTTCTGAAGTTAAAATATGAAATTACCACTTTCTTTCTCACAAGATGTGATTGACTTACACATTGAAATAACTTTGATCCATGTCATCTTTGAAGTGCTCACAGGTAGTTTTATAATTCTGATTTCCTGAGAAACAATGAAGTGAAGCAGTCTAAACTTCACCGATTCTTCTCCCTTTTCTCGAAAAAGAGCAAAGATTAGGTACACTGAACACTTACTGTTTGGAAACTTTACCTGTCTTCCACAAGTTTTCAGAGGATGTGGATCTGATGAGGTGCTAGACACTTGTATTCTCCCAAGTGGCAGCTGGAAAAAGCTCTACAGCCCTTGCCGTAAATGAATTGCTGATCTAGTATAAAATTATAGAACTGAGATAATGCATTTCATTTTACTTTTCCAAGCAAGCTTAACATGAACACCAGCACCTTCATGATTTCTTCAGTGCTGTGTCAGCCTTGAGGGAGAACAGGGCCATTGTACTACTGAATTCCATTTAGGGTATAACTAGATTTTTTGGAGTGTTCGAGAAACAGCTTAGTTTTGGTACTGACTTCCTTTAGTGGTGCTCCAATGAACTTTTAAAAGGAAGAAGACTTTTAAGATTTTTCTACTTAACACTTGCTTAACGAGCAGAACTCTTCCTAAAAAGTCAAAAGTTTTTAAAATCACAATAATTTGATAGATCATTTTCCTTTTCATGCTGAGGATATAGGCTGGGCTTCACTGGAGCTTGTAAAGTCCTGTAAGGATTTTCAATGGATTTAGAAAAGAACTTTAGCTAGATTAGGCTACAAGTTAGAGGCATTAGGTAAGATTTTTCCGAAGTTTTTGGGCACCATGAGCTCTAAATTTAGGTAACCATTGGAATTACGTGCTCTACACCTCTGAACAACATAAAGCAGATCCCTACCCAACTTCCTTTGCATATTGTGTTTTTGCAGGTGATGCAATTTTATAATCTGAATCAGGAAGTTCTGTCCTGAATTTCTTTAAGCTTAACTTTATTAATGTAATAGTTTTGCTATCCAAAGCAGCCTGCCTTTAAGTTCCCCAACTTGTTTATATGGCGTGTGACTTAAGTGTTGCTCCTGTCACATATTCCACCTATAAAGAACAGGATATTAACTATACCATTCAGATAGATGTTTGGTGATATCGGTCCAGTTTTTGGTAGTGTCTCCATTGCATGGAATCAATTATTTTTCTTATTTAACTATTAACCAAACCATATAAGAATTAGCTGATTATTTTCTTGATGCATGATTTGTTTTGCTTAGCCTTGTTACCCTTTTCTGTAGTGCTGTGTGCAGCCATATACACAAAGATTTCAATCAACTCTAGAACACGTGTATGCCCTTGTCAAGTGCTTAAAAAGCTTTTCCTTTTCACTTTACTGAGGGATGTGTAATGAATTTATGATGGAATCGGAAAATAACAAGTCAAGATTCTTCACGCTATGTTTTTTTTTTTCAATAATGTATGCTATTTTTCTCCTCTTTCACCTTCTCTTTCCTACTGAATACACTGTAAACGCTGAATACAATTAAGTGGGGTGGTTTTCTCTTTAATTAAAATACATAACAAACCTAGAGCTATAACATTCCACTTGTGGTACTGCAAGATAGTGGTGTAAAAGAAAAAAGTGCACTTAGTTATTTTGTTTGTTAATCTTTATGGAAAGTAATAGAATTTCAAGGATCTGGGATTGCTTACAAATGAAAAACATAAAGTGTTACCGTTCAACTTTTTTCTGTGTTAATTCAACCTATTAATGCTATCAAAGTCCTTTTTCAATTCACTCATATTTACATCCTTGAAATACTTGTATGCAGTAATAATGAGTCCATTTAGTAATTATTTAGCCAAGCTATGCATATTATTTCTTATATTCTTTCTTCATAAGTTGCTCTCTCCATCTTCATAATTACTACTTTTGCAGTTCTCTTTTTGCCTTACAATTTGCTAGGCTCTTCTTTGTACACACATAGCTGGAAAGGAGTGCATTCTTTGTGGTGTAATTATACTGCTGTTCTATAAATAGGGACTAGTACCTTTTTTAATTCATCATGTGCCACTGCATCTATTCAGCAATCATTTATTTGGAAAGGAAAAATATTCATGTGCAGTTACAGCATATTGTTATAAACAGCTTGGAAGTGCAGTATTTATCTTCCTTCCAGTAATAAAAGTGTCTTGACTTAGTTTTCCAAATTTGTTTTAAAAAAGGAGACAATTAAAACAAATAAAGTTTAATAGAAGAGGATATCCACACCCCTTGGACTAATAGACCTTTTCTTTTCTTTTCTTTTCTTTTCTTTTCTTTTCTTTTCTTTTCTTTTCTTTTCTTTTCTTTTCTTTTCTTTTCTTTTCTTTTCTTTTCTTTTCTTTTCTTTTCTTTTCTTTTCTTTTCTTTTCTTTTCTTTTCTTTTCTTTTCTTTTCTTTTCTTTTCTTTTCTTTTCTTTTCTTTTCTTTTCTTTTCTTTTCTTTTCTTTTCTTTTCTTTTCTTTTCTTTTCTTTTCTTTTCTTTTCTTTTCTTTTCTTTTCTTTTCTTTTCTTTTCTTTTCTTTTCTTCTTGTTAAAATATGTAAATAAGCAGGGTACATCCTGCAGCCATTTTTGATAGCTTTTGGTGTCACTGAGAAAATCTCAGCATTGTTATAATGTGTGACCTATATACAGTGAACACGTGATATTTCAGCTATTCTGGCTGGAGAGCTTGAGTTGTGTGACAGCTGTACTTTAAAGATCTAGTAATTATTTTTTTATTAAAAAAGTCTTATGGGCAGTTCAGCCGTTGTGAAATTCAGTCAAAAAATAAAACCCTAAACCCAAATAACAAAACTACACCCTGTCCTTATTGCCATATATTACCTAGAGCAATTATGTTCTACATACATATACTGTACATAGTATCTCTTCAATGAGGTCTGAAATATTAGGGTCATGAGCACTGTGGCTTAGATAAACCAGTCTATCACACATACACCTATTCTGTTTTAAAATAAGTTCTTTTGAAATGTGTAGTATTTTTCTGAGATCTGTTGTTGTATCTTTTAGTCAATAGATGGTGCAGCAGGTTACAGACTTGTCAGTTTTCCCATGTTACATAGTTTTGTCAATAATGTAAAATTTTAGTTTAGGTATGTTTAATTTATAGTAGTAAATTCAGATCAAATCTATTTGGCTTTAAGTACATTTAGTTAGTTTTAGATTTAGCATATAATGCTTATGAGTGACATTGGACATGAATTAGCAAATGCTCCATATTGTAAGCAAACTTGGTTAAAGTGAATGTTTAAGTAATTAAAGTGGATAGGTAAAACTTTACTGAAATACAGACAAAGGATTTGTTATGTTTTTACAGAGAGCCATTCTTCATAAGGGAACTCTGATTAGAAACCTTTATTACTGGCATGAATTGTATCATATTCCATTATAACAAAATAAATACAGTTTGTTTCCTGCTGTATGCACAGTGCTGTTAGTCATGTATACCAGTAAGAGTCTGAAGAAAAGGAAGTTTACTGACATGTTGAAGAACACTGTAGTAAGATACTGCTGCTTGATTGAATCTTAAATTACATGAAAAGGCCCTTATGACATACTCAAAAAGAACCTCAAGAACTCACAAGTCAGTTCAGTATTTAAGAATCAAACACATCATTTAGAATCTGCTGAAGTTGTGTGTCTGCTTTGCTAATCAGTGCTTTGTTCACCATCAGCCATATCTATATTGAGCTATGTTTTTTTTTTCTCCTTTAGCAGAAGCAGAGCAATAGTACTTGTAAGATCTGTGATATATTCAGTGCAGTTGGAATTTTCTTTATTTGTGCTATCACAGTCTGAGATGTGGCACTAGGACAGCTTTAAGCTGTAGAAACTGCTTAGGTTACTAGAGGACGTGAGAGCACTTGTTTTCTTTCTGAGGAAGAGGGAGACAAGAGATGGAACAAGACTTGGCAGAGGACTTTCTTTTTCGTGATAGTCTTGACTCAGAGGAAGCTTTTTGGTTAGATAGATTTGCATGATAGTCTTTTTGGCCAACAAAACGAATTGTTTCTTTCTAACATCTAAAATAACAGTTGACAAAACCAGACCAAGAATTTATTTCACTACGTGGTGCATGTTCTACTGTAGTCTTTACAAAGCACAAAGTTTTGAAAACCACCTGGCAGTATCATGTACTCTGGACTTCCTTTCCTTGGAAATACTATAGGAATAAAGGTGTGTCTCTGTAAACCTGACTATGTATGCCACACGTGTTCTTAACTGATATTTTTCCTGTAGTACAATATAGTTACAAATTCTACTCTCTCAGATTTCTGAATTGCTTATTAGTTAAATGGCTTATGGTTGGTGAAACACCCAATTAGAAAATTGAATCTCTGTGAGTTAAGGCTTTGCTTCATCAATTTTTCTAGTGTTCTGGATGAAAATTTATGAATTTATTGATGATTTATTGTCTTTTGTCTTCAGAAAATTCATTTTGTGCTGAAAGGCCATTGCAAAAGCTCACCAGATCAAGTTTTTGTTGAAATGAACCACAATTTTCTATTTGTCTTGGGAAAATGGCATTGGTTAAGATGCGAGATCTATTACTGCCTCCCACCTTTTAAGAAAAAGAAAATTACAGAGGACTTTTACATCTGTTTTTGTGAAGTGGTGGGATAATCAAACTTTAAAGCTTCAAGGTCAAATGTACTTTCCTGAGTGACTCAATTACTGCTCAGCTTGACACCAGCGGAGAACAAGGATGCTTGAATTCTAAGATTGCTGCGTTTTCATTATGTAACTAGAGCATATTAACAGGAAGTCGTTAAATACAATTTGTGTGTGAATAGCCCAATTGGTAGGCACATTGGCTCTATTGTGTGAGAGATTAAATAAATGTAATACTTTCCCATTATTATTCACTGAATAGGGGTTTTTTTTATTGAGTTTTGGTTAAGATGTGCATAGTTATATTGTCAAAGTGACATGTCTGATTCCTTAAAAGCTAAGTTTATACTGATAAAAAATTGTGCTGTAAAGTTTATAATCCTATTAGTTCAATTTTAGCCATTTAATTTTCTTTCCTCTTGCACATACCCTTTATATCTGCATTCTGCTGAGCAGTTGGCATGTTTGTAATTTTGATCTTATAAATTGTGTGGCTGTTGAGGCATACAAGTCTTTGGTAACTACTTTCATAAATCTTTAAATGTTATCTTAGAAACCATGGTAATTTGTCATTTTTCAACCAGAGAGATACATAAACAAGAGTTCTAGTACTGTTTAAAAGTTTTCTCAACACTATGTCAGGGGGTCATCCGTAGTCTTGTGTTCCATGTTGCAGCCATTTTCAGAAATTAAGGTTCTGAATTATGTTTTTTTCAGTTTATGCCAATTTACTCTGCCTTTCTCCATTTACTAGTCTATAATTTACACCTCCATTTGTCGTCTGTCTTTCTGGCCCAGGGTCTTTGCTAAATATACTTACAGTAAATGAAACAATCTCTGAATTGTGCTTCTTTCTTCAGTGGGTTGGCAGTTTCTTTGTAGCATTAGTTGGATTACTTTCTTTGGCAACTTTTTTGCAGCAGTTATTAATCTTATTTTGTTGTCATTGTCGTTAGAGAATCGTAACGTGAATGACTGTATTTCAATTCCCTTGGAGGAAAGCACAGGAATAAATCGTAATGAATGCCACTTTTGAAGTGGTCTTGCTGACATAAAAATATGCTCAAATTTCTAGTAGATTGGCCCAATCAAATGAAATATTAGTTATCAAAAGCAGTTCTTAAGACAATGCTATTTTCAGAATCCTGTACTGTACATTTACTGTACATAATAATAATTGCACTGTACATAAGATTTTCCATTAACCAGCAGAAGTATACAGGTCAACAGTTATACAGGTCAGCAGGTTACAGGTCAACACCATAGAGTTTCAATTAAACAGCAACTAGGATCACCTGATTACTGCCCAGAGTTCTTGTTTGCTGGTTCCATGCTGGGAAGTTTCAGGCAGAAATCTGCTTGGGCTTTCTTGAATTGCTTTACACCAGACTCTGATGCAGGTCCAGATCATGTAGTCCTGCTGCTTGTTACAACTGTAAGGCAGAAGGATGATATCCCCTTACTTGACAACTAACAATTCATCATTAGCATTTTAGTAGGGCTCAAGCTGTAGATGTGAAATAGCGTTCTCACAGAGAATACTGAAAAAAATACTGTGTTCATTCTCTTTCAGCTCTGGAAATAAGGGTGTGAACATAGAATCCAGCATTACTTAAAATAGGTTTTAAAATCTTGAGAGAGGTTTGATATTTATAATCAGATCTGCAGGCTGTTTCTTCATAATTATCTGGAACTCTAGTAGTTTCTAATGCTGTATATGCCACATCTGAATCTATGTATTCTTTGAGACGTCTTGCATAGATAATGGAATTTGATATAAATAGGTTTCTTTTACATTTACAGTCTTATTAGGAAATTCTAATAGGAGTTGATACATATATTACTTTACATTTTAGAGAATAATTTCAATAAATAAGCTCTTTAAAAAGATCAAGAAAATGACATACATATTCTCCCTCACATTCCTTTCTTTACGTGTTCTGCAAGAAAATATAACTAGGGAAACAGATCATCTGTAAAGAGAATAAAAATAACCTGTAGAATAGACACTCACTATCTTCACTGTGTTTATCATTTTCATTATTTCACATCCTCTGTCACAAAGTACTAAACAGGTTGACTTAAAGCCATATTTGTTTATACTTGAGAGCATTTGTGAGGTTTTATGCTGCCGTGAGCGCCATGATGTCGTTGATAAAATATTTACTATTTGTGGATTTGGATGGGTTTCTTTTTTGTTTTTGTAGTTATTTTGCTATGTATTGTCAAAGTTTGCCCTCAGCAAGTGTGGAAAGAGAGTTTTCATATGGATGTGTTCCTCTTTAAAGCTGTCCGTGAAGAGACAGGAATAAAATTTTGGAAAGTGAGCTGTCATTGCTATTTATCAATTGGTATCAAACAAAGAAACCTTCCTTTTACAGTCTGCAAAGCCAGTAATCTTAAAATCATGTTGGTCCTCTTTTCTGTCTAACAAGCACAAAGGGAAAAGAGAGCAAAAATTTCAAGCAGGGGAAAAAAAAAAAGCACTGGGCTCCTATTCTGTTACCACCTCTATCTTTGATATGTCTTCTGAATAAAATATTTTGGCAATATTTTATTGTCTAATGAATGCCAAAACGTTTTGACCTTTTCATAGTTACTGCTAACGAAAACAACAGAAGTTCAATAATTTTCCCCAATTCTTTTATTGGACTAAGACATAAAATCCTGATAGCTTTGATTGCTTCCGCCTGCTTTTTGTTGCGGTTGTTTTTACTGGATTGTGGTCACTAAGAAAAGCGCTGATGTGGAAAGGGTATCTTCTGAACATCAGCCAGGGACATAACCCGAAACAATTTAATCTTCCAAGAAGCCTTAAATTAAGCCAAGATTCAAGTGGCTAAATTGTTGTCACCTTCATGAAAATTAGCATATGCATTCTGCAGGTTTCCATTGAAGTGATTTCTTCGGCTTTCTTCTGGCACAGTTACAGAAGTTATCCCTGGCACAACTGACACTTGGAATCAATTAAAGGTTTAAGGTACCCCTTTTCACTCCAAATTACGAAGCCAGTGTGTATAATTTGAGTTGCAGAATCACAGATTGTCAAAGGTTGGAAGGGACCTTGAAAAAATTATCTAGCCAACCCCCCTGCCAAAGCAGGACCACTGAGAGTAGGTCACACAGGAACTCATCCAGGTGGGTTTTGAATGTCCCCAGAGGAGACTCCACAACCCATCTGGGCAGCCTGTTCCAGTGCTCCCTCACGGGGAAGAAATTTTTCCTTGTGTTTCTTTGGAACCTCTTATGTTTGTGCTTGTACCTGTTGCCTCTTGTTCTATCATTGGACATCTCTGAGAACAGCCTGGCTCCATCCTCTTGACACTTGCCCTTTATGTATTTGTAGGCATTAATGAGATCACCCCTCAGTCTCCTCTTCTCCAAGCTAAAGAGCCCCAGCTCCCTCAGTCTTTCATCATAAGGGAGATGCTCCACTCCATCATCTTTGTGGCCCTGCTCTGAACTCTCTCCAGCAGCTCTCTGTCCTTCTGGAACTGAGGGGCCAAGACTTGGACACGATATTCGAGATGTGGTCTCATGAGGGAGAGGAGAACTAGTTCACAGTTGGTTTTTTTGCTGACTTTCTCTGTAGCAAATCCTGGATGAAGCAATTTTTTTATTTTTTATATTTATACCAAAATTTAAGTATTTTAGTGGTGAAACCTCAGCAAATGTGGGTTTGACTTCTGTTGAACACACTTTGGATATCTGCCGAAACAAGTGGAATAAACAGTTTTTTTCCTCTTTTAAAAAGGATGATCGTACAATTGTATGAACACCTTTTTACTTTTACAGACTGCTTATAAAACAGCCCATTCCCCCAGCCTGCCTGATCAGGTAGTTAATATTGTAATTCTGATTGTTTCATTGGAGATATCTATTTCATGGAATATTCTCCTTTCAAATCTTGCAATTGGACCCACTTTCAAAAGGAAATATTTTACAGTACCTGTTTGAGAAAATCCAGATGAAGTTGTAAAGGATTTATTTCACATTACCATCCATGCTATATTCCAACATAAGTTCTAATTTTAATGCTTCACCTGGTTTTAAAGGACCATGAATATGCTACAGATCAGTGACTTTCAACTTAATCTTTAGTGATCAAATTAAAATCATTGCTTTTTAAACAGTGTTCTTCTATCAGGTCATTCCTTGAGCCTGAAGTACATAAGGCAGAAAAAAAACAGCTGCAGAAATCTGGTTAAGAGAATGCATTTCTATGTGGTGACTTGGAAGTGATATATAAGGTTGTGCAGGGATTTGGAGTTCTGTTGAAATGATAAAGTGATCAAGATTTTTTGCAATAGCTTTAAATATTGAAAAGCTAGAGCCAGATTCCCTGTTCCCTGAGCATCCAGCTGTGCAGCAGTTTGGGTTTTCATAAGGCACCTAACGAAGTTATGGACCTAACTGCCTATAAAATCAATGTCTTTAACCTGTTCATCTGCCTTTTAATTATCCCATACCTCCCTGTTTACCTTGGAAACTGTTATTTGGGTCCAAATCCTATATAACCCAGTTAACAAAACTGAAGAAGGTATCTGTTCATGTAGTAAAGGCTGCAAGGCAGATAGTTTTCTCCAAGTAGACTGCAAAAGATTCCAATACGGCAAAGCAAGTAGATCAGTCACAGCTTTCTTATCTTTCTATGCCACACACCACCAAAAAACTGATGTACACTTCATGCTGCAAAGGAGCCCAGTTCAATAAAAATTGTATCAATTTAATCAATAGTAATGTTTTTTCTAAGTAAAAAATACTTGGAAGTGTTTTGAAAGAACAGACCTTATGAAGGTCTCTACCTTTTGAAAACCAGGACTCTCTGGCCTCATGTATTTTTTAGTTCCTAGTACCTTTTTTGCCTGCCTCCGTAAACATACAATGTATTATTCCTGGAAATATGACTACAGAAAGATGCTGTTTCTGGGAAGAGTGTTCCAGAGATGGTAATGTTGACTGGTGACTAATTAGTGTCATTCCCAGAAGTATTATTTCCAGCAGAATTTCCGAGCAGGGACTGACAACATGGTGCTGTATATGCCCAAGTCATGCTGGTGTTTCACTACCCCTCCCATAATTCAAAGTTAAGATGGCAACAAATAGCAGTTATGAATTTAAGTTTTTTCCTAACCATGATTAGCTAAAGCATAGCTCTGTTCCCTTCATTTCAGTATTTTATGCTTTTGTTACAGGAAAAAGATCGACAAACTGAACAGGATACTAATGGCTTTAGTTTGACTGCCTGTGTGCGTTAATTCTCTGCTTGCAGTATTTGGAACTGTTAAATAAGCCCCATACGTTTGCCTGTATAACTTACAAAAATATCTACTCTTACATGGGATAACTGATTTTGTGACATATCTCTAAATGAACCCACGGTGGATGAAAAGATCTTAAGACAATTAGTGGAAGAGTCAAAGCAAATGTAAAGAATAAACAGCAAAAAAATATCAGGCAAGCAAAGCAATCACAGATAAGGAAAGCAACAGTAATGAGTTACTGTTCAAAATATACTATAAATTCTAGTTGATTGGAAATGAAAATCCAGAAGATGGTCTGGATTTTGTCACAAAGCTTTAACGTTCTTCAATTCAAAAGTTTCAGGAATATTGCTGCCAGTGGGAAATTGTGAAGTGCTGCTTCTTGTCTGAGGAATAAGCTGTGTGCAAGGAAGTGCACGCTGAGTGTATCAAATAAAAAACATTGGAAGTAGCTCAGTTGCATCAGAGGTACTAAAAGAACTCTTATAGCTTGGAAATCAGCACTAAGTTTGTGCATTTTGTTTGGGGACTTGAGAAATTTATTTTAGGAGTATTTTCAGGATTTGCTATTGCATACTGGCTAGAACTGGCTGCTGCAGCACATCTTCCCTTGAAACACTGATTTTGGTGGCAGTGGAGGGGCTCAATTGGTGAATACTTGGATTATAATAAAGTTGGCTCAATCTTTTTTAGGATTGATATGTAATTTAAGCTCATAGTCTTCATTTGAGTGTTCTGTAGATACATATATGTTAACATAGTTTTACTTGCAAAACATCTGTTCTTCTCTTCCCCAAGGACATTTGGTGACGTGGTCATTTGGATCAGCTGTGGATATGAATGCTTTATCTATTTGCTTATTGGCAAGACTTTAAAATCATCAAATCCAGATAGGTTGTATACAATTTACACAGCCCAGAGATGCCCTGCCTCCCACCTCCAGTAACTTTGCTAGGATATCATAACATGTTTGGATGGCTGGGATGAAATAGAATATCAAATGTGGTTTGCAACTATGTCTGTAACTAAATTCACACTCTTCTTGGAATTTATGTGTCAAGAAAAAAATCAGAGTGCATTATTGTTGGGCAAGAAAAGATTTTAATAATCATTCAAGGTTTAGGGGTATTCTATCTGGTTTTGCCATTATTTCACTGGATGGCATTTTGTTGAATGACTCACAATTTAGTTTTCCCTTGGTATACCTGAGAATGTAAAGACTCTAAGGTTCGTTGTAGGCAAAGTTGAATAGATCCTTAACATTTTTGTTTATATGTTCCTGACCTGAGGGTCTTTTTCACTGCCAGCGACCTTGGCAGAGCATGTCATGATCATAGAATTTTTTTTTTCCTCAAGGAGACAACTTGGTGATGGGTTGGCTCACTCAAATTTTCAGGCAGGCAGCAAGGGTATTGATACCTTTTTTAAAAAGTAGCTACCCTTCTGTCCCCAAACATTTGCTGCCCAAAGTAATAAAATAAAACACCAAAAATCATTGTGGAGTATCAGTCTTACTTGTCCGCAACCTATGCATTTAAATGGACAAGAGGTCTTCTGCAGTCTCACCAGTTATCACTTTTGCACATGTTGGGCCTTTGCTGTCTGCCAGCAGCAGTTCAGTAAGTTCCGTACAGGATTTTCTCCTGAATCAATCCATTCTAAGCCAGTAGAAGAGCTTCTGATGTATTTTAATGCATTCTCTTTCACATTTTCTCATACTGCAGTTTATATACTGTCCTTAGAGATTTCTGTATTCATCTTATCTGGCATTAGAAGAGTACTGGAGAATCGGGTAAATGACAGCTGCTGTGTTTTTAAATTTTGCTGCAAGGTTTCAGCAAGATAATATTGCAAGAGTGGGGAGATTTTGTTGACTTTTTTTGCTTTTTCTTGTTTTTCTTCGTTTCAGAACTGAAGGCTAAGACACATTTTTCTGTTGTTTAGCAACTAACAGCATGTCTATAAATTTCTGACAATGCTCAAACCAATAGGAAGCATGCCTCAGATTACATAAAATGCAAGAGTTATGTCTCCAGTGAACTACTTGATTTAGGATAAATAACACATCACAGAAGTGAAGGGGACACCCTGAGTCATGAAGTTCATGGTATCTAGTGATGCAGACAGCCAAATCACACACCACTATTAAGATATGTGTCAAGTGATTTTGAAACTAGTTTTGTTCCTTATACCTTCATCACTTCCAGCAAAGCCATCTTACAACTTCATTCAGACCCTTGCTTTTCATTGCCAGATGGTCTTTTCTAATGACTGTTTATTCTGCTTTAGTTTGTGACTTCCCCCCACTAGTATTTATTCCTTTTATCCTGTCTTCCAACCCACAGTGTGTTTTAATTATAAAATATGTCACTGGTAATTTTTAAGAAAATGTCCTATCTAGATTATAGAGCAGACTGTTAAACTGCAAATGACAATCTCTCAAACAGAGATTCTCCTTTTGAGAATGTGAAAATTTGATTAGTTTACTCTTGAGGACAGAACCAGCAATGCAATTAGTATTGCAAAATCTTAGTAAAGCTTCTAGGTCTTCAAATTTATCCTGACGTTATCCAGGAAACTGTGATGCACCACACTGCAAGGTCTAGATGTGCTCTAATTCCCCTGTGGCACACATCCCAGCAAGAATCCTTCTACTTCAGATCTATAGCTTGACAGGGAACAGCATCAATGCTATAGCTTTTTCCTGGATTCTTTGTTTTCTTGTAAAAATGCTTCTTGGTTTTTTGTTTTCTTTGATTTGTTCAAGAAAGCCACTTTTCTTTTAAATTCTACAGAAAGTCTCAGATGAGGGAATAGTTTTCTTTTATGGCTTTTGAATAACAAGTTTCCCTGATGGAACCCACAGAGAGCAGTCTTGTATCTGTGAACTCTCAAGTTCTCTAGCTAGTTTCTGCCTTTCCTTTCCTTACATGCCTTCTTCCTATGATGCATTAATGTCACACTTCTACCCAGACCACGGAGAATCTTGAAGCTTCAAAGCTTGGAGTTTGAAAGATGTAGCAGACAATTTCATCACTGGTAAGCGTTACTTTGCAATTGTGTCACTTCATAGCATTAAAGCTATCACTTAAATATTAATTTCCTGGGTTGGGGATGGGGTAAGTCTTCTGATTATTCTTCCTGCTGTAAAAACCATAGTAATGGTAAATTCAAGAAATTGTCTCAAGTTGCTTGACTCCAAATGCAGTTTTGTTTCTTCATTTTCTATAGTCATTAAAATTGCTTGATCTACCTTTTTGTATATGTATTTTCTATTCTTTCCTATGTGCAATCAGTGTAATTCAAACTGACTCTCCTTAAAGTGGCCCATGGGAGGATGTGATTAGTTCAAGAGCAAGACAGAAATCAGAAATATCATCATGCATTTCTTTCTATGTAAAACACACAAGGACTAAGTCAGATTAGGAGCAAAATCCTACCATTTCAGATCTAGTCACTTCCATGTTCAAGAAAAAGTATATTCTCTAAAACCAGAATTTCAATAATAAGCATGTTTTGCATGCTGGCTTATGTTTGATGTTACCTTTGTTGATGGTTCTTCATTTATTGTGACTTTATCTTCATCTATTTAAAAGTTGATTTACTGCCTAGGTAAATGTTAAACTGACAGATATGGAAGGTGAATTCTTTTTTCTGTAAAAGATGAGCAATATAGGTAGCAGTGCTGTTCCCACTCTTGTGACAGATGTTCCAAGAAGCATCCATCCCCTGATGGTTATTTGATCTCTGTGTCTGTATTGTTTTCATTTCTTTGGCCTGCTAAAGAAGTTTAGTGCCATGTCTGCTGCACCTGATTGGAAAACAGATCTTGTGTTAACTGTAATTGTCTAAATCGTTCTTCATTGAATGCAAAATCCAGTGGTTATTCTATGCTGTGTATCCAAATGTGTCTTTCTTCTACAACAACATAACAATGTAGTCCTTCATTTTCGAGCTGGTGCTTATTTCCTAATGAGCTGCTGAAGAGACTGGGTTAGGGATTCTCTCTGCAGAATCTTCTGGTTTTCAGTGTTACTGTTCCTGGTCTGCCGATGTAGTAAAGTCTTAAATATACAGAGGAATGCCTAGGGGAGAAAGAGGAATAGCATGAGTAGTCAGGAATAAGCAAAAGGAAGATCTGATGTTATGAAAATATGCTGTAATGTACCACCTTTGGAAAAAAATCTGCAAGCAGATTCCACATCTTGAAAAAATGCAAGACACATTTCTGAAGAGTAGAAACGTCTTTAAATAGTAACAGGCAAAATTGAACTGGGGGAAGGTGCATCTCATCCTCTGCAGCACTGTGTACCTGGGGATGTTGAGAGATGATAGAGATATCTCAAGCTTGATCATATATATTTACCACGAAAGTTGAAAATTACCTGCTCATTTTAACAAAAAGCTTCAGCCTAGAAGATTAAGATTGAAGGATCAAAGCTATCTCTTTGCTTTTACCTGTAATATCTGCTAGTTTTGTTCTTCAGGATATCTGTCTGGGTATAGTCACAACTCAAGGCATGTTCTTTAAACATAATTTTAGGAATTTGTCTTGACTTTCATGGTAGAGCCAATACTCTTGTTTTACCCAATTACTCCACTAACAGATAAATATAAAATGATTCAATACAATTTGAGACTTTTTTTTTTTTTTGTTGGTGAAAGATGTAGAGAACAATGAATGATTGCATGATAAATTTCATCTGAAAAACAGCTTTTAATCTTACTGGCCTCCATTTTATAAAATGGGATTTGCACTTCACATTGCAGACACAGGGGTATTTTAAAGGAAACTACTCTAGGAGGAACAATTTTTCTGTCTTGAAATTATTTACTATATTTAACGAAACTACATGTTTTCTTTGTCCCGTCCTATCCCTAAAATGATAAGATGGATCATTATCACTACAGGGAGCTCATTGTCATTCCCAACTATCACATCATCTCTGACACATCTTGGCCTGTGCAGTTGCCATGATTAGTACCAATAAATAATTAGTGTTTCTTTTAGAGGAGTGTTGGTATAAGTGCACATGTACTTTGTATAAAATTAGCATAATATGCATATAAATAGATAATGCGTTACATATTTTAGATGCCAGCATGTAAGGTGTTCTTAGCAGAAGCTTTATGATCTTGCTGTGCTCAGTAGACACTGGTTTGGCTTTGTATGAAGGCAGGATTTACCTCCTGTTGCTTGTCAGTGGGCCTGATAGTTCTCTAATAACATTGCATTGGGGATCTTGCCACTGATTGACTCAGTATTTCATTTTCAGCTGCTTCACTAGAGATGAATAAAAGCAGTTCTCTGAAGTACTCTTCCACTCCTCTTTGAAAGCCCAGACAATGTATGCAACAGGGACACAAACAATGCTTTTCAAGTTGTTTTTGTTCTATTGCTATAGTTAAATATGTTTAAATAGTGGAAGTTACCAACTTGAAACCTCCAATCTGTTTCTGTAATGAGGGCCAGAGGGAATTTAACCCTAATCATTTCCTTCTTTCCTGGAAGCAAGTGAACTTGCTATCAGTGAGGGTGTACTGGTCCTTAGCAGTAACAATGAACTTCAGAAAATTGCCACTTGACGTTGGAGAGCATTGTACAGATTCTACCAGCACAACCAGAAATTGAAATAGAGGCCCCAAGAGCAAAAGGTTTAATAATGTAGCAAGTCTGTCAAGCAATTGAATTTAAATAATGCTATAATGCAAAACACCAGTTACTAATTACTATAAGGAAGGAACTGCAATGGAAACTTTCAACAGTTTGTTATTATGCTGTGGCCATATTATGAGATTGGCTTGGTCCTGCAATATAAAATCCTGATTTCAAATTGATTTTAACAAAACAAATGAAACGAGCAGAAAGCCTATTTGGAGTGGACACTTAAAAAAAAAGAATTCAATACTTAGAGAAAATATAAACTGTCTGGCTTTCTAATACTAAATGCAAGAAAAATGTTGAATAGTTTTCATGACACAAGTATGCTGTAATTCCAAGTAATGCTGAGCTCAGGTTGTGACCAATGTCTCAGGTGTTTGGTTCCCTATCTCAGATCCAAGTTTGTGAAGCACAGCTGTGTGACTGGCTCAGTTGAAAAAGCTCATATATAAATAAAAACTTTGCAATATAAAGAAATAAATAATGGAAAAGTGAAGTCTTGAGATGATGAGAGTAAAACTAGGTTCAAGGGAAAAATACCTACTTGAAAAGATATGAAACTTTAGAAAAAGCAGGGTCAGAAGGTTGCAGTTCTACAAGATGAAGAAGAATCAGCCCACTCTCAAAACTGCAGTAGCTGGCAGAGCCACTCTTGACTGATGACTGCCTGGACAGCAGAGACTCAGTGGGTACCATGGTCAGGCGAGGTGATCATGCTGGTGCTTAACCTTGTAGCAAGTTAACCCAAGCTGCCTTCTGTGGCTATTAACCAGATTAATAATTTTCTCCTAGACCATACCTAATCCTGCATGCACAATGTGTGTGGGGAAAAAAAGGACACCTGATTGTTATACAGAGGCATGGTTAAAAAGTGAGACTGAGAAGTATAGTTAAATGTAACTTACGAAGGTAAAGCTACTAACTGTGTTTACTTTGGATGTCTTCTGTAATCAATCCCATTTTTGTTTCATTTGTGCCAACCAGTTACATTTAAAGGGCTCCTTTTGGCTAACATCATAGCCAAATATATATATATCGTGCTTTGGTTGTTAAAGTATGTAATGTGCCAAAAGTTTAAAACAATTCTGGTTTAAAAATAGATAAGCATAACACTGAGGCATTATGTTAGCAGATTCTTTCAGTGAGAAGGAAGAGGTTGAAACAAGATACAGTTTAAGAGCTAGAATAGCAACAGGTAATGAAAATAAAGGTATTAGATGGAGTAGGAGGATTGAGATTTGAAAGTTGGGAGGTCAGATTATGTTGCATTCCTCAGAGAAAGAAGAAATAGCAATACCTTAGGTAAGCAAGGCAGCAGAGGTAGCACTGCACTATTACTGATGCTAAGAAGAATAAAAAGATAAAGGAGAAGAATAAAATATGGCTCCTGAGCATTAATTCATAACAGGAGTTTCTATTATTGAAAAGTTAAAAAAAATATAACCCAGTTGATGGGCTGGAACAGAGACAACATGAAAGGAACAGACATTCTAAAGAAGCCTCGAATTACAACTTTCATTTTCCCACACATCTACAAAATGGTCTCTTTCCATTTTTGGAGAGCACCACCTGTGCTAGATATTTCTTTAAAGTGATCCCAGGCAGATTTTCTATGAGATGGCAATTTTATCACTTATTTCCAGTAGTATACTTCTATTAAGATGTTACTGGTTTTGCCTCAGAACAACTGCTGACAATACCAACTGGGAAACATGGACTATGAATGCAATTTAAGCCTTTTCTCTTGTCTTTTCAGTGTGAGGTAATTTGCCCAATGCATTCATTTGCAACAAGACACAGCTTTCAGTCAATAGGGTCAGTTCTGAAGCTTAGAGCAACAGTTTTCTTTTGTTCTTTAGAAAATTGTTGGTTCTGTCTGGGGACTTCTTTAGGGGAGTAACAAGATTCTTTCTGCCAGCAAGAAGGGGAATTCATTACTAATTTTTAATATGAAAAGGGGCAAATTGGAATGACAATAAAATTGAAGAGCCACGTTGACAGAACAGCATTTCAACATGATCCACTACCTTGTACAAGATATGGCTGAGTCACTACAGTAATACCTATGTTAATGAAAAACTCTCTGCTGATTTACTAGAGTGGTCTTGATATGGTGTGGATATATAGATACAAACCATATCAATTCTATAGGTATGCATTCTATAGGTATACATATATGTAGTCTTCATGAACTGAAATTGACTGTTTTAACAGATGTGGAGTTCAAAGTATGTTACATATATTACAAAAGTTCTCTGTCACTGCCAGGAGAGCTAATAGTAGAATAAAGTATCACAGATACTGATTATGTGTCATCCTGTAAATGGGTGACTCCCTGCTCTGGAAAAAAACCCTTTGTCTTCTAGTTATGACTTCCTACTTCCATGTTTGAAAAGTGGTTAGCATGTCCTTGTAGTTAAGGTAATGTAAAAGTCAATGTACCTATTGGGGCTTTTTCCCTCTTTTGCTGTATATACTAATAATGAAATTCAGACTAAACAGGTTCCTAAATCAATTAGGTGTTTTGACTATATCCATGTGCATGTTAGCTGTATATTTTCATAAGGTTTTAAACTGGTAGGAGCCATTTGGACAAATGAAAAACAATTTTAGTGCAAGAGGTATAGGAATAGAAATGCTTCCTGGTAATGTACAGTTACTCTGTCTAGATGAGAGTAATGAGGCAGAAGAACACAGAGTTTGAAAACATGGTTGTACCAGCACATGTTTGTTGCTTGTACAAGACTTTCTGAAGTAATTTTTTGGTGAAGATTTGCTACTGTGAGATCATATAGTAAATTTACAAGAATGAGACTAGTAGAAAAGGATATTTCTTCATGTTAACTGGTATTCAGGACCAACTATGTCTTTCTGTAAGCATGTTATTTTCACTCCTCTAAGAGACACGGCTAAAACCACCAGCCTAACAGGAAAACTAATAACAAATCAAACAAACAAAAAAAGCCCCCGCAAAACTTAGAAGAAGTCAAGTCAGATTCTGGTTAAAAAATGCTCTTAAAGTACTTTTACTCCTTGGGTGTAAATGGGTTGGTAGGAGTAAGCCACCAGCCCCAGAATCATAGAAGGATTTAGGTCAGAAGAGACTTTTACAGGTCTGTCTTCCAGTTTCATGCCCCAAAATAGGGCTACCATCAATGTTTGGGCCTTTTTTGTGAAAACGTCCAAGAATAAGGTTTGTACAAGATTCACTGGGGATCTTTTAATATCACAAATCTTTGGAGAAGTTATGTTAGGTGATGCATGCAATGTTCTCAGTAAATTGAACCATTAGGCCAATTAACTGTATTTTTCCAGAATATAATTTTGTAGAGGTTTTAATGTTAATTATTTTGACTGCTAATTAGTGTACGAAAAAGAAAAGATAAAATATATACTTCTCTACTTTGTATCATATGCAGCAGATGCAGTTTTCTGGTTTGCTCTCATGCTCATTTAGATAGAACTGTAGCTTGCTTCTCCATGAAGATTTGGGCCTTACTTCTCTCCACAAATACCTAGATCTCCATTCATATGTATCACTTAAAAGGAATATTCTTTTTGCCTCTCTCAGTAAGTTATTAGAATCTTACCATTGCAAAGAGCAATGTGCTTTAGATTGTAAGGAAGTCTCAGCTTCAGTAAAATTAGACTCATTTGTCTTGCTATATGTCAATCTGGTCAAATTTATAAGAAATGAACTTCCAATGTATTTCAGAAGCGTCACGTCCTGTAGGGAATGTTTTGATGGTTTGGTTTTTTGAGTGTTTGGGTTTAGGTTTTTTTTGAATAAAAAGTGCATTAAACCACACTTACTGCTTTATGTTTTCATACATTAAGCTTCATTATTTGCTGATTGGTGATTTGAGTTGTTCCTATTCTCCTCCTTCTTAATTACATACAGTAATTTTGCTATTCTTTTATAATTTCATGACCTTGCTAATGAAAGTATTGGGACTATAGATTGATTTCTGTGGTGTCTTATCTTTTTGTAATTTAGGGCCTGTTAGTGATGAAAAGAAAACTGCCAAGAAGTTACAATTTAGGTCAATTTAAATCTAATTAATTAAAAGAGAAGTAAATCCTGGTACTTTCATTACAACAAAAATCAGAACCTTTGAATGCTTTGATTTCTCACTTGATGCTTTACAGTTCTGTAAATGTAAACCAGGCAGTATTCTCCAGAATGTGTGTCCAATTGTCTTGGAATCATAGAATGGTAGGGGTTGGAAGCCTTGTTGGAAGGAGAAATGCACTTTTTGAAATGTGAAAAAGCTTTAAAAAGTGAATAGAGGCATCTGCCTGGAGTGCATATAAACCTCCTACTGTCTTAGTGACATATGGAAAGTCTATCTGCAATCCCTAAAATAAAATCCTAGATTTCTCTCTTAGAAGCTCTAGCTGTAGTAGTTATTCTAGCAAGAAACTTAAAGAACATTTTGCAAAAGTGTGATAATTAACAGTGAACTTCAGTAGTTGGTTGGGGTTTGTGTTGTGGAGTTTCTTTGGTTGGTTGTTCTTTTGTGTTCTTGTGGAAGGAGTTCTGTCCTGATGTGACTGTAGTGAAGTTCTGTAGAACTACAAGATCAAAATCAAGCTCTGAACTCTAAGTGGCTATGTCAGGCATTATATTGAGCTTTATTTACTTATTTTTTTAAAACATTTTTTCTCACATCCATATTCCACTCCTTGTACTTCAAAATAATTCTTTAACGTAAATACCAAATGAACCAAGTCTGATGAATATAGGACCAAAGAAGGAGATGACAGGAAAAATTAATGAAGAATAATCCATTAGTGACTTGAAAACACCAGCCTAGTTCAAGATGTTTGTGAACTACAAATTGCTCAAGGCTGGGTGAGTATTGTAGGACAGTAAGACAAAATATTACTTTGGGGTTTTGTCCCTGTCCTGACTTGGAAACCAGTATTTTGATTTCAATATCTGTGAGAATCTGTTAGTTTTTTTAAGTGCATGAAAGAGTGAAGATTTAAGATTTGTTGCTTTCCAAGATTATTTCATGGGTTGTAAAACTTGCAATATATTCCTGCACCATATCTATGTGTTTGTACAAACTGTTTAAAGGAACATAGCCAATATCTGGTTTTATTTATGTTGCTGTAAATCCGGAACAATTTATTAGTTACTTCTCTGAAAGTCATGAAAGCAGGATTTGACCCTAATAGTCATTGTCCAAAGGAAGCACAATTCAAGTGCCCACAGTGAATGTGTTTTGGGTTTTTATTTCCACACTTGTCTAAGATCCAGGGTAATATGACAGTAATAACAACGTGCTAGTATCAGTGATTGTGTTTGACTCCTGATACCTCCTTTTAATAATAGCAAAATACCTGAAATCACGTTCATGGTCCTGCATTTTTAGTTTGCTGTGTGTCCGAGGATTTCAGAGATATTTATGACTACAGCAATCTCTGTACTCATCCACGGGTGAGAAGTAAGTTTTATGCCGTGTTCACAAAAGGGTAAATGGAAGTACAGGGAGATTAAACAATTTGGCCAAGAGGAGAAAGTGACATCAGTGACAGTTCGAGTAGAATGTGAGGTATTTAACCCAGTTAATTGATCAGAATGTCAAAGGAGGTAATTATGTTGCTCTACTCCACTCTGATGAGACCTCACCCGCAGTGCTGCATCCAGCTCTGGGGTTCCTAGTGCAAGGAAGACATGGCCCTGTTAGAGCGGGGCCAGAGAAGGCCTGTGAAAATGGTCAGAGGTATGCAACACCTCTCCTCTGAAGACAGGCTGAGAGAATTGGGGTTGTTCAGCCTGAAGAGGAGAAGTCTCCAGGGAGATCTTATTGTGGCCTTCCAATATAGAAGGAGATAAAAGAAAGATAGAGTGAGACTTTTTTTACCAAGGCCTGTAGTGACAGAGTGTCGTAGTTTAGCCTCAGCCTGCAACTAAGCACAAATTGGAGCTGCTTGTGCACAACTCCTCCCTCCCTGTAGGATGGGGAGGAGAATTGGAAAAGAAAGTACTGGCCATAGTATCTTGTGTTATGGAGTAGCCCTTTGGCTAGTTTAGGTCAACTGTCCCAGCCATTCTCCCTCAGCTTCTGGGGCACCCTTAGCCCACTTGCTGGCAGGACAGGGTGAGGAGCAGAAAAGGTCTTGATACTGTGCAGGCACTGCTCAACAAT
This sequence comes from Colius striatus, assembly GCF_028858725.1. NCBI lineage: Eukaryota > Metazoa > Chordata > Aves > Coliiformes > Coliidae > Colius > Colius striatus. Next base: position 17,847,377 of record NC_084770.1, on the reverse strand, counting down.
AACTTAAATATCCCTGTGTTATTAATGCTATTCAGCACAAACATAAACCACAGCCTTATACTGGCTACTAGGAAGAAAATTAACTCTAACCCATCCAAAACCAGGCCAAAGAACAAGAGACAACTATTTTAAACTGAAAGAGATAAGATTTAGTGTGGACATTAGGAAGAAATTATTTAAAATGAGAGTGGTAGGACACTGGAAAAAGTTGCCCAGATAAGTTGTGGATCCCTAACATTGGAAATTCTAGGATTCTGTGATAACTGTAAGTAGCATATGATGAGACAGGTTAGTTTGGATCCTAATTCTTCTAAAAGATAATCTGCACAGTTGTATATCTGACTGCACTGGCTTCAGTTTGTTATTCTTGATTTCCACATTATGAGAAAGAAAAGAATCATATGTAAAGTGCATTTAGTATACCTTCATGTTCAGGCACTTGCACACAGTGAATGGATATTATAAACTGAAGATCAAAATGTCAGGAGGAGCATGGAATTGCGTAGTAGGTAACTTTAGATATGACTGTATGGGTTTGGAGTGATAATTACTTCCTATACAAAAAGTATATAAGATAGTATTAAGTACATATTTGGAACATTGTACTATGCATCACCAGTAGCTGAGGTGTGCATATATTCAGTGACTTAACATTAACCAATACTGAATAATGTGCTCTACAGTTTACGTGCTTGAAGAGTGAGATGCTTTGCATTTATATAGCACTCTTGATATAAAAAAAATGAAATACTTTTTAAATAGGCTTAAGCACTGGTGTCCTCACGTCTCAGATGGAAAATTACAGAAGAGAGATTGAACTGTTTTTAACATAAAGTTGGTGATTATTTGAAACAGAATCCATCATCTGATATTCATTTGACTGCTGTGACATTAGAAAGATTTCTAATGTGCTAGATGGATGAATGCTGCTAACCTCTTAGTATTTTTAGTTTTTATATTTGAAAAATCTTTCTATACAGAAAAAATACTGTTATTTTGCTGAATTTCTTAAATGAGCCATTTTATTCCTTTGGTCACAGACAACATGAGACGTCAACTTGTTTCTTAAAACATTTGGCGGGGACAGTTACTCATTTTATGACATGGTCACTTTTCTGTGTGTTGATAGCTGTTGAGCTGAGAGTTAGTAGCTGTAGCTTAGTGTACTAGATCCTAAGGTTTTGTTTTCTGACTGGACTGTCTGTCTCTTTAAATGAAAACTCACTGTCTGTTCAGGAGGTGTTGGAGAAGTTGTCACTGGGGATGTGCTGTGACCTTGGTGTTGTGTGCCATTTGTGCATCATTAAAAGGTTGTAATGAAGTTCTGCCGCACACAGATTGTAAAAGGTCAAGCAGAAAGTTGGGAGCCAATGAGGTTGGGAAGAAAAATTGTGCTAGCAGCAGAGGTTGAGGGATTCATTATATTGATGCTATGGGGTTTTCAGCGGAGTAATAACTGAGTTAGTGATAGAATGTAAATCTTCTCAGCCACTTAGTCTGAGCCTTCTTCCTCTTGATTTGTGGGGATATATTTTTACTAGAGTACAGGAAAAGTCATTATGCTTTCAAGAAAGCCACTGGAATTAGTTAATGCATTGTAGGTAGAAAGACAGAAGATAAACAGAACTGTATGTGGCTCATCTGTAAAAGCAGGGCATTGGTGACAGGAAGAGAAAAATTGTACCAAATGAAAATGTGTATGTAAATAATTGGAGTTACCACACCACATAATTGCAAGTTTGGGGGTTTTGTTTGGCAGGTTATGTTGAATGTACGTAGAATGCTGGGATAACTGTAAAGGCTGCCTTTATGGTTCTTAGCATGGAAAGAAGTAGTGGTGTTCCACAATCATATCTATATAGGAAGGTATCCTTCAGTTTCATTGTTTCCCCCTGTTTCTCTGCAAATAGCCCCATGTAATTGCAGAAGTGTAAGTGTTCACCAGATAGAGTAGCATTTAACAGACCACGTAACTTCCTTGCATTATAATGGACTTGAAATTAATTTCAGCTATTGTGCATTGTAAAATAAAGTGGAAGATAAATCTAAACTCCACCTGCCATGCCCTTAGAAAAATTAGGAATAACTAAAATCTATGGAACAATTTTACTGTCTGTATATTCTAAATTATATTCTGACGTAGTTTGTCACAATCTGCACATAGACAAGAACTTATATGAAAAGGCTATGGGTTTGTTTTATGGTTTTGCCTACAGGAATTTCCTCAATTGCTCTATAAAGTTAGAGCTGTTTTGATACAAATGGAAAAAATCAGCAATTTTTAATCTTTCTTCATGTTAATAACTGGATTTCCTAGAAAGTGGCTTCCTTAACACAGAAGAGACACCAGTCTGGCATGACCAGTCTAAGACACTGTTAATTGTTTAAATATGCAGATCATCAGCTGGGGGAACCAAAAATATCAAAAAATCTCTCAATCTCATCTAATGAGTATAGGAGTCACCAAGAGCCTTTCCATTACTTTCAGTTATCAGAGCCTGCAAGATTCCCACATTGTCTTCCAAAGTCTTTGCATTTCATCCCTATATTTGTTAATCTGTTATTTAGGGAAGTTAATCCAGAACAAAAGCTGCTGTTGATCTCATTGTTATCCACATGAATACTCATCATTTTCTGTACCTGAGCGGTATAGGAAGGATCAGGCCCATTACTCCTAAAGAACTAAGTGTCAGTGCTCTTCCCTTTTCTTTTATGGCAGGTGATCTTGTAACTAATCTGATGTGTCAATTACAACCAGCTTTGAAAAAAAGATACTCAAAAGTATCTGAAGTGGGAAAAAAGAATATTGAGACAACAGGTTATTTGGCATCCAGCCAGCTTCCATCAGATCACTGTAAATTACCTGTCACATTATTCCATTTCTGAACATGCTTTGTTTCAACATCTTTAGCTAAAAAGTTACATATTTTGTGCCTTTATTCTGTCACCCTTTCACACTTGCTATACAGTTTTGTTTTGTTCTAGAAAATACCATCTCTCTACAGACCACGATAAAAGAGCTCTGAGAAGTTTTCAGTGAAACCAATATTGAAGGCATATTCTTTAGTGCATTGATTATACCAAGTCGTTTAATTAATCAGCATACAGTGTTTTAATGGAGAAAAATGTTACTGAAGTAAAGGTAATGGAAAATTACAGAAATTCCTTTTTAACACCAGCTTAAAGATTTCTCTTAACACACTCACCCACCCACCAATGCTGTGAACCTGAGACAGTCCTGCTAATCTAAACCTGTTCATTTTAAAGGCTTTTATGTTTGTTTGATCCAAAGTTCCATCATTCATTTAAATCTCCAAAACTGAAAATTTCAACTCGGATATTTAGGTAGTATTTCTGTTAAAAATTGAAGGTTCTCATGTCCAGGTGTGGCTTCTCTTAAATGTATTATAGAACCAAATCCCTGAAATCTCTTGCAGTGCTTTTCAGACATAAATCCTTTTGGCTGCTGGTTCAAAGAGACCCCATTTGTAGACATTTCAAGTATAGTCTCAAGATTCAGGTTCCCAGAGGTTGTCTGGGGCAGTGGAAAGAATCAAACTGGATCAAACTTATTTTTATCATTTTTCATATTGGCAGACTACTCTCTCTTTTATATCCTCTTCCTCAGCTTAAACATCTTATTATACATTGTTTCTTGTCGTCGCTGCTTTCCCTGAAGAACTCACTCTCCTTTTAGTTCCTGTCCGTGAAGGTGGTATCCAAAAGTGGAGGCAGTACTCTAGATGAATTCTTTCCAATGCTTAATAGAGCAGAAAGGATCATTCTGCTTGTCCTAGAGGTGATACTTCTGATTGTACATCTTGTTTTATGAAAAGGCTTCTGCTTGAGCATGCAAGCTTTGGATAAAGACTAAAATGCTGATCCATTCTGGGCAGTAAAGGTACAGATGCCATTGTATGACTTCACAACTATTTTTCCTCTGTCATTGTCATAACAAATACATTTGGTTCAAAAGCTAAGGAGTCTTAAACTGTCTCACAGCTAAAATGCATTAATTTACCATTTATTTAATCCAAATGAGGTACAAACAGTCTTAATTAACTAGAAACACTTTCTTTGAAACTTTTAATACTGCATTTTACCTCTGAGCTGGTCTTCCAAGAGTTAAGTCTGGACTATGCCAATATAACGAGCATATTCAAGTAGAAGCTTCATTATCTTTACTCTGCCTCCTCTGACTTCACTGCCTAGGATCCATAAGGATGAAAGGAATAGAAAACTGTAGAGAAGTAAAAATGGAGTTATTAAAGTAATCAGCTGTCGCTCTGTGCATTCCCATAAGGCAAAGCTCTGTTGAGTAAGTAACACCTTGTTGCCCAATTATTTCTAAATCGGAATTATATTTCTTTAAGACATGATGTTTGGTTTCATGCTGTATCTGAAAAACTTACTTATGTTGAAGAATGTAAGTTGCACGGTGATTGTAATATTTGCTATTTATATTCACTTTTCAAGATATATATTGCATCAGGTAGCAAGACTTTCACTTATATTTATCAATTCTCTTTTTGCTAGTATGTTATAAATGTTTTTGCTAATTTTAATTATGTAAGATACATGAGACGTTCTGTCATGAGATTCCCATTATAGTGTCATTCCTTCAATGAGTTATCTCTGTTGACAGTGCAGTTGTTTCAATGATGGAGAGTGCAAACACACAGAGAAAAAGATATGTTGCCAAAAATAGCTGAAAATTGATAATACATTAACACTTGTGCCTTGAATTTTTTAGAAAGCACGTAATCTGTTTTCAGTTGATTTCTCACAATCACCCACAGTCGCTGAAAAATGAAAACTGCTTTTTGATTCCTTTTTCTTCTTCTATTAATAATGTGACTTGTACCCAAATAAAAACAATTGGCATACATATTTGGGGCTGCATGGAAACCTGAATTATAAATGCTTATTTGTAAGACAGAAATGTGTGTTCGAGTTCAATTATCAGAAGATGTTGGATTTGAAATTGCAGATCATTTATTTCCTGTTTTTTGTATTAGATTGAGATTTGCCATTTCACAGAATCAATCTTAAGAGTTGGAAGGGACCTCGATAAATCATTTAATCCAACTTCCCTGCCAGAGCAGGACCACCTAGAGTAGGTCACACAGGAACTCAACCAGGTACGGTTTGAATGTCTCCAGAGAAGACATTCTGGACAGCCCAATTTCCAATTTCTTTGCTTTAGAAAGTGTATTTTGTTAATGCATGCTATGGTTTACCATGAAAACAGATGCAATCAGAATTTTGTAGGATGCAGCAACATTATCCTCATAGTAAACATACACTTCTAAATTTTGTTCAGTATTTTGAGTTTGGATATAGTGGGGCACATGATAAAATGTAGCCTACCACTACAATGGTAATTTTTTTTTACAGTTTCCAGTTTATCATATAGATTTATCAGTTATTTTGGGACAGAAAAGGTAAAGAACGTGTTATAGTATTCATGTACATCCAGTGTAGGATCCTCCCAGTATCACAAAGAAATCTTGCTCTAGTTGACTGTATACTCTATAGACACTGTTTAGGAGAGACTGGGAAAAAAATCCTGAACATGACATTTGGAAAGAAAAAGCCAGCTACATACTGTTATATCAGTTTTAATCCGTGGAAGCTGTTGCCAACCTGACTAAGCAAAATATGGACTGTTTTCTCAGCCAATTTCTGCAAAGCACTGATGGCAATGAACTTGCAGTGCTATGGCTAGTGTTAAATATAGTATAGCGGTCCAAATGGAATCCTGTTCTGAGGAACTATAACGAGTTCTGATCTATGCTGAGTTCTCCATTTTGAATCGTACACAGTATTTTGTAATCCCGCTTTTGCTTTTCAAAAATGCATCATCTTATTTTCAGCAACATTGTCCTAGAGATTGCCTTGGAAAATGATTGGGCTTCTATTGAGGACAATTTTTGCAACATTATGTTAATGAAGCTTGGAAAAAAGTCTCCATTTTCATGTTGAACTGTATAATAGAGTTACCACTTCAGTGCCCAAATTATGTAAGTGACAGAGAAAAAGAGAAATCAAGAGCCCTACTCCCAAAGCAGTTGAATTAAACAGTTTTCAGATCGTTTTGAGAATCTGTGCTTGTGTTGCTTCTATTATTAGACAGAGAATTCTTTCCTGTAGGCATTATTAACTAGCCAACTTTTGGAGTTACTCATTATATTCCCCACCACAGTTGTGTTCCTCGGGATACTCATCTTGCACGTCCAGCTCATCCATACTGCTGTTCCTACTGTATTTCTGCTGAGAAATGCCATTACATTTAATGTAACTTAACAGCTTTACTCTCTCTTGTGGTGGCCTACAGGAGATTACTGAGCTCTCTTCTTCTGGACAGTGCTGCCTGTCTTTCCCAGTGCGAGTCTGTTGGAACTTTGTAGTGTGAGAGGCTAAGGCCCTTAGCTGCAAGCACACAGGCTAGCAGAGAGCTTTACCTAGCCCTTGTTTAGTGGAAGCTATTGCAAGTGGGTGTTTTTATTTATGAAGGCTTGTCATCATTCCTATTGAAATTTAACGATGGTTGTGCTGAGATGGGGTCGGTGGGCCACTTATTAACTTGGCCAGAAGAAAAATAAAAATGCCTTTTGTGCCCCATGGGCAACATTTCATGGATACTTGCTATTTAATCACCTTCCTGCTACGTTCAGGATGTCAGTTACCTATATTACCTGTTTTATTTAGGTGTATAGAATGAGATGTGGTAATGATTTCTACATTCATAGTAATGAAGTACTAACTTCCCTATCTGAAATTACTGTGGCTCAACACCATTAGAGATACTTATGACACCAAAACCCAAGTTGCTGGTTTTTTATACCTTTGCTGCTGGCACTGAATTTTGACATGATTAGCTAATCGATTAGAACTGGTTTATTACTTTTAATTACCTGTCTAGTTTAAACTTGTTCCTAACAGACAAGGCAGTTATAAGCCACATTAGGTCCATGCAGTTAATGCTGTCTCTGAGTGTTACGAGCTGGGAGGAATGTTTTTTAAATATCGTTTCAAGGATTCTAGACACAAATTGTGACTTGTTTTATAGTTTGAAGTGCATCCCAGGCTATAAATAGCAGTATTTTCAAACCCTAACATTAACATCTGAGAAATTGCTTTATTTTCCTAGAAGCTGATATAGGGGAATTATTTTGCACTTTTTTCCATGATGAATTTACAGCAACACCAGTTAAGAGAGTGCTTTTCTCAGAGCTGTGTACTTCTAACAGTGTTGCTGGTTGAAGTAGGCACATGAACGCCAAGCATAGACAGACCAAGTGGAATCTACAGAGCTGTGATCGGCCATGAACATGTGATAAGTTACTTGCCCCAGCTTCCCCACCTTTTTGTTCTTTTCATCCTGAGGTCGTGGACAGTGTGTTTCCCAATGAAATGCAGGACTTCTCTTCTGGACTCCTGGACTAAATTCAAGTTTTGAGTTTCCTTTATATTAATGAAAGCGTTTTGATCATTTCCTAGGCAAACCTCAGGATTAATTTTTTGTTCTTACCCTGGAACTGTTGATGATTGGCAAGCTGATTCTTTTTCTTCCTCTTGTTATTCCTGTGGACTGCTTTTCAAGAAATTCTCCTTTGATACCACCCTGCTTTCTCTAAAGGTTCTTTATAGCTATGACATGGTTCTTTCTCTTTTACTTATGTGCCTCATCTTTGATTTATTTCATTTGTGACTAATTTAAATAAACAATTTTATTACACTGAATCAACCCCCTACCTATCATCCTGTCATCTGTCCTAACTAACACCCAGGCAACTCCCAAGATCTCAAATGATTTCTTAGTTTAAAGTTATGTGCATCGTAACTAAAAGGGAATGTTTCATTCTTTCCCCTCCCTCATTTCTTTCTCTTTTCTTCCCTGGTTGCTGCTTTGCTATGTGATGCAAACAGGTAGCATTATATTCTGTCTCTCAAAGCTTATTTAGAATGAACTACAAGACTTATAAATAATAACCTCTCCAGGTGTGACACCTGCCCTTAACTATATGGAAAAGTTTCTAGAATATTTTTTAGCTTGTTTCTCTCTATTCTCCTTTGTTTTGTGCCCTTGATCATAACCAGGGTTTCAAATTCTTTGGGGAAAATCTGGCTGCACAGTACCTGCTGTTAAGCTAACCTAGCTGAGACTCACTAAATGATGTTGTAGTGAAAGTCAGAATATACTAATACAGACTGCATAGAACTGTAGGAAACTATTAATCTTTGGAGAGTTATAGAAATGAAAGCCATTTTTGATAGCATATCAGTGACAAACTAAAGCTGAAAGTAAAATGAAATGTGTTCCATTAATTTTCAATAGTCCTCTTGTCTGTGTGCATGTGCCCTGTAAAACGAAGAGGTACCACATGCTCCTTATTGCGGAAACGGCCTTCAGCTGAATCCTGCAGGCTGGTGTGAACCTTGCTCCCAAATCTAGTAAAGCTCTTCAGTATGGGCTGAACTTGAACTAAAAAGGATTGCATCCTTGAAGAGTTTCTATTTAGCACGTTCTTTTCTAATTTTCAGTAAGACCACTTGGCAATTGTGGCCTTGGTAGCTTCAGAGAAAATATTTCACACAATTGCTTGTGGAACATACAAAGGAAACAACCAGTGAGTTTACAGAGACAAGTTTCCATCCTGACATATGATGCATTGTTAAAGTGAGTTTACATTGTTCAGGCACACCCTTAATACACAGCACTCAGAAGCCTGCAGTAATCACACAAAGGAGTCATGTTTATGGCCAAGCTTCAATATATCACAAAATCTGCTTAGAAAAGGGGAGAGGGGAGAGAGGGGGAAGTAATTTGCAACACTTGAGACACTCACGTAGAAATTGCATTCTCTGACTGACAGAGCTGAAGAATTTAAGACTTTTTGAAAACATTAAAAAAAAAAATTATATACGTGTTCACAGACAGACAGTTATTTAGTGCTGTATGACAAAACACCACAAAGAATGTGCAAACATGCCGGTGCAATGACCTCTAATAATAAGAACTCCTTCTAGAACTGGCAGCCAAGAGACTTCAGCAAACTCTAAACTATCAGTTGCAACTTTTAAACAGCAAATTTCCCAGAAAATAGACCGTTAATCAATTTAGACAACAGGAGGTGTAACCGATCAAAGGAATGAAAGGCATCTTGATGAAAATACATATTTTGTTTACATGCATTCCTAGGTGATGTGGTCTGATTTGAGCTGAGGTAGAGCCTTCTAATTTGAAATATTTTGAGCATGGAGTTTATAGAAACCGAAGAAATCTCTATTTGATGGCTCTCTGTGTATTTACATATTCTGAGGTGGCTGTCTGGGGAAAAAAAAGTCCACCTATTTATTAATAGTTCAGAGAACTGCAGACTGCTTAAGGCTCTTGGGTTTATTGGTCTTTCCTCAATAGAAATGCTCTTACTTTTTTTGTATGATAACAAAATAAAGGCTGTAATAAGAACATTTTGGTTACACTTACAGTGTTTTACTTGAAAAATAAATCTTCAGCATTATTAGCCTGGCATCATTAGGAATAAAACATTCACTTTAAAAAGCAAATTGAAACACACTTTGCAGGAATAAGCAGAATTTAGCCTGTTGGCTGGTAGCTACTATTTCCTTTATTGTGTTTTATGAGCAGTAGGACGTGAAACGTGTAACATTTTGAAAGTACTATTAAGCGATTGAGGCAGATGGAGGAAGAAGGTGGAGAGGTTTGGAAGAGTTTGTGCTTGATCTGCTGTAGGAACACGTGGTTAAAAACAGTATCATGTCTGTGGTTTAGCAAGTTCCGTTGGCAGGCAGCTTGTAAAAATGCTTCCTTCCAGTCCAACACAGCAGAGGGAAAAAAACATCTCACCATTTAAACAATCCAGGAAAGCCTTAAATTATGCATGTGGCCAACAACCATAGGTCATTATCTAACTTGTTCTCTATCTGCAGTGTGTCCAGACCCTAATATGCAGCACTGTGGGCCAAGATTCAGTTACAGAAGTATGAGTGCATAGCACTGTTCAAGGTACCCTCAGATATCCAAGACATTCTGCATCTGGAAAGATAAATACAACACAGGAGTTAGGGGAGACTCACAGCCTTTCGGACCAGCAGCTGGAGGTAAGACAGGGTAATCTGCAGAGCCTGACAAAAAGGCTAGACATCTAAATTCTGCCCTTCAAATGAAATCCCAGCCCATTAGGATTAGTGGCATTTCTATTTAAGAAGTTAGGATTTATGGTTTAATATGTAAATGTCCTAATTTCTGAAAGGAGTAAAATTACATAATAAACCTTATTTCCTAGCCAAACAATGGATTTAGGCAGCTGAACGTGTCAAATATTCTTTCATTAAATAACTAACCCAGCATCCAAGTTTATGGTAAATGTAGAAGGACTCTTCTGGTAAAGATGCACTCTTTGAGCTTTGAAGTCTATAAAGATACTCCACTGTCTGTCATATAGTATAGTAGAAGCAGGAGAAAAGCAAGCAAATTCCTCCTGACACTTGTTGCTCTATTTGTGTATTTTATATGGTAGTAACTGAGTCTTCAAAACTGTTTTGGAAAAGCATATTTGCCTGCTGGAGAGTGAAGTAATCAACTGGGACATTAATATTTTGACAAAATTACTACTTGTTTCTACAGGAATGGTTTGTCCCTTGGCTGTGCCAAAGCAAACTTATTTCAGATTTCTTGCACACACTAAGCATGTATGTTTTTTTCTTGTATCTATGGTTAATAAACTCTTTTTTGTCTCTTAAAGTGTCTTTCAATCTGCACAGTTTTATAGTGATAGGAAAGAAATAATCGGTTACTTTAAAACTCAATATTTGACTGGTAAAATAATGAATGACTAGAACCAATGATAAAGTATATCTTTACCTAGGTCTGACTGCATACTATTCTTTCTCTTTATAAAGTGCATGTAGAGGTCTTCCATTCCTGATTTGCAGCATGTAGCACATCTTTGCTACTTCGGTGTTTATGATTTTAGCAAGTGTCTATGGGAAATAACCTTGCATATGGCTTCTATATGTACCAGAGCTTTTATGGTTCTTATTGTTCCAGTTCTAGCAATCTAGCTTCATTTCTAGTGAGTTCAAAAGAACATTCATCTATGCTTTCTTCTTCAACCTCTTGAAAGTTCAAATTGTTGGGAGTAGCCTTGCATTTGTAGGGAAGTTCTTTCAAAAATTATCTTTGATAAAGCTTATCTCCCATAAATATTTTCCCATTTTCTAAACACTAAAGACAAGGTAGACTGCCCTGCCTTAAAACACTATAGCATTTAAAGCTTATTGGTTTAATTATCATTAGGGAGCTTCTTGTGACTTCATATTTGCTTTTCTGTAATGAAAATCAATGAGAGATTTTCAAGCATTTTTGAAGCTTATTAGCTGTAGTACAACCTCAGTGAATACTGGGATGGTGCCAGGATGAGTAGAACAAGCATAATGCTGTTGTAAAGGTGCAAAATGCAAATTCATTTGCTGTATTTCAACAATGCCAATTGATTAGCTGTCACCTTACAGTCATGCAGGAAGAGTATGGGTAAACCAGTGCTGTTTGCCTCCTCACATCTAGAAGAGGTTGCCTAAAAGGTCACTTCTTTATATTGCTGCAGCAAGATCTTGCAAGAGCTACAGCTCTTCCTCACTCAGGAGGACAGCAGAGGAAACTGCTTTGAGGAAAGGGGAACTAAATGCACAATTTAATAGCACGTGTGACATCCCCCCCAACCCCCATATGTGAATGCTGAGGTGTTAACCAGTTATTTTAATGTTACAATAAAGAAAGGCCTCTGTATCAGGAGTATAGCCATGTAAATGTATTCTGTGCACTTTTATGCTCTCTTTATTGTTGTGATTGTGTGGGTTTTTTTTGTATCCCTATAATCTCCCAGATTTCACAGGAGTGCCTCAGTTTAAGTGAGATTGGGATCAGTGATCTCCTACTTTGAGGTCAATTTTGCAGGTTCATTTGTTGAGTTGTGCTTTTGTAACTTCACAAAACTGCTTTAATTCCAGTCAAACTATTTTGTTTTATCAGTGACCCCAAAATGTGCTATCCTGGTTATACAGGATAAGGTTAAGGCTTTTCTTTCAGAACTAGCTTGCTGAATTAAGGGGCAGATTCTGAGGCATTGTAAAGTGGCATAATAAAAATTACTCTTAGGGGAGCTACACTACTTTGCATCAAGTGAGAACACAGCCCTTTGCCAATCTTAATTCTGATTTTTTTTTTTGTTAGCTGTATTTTTGTAAGGTAACAATTAATCTATTAAATGCATTTAGCTACTAATGCAATGGAAAGTACTACAGTGTAGTACAAATCAGAAGCTAGTAGAGGCTTTCATTTAGTCAGAGACAAGCTTTGAAGGCAGTCAAAGAGCCACTGATAGAGTTCAAATGCTCTTTGTCCTGCAAAAATAAAGAGTCCATTTGTTGTGCCTTTTTACATTAGCATATTCTACCTTGCTGGAAGAAAAGAAGGAAGGACTGTAATCTCAAGCTCTCGTTTTTAATGAAAAAACACATATTGAACTAATTGGTTTTACCAAAACTTTAGCTATATGTCAAAAAGATGCAGTTTGTAATGGCATTTAACAGGTTTTACAGACTGGATAGTGTATACTCCAGAAGTGTATTAGATAGTAAAGTAACTATTTCTTCCTTCTTGTATTGCTTTCATTTCTTCTTCCACTCCATGACCACTGCAATGCAGTGCCATGACAGATGTTGCCAGCAAAAGATTGGGATTTGAGACCTGCCAGGTACCAGGCAGCTTCCACCAAAGATGAAGTGCACAGTGTCTCACATTCACAGGGCTCAAGTCATCAGACATGAGACCAACGCTTGTCAGGGACTGTCAAAAAATTCTTTGACAGCAGTTGTCACTTCCTAAGGAGGAAAGCAGTTATGTTTAGAATACCTGATTGTATGAGAAACACAGCAGCCTAGTTTGCTTCTCAAACAATAAAAAAACCCCATTTTAACTGTTTAACTGTTACTTAATAGGACCATTAGTCCTTGCTGTGTTCCTTTAGATCAGGTAATTAGTATGTGTGTTTAATGATATCCCTGTGCTAAACTGAAGAAATGCTTTTCTATTCTATATCCTCCTTCTAATATGACCGAATATCAGGTAAGCATCTTCCCCTTCCCTCTCTACCTCCTTTGCCTCTCCATGAGCAATTGATTCAGAAATTCTGAGAGTGAACTGGAGTTGATTCCTTTATCTTTAGCTTTGTGAATGGAAATAGTTTATGTAACCCACTTACTCTCTGCAGCACTATCTGCTAGTAGACTCTCCTCAGGACATCACCCCCATTCTCTTGGCAAATTACTTTTATTCTCAGCAGGGTTCGAAGACTCTCCCAGGCTTACTGCTTTTAATAGTGGATAGATACCATTTCCTCTGTACAGAATCCATTGGAAGACAATGCTTTTATCATTAGCTTTACCTTTATCCCCTGGAATAACATTATAGCCATTTAACATTCAGTGGTTTTGAAGAGTCCTGTTTGAGCTGATTATACCTATGCAAAGCTCAAGTGGCAAATTAAGTTCACTTATTAGCTGCTTACTTGCCTTACCTACCTATTTCTAGAGAAACTTGTTTTCTCAGATTTATCTCTGGCTTCTATCATAGAAATTTCACCTTCAGCTTTTTTTAACCCAGAATCTCCATAGGGTACCCATTAAGGACTATCCAATTATATTTAGTGTGGACAAAGACCTTTTTTAAAAAAATCTAAGAGTCTGCAGCTTGCCTACATGCCTTGAATGGCAAAACAATGTTGTGTCTATGCAATGCAGCACTAGACCAAGTGAGGACTGTTCACAGTCAAATCTAACCTTTTCTTATTTTTCCTATTCAGACACTCCACTAAAAAAATAACATCTTTCCTTTTCTTCATTAAGTCTTGAACACCAGCATAAATTTTCACTCCTCCTTCATATTCCTGTCTATGGCCCAGGTCTATGCCTTTTGGTTAACTCTGTTCTTGATCACTGATTTCCACCAGCTATCATAGGCATAAGTCTGTCTTGATTACTACATTCAGTTGCTCGATGGGAGGCTATCATACAGACTGAATGGGCAAAAATGTCAGTATTTACAATTAGCAATGGTATCACAGATATTTCCTTAAATGGAGGTGTGCAAGAATGATAAGATCCTTATTCTATTGCTATCATTAAAATGGCCATATTAACTACATTGTTGGTATGCCTGGCAAAATAGAATGAAGGATATCTGTAAATATATACATAAATGCTTGTGTGCATATGTGTATATATATATGTGCATTTCTAGCCTGTTACAGAACACTTGATAATGAATAGATATCAGATCTATTGTAGGAAGTGGAGCTGCAAATCTTCTAGGTAAAGACACAACTATTAGTTCTGAAATTTTCACTACAGAAGAAAATAAGGCATAGAAGAAAAATGATGTTATTAGAGAGTGGACTTTCTAGTTATGCTACATAACTCTGGAGTTTTGGGTCTTATGTTCTCTGATATAAAGCATGCCTGTCTCGTTCATAGACACTTAGCAGCTATATTTTGCTTTAGGATCTGATTTTTAAGGACTGACTAGACTGATTAACAAAAATCAGTCATTCTAGATAGAATGTCCTATATTTTATGTGAAAATTGGTGTATTGTTTCAATTAAAAAGGGATCTTTTCAAAGTAGATTTAAACAGTGTGCCATATCTACTAAAGCTGAGTCTAAAAATTGAAAAGTTAAAGAAAATGTGAATTAAGAGAAATTTTAACCTGAAAGAGAACTGTTTTGGCCAAAAGTAAGATATGACAATGTCATCCCATCAGTGTATAGTGTTAAAGGCTGTTTTCATTTAACATTACAAATTCTTCCCAGAATCTTAATTTTTCTCAACATCCTATAACACAGTGAAACAGGATATTGTTACCATGTCCTTCATTCCAGAAGGAACTCAGTATATGGTACAGTGTCTTGATTACTGGTACTGTCAAATTATCCAAAATTTATTCAGTTCTACAGTTCTTTGGCATAAAAATTTCTTGCTGACTTCAACAGCAATTCCTTGTATTAAACAGTACAATTATTCTGTAACTGCAAGAATGCTTCTTTGTTTCAATGTGAGCTCATTTTGAAAAAAGCATAAATTATTCTCAAAGGCCACTCAACACATTTTGTTAAGGTCTGGTTTTGCAATTCATAGGGAAGAAACAACACCGGATTTCCATAGGCCAAAGGTCTAGTAAAGGGTACTTTTTGTTTTCAAGAAGAAAACAGAAAGCCAGACTCCTATGTACTTCTTGGGAATTCCAGCTGAAATGAGAATTTTCTTCTGGAATTTGAATTGCAGTTGATGATTTCTCATGTTGGCAGAATGTGCATAAATGAACAAATATAGTAAAAATGGCAGTACTTGAGTTATATATACTTTGTATCATAAATAAATAGGTTAAAACCTGTCATATAATAAATAGATTATAAGAACTCATACCTTTAGTGCTACCAATATGCGAGCAATTGTGCAAGATAGTTAAGCATATTCCTGGAAAGTATGTTAATAGAATTGACTCTGTCAGCAGCATTTACCCCAAAAGTAATCACAAATAAATTTATTAAATGAGAAGCTGCCAACTTAGTAACATTTTTGTGAACTAGTGTAATGACATCATGTTAGTTTGTCCTACAGAGTTCTTTCAATTAGCCAGCGTTGCACTAAGACTCAGTAGTAGCTTTCTATTGTGTGGTTTTGAATGGGATTCTCACAATTAAACTTTTGAAACTACCTTCAACTTTTTAAAAGAAAACTTTACAATCAATCCTAAAAAAATCACAAAGCTTAATGTTATCAGGCACTTGATGGTTTATCATATTTCAGTTGTAAATCACAGAGGGTTTGAGCTGGCTTTCATTTTGTTAATTGTATTTGGTTTATATTTCGCTTTTCAAGATTTAGGTCTCAGTATTTTGCTCTTTGACTTGCATTTTTTATTTCCAACATGACTTAACTGAAAGGTGCCAAGAGAAATCTTGTTAAGTGTTGCTATTAACTTAATGCACACAAAATATTAAGTATTCATGGAAACTGAGGTTCAGCAGAAAGTACCCAGCTCTGTAGGATGATTTTAGTTTATAACAAGGAGTAAGAACAAATTGATAACCTTGTCTATGCCACCTGCATGTAAAGCCAAAAAAAAAAAGTGCTAGTCTGATCATAATTTTTTTCTGTCTTACTAAAGGATGCAAAACACTTCTATCATTTCTCCAGAGACAAGTTGAAGTAGAAGCACACAGTCATGCCAAAGACAAGTAATTCAGATTATCAACACTTGCCACAAAACCAATTAAACAAATATTTTCCTATTTTGATGTCTTTACCAGTCTATACTAGTATTAATGGTTTTGAATTCAAACATCACATGCTGTATAAAATCTTGCATTTTAGTAACAGATGCTGATACTTGTTTCTTGTTCATGGCAGTAAGAGTTGCACAGGTTCTTTCATGCAAATCACTTGAAAAGTAATTTTTGAAACAGTTGCAGAAACAAGGTTGCAAGTATGTCAGAGACATGTCAGAAATTGTTAAAAGGCTATGATCCTCTGTCTCAAATCACTCAATGGTTAACAGACAAATAGTGTAGATATCCATTATAAGAATATTAGTGTTAATGCTGCAAAATAGGGAAAATTATATTTGCAACAAGTCTGAATCTAAATGCTGACTGTTGAGGAGTTACTGATGTATCCTACACCATTACATTCTGCCCCTTTAGAGAAAATTTTATGCAGAAGTTACACCTTATAACAATTAACCTTCTCCAATACGTACAGGCTTATCCATCATTTCAACTTCAAAATGGAGCAGCCTAAATCATATTAGGGTGGCTTGTAGCATAAATACTTCCTCTGTGCACTCATAAGTTAAAAAATCCCTAACCAAAGAACTTTATAAGTAACAATAATCCCAATGACCTCAGTGGGGTCGGAATTTCAGCTGTGTAATTAAGACATGAGAGTGACTGCTCCTTCTACAGAGCTTGAAGAGGGAGATTTCTTAGTCCTTTCTCTAGATGATGCATTCAGCTCTGCTCAGAGTATCACCTTCAGTCGCTAATCAGTTTTCATCTGAGAATAATGAGACAAAGTAGTATCTTACAATGTTATTGGCAACCTGCAAAGCTCTTTTTCAAAAATTGAAGATGTTGTAATTCATTTTCAAGTTTTTCAGGGCAGAGATTTTAAACAGTTCGCTGATCACTAAGAGTTGTTTAAGTTGTCCTGTAATTTGAGGTTCCTTTTTATGACAGATCTGAAATAGATCTTGAGTAGGCCACAGAAGAAGAATACCGTCTCTTTAAAAAAAGCAATAGCTTTCAAGGCCGAGGATAGCCTCTGTGCTGAGATTAATAAAGCTTGACAATACATTCTGAATGCAAGCAATGACTTCTATTACAAGGGGAAAAATGAAAAAGCTGCTATTACTGACACAGTCAATAGATTGCACCTCAGTGTATACTGTACTTTCTACATTTTTAATATAAATGTGTTCAGTTTCAGAGATGGGAGCATTATCAGCATTCATTTTACTTGAGGCAATAATGTGAGAAGTTGTGTCTTGTGTAATAAATAAATAACCTGTCTTTAAAACCGTTTACTCAGATTGCTTTTCCCAAATGCTTATTTAGAGGTGCTATGGAAAGTGTCTTGTACCAACACAGCCATGTTATAAGGATTTTACAGAATGCAGTTTCTTTCTTAATGTTATACAAAATATAATTGTGAGATACTTTAGTTCTGCTGGTTTTTTAAATAGTATAACGGTAGTCTTGTACAATGATGGGATGGTGTGATAAGTTGTAAAATGGGACTTAAGTCCATCCCTCTGTTTCTCGGGGGTTCTTGGTGATCATGAAGACCTGCCAGTAGAGGCCAAAAAGCTTTACGTCATGACTGGCAATTGCCCTTCTTTCAACGTGAGACATTTTTTTCTTCCATCATATTTTTCTGGACTGGAAAGAGTGGAAGAAAATGCCTTATCTCTATAAATATACGTATTCAGATCCTTATAATCTTTGTAGCACCCACTTGTACTAAGAAATTATCTTCTCTGTGTGAATGGATCATGTTACATGGCACTTAATTATAAAATAATCCACAGAGTTAATTCGTGCTTTGCGTGGTCACTTCTATGTATCTGTCTTGGCAAACACATTCATGTGAACAAAACCTTGTCCACCTGTTTAGAAGGACAGGGAAGGAAGTATATATTGCGTAGGTAGCTTATAAGAACATAAAAATGAGAAATAATAGCGAACTTTGAAATACTTCTAACAATATCTAATATTGAAGGAAATGTTTTGTACTCATCTGATGTCTGGCCATAACAGATTTTTCTTTAATGTAAGTAGAACAATGGGCCTCATAGATCTCTAATGCCTCTTTTACACCAGCACAAATGTGCTGATTTCATTGGAGTGGCCCTTGATTTACACTGTTGTAAAGGAAGAAGAATCAAGCTGTAAATATGTAAGGGAGGGAAAGCATAACAGTCTTAGACTTCTAGAGACTCTAAGTACAAAACAGAGGAAGATTTATTTAGAGTGGCTTAGGGGTTGTAGCTAGCATAATAGGCTATAATGGAGTGCAGGAAATTTAGGCTGACTGGAAATGGCATGGTTTACTGTTCTGTGGCTTAGCTATTCTGTGGCTCAAGTTGAAAACTCCATTGGTTAAGAGAAAGACACGTTTCTGATTGTAGTTTGAAGTAATAGGTGGAGATGAAGCTGTAATACCATTCACTCATTCATAATTCTGAGCTCTTCTAGTGCTAACTCTGATTTCTACCTCACAAAAATCATCTCAGCCTGAGCCCTCCCACTTCAGATGGCAGATTTGAAAGTTAAATGCAAAAGTTTATTCTTTGTTCAGCAAAGACAATCTCTTTTCACTAATAAGGGTGCATTGTACAGTCTTCTGTAATGCTTTCTTTAGGTCATACAGGGAAACCTAATTTAGAAATATTACAGAAGGCAAAACTTACCATTTTCTGGCCTACAACTCAGCACTGATCTGATTACTTTTGACTGTGATTCCAGGTTATCTACCTAGTTTGTCTACACTGTTATTACCAACATGTGTTTTCCCATAAGGAACATATTAATTTCGTTGTTTCCCTGGGGAAATCTAAACCAAAAAAAGAGAAAAGATTAAGTACAAGAGTTCTTTGTCATAAAAAGGAACACCATATACACCATAAATGACAGGTTTGTATTTAGAAGAGTGTTGAAATAACATTATTTTCAGTCTGTACTTTCCAATATAAATTGCTCATTTCACAGCATAATGCTCTGTATAATTAGATCACACAGTTTCAGCATCTGGGTTCTGTATTAGTCTGTTAAGTGAAGTGGTAAAAGCTATGGGTAGTAGAAACAATGAAAGAAACTGATGTTCACCTAAAGACCTTCAGATGGACAGACTCCCTTGCTTCTGCATTGCCCAATTTCTGCTATACAAAGGTGCTGTTTTCCTGGTGCTCCTTCCCACCTCTCTGTTACTCATCTGTGGGCACAAGTATCACCAGAACCAGAGATGTGGTGGTGGTTTTGATGATGACAGTTTCCATCTACTGTCTCCCATACAATATGGAGGTAGTGAGAAAATTCAGCCTTGAGCTGCAATTAGCAATTGCCCACTCGTTTCATCTGAAGCGCAGTCATCTAATGACAGCATTTCTTCATCTGGAGGTAACACGACAGATAAAATGGGATTCTGTGAATCACACCATGTATGTACATGAAAAGATTGTTTTAATTTCTAATTGAGTATGTCAGACCAGCAGACCTAAAGACCTCTTCCAGCTCTTTCAGTATGGAAGGACAATATAAGAAAATTCCTTAGCAAATGCTCTTGTGCTGCTCTTCTGGTTCCTTACTTCTTTTCCTTTCTTGTGGATTTAATGAGTAAGCAGCCAGAAGCTTAATTATGATAGATAGGTAATGGGTGCAGTACAAACTTAAATACTGTAAAAGAACAATGAAACATTGATTGTCAGTGTGTTTACCAAGTAATTGATAAATGTACAGAAGGTGTTATGGAAAATGATGTTTTACATGGATAAACATTAACTCTGTGGTTTCTTCAATAGACATATCCTTTATTAGGTCATGTCATGGTTGGTTTAACTTAAAGGCAACTGTATAAAACTGACTTTGGATTGGTTATGTTGAAAAAATAATTTTGAAATTTGATTTTTGTTGAAGAATGATGTACCATTATTCCTACTTACTGCTTTCATTTAATTCCTTTCATTTGGATGTGTAGTTTTGTTGCCAATGACTAAACTGTAGTAACCCCAGGTGTGAATTTCAAGTATTATTACAAATCCTTTAATGTCTTGGAAGCAAAGAGTGAATGAAGAGCCCAGGCAGCTTCTATTATACCAGAGAACCAGACAGTCAAAGATACTATGCTTTTTAAAGTAGAAATCTATTTCTTCATATTTTTTTAAAAAATAAGCTCCTTAAAAAATATGTTTTCAATGTACCTAAAAAATGGGGGTTTTTAGCAAAAACCTGGGTGATGTTATAATATTTTACTGGATATCGCCAGCATGCAAACTCAGAGAAAATTGTTGCTTATCTAATTTTAAAAACCCTGAAAGCAATTTTGAAAAATAGGAGTTGTTGAGTAATAATATTTTTACTAGTGCCATAAATCAGAGACTTATTTGCATACAAATGGAAATTCAGACCAAAGTGCGTTAAGAAGCAACAGTGCCCTAAGTTAGGGATCAACATTAAAATATGACCCCAAGTTTCCACCCTGAAGTAAACTAGAAATCAAAAGATATCTTCTATTGGGAGATATCTTGTGTGTATTTATTGTTGGGTTTTGTGTTTGTTTGTTATTTTAACTCTGAACAGATTCACAGAAGGATGAAATTATTTTGTGGTCTTTGAGATAATGCATGTAAGTAATTAATTAAAATCTTATCATTGATAGTATCAAAAAAGACATGAAATATTCAGTACATAAATCACACAAAATCATGCTTGTAATCTGTAGCAATGACAATTCAGAAACGTGTACTGCGATGCGTGAGAAAGTACATTGTGGAAGATGGGAGCAAAATCTCTGTACTTTCTGTTAATCAATTTTTCCAGTGTCTTTCTGAAGAGTCAGTTGCAAATTCTGATACAATAAAACCAAGGCTCAAAGAATGCTAGTGCCCTTCTTAAGAAAGAAACTCAGTGAACTGGAACAAGAAAAAAGCCCCAACACTTGAAAACACTGCAATATTCTGAGACAAATTTGTAGGGTCAATATTGGAGTGCAGATACACAAGTGGCTGTTTTAGAATACTAAACTGAATCTAAGCTAGAGTGGTCAAGGCCCCACCACCTAATTAAAGGTCTAAAGAGGAGTTCCATCTGCAGGGAATAGATGAAAAAAAATTTGAGATGAAACAAATTGCAAGTCTTCAAATGAGATATGTAATTTTTATTAAAAGAGATATAGCAATTTTCCCTATGGTAAGGTCAGCAGATGAAAAGGGACGATGTGCAAAGCTTTTAGAAATAGGATGTATTATTTAGAACAGTCCCTCCTTAGAATTTTTTGGTCTCTAAATTAGAGCATAGCTTTAATTGCACATTTGCTTATTTCAGTGAAGACTTCTCTCAAGGCTCCAGTTTGTCTCTTTTTTTTTAACCTTAACTCATTTTGGTAGTCTTTAAGCACGCCTGTAGTCCTGTTGACTTTGCACCTACTTAAGTAAGCGCTGCTGAATCTACGTAAATGTTATTGAATCAGGCTGGGGGCTGATTATGAATGTATGCTAACATCTGTATAAATGGATAGAACGACTAGTTTTTCATAAATCAAGGGACTTGGGACATCCCCTTTTTTCTATAGTAGCTAGCAACAGGACAAGAGGTAATGGAATGAAACTGGAACACAAAAAGTTCCACTTAAATATAAGAAAGAACTATTTCACTGTGAGTATGAGGGTGAGGGAGGAGTGGAACAGGCTGCCCAGAGGGGTTGTGGAGTCTCTTTCCTTAGAGGTCTTCAAGACCTGCCCGGACATGTTCCAATGTGACCTGATCTAGGTGAACCTGCTTCTGCAGGAGAGTTGGACTAGATGATCTCTGGAGGTCCCTTCCAACCCCTACCATTCTATGATTCTATGACTTTTGAAATTATTTGAATAAGTTGCATTTGAATAGATTTATGATCAAGCTAATATTGTTACTGCTTGAAATTACATCTTCATTACAAAATCTGATCATGTACATGCAGGCCATCATAGCAGTTTCAATGAAATTGTGTTTATATGGTCCTGTTTAATTTGTCACAGAAAAAACAGTGCACTGGTGGCAAAGATAATGTCAGTGGATGTAAAGGTTACTAAGGAAGGATTAGTCAGAGATCTGATCAGCAGGTTTTCTTTCTGTGATCCTGAGGTCAGTCCTCCTATAAAAAGTTATAAGTCCAGTCAGAATTTAATGAGTAAAAAAAAGGCCTTAATTAGACCAGAACTAATAGTATCTTTTCTTTTACTTCATGTTTATATATTTAAATATCTTAACATTTAGTCAGAAAGCAAGCCAAGGCTTTCTCCACTTTGCCCCAAACTCCTTTGCTGCCATGCAGTCCTCAGTCTTTCTTGCTTGAAACTTTGAACCGCTGCACCATTGCAAACACAGAAAATTCAATGTCTTAATTTGGTTCCTTTTTGAGACCTTCTATTAGAAGTGTCTCAACTATAATCAACCCCCACAGCATTTAACAAACTGCTAGAATTACTTAGATTGTGCCATGCTACAGTGATCACGTCAGGTTCTGAGGTTAGTCCTGGTTCAGATGATGCCAAAGAAGGAATGGGAAGAAGTGTCTAAATATTTCTGGTTGAAGTTAATTTCTGTATGTATTTTATTTTTTCCTATCCTGCTTCCATGTCCAGTCAGTAACATGAATTTAATTTCTTTGTGACCACTTTATTAACTCAGGTGTAGTTCTTCTGCAGCAGGGTATCGCTTCTTGGAGGCTCTCTAAACTTGCTGGCTGTGTCCTTTGTGCAACCAAGTATCAAACTTCATGCACTGGTCAAATTTGCTGCACTGAAGGAAATAATCAGCCATTGTGGAGCCTGCCAGGTTGGCTAACCTTAAACTTCTGCAGAGATATGCCTCAAAAATTACATGAGACATTCAGGTCAGAGGCTCAGCCTACATCTATGGAAAGAGTTGTTAGAGGTGCTTAACTTAATGTAGGAAGTTTAAGTCCCTTCCAGCAACAACTGTCTCTTGAACAAGGAAGAATCTATATAGAAAATGAAATATGAACTTTGCATTGTTAGTGTTCTGGAGAAATTGCACTAGTGTATATTTTATATTTTCAATATATTACACAACCTTAGATTTTATAATTGACCAAGGACATTATAGAAGTCTTTTAGAGGCTGAACTCTTCTTGGGATTAAACATACACAGTATCAGCAAAGGTAGAGAACCATGCCCCTTTCCTGGCCCATTGCAGTATGGACACATTAACACAAATTCTACCATGAATGAGGAGAGTGTATGGGCTTGGACTGAATATCTACAAACACTGATTTTTAATTTAAGAATACGTCTCCTGCAGACCTACTTAAAACTGAGATCTGTGGAAATGTGAGTAGATGAAGATGTTATAAAATTAAATAGCCTCAGTTTCCCCTCAGCTAGACTGTGAAGTGTGAAAGACATGTCAAAATTTGAGTGCAATTAGGTTTCATTTCTATCATTTTGCATATAGTCTTTGAATTTTGCTAACTGTATGTAGTGCCACCAAATGATTAGCTTAAATTCAGTCTGCCCTGAGGGACGTTTAAGGGAGATGCTGAACGACTATTAATATCTCAGTGAGCCTGCTGTGGAATTTAAGGATGACAGTAATTTTGCAGATGGTCAAATATTTACCATAAGGTTAAAGAATTGTGTGAATTGGTATTTTATGCCATGATAAAATCAACTTATTAGAATATTGTGACAGTATCATTCTTCCCAATTAATATATTCTGCATCACAGTACTTTACTAGGTTAAGAGTTCTTTTTTGAAGAATCCTAGGGAGAAATTAATAGAGGACATGAAATCTGTTCTTTGAGGTATGTTAATTTGGCCAGGTTGGAAGAGTAGTAAATGAAATCTGTCCTTTGAGGTATGTTGATTTGGCCAGGTTGGAAGAGTAGTAAATTGTTTGATCAAAGGATGCAAAAGGTGTAGTATAACCAGTGGCATTTGTTACATCCCTGATCCATGGGACAGAGCAGAAAATCTATTTACAGAACTAGTTAATTGCATATGCACTGTAAAAACTGTTCGGATTTCTAATTAACAATATTACCAGTAATAAATGAAAGCGTATCTGTTGTTTAAAATGGAACATTAGTTTTTCTTCTAAAAGAGGTCTCTATTTAAAATGAGGTATGTAAAACTAGTCATTTCTTCATTAAATCTAAATGGTGATTCACATTGAAACACCTGCTCATACCCTCAACAAAGAACCAAAATATTTCCACACGTTATGTCCATTATCGAAAGCGATCACTGTTGCTTGACTGCATCCCCTAGTGCATGCAGTGAGAATGCCATGCAATGTAATCAACAAATAATTAAAGGTAGCATCGTACAGGTGGAATTGTACAGAATTAAGTAGCTGTTAACAATTGCAGTTGTAAAATATTTGAGTCAAATGTGGCGTGTCAAGCAGAATTTGTGAACACCAGAATGCCCCATTTTGCATAAAATCTTAGAGAAAGCTTTGAAAAATATCATGTGAGTCTTTTTCCATTGTTACTAGAGATCAAGGAATTCTGGGTTTGTCAATCTATTGGTCTAAAACAACAATAAAAAGGAATTTAAGCTGTTTTCCCATAGATCAGATTGTCATAAGCAGCTAATTTTCAGTACACCCTTTTATCTATATAAGGAAATCCCTGTAAGCTACAAGTGTTTTCTTTGTTTTGATGCCAAATTGCATGGCTGTGCTTGACAAACTCAGGTCGTTCATGCCACAGTTGTTAGAAGCTATTAAAACACAGAATGAAATACTCAGAGCAGTCAATTTTCAACTGGCAGAAATGCCATGGCCTGATAAGCGCTGGTGGTTGTCAGCAGCTAAAAAACAGAAATGAAATGGTGCTTTAATGTATGTGAAGAACAGGTATGTCAGTATTGTGGAGTTAATTTAGCTAAATGTATGTTTTAATGCCAAAATATTGGAAAGAAGAACAGTTGTCACAGAATTCTTGACCGTTCTTTATAAAATGAACTGACCTATAAGCAAAGGGAAACTGTGAAATTATCACTCTTCTCTTTTCACCAAATACTGCATGATCTCTTTAGTGGACTAATCATTTCTGACTGTGGTTTTCAAGACAGCAGGGTAAATTGCATAGCTCAAGTTAATGAAGAACTCTCAGATTTGACAAATTTATTTCCTCTAACAAATACCCAACATTTATACTGCTTGCTTTAGTTTGTAGCCATTACAGGTGCAGCAGAGCTGGAGGAATAACTTCACTTAAAAATTATGATTTTGCCAGGGAATAACACAATTGTCCTGTCAATCAGAAATATATTTCCTTTCAAGCACCACAATTAAATAAGCAATAGTATTATTAAGTTGACAAATAAGAAATACAAAGAAGGGAATGGAAACTTCTCAGGAAGGGAGAGAAAGCAGAAGGTTAAGACCTGGGCTACAGTCTAGAAGAGATTTGTAATTGCATTGTTGTCTGGGTGTTGACTGGCTGATTGAACAGCCTTGGAGGTGTCCACAAGCTGTCAGGCCAGGGAATTGGAGTTAATGGACAGCTAATATGATGATTGAATGGTAAAAGTGGAGCCTGATCTCTCTGAGAATGGAAAATCAATAGTCTATTAGATTTGTCAGGATGACAGGGAGAGAAAAAAGCAGAAGTCTGCTGTATTTGCTTGCATTACCAGGGCTGCTCTAATTAAGCACCCACCTCGAGATGCAGGGGAACCTGAAGAATTGAAGTAGTAATGAGATTCAGGCTTGAAGTAAATGAAGTAACTGCAGCATAAGGCATGCTGACAGACAATTAAACCTCTTTATCAATGATGCTTCTTTCCAGAAATAAAATGTCATATGGCACCTATAAAATAAGACTGCTATGATCATAAATCTTACTGCAGCTTGTGATTTTGCCTGTTATTGTTCAAGTTGTTTTGGAGTTGTTTTCAGACACACACAGAAAGAAAAAAACCAAGTAGATGCATTGGCCAGTGCTGAGCTTCCTAAATGAAAGTTTCTGCTCCTATGAGTTTGTGTCTTGCTTAGAATTACTCTGCACCAGACCTGTGCTCTTTCACTATTAACTACTGATGACACCCTCAACATGCCAGCTAGTTCAGTGGCACAAGGTAGCTCTCATTCTTCTCCTCTTTCCTCTTGCCATCAGGAGGTAACTAATCTGCCTAATTCAATCAACATACACATATCTCATCCAAACCCGATAGTAAATGTAATGCTTCTGACATTGGAAATGTTAAGAATGAGCCTGTATTTGCCAGAGTTCAGTGCTGCACGAAATTGCTGATTTGGATTAAACCTTCATTTCTCTGGGGTTTCAGACGTTGCTCACATGCATGCAAATTTATAAGGGTGATATTTCTGTTACCTCTTTCCTAATTAGTGAGGTGGAGCATGTGAAGGGCTTTGAGGTAAAGAGTTCTTGAGACATACTTTTGCAATAAGCAGATGTGTGCCTTTCTTCTTCCAGCATTTAAACTGACCACTGCTGGATGTTAATATGAGTGTTCAGAGACTGCTGTGCATTGCTTTGCCTCACTTTTCAGCAACCAGATACATAGGGGAAGAAATTCCCTTACCTGGCAGCTCCCCTTTGCTCCATACCTGAAGTGAGAGCTATTCACTGTAGCAAATTGAAGCCAGTCTGTTATGTGTCCTGTTTCTTAGAGGCAAAAGTCAGTAGGTATAGTATACAGTTAATTGTGATTTAACAGTGAAAATATATAATTTGGGTTCTTAATACTTTTTGACCTGCCATTTTGATTAAGTTAATTGTACTATTAGTTGCTGAATGCACCAATGTACAACATCCAGTAAAGATTCTGCATAAATATATCCATGACCATGAATATACTTCAGATTTTTGCAGTAGTTTGTAAGAGAATTTACAAACACTTTAAAAACTTTTTCTGTCAAGGAGAGTGTCTATATATTGAGTGATTGCTTTCCCATGACTCTTCTAAGAGGTAATCTACACTAAATTCCTAAGTAGACTCAGAGGCAAGACCACAGTGTTTATTGCACTTTATTGTGTTTCTGTGAGTAGTTGTTTCTATTAGATGTGTAAAATCAGGAACACTTTCTATATATAAGGTCACTAATTCCTTTGTTTTGGCTATTGTATTTGTTGGCTGGTTAAAATGGAAGACATTTATTGTACCCTCTTCTCTGTTCTGTATTACATTTATTGTCTATTACATATTAGTATATGAATTTAATTATGTAAAGTGATATAGGGACCACTTTATAAGTGATAGAGTTATATATATGTATTCTTTGTAGCTGAATGTTTGGTTGACTTCACTATGGATACAGCTTAATTGGAAGTTATTATATTCATTTCTGCTCCTTACTATGCCTTATTTGACTTTACCTCTATTTAAAGATCCAGTGAGCTACTCTTTATTTCATCTCAAAATCCCTTCTGCTTTGATCATATTTATTTTTTTCACTTAGTTTATTACTGCATTGGTTATACCAGGCTTAATAGAAAGAAATTAATTTTAAGATTATGACTCCCTTCAGTCTGGACTCAATACAAGTTCAGAGATAGGGTAGTTGAAAGATCTTCACATTACAGATTGTGGTGATTATAGTTTTAAATTTATTGTATAAGTGCATATCATAAATGAAGAAAACCATCTGATATTTCAAATATATGTTCAGGATGTTTCTTGCATTATTCCATTATTTGGTTACTTTTAGTGGATTAAAGAAATGACAAGTGACAGAGTGGTTTAAAATGAATGCTGTGTACAACCAGTCCTCATGTCTGCTTTAGTTGAGCATAAAAACAGATATGAATACAATGACCTTGATTTAATCTTTGGAGAATGTTTGTAGAGCGTTAGAAGTTCACAAGTTGTCATGATGATGAACTAATCGAGTTGTAGGAGGGTACAGAGCAAGTGTCTGAGTCTGAGAACGCTTGACATTTTCTGGTGTAAATGTCTCACTGAGGGGGCTGGACCTGCTGGGAATTGAATGCTCTGAGACATTCGTTGTCAGTGGTCAGCATTTCATTAATTCAGGTCTTAAAGTGGCACAGATCGAAGTTTAGGTTTTACCGCAAAGTTTTGTGATATAGTTTGGGAGCTGTTTACTCATGTTCAGTCTTAACAGGAACTGGTCAATGCACTGTTGCCATGTAATTTGAAACATAAAATTACAATTTGGTATAGCGTGGGTTTGGAATTTTGTTACAAGATCAAGGTTTGTTATCAGTCTGGATCTGATGCCTCCTGTAAAGAAATGGATTTTGAGCCAGCAATGGCATCAACTCAACTCAGTAAGAGAGCATGTGGTCTCTAAAGGTGCAAAGACATTAACAACCTTTAATGAAAATATTGAACAGTAAAATAGCAAGTATGACTCTGTAGAAAGCAGAGGATTAACACACAATTACATATTCTCCCACCCAAATATGCAGATGTACAAAAAAAATACAAGACCTTACCCAAGTACAATAGTTCTCTGAAGTTATTATAATTTATTTATGTGATATAAATAAACACACATTCCAAGAGCTAAACAGATTAGCTCTCCTAACAGATGCCAAAACTCAGGATAGTTTTTAAAATAATGGGTTGAGTTAATACAGAAGCTGACAGCGGCACTGATAGCCTGGCACCAGCCACCTCTTAATTATACTAAGGGAACTGCAGCTTTGATTTCTTTGCTTGTCTTAGTTTGACACTTAAAAAGTTCAAAGGAGAGAAGACTTCTTGATACTTTCTTGTTGATTTTGGCAAAATATGTCTATTTGAAAGGAAATACTGATTTTTTACAGTCTGGCTGAAATCTGATGCATTGAAATATATATATAACCAGAATTTCATTGGGTCTTGAGTAAGATACTTTTGATTTTTGTTTTCACTTGGAACTAACTTCTTAGAAAATAATGTTATTATCTAATATTCAGACAGTCATAAATGTGAAAAAATTTTGAAAAGAAGACAAATGCTTTCTAAATTCAGTGAACTTTTTGTTTCAGTTGTAAACACAATGCAGGTCTAAGTGATCATTCTATAATAAATCACAAGAAATATGAAATGAAATTTTCTTCATTTCAAGTACTGGTCACTTCAGAATCGATTTTTACTTTAGATTTTTAGACACTCTTCCTTAAGTCCTAGATAAACCATTAAGGCTGTACCTTCACATGGTGCTCGTTAGTCATACCAAAGGCTATTTAAGCAGGCAAAAGTCTTCCCATTTGGCTCACTGCATTTCAGATGCTGTCTGTAGTTTTTAGTTCCCTGTATGTTCTTCCTAATACCTGAGAATGTGTTTCTTTGTGTGCTTGTATTTCTATTTGATTTTTTTCTGTTCCAAATCCTAGATAATTAGGTTCAACTGACATTTAAAACCACAATGGTTTAGATTTAGATCTCAGAGCTTACTGAAAAGTCCAAGTAAATTTTGGTTGTAAATTTGGCCAGAGCTTCCGCTTCCAGTACTTGAAAAAAATTGAAGTAATAAAGATCAGGCTATGAGTGACATCTTAAAACTTTATTCATGAGACTGAAAAGGTTATAAAGCTACAATTTAATGTGTATATACTCCAAAATTTTAAAGCAGAATATAGATAATTCTAGTAGCTCTATAAATACTTAACTGAGCTCTTCAGGCCTGTTTTTCTGGTTTTTCATTGCAACTATAAATTTAAACTAGACTATGTCAAAGGAACAATTACAGTTTGTTACAGAAAGGAAAATTTAAATCCATATCTTTTTCTTTATAAATTATTGGACGTATAAAAATCTGTTATTTTCCCTTTAAATTTTAAATTCATTTAAAGTCAAGTTCACTGCCATCTGGATACATGGTTTTATGCACTTGTTAAGGTGGACTTAGCTAATTTTTGCTTCAGTTTAAGCAAAACATCTTTTGAAAACAAGTTCTCACTGTTTGCAGAGAGGCTTCTTGAGCACAGTGACCAATTTTTGTTTAGGATCATAAATCACATTCCATTAGGCATATTAGAAAACAAATTGTTCTTTTCAGAATATACTTTATGGAATATTAGACATGATGCAGCATAATGGAGCTAAATCTTCACTGAATATATTTTGTGCAGAATTGATTCAATTTGTGTTTAAGGAAGAAAGAAGTTAACATTCTCTTTACATAGTACATTCTGCAATGCAATTTATTAGCGTTTCATTCATAGGGACTGGAATATTTCCAGCTGCATTGACTTGAGATTATCTGACCTTGGATTTGAGTTCAAATAGTGCATTCTCCCCAGTCTTTTGCGTGTGTTTGTGCAGTTTATACATTTTAAATTGAGAATATTGATTTGTATAGGTTGTGAAAATAATGCATAAGAGCAGTATACCAAAGAAATGGAAATAGATCATTTCGCTTTCGCAAAGATCCAGTTTCCTTTGATACTGCTCATGCTTGTGTTATCTTTAGTATGTAGCCTTAATGAGCGCTTTATCTTTGGCAGTAATGTGCAGAGCATAAGTGGTATTGGCCTTGGAGGGCTTTTTGACTTAATTTGCAGGATGTGAAGCCTCTGTTTCCAATAATTTATTATATTTCAAAACCATCTCTGGGAATGTAAAATGTGGACCTAAAGCTAGCTTTTATTTATTTCCAATCAATTTTTGAAGCAGTGTAATTTTCTGACATGAAGTAGTAGGTATCAATCTACCCTTTTTCTGTGCCCCTCTTACCCCCAATGTTTAAAGCATGAATACAATATATATGACTATATATTGATTTGCATAACATCTTTTGTATGCTTTAGCACATAGTAGAATTAGAAATTGTGTTCAATTCCAAAAATAATTTGATGGCAGATTACACTAAGTATTTAATCACTCCAAAAACCCAGCCCTAACAAATACCTCATCTGGATCTCTCATACTAAAATTGATTCTCTTGCACTGGATTTCAGACTTTGTAAAGTATATATTAAGGAGCTTAACTAGTAAATTAGGAGACAAGATAACTGCAATGTAGATAAATGAACATTGCTTAGAGAATTTTAACCAGATTTTTGCCTAATTATTTATTCTCTACTGTGGAGTAAAAATGAGCAAAACCAACTGCACGGAAATACAGGATTTTAAATGGATTGATTCTGTGCAACTGGGAGCAGAGGATGCAAGTCTTCATTCCTTTGCATCTCATATTCAAGTTGCAAGGTATTTTGGCAATTTGTCATTCATTAAGCATTTCTTCAATGCTTTCTCTAAGAGGAACACAGTCTTTTTTGGGAACCCAACCCCCTCATCTGGGATGTTAAAATGAAAGGAAAGGAGCATAAACTTTCTGTAAATGTGGACTTCAGATAGTTTTTACCTTGTTCATATTCCTGTGCAGTAAAAAGGCTCTTCAAACACTCTCTGTAGTTACTGGCTAGCCTTGGTCATTTTTCTACCTAGCTGGACAAATGGGGTAAAAACCCAGGTGAAAAAGCAATGCTGTATATCTCTTTTATCACTTCCTATGAAAGCTAAACCTACAGCCTGCAAAATGTATGTGCTTTACTTCACATGTCTAAGACATCCTCTTGAAATCGATGGGACTTCTGAGGGACATAGATTTAAACAAGAGCATCACTCCTTCCAGGACCTGGATCAAGATTTATGGTTGCACTTTGTATGTTTCACTGAAAAATTTTGGCCACCAAAGCATATGAGGATTCCTGGATTTAGGCCTCATGGCAGCTTGTCTCACCTGTTTGTTCAGTTTGTGAAATACACTCCTCTAAAAACACAGTGAGCCAGAGGGAAGGTGGCAGATATCCCCACAGTTCCCAGGAGAGCTGTGGGTGAAGATTGTGAGTGAGGATAGTCTACATCATGGGAAAAAGACATATGCTGAGCAGAGCTGGGAAGAGGCACCCCCCAGACCTCTGAAAGAGAGAAAGGAAATTTCCTTGGGAGCTCGGAGGCCAGGCAGTGCTTGTCACAATCCAGAAAGCTCTTGCGGGAGAGGAACAGCCTAGAAGGACAGAGGAGAAAGAGAGAATTCTTTCCTAAAACCACTTTTCATGTGTTTCCTGTTTTACCTAATCCCTCTGGATTCTCTGTTCTAAAGAGTTAATTATTCTCATTCTTCTTGTAATGACATTTCACCATTTTAATTTTAAGAGAACGTCTTTTCTATACTCACTGTAAGGGAAAGATCTAGAAAGACTTACCTCAAAGCTTTAGCCAAGTTCAAATCCTATTACAAGCCATCAAGGTGATTTAATTTTCTGACTTCAAGACACTTTTCATGAGTAAAGTTAGTGCACACTGCAGAGCTTTGCTGAATCTGGGTATCCTTCTCCTTTATTCCTCTCTGAGCTCTGGTAGGCAAACACCATGTATGCAGCTGGAATACATGCTGGCATTTTAAACTGCAGTGCAAGTATATAAGCTTTGGATTAATCTGATTAGGTGACCTTTGGCATGAATATCATGTTTAGCTGCAAACTTTACTTCTTGCCTTTTTTAAAAATACATAAAGAGCTATACAAACTATTATTATTATTATTAATCATCACTCATCTGGCACTAGTTGGTATAGAAAAAATCTTGACATCAGAGAAATGAAGTACATTTTCTCCTTCTGACTACTATCACGATGAACACTAGGACCAAAGGCTCTCATTGAAAATAATTCCTTAAATAATCACTTACCTTGAAGGCATTTGATCTGTATGATCTGAATGAAACTGCTGATAACTTCAGAGAAATAGAAAACTGTGTTAAAAATCACTTTCTCCTGGGGACTGAAGTCCTGTCAGTCACATAGTGGATTAGAGGCTTGGCAGCTTGCCAGCCCATCAGACAGCATGCAAGTTCTTTGATGCCAATTGCATTAGCTTTCCTCCACTAATGTGCTACATAGCTTGGAAAATAAAAGAATGAAGGTCAACACACCAGCACGTACCCCTCCTACAGCCAGGGCTGCTCGTAATGTGCGAGAGAATGAAAACACTTCAGAGCTCAAGCTGCAGGCTGGGTGACCTTCTCCCATGCCCAAGGTCCTGAGATTTTGTCCTCAAGTCCCAAGTGCAACGAGTGCTTGTCAGTGCTCTGTCCCAGGGTGCAATGTAGTCTGAAATTCCCAAACGGACACAGTTTGCCTTCAACCATTGTGGCCTGTTATTTATGTGCAGATGCTGTGGGCTATGAACTTTCTGCAGAGTGTAACCACTGATGAACTCCACTCTCGCTCTCCCGGTTCTGTTCATTGTAAGAACCATAAAGCTTAGGAATCAGCGTTGCTCATGAGTAAAAAAGATAGATTTTATGACTGGTTTGAATGCCCTCAGACAAAGTCTTCTTTATGTACTTCTCCCACAAGTATCTTGCTATAGAGATGGGTGGCAGACCCATGTATCTGCTGACTTACATTAACCATAGTAGAGATGCCACATGGATGACAGATGATCAGAGATAATTGTGTGTTTGCAAGGTAATTAATCACTAGATTCTTTTTCCGCCTTCAAATGGGGAGGAAGAACCAAACTACTCCCAAAAGCATCTGAAGAATGATACTTGCTGGGAGATGAAGCTTGGGTTTTGAAGCAAAATGCAGAAACAGAAGTCTAAGAAATCATCAAAGCACAGCAAGTGTTTTGCATATCCTAAGTGCATCTACTCATCAGAAAATAATTAGTTTTGATGTGGAGAGGCACAAATCCAGAAACAAAAATATTTAGAGCCCTCCAGTCTAAACTTTGTCCTATCCGGGATATACCAAAGAGATTTTCTCGTTCCTCACTCTGAACATCATCTTGTATCCTTCCCACTTTATGTGCTGTGGAAAGCTTACAAGACTTCTGCACCACTACCGACACAGTATCACGGCCCTTAAATTAACACTTCACTATTGAAAAGAAGTAAACCGTAACTCCCCCGGTAGCAGTTGGCACAGAGTTTGGCATCAATCAACTTTTAAAACTGGTGGATTGACACTGAAATCTACCTTGTGAGTAGTAAAAGAACTAGAATATAAAATTGTGGAAAGAAAGGAAGTTATTTCACATGGAATGACAAAAATCAAATAGCTTGTTTAGATCTGGAGCTGGTTTTGGTCCAAAGGGAGAAAGGTTTCATTTTAACCTCTGAGTTTTTGGTTTTGCTCTCTAATAACCTCATCAGGGAGACAGACTGTAAAGTGGGGAACAATTTGTAATATTTCCCCATGACTGTTATATGCTAAATTTGCCCTTCAAGCTTGAAGTGACTTTGTTTTTAAGTCATTATTAAGGGGATTGATCTCCCAAAGCAAGGGAACTCTGCTATACTTCTCTCATATTGATGGTAACTCGTGCTCATAAAACAGAGGGATGGGCAACACTGCAACAGATACCCTTGATAAGCTTGCAACTTTATAAGAAAACTTGCATTTCTTGCCAAAACGAGGTTTTGATTACACCATGTTATGACATGGAGTGAAAAAAAAAAAAGCTGTATGACTTTGTGAGGTTAAAAACAGCAACAACAAGAATATATGTAAACAATGAAGGAAGAACATAATTTGTCATTAAATGAACAGGACAGATGATGGATGATGAGGAGATTAAAGTACAAGAACTGTTGGAGTCATTTTTAATTGCTTAATTTTATTCCTTTTGAATAAAGAAACATATCCTCCATGACTTCAATGGTGGCAAAAGTGAATTATGTATGAAATCAAGATTTGGCCTGAGATTACATCCTTTCTATAGCTATACACAAATTTGCATCTCCATTTTGAAGCTGAGATATACCCACACTTACAAGAGAAAAAAAAAAAAAGAACTCCTATCTGTAGGTCTTGGTGTTATTTTCTTCAATGCAAAGATGAGTCGTGCACCTTTGGATGACTGATTCAGCTTTGCACATAGTGGTCTTCTGTAAAACCATCCAAATGTTCTGCTCATTTCCATGGCCTCAGACTTTGCAAGGTTTGTAAAGAAAAAGTAATACAGAGCATGTCCAACCGTAACCTTGGATGTATTAGAGAATAATGGCAGAATCTTCCTCATATAATTCACGAGTCAATTTTTTAGGAATAATAAGGGCATCTGAATACATAACACTTTTAACTTCTGGTATTTAATTTCTCTTAAACAACTATAGTCTGAAGATTTGCAGCCTTTATCTAGATTTTTTCTTTTTAGTTTTAATATTATTTAAGGTACTGATTTGGGAGAGTACTTAACTGTAAGGGATGTGTTTTTCTGTTCAGTATAGATAGATAAATTATGTAGGCTATATTTTGGGTTTCCTGATGCTTCTGATGGTAAAATGCTTTGGGGAGTTGCTTTTCTAACTTTTACTCTGTATTTGTGAAGAAACTCTCAACAGATCTTTGTCTCAGGATGAATAAAATGGAAAATGAGAGTGATTTAATCAAAGTATGAATCCATAGGAGAAAAGATATTTTACTCACATCTTTTAAAAAATTCTATCTGTGAAAAACACAGTTTCGCCCTCATATTTTGCCACTATGGAGAGGTAGCATTCCTACAGTAATATCTGTTTCATAATCCTTCTCCGAGTCCCTAACATTTCAGCTTTCACACAAATCCAGTGGGTACTTATTAGAAATCTAGTTTTGTATTTTCCAGACTTTTATTTTTTCTATTTCATTCTAATTTCCTGTTATGTTCTATGGGGTTGAATGGAGGGAGAAGCTACCCTTGTCTTAAGTCTTGTAATTTTGATTCATATTACAATAGTAATCGTCTTCTAAAAATTAAGGTGCAGGGGTTTTATTTGAGTTAAATTTTTAGGTTTGGGGTTTTTTTTTAATTAAGCTGCTTTTTTTTTTTATCCTCTGTGTCATTTCACGTGTTCTCACTCAGACTATGGTCACATAATTGGTTGATTTCTAAAGTGGCATAAATGAAGGAAAGAAATCCTTTATGGAGATAGTAGGAACACATGTAAGAAGGTTAGGATTTTCTAACTAGTTTTGCTAGTAATGGAGTTTCTCTCTGATCTGCTTTAGGAGATTTCTCCTTCTAGCCCCAGCCTCCTCACTACTCCTCAGTACTATGATACATCTCCCAAATTCCTTTGTTTTAACAAATTCTTGTTCAGTTCTTAGTGAAGGGATAAAAACTTTTAGATAAGAAGCAAAAGTAGCTGGAGGCAGGATCTCTCTATTATTTGGGGGGTAAACAGATTTATCGCTCTTAAAGCAGTGATTAATAAATCTGTTACCATTTAACTGCCCTGTGGCTAAGGC
Source organism: Colius striatus (assembly GCF_028858725.1). Lineage (NCBI taxonomy): Eukaryota > Metazoa > Chordata > Aves > Coliiformes > Coliidae > Colius > Colius striatus. The sequence continues at coordinate 17,810,849 of NC_084770.1, read as the reverse complement.
AATAACATTACACTTTATCCAAAACCAGAAATATGCCAATAAATGTGATCCTCATAGTGACACTGAAGTTCTTAGGAGCTTTTTTTTTTTTTTTTCAAATAAGAAAGGGGAATGTGTCTGAGCTAAAAATACTGTAAATATACCCTAGAACTTGAAATATTTGGAAAAATATTTGGACTCTTATCAACTACAATAGCATTTTCTTTTTACACATAAATGATTAAAGGATACATTAGTTTATGTTTATTTTTTTTACTAGTAGTTTTCAAGTTGGAGCCCTGTAGAAATGGGGAATATGAGCTATGTAGAGAGATGGGAACTGAGATATTCTGAAGCTATAATAAGAGGGAACTGAAATAGAAGTGAGAAGACCCTGGAGGTCAGAGGCTGAGTGTGCTGGAGTGTTGGTGTTGCTTGCACCAGATGACTGAAATGAGGAAATGCAGGGAAGGCAAATAAGAAGGTGAATAAAAGGCAGATTGTGTATGTAACAAGAAGAGAACCAGAGAAGGAACTCACTAGACTGAATGCATCAGAAGGCAGAAAATGTGGGGAAGCACAAAGAGGATTTCCCTAGTAGATCAAATTATGTTTCAAAGGTTGGAAGGAGTCCCCTGAGAGTCCCATTTCTTTTGCTGCTACGGGATATACGTAAAGCTCCTGTCAGATGGTCCTATTCTTCTACCAACCGTGAAAGTTTACTTACTGGCTTCAAAAAGGAGATGTTAAGGTGGGAGTATGTAAGGTGCACATGCAGTGTCTATATGGTGGAGTTCAGCTACCAGCTGCTGCCTTGACCACATTTCTCAACTTTTCTATGCTGGTTGTTTCTGTTTTTCACATCATAACCTGTTCTATCCATGTAAGGGTCCACTTTGTGCAATGAATGGATCTGAGTTTTTTGGGGTTTGGTGGTTTTTTTTTTTTTGAGGAAGGAAGGGTAAGTGTTAGGGGCAAGAGGAACCCTGTAAATCATTCATAAGCAAAAGATTGCACAAGCACCACCAAATCCAGACATCTTAAATTAAGTGCCTAGCTTTATGTTTAGACAGCTATTATTATCACTGACTTTACTGCAAACTTTATCTGCAGTCCAGCATTTCTGCTAAAAAAAAAGGACTTTTTAAGAGCTTGAAAATGTGAATGGATTTTATAGTTTGTAGTCTGAGTTTATAGATTTGCTCAAGAACACAAACCTATTCACTATAAGAATCACAATTAGATTTTCTTTTCTTCAAGGGCTCAGTCTTACAGGAGGCTGAACATTATTGACGTTAAGCTCATAGACTTAAGGTGTATATAATCGAAGTACACAACACTCTGAAGAATTGAGCCATAAGCATAGAATTCACTAGACTAATGCACTTGGAAGCACTTTGCATATAGAGGGAATGATCACACATCAGACACCTGGCAATTTTGATGATCCTGGTTTCATAAGAATAACATTGCATACTCTATTACCAGAAGAGTAATAAATGACAATGCTGAACAGAAGTGCCAAAAGGAATCCTTAATATCATTTTTATGAACATCTGTCATTTTGTTTAAGTACAAAGAAAAATGAGCTTATGCAGAATGAAAAATCAGTTCTAAAATGGAGACTATTAGTACCTTTTGCAAAACGTTCTTATTTTTATTGAGCATTTTACTATATAGATGAGAATTTGCAGCATTATTTTTATGACTCTGCACAACCTCCACTGTGCATTGGGCCTTGGTATGGAACTGAGAGGAGCTGGCTTACACATAAGGACAAAAAGAGGTGTAATGAATCATGAAACAAGCCTGTTTTATTCAATAAGACATTGTCTGAGCTTTATTTCCACATGAAGAACTGGCCATTCAAACAGAAATGACCTGCAGAATTTTTGCATAGAAAGGAAACAAAATGCATTGGGGCATATGTGGTAATAACTCTTGTTTCGTGATACTATGAGATTAAATTAAACAATACTTTCCTTTGGAAACTTCTCTAGTGCAAAGAACAATGAAGTACTTTCTCTGGAAAATGCCATCAATTCCTTTCTCTAGTATTTTTTCAAAACTTCTGTAATTGCAAGACCTTTGCTTTCAGTATAAGTGCAGGCAGAGATGTCTGGTAAAACAGAGAATAAGATTGAAAGATGTCTCAGGAAAGCAAGTGCCAAGATTATGTATGCTTTATCAGAAAAAAAACCCCCTCTCACAAATAAGATGCACACGTGCAACAGGTAAAAGATCTCACCAGTATAAAATGTACGAACTGACAAGAGTTTTAAAAACAGAATTTGCATAGTTTAGGTGAAGAAATGAAGGAAAGTTTAGTATCCTTAATAACCTTTACAGGCATCAGTGTATGTCTAAATTCTTAGTTTTCATTGTGCTCTGTAAAGCCCTGAGTTACAGCACACTGCTGTTGAAATGTCATTATCTTAAAGATTAGTGCATAGAGTAATGATGTTCTTTCTTTCTAACTAAATTTAGTTTATGTGGAACGAGTCTTACCAGTGGGAAGGAAGAGAATGTTTTCATTGTGTGATCTGAAAATGTTCTACCACATACTAGTTACTCTGATTTTTTAGGATTTTTTGAGCAATAATATGAAACTATGAAGAACTTGTAAAATGCTTTTCTTTCTTTGTCTCTTTTCAGCATTCTAGTTTTAGTGGAATGTGCAGATTTTTCCATGTAGCCATTTCACACAACAGACTTGGTAGTTCAATGCTTACATTTTTCTTTCTTCTGTCGGTAGTCACTGATGCCTCTGGTTGATTAATTTTAGAATAAAGCATTCCTAGAAGTGCTCTTCCAGAGAGAGTTTTCTGTAGGGATGAGTTCTTTACATCCAGGGCAAGATGGTCCCTGCATGGTCAGGCAGGCTGTGAAGTTCACTATACAGAAACTTTGATTTTTACAGTCTTTTAACTTTTGGATGCGACTTCTTCACGGAAGAAACACTCACTGCAAGTCAAAGTGCAACAAGCTATCAACTCAAATTAAAGCTAGAAATAAAAATGGAAAAAAGAATTTTGCTCCCACCCCAAAGCAGAACACAGGCTCTAGTGCACATCAAGGTCTGACCTTAAAGCTTTCACTGATAAGATTCTTTAATAGAGTAAGAAAATGAGTAGCTGGAGAAAGCAGGAAAAAAGGGAGAGAGCTTCAATCCACAACAGTCCTTTGACTCATTGTTACTGTAAGGGGAGCCGGTGCTGGACATGCTGCTGCCTCTTTCCTCACTTTTACACATATTAATGTGTCTGATCTTATTTTTCTTTCGTTCTTTTTTTTTTTTACTATGTGGTTACTCATTTTTATTATGAAAGGTCAGTCTACATTTCTGCTGGAATTTGAATGTTCTACACATTTTATTTCCCAAATGTCATTACATCAGCTAACATTTTTATCACTTATAATGACAAGATTTTGTAGCACTTCTAGCATACATCTTTAGAATACATTCTGTCTGAAGAGTTGGTAATTAAAAATGACCTGGCTACATACTAAATGCTGAAATATTGAGAAACGCTAATGGCCATCTTCAAGGTTTGAGAACCTTCTGTTCCCTGTAAATTGTGCAAAATGTGAGTCTGAGATCCTTGAAAAATTACTTCTCCCTTCGTGTTCATACATTTCAGTTAATTCAAATGGATAAGGTCACAGAGTTTATCTAGAAGACTATTTAAGAATAACCATTTCTGAAAAACTCAATTTCTCGTGCAGAGCTTGAGACTGCTGCTTAACTCCAGTTGCACATAACTTCATAGACTCCATTTGCATATAGGTTGATTCTCCCCCATGCCTGCATTTCTGTACACAAAGTATTTTTCTAATTGTAGAAGCAATTACTAGCTTAGAAAAAATATAGTCAAGGCCTGTAGCTGGTGCAGGGATGAAGCTGTGGCTGCTCTTCAGACACTGTTGCTGCCTCTGAAACTGTCCTGCAGGACGCCTTTTATTTTCCCTTTGTGCATCTCAGTTTTGCTGTCTGCAGATGGAGTTAATGCTGCATGGCTCCTCTTGGAGTACTTGGCACCTACAGGTGGAAAATGCTCGTTTATTTGATATCTGTGAATTTTAGCAGTTCTTAATTCATAGCCGTTTAAAACACTTCGAAAACTGTTAATTGCATTTCTGCTCTTCTACACCTCCTCCCCCTCCCATCTGCTTCCTTTTTTCTCCCACCTTTTCTTATTACTTCTCTAATGAAGGTGGACTTCAGTTGTTCCTGTTCGATGGCCCAATTCTGTTCTTTGGCTGCATACTTGTGCCTCTGTGCTTCCCTAGTGTCTGGCTCTGGGCATCTCTATGTGTGATTTTAGCTCCCAAGGTTCTCATTTGGACCTTGTTTCTCTCCCTTTTTCTGCCATAAAAATCTTCTTACTTTTGTTTTTGTTGGTAGTTTTATGTCTCAAAGGCAGTTGCCAAAGTGAGAGGACTAGTGAGGTTGGCTCCTCTGTCGTCTCCCTTGGTGCTAAGGATGCAATCACATACCCATGGCTGGAAACCATGCAGTGCCATGGCCACACTCAGCAGTAAGGCCAAAAGAACTCTGTCAAATCGCTAATTAGAAAGTAGCTGAAAACCTCCCACCTTTTAACAACATTTTACATGACAGCACGTCAAAATTTGTGCCATGCTGGGTATTCTGAGGGTGTGGAAAGCAATCAGAAGCTTAATGCATCAGATTATAAAGAAATTGCAACTATTTTCCCGAGGGAAGAAATAGATTTTTTTTTTTCTTTCTCCATGTATTTAAATGGAAGATACAGGTGCAGGAAACTTATTTTCCTAGTTCACTGGGACTTTTATTTATTATTGATGACTGAGTTGGGTTTCTGGTTTGTAGTACACTTGCATGTTGTATGGACTCTTAGAGTTGTGAAGTAAATACAACAGAAAGAAACAAGAGAAAGAAACAATTCCTGCTGGTCAGGAATTTTCCAGCAGAATACTTTTTCCTGGAAAATTATGTTTCAGGGCAACTCAGACATTTCATGGAAATTCCTTGGGTTGTTGTTATGAACTTGTAGAAAAAGACAGGTCATGATGTTAGAGAAGGGGAGCTGCCATGGTTTTCACTGCTTCTCTTGATTTGACATAATATCAAACAGTATAATTGAAATACTTGGATTTACTTGGGTTAAAGTAATTTTAAGGGCCCCTGTTACTTTTTATTGATTGTCAAGGTGTCAGAATGTTCTATTGTAAACTAAACAGGATTTATTTCAGTCCAGAAAATGTAACATATTTTAATCAGTGCTGAGTGGCAGATATGTCTTTAATACTTTAAGTGAAAAAATACTTCAACTCTTATGCTATAGTTGACTGTGTTACTATTTGCAGTAGAGAACTGTTGGCATAGAGTGCAATAAAATAAAGAAGGAAAACAAAAGGCAATGTCAAAATACATTTTAAAGGGAAATTAATTTGGATTTTGAAGTTTTTAAAAAAAGTATTCATTTGTTAAAACATGTTTCTATGTGCTTGTTTTCTTTGGGTAAATACTTTGGTTAGAATACTAAGATTTTGAGAAATTGACAGTTTTCATTTTTTAAAACTAAGTTGATGGATAATTTCCAAGAAAAGTCTTGCCATTGTTTCCTGTGGTCTGTAGTAAGACCACTCTGGGAAAAAGAGAATGGCCAGAGTGACTTCATTTTCCCATCCTGCTCTTCAGGAAGAGGTCTAGTTCAGACCCCATCACTGTTTCAGGCAGCATTCAGGAACACAAACTCTCTCACATTACTGACTTACCTCTTTAACTTCTGATACTCATGTATGAAAGATGGTTGCACAATTTACCATATGTAATTTTTAAACCTAATTTAAGTTAATTCTGTACAACTTCTCATCAAGGCACTTTCAATTTAAATTTTTTTTTATGACTGATTTAATTAAATTTAACATAAGTCAATTCATATTGATTGAAATTACCTTAAATGAGTTTGGCTTAAGCCCAAATAACACAGTCTTTTGCACCTGTTTCAAGCAAAATTGGTTTAAATTTATACCAACAGTTATACTTTTGCCAACCATCATCAGCAGTCAGCACACAGAAAGCTCACACTTCTAGGCTGTTATGCAGTACCAAATAGAGAAATATTCTAAGATTCCTTATGTGTACTCAGCTCTCAACAGTATAATTTGTAGAGTAAAATACTATTTAATTAGTATAAGCTTCTGAGAAACTTATCAATACCAGATGTTTGATTTTCCATTCCTTCAATCCTAATTTCCCAATGCTTATTGTACAGTCAAATAAATTATCATTTTGTATATTCTGTTTTTTAAACATTAGCCTTTATTCTGGCTTTTATTAGAATTCCTACCCTTTTGCTTTAGTATTCTGACATGCTTTCCTTTCTTTCCATGGCTTTCATGAGAAAAAAACAAATTCTTGCAAAACAAACTGAACTTGAAGCAGTTTGGATGATAGGAGGGTCCTCTGTGGTGAGGAAAAGCAGCAGTACAGGCAAGACTCCTATGATAAAAATATCTCTGTAGTTTGAAATTTTCTCTGTAACACCCTAACACAAGTGGAAACTGCCACTTGATTTCATCTGAACTTTCCACTTGTGACCCTTTAAAAAATTTATTTAAGAGAAGGGCAAGTACAGAGTCCCGCACCTTTGGAGGAACAACCCCATACACCAGTACAGGCTGAGGACTGACCTGCTGGAGAGTAGCTCCACAGAGAGACCTGGGAGTCCTGGTTGATAAGAAACTGAACATGAGCCAGCAATGTGCCCTCGTGGCCAAGAAGGCTAACGGCATCCTGGGATGCATCAGGAAGAGTGTGGCCAGCAGGTTGAGAGAGGTTCTCCCAACCTCTACTCTGCCCTGGTGAGGCCTCATCTGGAGTCCTGTGTCCAGTTCTGGGCTCCTCAGCTCAAGAGGGACAGGGAACGGATGGAGAGAGTCCAGCACAGGGCCACCAAGATGATCACAGGACTGGAGCATCTTCCTTATGAGGAAAAGCTGCAGGAACTGGGGCTATTTAGTCTGGAGAGAAGGGATCTCATTAGTACTTACAAGTCCAGTGTTAGGACTAGGGGTAATGGACAAAAGCTGGAACACAAAAAGTTCCACTTAAGGAAAAATTATTTTACTGTGAGGGTGAGGGAGCCCTGGCCCAGGCTGCCCAGGAAGGGTATAGGCTGACCTGCTTCAGCAGGGGAGCTGGACTAGATGAACTTGTTGGGTTGTTCCTTCCCAGATGCAGGACTTGTCCTTGTTGAACCTCATGAGGTTCCTCTCTGCCCAGCTCTAAAGCAGGTCACTGAATGGCAGCACAGCCTTCTGGTGAATCAACCAGTCATCACAGCACACTCTGTCCCCTCATCCAGGTCATTGATGAAGATGTTGAGTAAGACTGGCCCCAGAACCGATTGCTTTGGAACCCCACTGGCCACAGGCCTCCAAATAGATTCTGAGCCATTGATCACCACCCTCTGGGTTCTGTCGGTCAACCAGTAGTCAAACAGGATTTCCCCTTGGTGAATCCATGTTGACTCCCTTGATAACTGTCTTTTCCTTCATATGTTTAGTGACTACATTCAGGATGAGTGGGTCCATCACCTTTCCAAGGACGGAAAGTATTTAATTGAAGAGTGAAAAAGTATTAAACTGAAGGGTGCACACATGTGCAAGCTTAGGAATTTACCATGTAAAATAGTTTCTTTGTGTATTTTGTGGGAGGATGATTATTTATCTAACTTTTATCCTTTTTTTTTCCTCACTCTCTTTGCTACAGAAAAAAATTTCTTGTGCTGAGCATTGAGTGATGTAACCAAGCGTGTATGAGCCATCTAAATTAACAGAAACACAAAATAACATGCTGCCATGGATTGATATAACATTTAATACTGCCATATTAATATCTATTGCAATATAAATATTACTATTTAGAAAATGCTTGACCCTTTCTAATATAGGAGGCCACAGTACATTATACCAGACTGTGCTCTGTCATGTTGCAACATGAAATGAAGTAACAAGAAGTGACATGAACCTTTGTAAAATACCACAGTGCAGTAACCGATTTTTAATGCTGTCAGTACAAACTGTGGGAGCAGGTAGAAACAAATTAAATGTAACATCTGAACAGGAAAATATTGTTAAAATTACCTACAGCCTTCAGTTAATATTTGACTGTCAGGACATCTCCAACTGGAGTATCAATTCACACTAATAAATTGTGTGGTTTTGTGATGAGAATGATTGTAAATCTCATTATAGAGATCGTCGCTTCGTTGTTATTTATTGATACCTCATACAGTATTATGGTATAGTTAACAATATGAGTTTTGTCTTGGTAACAATCCCACAGGCCCACCTCACCTGTCTTCCCAGGTCTAAAACAGAGAATAATGCAATGGCTTGATTTAATACACCAGAAGCTTATTCATCATTTCACCTTGCAGTAGCTTTGTTCCATTTACTCTCTTTTTTTTTTTTTTTCCTGAAACTACCCCAAATCACATTCCTATTGGCATGAAAAGGGTAGGAAGGTACTTGCTAGCTTTTCTTCATATTACTTCCCTAAAGACTAGTAGCATCCAGCTCTTATGATCCTAATATTTCAGCTATCCTAGGGCCTCTTCTGCAAACAAGTCTTGCACTTGATGGCAAACTATATCCAAAAAGCAAAAGCCATGCAAAACTCATAAATTTTATTGGACACTTTGGAACTAACTGGGCAACCAAGTTAAGCATGTAAAGACTCATTCACCAGCATTACTGCTGAGGAATAAATTAGCAGTGCATTGTATCTGGTATTTTTGGACATAAAGAATGTTTAATGCAATTAACAATGGATTTCAAACTTGTCCTGATGACTTTATCAAACTACAGTTGTACAGAACAAATGAGACTTGTACATACATGTATGTAAATTAAAAATCTCAGTTTGGCATTTGTCCTGCAGAGAGCAGGGCTTGATCACACTACTCTTAGTATGTATGAATAATCACTATGGTAATAAAAGGGATTCTTCTCTTTACACTAGCAAAGGCTGCAGCATATTAGGGCTTTCCCCTTCCTATGACCTTTATGTGGCACTTTCTTTCTTCTCCTGATGTTCTTTACTCCCCACTGAAAGGAGGATGATTTCATTGAGGAGTGTTCCTCAATAACAAGCAGATGTGTCTTTCAATCTGACCCAATAGCAGGAAAGTTGGTATTTTTCCAATTTAGGGGATTCTCACAACCACCACGTAGGTAGAAAAATTTCCCATAGCTCTCAGTTTTTTAAGTGTTGCTGTCCCAGCATCATGTTAAATCAGTGATGTAACCTGAGGCAGAATGGCAGAGGCTTTTCTGTTGGTAAATAACAAAACAAACAGAGCTCAAGCTGTAACAACAGAAGTTTTGAACAGATATGAGGAAAAGTATTCATAATGAAGATGGTCAAACATTGGAACAAGTTGCTCAGAGGTGTTTCATAATCTCTTTCCTTAGAGGTATGAAAAACATAACTGAGTAAAGCCCTGAGCAACCTGACCCAACTTCAAAGTTAGGTTCAACTTCAAAGTTGTCTCTGATTTGAAAGGTCATCTTTCTCAGGTGGCCTGCAGAAGTCTCTTCCACCCTAAATGATTTTGTGATTCTTTGCCAGCAATTTCACACTGAATGCTATTTGTTGACCTCTTCTACATTGAATTGGTTTAAAACTGGCTTGAAAGTGTTAATAGAATTTTGCTTAGAGTTTTAAGGTGAATATGAGCTACGATCCTAGAGAAATCATATGCTACTGGTTTGTCTACTAGACATCTAAAGTTATAAATGCTAAGTGTACCATGAAGATATTCTAAATTGTGTTTTGTTTTCATGTTGTCTTAAAAACTGGTCTGAAACCTGAAAAGATGTATTCTTTTCAGGTTTGGTTTTTTGGTTTTTTTTTTTTTTTGTGTACGCTATGAAAGAATTAAGGATTAACCCAGCTTTATGCAGGTCATCAGATTTCCTCTTTGACCTGTCTGATATAATCTTATCTGTTTGTGTTCAAGACTACTTAGAAAACTTAAATCTATCCTGCACAAAATAAATATAGGAGAAAAACTCTTAAATACTCTTTAATCTAAGCCCAATGGGCTATCTTTATTCGATAGAGCTAAGTATTTGACTAGTATCTAGTTTTGCAATAAACAGAAGCTGAAATGTAATTTACCAGCTCTTCATGAATTATTTATTCATATCCACCCTCAGGATATTCCAGTACTATTGAATTACTCAGTATGATGTTGACAACTAGTTTAATTTTTTGCCTCCTAATTTCTGCAATGTGCTGTTACCCAGTATTTAGATCTGAAAATTAATTATCAAGGACATGTGAGAATTTGGAAAAAGTGTAGACAAGTTAAATATACTGGGCCAAATTCTACCCAGATTTGTACTGGTACAGACAGAATATAGGCAATTAAATATTACCGCAAGATTGTTTTTTCATGTTTGACATTGCTTTCTAGATCTTCCTAAAAATACTCCAGGGTTTGGTTTGGATTGGTTTGATTTTCTCCCCTGTTGATGTAGTGATACAGTAAAATTGGGTAAAAAGAAAGGAAAAAGCAAATGTAGAAAATCCCTTGACATGAAATTATTTTTCAGGAAGAAAACAGAGAGTGCTATTTACTTTCCCCAAGAAATTCACAAGTTATTCCTAGTCAGATATATAGGACAGAAAAAACCTGATACTTTCATCAAGGCTTTGGAATGATGAGCTAGAATTTGTTGAGGATCCTGAGAACTGATTTGTGCCTGGTTCCCTGAGTTACATGGAGCTTACTGCGGGGCCTCACTGGGACACGAACATCTGTCTAAATATGAGGACTGAGAAAAAAAATAAGCAAACAAGACCTAAGGAAAAAAAGATTAAGAAGCAGTGTAAAAGGAGGGTACTAATTAACTGAAATACATAGCAGCTTTGGTGTTTCACCCAGAATGATATGGCAGTTAACTTCAGATTAGGCAGGACTTGCTTGCAGCACCATAAGATATAAAGATGCGTAGAGGTAAAAAATATGAGGAAGAGAGAAGACTGTCATGCATATTTTCAGTTAACGTTGAGACAGCTGGTGTTGAGAGATTTCATAAGTTAAAAATAACGTTCTTTTTTGGTTGCAATTTTAAATAGCAACATTCCTTTTTCAAAAACAATTACAGAACTAATTAGTTAATATCCTTAAGTATTTATGCTCCAGACTTCTGCAATACTTTAATATAGGGTTAAAATTAAGGATCATATTGAGCAGTTTTCTAAAACAAGACCCTGCAGTACACAAACAAAAATTAGAGGTAAATTATATTGTGAATATTCTCTAAGCATAAAAGCCTCTGTTATTCCCTGTGACCTACATGCTGCAATACTAAATTAAAAATAACCACCTTCATTTTATTTATCAGGAATCCAATACCAAGGGATGTGTTCTGCTGTATACTTCCCATAGTGGCAGACAATACATTACCCCTGATCTTTCCTTTCCCTCCCATCAAGAGCTCCAGAATCAACTGAAATATCCAACTGACCTGGAATTCACAGTGGGCTCTGTGAGAACTCAGACAACAGCTGCTATTCACTTGGGATGCTTTAAAAATTATATTTCTTCAAATTAAAAGTTCTACAACTGATAAAGATACTTGGGGGAAAAGACCAGATTCCTTTCCTAAAGCTTACCATTTAAATAAACAGTCAGCAAACAATGCTGCCTTGAGCCCACCCTTGGCACTCCCTAGCTGGGTTTGGGGGATGCCTGCTTGTTATCAGGGAGTCCAGGGTTAACTGGAAAAGTTTATGTTGAAGAGAAATGCAGGCATTGTGGCATTACGTAGGCAAGCCCTCATCAGAGTGCCCTGTCAAAGCTGTTCCCTATGATGCCTGCCCCATCAATCTCTGTGTCTCGTGACAAGTCCCATATCACCAGGGCTCTTATCACAGCTGCTTTGGTGCCTGGGCTCTGACTTGGTCTTGATGGTAATCTCTGCAGTGCTCAGCTCTGGGGATAGAGGAAACAGCAGGCAGGATCCCAGCTTAGGCCTTACTCATGGAAATGATCCAGAGCCTTTTTCCTTCCTCTCCCTTTGCCCAAAGTGCTATTACTCAGTCACTCAGATGTCACTGGCTGTGGCACTGCTGGGAATTACCCGTCCCCCGGACACGCTGGGTATAGGTTGTGTCAGTGTGGTCATGTCATTAAAGCCCTACAGCTTTTCTGTTTTCAAGACTGCTACATTTATGCCTATCCCATACAGCTTATTGCATTTCTAGCTGTTTGAACAACAGACAATTTTACTGTCTATTATTTTAATTTTTAATTAATTGGTATGTATTGTGTTGAGTCCTTCTCGTGACACTGCTTCTGTTTATCCCTGGCGCTTTCAGCAGCGCAATAACTCCATCATAAATTTCTTGTTTCATTGCATTCCTGTTGCAATGATTAGATCACATTTCCACTCAGACTCAGTTCCAGCTATTTATTATGGCCACGTGGCAAAGTGTGGAGTTTCCTTGTCTGGAGCCTTGAGCTGATAGTCTAGAAGGGCAGAGCTCTGCCTCTGGAATTCACGTTTTACACAAACTCGAGAGTTTTACATATGAATTGCAGAGAGATTAAGAGCAAACTAAGCTATCACAAGTCCCAGTAGCCACAGTTATCCATTTAGTCTGAAGCACGAATTATAATATTAGAATTATTTCAGCTGGAATTAGAATTATTTCAGCTGGAAGAGACCTTTAAGATCATGGAGTCCAGCCTTTGTCCCAGCCCTATCAACCCCTAGACCATTTCCTTAAGTGCAACATCCATCGGTCTCTTAAACCCCTCCAGGGACTGTGACTCCAGCACCTCCTTGGGCTGCCTCTTCCAATGCCTGACAACCCTTTCAGGAAAGAACAGTCAGTTTCTCTAAGAGAACACTGTGGGAAACAGTGTCAAATGCCTTACTAAAGTGAAGGCAAACAACATCCACAGCCTTTCCTTCATCTAATAGGATGAAGGAAACACTCTATTCACCTGTAATTGTAAATCATGAAGGCAGCCTAGCAAAAGCTTATAACAGACTAAACATGTTTCCAATCTAGCCATGGTTGCCCACTAAGAAATGGTAGTGTCTAGGATTCAGAAAGTTACTTGACGCTCCAGAACTTGGGAACCTCTTCTTGGTCATCATCAGGTGTCAGTGGTGAAATCTCTATTCTTCTCAACTTTCAGATTACATAGTATACAGCTCTGAAGTTCAAGTCTTTGCACCGTGAGGCTGCAGAGTAATGCAGATCTGGCATGAAAGAAGCCATCATATTCATCATTCCAGCTTTTGGAAGTCTTCTTGCCCTTTCTAGCTGTTGTCCTCTGTTCTATGAAATGCAAAGTGCCTTTGAGAAGACATCATTTATTAGTAAGATATATTCTTTTAGATTTTGGCAGGTTACGTTCCAAAAAAAGACCCAGTGTGTCCTTATGTAATGAAACACTGCACAATTCATGTCTTACCTCCTGCCACTGCTTTTAGAAATGGATGGAAATGAGTAATTACCCATAAATGGTAGGCATTCCTCCATTACTTACAGAGAGCATTTGGCAGAAATCATTTAGGCTTTAAATGCTTTTTTAAAAGCCAATACCATTCATAGACCTGCCAGTTTCAGAACTTTAACAAGTGTCCCCTAAATGCTTCAACCAATTTATTACAAAATTACTCCATCTTTTAAAGTCAGCTCTGTTTACCTCTGTCTGCTCCACATTTACACCATTATTTGAGAGTTTTTTCTATATGCCAGAGTGTGAGAACATGAAATTCAAGATTGCTCTGAGCACTATAATTTAAAGGAAGAAACATTTGTGTCACCTGTAGTTAAAGCAAGAGGTGAAGAAACAGTAATGTGCCACAGTGCCACTGATATCATTGTGATATGCTTAGGTCAGGCTTTCCAGAGTGATAATGGGAAAAGAGGCCATCTCTCTCCAACGCTGAACTTTCCAACTGCCTTGTACCAGCAGCTGGCTGTGATGGTTTGGTACTGCGTGCATGGGCTGGGAAGCTGCTGCCCACACGGGCTGGTTCCTGGGGTTAGTGCTCCAGGCAGATGTTGCTGAACCAGCTGTGTGTGCTCTGCATCCCTCCGGTCAAGCTGCATTGCAGCCTGCAGTTTTCACTGGATTGCCACAGGAGTTTCCCTGATCCTCCAGTTGCTCCCATACATCTTGAATGCACGGCTGAGTTTACAAGTTCCAATTTAACTTATATCTGTGGTTATTTTTCATGTAATAGCATTGCTGAAGTCCTCTTGTTTAGAGACCTCTCTTCAAAAGTGACCTCATGTATGATGACTGGGCTAATATAATGTAGCTATAAACTTTGTAAAGCTGCATTCCAGCTGTGATCACAGATCTGGGAATTTATTTTTTCTCATGTACTCAAAAAACTGGGCTTTTCAGGAATAGTGAAAGGCCATTTCTTTTTTTTTTTTTGTTGTTCTACTTTTTTACAAGCATGCTGGAGGCAGTATGCTACTTACAAAAAATAGTTTGTACCATAAAAAGTGTAGCTGATAACACTTAAACCCAATAATTACTTATTTTCTTCATTCCTCATTGAAGTATTGAATTATTATTTAACCTCCAGTGTATATAAACTCACATACTTTAATTTTACATACAAGTTATTTTATATCTTATTTGACCTTCTAAGGATTTTGCCTCCATTGTCTTCTCTTCTTCATCTGGACACCATAAGTAGTAACTACTTTCATGCATGGACTAGTTTGGACAATAACATATCCTAGCTTCAGAGCTTCATGTATTTTTAGAAAGGAGTTGTATATTGGCTGATTCTCTTAGCTGCCTTTTGTGTACATATGTATAAATATCTATGTATACAGAGACAAATTAAAAAAAGAGTATATTTAAGAGTATATTTTGTGTGTATATATATGTTATTTATATAACAGTAATTTAAATTTGCTTCAACTCAAGAGAATTTCTGATGAACACAAAGCCTCACTTGCTTGTGCCTTTGTTTTTACCGTCACTCAATTACTTTATCTGAGCAGGCTGAACTTAGGCACTTAAATTAAAAAGAAAAGAATTTTTGCTTCTGCCAATACAACTGAAATGCCACTGAGTAATGGTGGTGTTCAAACAAAGCCCAGATTAACAGCGCAGCAAACACATTGTTGAGTTAAGTATTAGTTCATTTAGTTCTGCAGGCTTAATTTTGTTTGGATGGAGCAGGCTTCTTGGTTTACATTTACGTTTCCTATAGGATACACACTTGCTAGTTTTGTGAAATGAAGGGTAAGAGCAAGATTCTGGAAGCTATGAGAGTGTCTTCTTTAATTTCTGTGGGCACTAAACCAAAAGGCTAGATTGCAATGTATTGCAAAACTGCCACAGGGAACCTTTTTGTTACAAAATATATAATGAGAACATAGTTGTTTTAATAGATTTTAGATTCTTCTAATTTTAGTATGGTGTGGGTGGAAATAGGGGGGTTCTGTTCTTCCTGTCATATTGCATAGAAAAGGTATTTGAAATTGGAGTAGCTTGAACTCTTTTCTGCAGTTAGTACTCAAAATAAATAATATTTGCTAACTTGGTAGAAATGATTGATTATTCCCTAAGCCCTATGTTGTAGTTGGAACATGGGGACTTGCTAGTGTGCTTGAAACAACATAAACAACCCATTGCTTTGTAACTTCAGCTAAGCATTAATTACTCAAGAGTTTTACCACTAAGTGTTCTGGTATTGATTAATAGGTTGGAATTTCAAAGTTTTAAAACTCTCTCTCAGTGCCCATGTAGTGCATGTCTGAGAGCACGGGGGATGCTCAGATTTCAGTACAGCTCCCATTAATTCTCATTAAATAGCTCTCATTCTTCTTCTCTTTCAAGATCTAAAGTGGTTGTAACAGATTTTGTGGGTTTTATATTAAAAAATAACTTGGACAGAGGCAACAAAAGATATCTTTTTTTTTTTTTTTAGCATAGGTTAGATGTGAATATACAAGACATCCATAATTAAAGATGTGGGTTTGAGGGCTGGAGAACAATGCCATTCATGGTTTAGGAGTAAACAGTGTGCTCTGACTGATAAGGTCTAGTGAGGACAATTACTGACAATGCTCCTGAAAGATAAGTCCACTGCCCCTTTCCTCCACTCAGGTGACAGATCAAGACATGTGTCCCCATGTGTTGCTCCAGTTCTCAACCTTATATGTAACCTTAAACCACCAGTGCAAGGTGTTTGTGCACAAATGCTGGATTGTACATGCATGCTGTGGTCCATGCAAGCACGGCCCTATATTGGCTTTCCTCTGGTCGTCAAACATGAGTCTGTTTTCCTTCTAAGAAGAGACTACAGGAGGGATTAGCTTTCCAAGCATATGGTAACAGAGCATTACCGCAACTTCCTAAAAATCTGTGATAAGGCTTGATTAGAAGGAAATAAACACAATCAGAAGTGTCATGAACTACATTGAACTTTGTTCTTTCATAAGGGCAGGGATGAAAGCCTAGATGAAGCTTGGCTGTTTCGCTGGGCTGATGAGACTGAGTGCAGGTATCAGGGGAAGGCTCTGTTGTGTGATAGAAACATAAATTCAGTTCCCAAGAAAGTTCCACAAGAGCAGTGGATGTTTAAAAACACCAGAAGAAAGATAACATCAGTTGTGCTTTTTCATTACAAACAGCATCCTAACACATAAAATAAGTATCTCTGCCATGGTCTTCAATAGCAGATCAAAACATTATCATTTGAACATCAAAAAGCATATTCTGGATTTTCAGTGAAAAATACCTTTTGCTGTGTCTTTTTTTTTTTTTTCCTCTTTCTTTCTTCTTTTCTTTTCCCAAAGATGAAGCCATTCAGACTCTAGGGTGGAGGCTGTTTATGTCTCTTCTTTTCAAAAAGATGTTTGACAGCTGATCCCAGGAGAGGGTCTCTCAGTCTTTAAAATTTTATTAAGCTGCAATATTTGGAATTTTGAGGCTAGACTTTAGCCTTTGTGGGAGAGTGTTCAATGGCATGAATCTTTTAAGCTGCAGAGCTGCAAGAGATGATTTCAGCAATTTGCCACAGACCATTTGTCAAAGGGACAATGAGGCATTTGTGAGCAATATATGGTGGGAATAAGCTTCATTTTTTTTCATATAGCAACGTTGGAAGAAACACTGTTATGTCTATGTGGTTTACACAGTACTTAAAATAGCTCAGGCAGCCTCCAAGGGAGTATAAAGGCAATTTTTAACATATAAATCTCAATTTCAGGTCAAGCTGGACAAAGAAAACAAAACAGTTTTGGAAAAGCACTCTTTTTTTTTTTTTAATATCTGAATTTGTAAGCTTGTAAGTGTAGGTGAAAGCCAGACTCAGTTTTGGACTGCTTAAAGGCTTTCATTCTAACCTATCTGGTTTATGAATGTTATATTTAGCGTCTTTTTGGTGTTTTGCATAAGGTCACACTCTGTTACTTTTCGTAAGACTAAGAAGAGTTTTTAATGTAAATTTTTAAAGTCTGAGTGAACATGAATAAGCAGAACAGGAGGGATAAAAGAATCCAAGCTAAAGATATTGCAAACCATCTGTACTACTACGAAACCTGCCTGTCAGTCTGTCATTGGACTGACCAAAGTATCATTCACTAAATGAAGATTTATATGAGCATAGGTATACAGTCTAATGAGACTTGCTCAGGTTAGGAAGGCTTGAGTGGAAAAGACTCTAATGGATTCCTGCAAAATGGAATTCCTTCACAAGTTTACTGACTGGTACGTACTATGCAGATGCTTCATAGCAATCACAATGCTTAATTTATATTCCAGTGACACACATTTGTTCAAGATCTGAGCTATAATGACTGTTTTGATGATGTCAATGACATCCGGATCTATTGTATTCTATCCCATTCTATTCTATTCTAAAATTCCATGAATAAGGACATTGAGATCTGTATTTAAAAAAAAAAGTTTAAATAGCTTTGTGTTCTCATTCTGTTTGCTACTGAAGTAAAACACTGTACGGTGCAGTATCAGCATAGACTGCAGATGGAACAGTGGAAAATGAAGTTAGCGGCAGTGTTTTTCTCTTCTTCAGGGAAGATCTGTAGTGGTAAATATAGTGCCAATAGAGGAAAAACCACAATGTTAACCTATCTCATAATAATGACTTTCTCATTCATCACTGCAGTAAGCCAACTGTTCTCCCCCTTTGGTGTCACAGCAGTAGGGAAATTTCAGCTACAAGGATCCACGACATCTTTATCTACTTTCTGTCTTTGAGCAGACCCAAATGACATAATGATAGTGCCTGGTGCTAGGAAGTGAAAGTTTCAGCATCCATCTGCCCTAGCTCCTTCACCAGTAGTCTCTGTTATTACTAGGTACTCAGCTTAAAGATAAGGCTGAAGTGAAGTTCTGAAAGAGAAATTATTAGAGAGTCAGAGTAAATTTATTTTCCTCACAAATAAGTATCTAAAACCTGAGCTATTGCAAGACAGGTGGTAGGATGGCTCCAGCTTCCTTTGAAAGTGGAGGAAATGCACAAAGCATGTTTTTACATCTTAAAGCTCTCCAAAAAGACCAGTTATTCCCCTGTGTTGCAGAATATTGTGCTGTGCCATACATAGACCACTGTAGAGATTAGACTGTTGTGAGCTATTTTAATTTCACTATATTTTCAACTCCCTTAAATGTTACAAATACACACACCTCCCCTTGCAACCTGATTTTCCATTGCAGTTTATTTTGTAATGTTTTTTAATTATGTTGGTGACAGTGAACATGTATGTGATTGCATTGGATTAGCATGGCAAGTTTTTGGTAGCAGCAGAGCTACAGGGTTGGTTTATGTGAGAAGCTGCCAGAAGCTTCCCTCATGTCCAATACAGCCAATGCCAGACAGCTCTGAGACAGACCTGCCCCCGGTCAAGGCTCAGCTCATCAGTGACGGTGGTAGCACTTCTGGTATAACAGATTTAAGAAGGGGAAATAGTTACTGCACAGGAGCAATTGCAGTGGGAGAGGAGAGTGTGAATATGTGAGAACAACAACTCTGCAGACACCAGGGTCAGTGAGGAAGCAGGGGAGGAGGTGCTCCAAGTGCTGGAGCAGAGATTCCCCTGCAGCCAGCAGTGCAGCTCATGATGAGGCAGCTCTGCCTCTGCAGCTGTGGAGGCCAGGGAGAAGGAGAGATCCACCTGCAGCCCAGGAAGGATCCTACACCAGAGTGGGTGGATGCCTGAAGAAGACTGACTCTCTGGGAAGTCCATGCTGGTGCAAGATCCTAGTAGGACCTGTGACCCTGTAGACATAAAGGAGCCTAGGCCAGAGCAGGTTTGCTAGCAGGACATATGACCCTGTGGGGGACCCACCCTGGAGCAGTCAGTCTGTTCCTGGGAGACTACACCCCGTGAAAGGACTCATATTGGAGAAGTTCTTGGAAGGCAATTTCCCATGGGAAGGACTCAATGTTGGAGCAGGGAAAGAGCATGAGGAGAAAGGAGCAGAAGAGACAACATGTGATGAACTGACCACAACTCCCATTCCCTCTCCCCCTGCACTGCTGGAGGTGGGAGATAGAGAAATCAGGAGTAAAATTAGGCTCAGGAAGAAGGGAGGAGTGGGAGGAAGGTGTTTTAAGATTTAGATTTTATTGCTCATTATCTTACTTTGACTTGATTGGTAATAAATTAAATTAATAGTTTTGCCCTTGAAGGTAATTGCTGAGTGATCTCCCTGTCTTTATCTTGATCCAGAAGCCTTTCACTATATTTTTTCTCCCCTGTCCAACTGAGGAAGGGAGTGATAGAGTGGCTTTGGTGCACACCTGACATCCAAACAGTGAACCTACAACTATTTTATTTCAATATGCTTCATATGATACTTGTGTGAAAAGCCTGGCAAATGCATCCTTCAATTGACTGTTTTGATTTTTTATTATGCCACATAGAAGGTGCATGGACAATATCTTCTGGTTAGGAATAAGTGTTTCATAGAAAGGAGAAACACTAAGTCCTGTGGGCTTCCAATTGGAAATGTCATTCTTGTTTCGAGAACTAGAATGAAGCATGTTGCCAGAGTAGACAATTAGACAGTTCAGAATTGTTCATGATATCAATCTATTTCAAGTTTTGGATACTCATCTTGAAGAAACTGATTCTCCGGATGTGTTTAGCAGCCTCAACTCCACGCAAAGTTACTAATTAAATTGTCATTAACATAAAAAAAATCTCAGCGAATTCTTTCAATGATGGACAAAGAGAGATCCAAAGATCCAGGGCAAGTCCAACTTTTGAAAAGCCAGGCCTCTAAAATAAATAAAATAGATTGGCCAGTTCACTTTGAAATAAGTTTTCAGCATTTCATTATTATTTTCTGATGAATTCCTAAAAATCTGCCAAGTACACTGCTGACATTGCTTCCATGAACCCGGCTTCTGGTTGAGCAGAACGTGCATCCATTCCCTTGAACGCTTGCCCTTTAAAATGGGAACAGTGAGCAGTAGTCACAAATTAGAGGTGCAGACATGGACTTTGATGCATGTGCGTGCAGGACAGGGGCTGATGAGTTGCTGGCTGGCACTGGTCTACTTCTGTGTAGCACTAATTGAATCCTCAGCAGGAATTCCCCTCTCGGCAGTCCCGGCCCCAGGGAAGCTTATTGGGATGTCGAGCGAGAACCCCTGCTAAAATGAAATCAGAGCTCCAGCTTCACACTGCCTACTGCCAAGCATCGCCGTGGGAGGGCAGTGGATTTGTGCCTGGGTATGAAAGTCAGCTTCGTGACAGAAGCCAAGTAACTAAACAGAGAGGAAAGCTAGTTGAAAACTGTCAAACCATTTGAAAGCTTCGTGTGCATGTGTTTGTTTTAAAAAGAGAGATAGCAGCAGGAGACAAATGACCTATTAATCTGTGTAAAATGAGGGCCAGTGTTTATAAGGACCTGCACATTTGTAAATTCAGATGTAGAACTTTTGCTTTGTGAGCAGATTGCAGAGTTCATTGAAAAGTGGGAAACTGCTAAGGCTCCTTGAGGTGCTTTCAGTATGTTCACAGGAAACAGTAAGTGGCTGTATGTCTCTTCCTCTGGATTTGTTGATAAAACTGAAATCCAAACTTGTCAGTAAGTCTTAAACTGTATTTGATGTGTTCCTACTGAACTTTCCTGCTCCTATTTGTTTCAGACAACCTACTAATAGGAGACTTTCAGAAACCTGGAATTTGCTCATTTAGACTCAAACGTGAGCTTTCTTCACATTTAGGAAAAGTGAGTTAGAAAATACAGCACGTACATCATGCCTTGTGCCATATGGATCCCTTGTGCCTAATTACTGAAGACATTTTATGCAAGGATAGGACCTTTCACTTTTTTGGAGTTCACCCCCTTCTGTTGCTTTTCCATTGTGTAAAATCAGTCTCTAGCAGCAAAACCGATACTCATTATTTTTCTCATGTGTTGCTCAGCACTTGGATGTTAGTCCAAGTTTTTAATATCAGTACAGAATTGATATTATTTCACTTATTTTCCCTTTGGAATGATCGTGCCTGGTTATATCAGTTCCAGGTGTATTATTCAGTAACAAAAGTAATGAAGACTGTAGAGGCATCTTGATAACATTATCCTCCCGTCACCTCTCTTATGTCTCATTCCCAGTAATCCATCCATCACAATGTCAGTTCCCTGTTTGCATCATTTCTTTTCTTCTCAAGTCCCTCATTACAGCTGCTTCTTAAACACTTTCTTTTCTACTATTTGAAGAAATTTAGGCACAGCCCCATGACATACTGGTTTTCTGCATTGCTGCTCTGAGATACAGGCTATTTAAAGGGGATGCCCTCTTGAATTGAGAGCTTTTTCTTGCACTCACCCCAGTGACACCAAGTGTTGACTCATAATAGCCTGTTTTCCAGACTGCACCTCAAATGATTTCTTTAGCAAAATACTTACTTTCACAAAGTTTAAACCTTGGCAAACCGATCTATGTGCCAGAGTCCGTGTGTTCAAAAGTATTCTCATGGTGTATCAAATAATCATCTGTTGTAAAGGGGCACAATTACAATATTCTGTAATAATACATCACTGCAGCCTCATTGCTTAGTTGGTGCAATATATCATCATAACAGTGGCAGAGGAAAAACAATGTGCTTTAAGCAACCTTTATCATTTGTCTCATTAAAATGAGATTTTTTTCAGTTGGTAGAGATATGATAGGAAATACTCTTGGTTAGTTCTCTGTATATCAGTACAATCATTATTAATGTTGATAGTGACGTCATTTATTGTAATCTAAGAAACTGTAATTCAAATTCCAGCCCAATTTGTTGAAATATTTTCTCTTTTGCCCAGTTAATTTTGCTAGGGTTTATTTCTTTATTGTTGCTATTGTATTTTGTTTTCCAGTCAAGTCTTACAAGCAAATTAGTGAAAAAAAGACTATTTTTGACATATGTGATGGCAGTGTTACAGTATTTTTCTTTTCAAGCTTGAGTTGAAAATTGTATCAAAGAAAAACCTTAGTTTGGCTTGCTAAAGAAACAAGGCTTACATGGCTATACCACCTGCTAGTTTTATTGTATTGCCTTCTGTCTGGTTTCCCATGCTAGTAGCTTGTTAAATCTGTTGGCCAATTTCAAGCAAATATGGCTGAAGGGTAAAGATCCAAAAATATGTTAGGTACCTACGTGCTTTCTGAGATGAGAAGCCAGATAGAAGAGCAAGATAAAGGTTAGTGCCTTAAATGAGCGAAAAATTACCACGGAAATTTAATCTCGTTACTAGAGAGCAAAGGTCATAGGAAAGCATGTTTCATAACTCCTGCAGCTTCTGGAAATACTTTTGAAGTAGAAACATAAGCAAAGAGTTCCTCAGTTGGCATTTTATGGGTAGCTTTCTACTAAAGATCTATTCAAAACACTGGCTTTGAAACCCAATTCTGTAATTGATTACCAAAGTACCGATACGTGGAGTTCATGGAATGTTCTGTCACGTTAAATCACTCAGTGACTTATGAAAATGCTTTTAATGAAGAAGTTCACATTTAGTTGCTGTCACTTAACATGTTGTCTCCTTTTGATATTTTGACCTGGGTCAGCAGTTTAAAGATAATATTTTTCATCATGTACAACATCAGATTGGGTGGTTTTGATCATTCCAGGGGAAAGGTGTTTTTCTTTTATGGCAGGAAATTTAAGCATAGATTTTATTTGGATCTGGTGTTAAAGCTTTCATAATCCAAGGAGATTTTTATAATTATTATTTAAAAGTTCCATTTAAACATAAGGAAAACCTATTTTACTGTTCAGATGATGGAGCCCTCCCACACGCTGCCCAGAGAGGATGTGGAGTCTCCTCTGGAGGTTTTCAAATCCTGCCTAGACACATTCCTGTGTGACCTGATCTAGGTGGACCTGCTTCTGTGGAGGGGGTTGGACTAGATGATCTCTAAAGGTCCTTTCCATCCCCTACCATTTTATGAATCTATGATTCTTATGATCTTGTTCTCTTTAATATATTTCACCTGAGGGATGTGGAAAAGTGATTTTCAAATACATCCAAAAGAAAAGTTGATGTAAGGTTTAGATGCACATTTTTCTCTCTGTTGTATATTTTAATAGTTGTTCTCAAAATATCTGTTTTAAAAGTGTAGCTAAATGGGAGAAAACGTTTTAGATCTAAAAGAAGGCAGATGGAAAGGAAGGTACTGTCCCTATACTGAGCATGCAATGACCTGAGCGGTCTAATCTCTGTGGGATATAGCAGGTTTTATAGGTTGGTGTTCACCGTTGTTTGGGTAGCAGCAGTAAATTACATCGTATCTGCAAGTCCAGAACTATGTGTGTTGGCTTCATAATGTACTGTAATCTTAAAAGGAATTTATTTTAGTTTTATTAGTTTTAGTTAAAGCTTTAGAAAAAACTTAAAAAAACAACAATCCACAAGTCTCTTAATTGCACTCAATAAATGACTCATTCATCCAGCATTAATTCATACATAGTATATCAACCTCTAATTTCTGTTTGATTTTAGTTTATAATACTCCTTGGGCTTATTTCCTCACAATTTAAAAGTGACAGTTGCATTAACTTAATAACCTTTACAGAATAAATGAGAGAATAAATGAGAAAGCAGCAATGCCTTTAATAAATGTTGTTCATAAAATACAATTGTTACAGGATACTTAATTAGAAATATTGTGTGGTCAAAATAAGAATAGAAATGAATGAGACAGATAATGTTTCCTTGCTGTTAGCAATGTCTTGAATGCTCACAGTAATTGCAATAATTCTGGTTATAACTACCCAGACATGCTGCATGCTTTGTAGCAATGTTTGCACTTTGCCTAACTTAAAAATTCAGAGACGGATGAATGTGTTGAAAATATAAGTGTAGTGTTTTACTGTTAGTGCTGTATTCATGAGGGGAGTCAGAGGTGTAGCATTGAACCTTGCAGTCTTTTGCCAATATCTTGGCTGTCCTACATGAATAAGAAATTTCTTTAAAGAGACTAAGATCCGGAGATTTGCCTTAAGAAAATCAAAACCACACAGTGCAGAAGCTTGTTCTATTTGCCAAGTAATAGTCATGTTTCATAGTTGTTTGGGCAGAAAGTGCATATTACTTTCACAAATGGGAAATCTCATAAATGAGATTTAATAAAGACATTGAGTAAGGAGAACAACATCTAGTATTTGGGAGAAGGGCAACGACAAAGATGAAAAAGCAAAAGGCAAAGGAATGCTGACTAGTGAGTGACTTGATAAATGAGAGCCTGGGATCAGCACAACGTTTGACAAGAGACTTGGGCTAGAATAAAAATATAGTTTTACAGAGTTCTTGTTGAGTTGATGAGGTGCAGCATTTTAAATGTGTATTTCTGGATGCAATTTGTCTCTATTGCTGTATGTGGATTTGTTCCTTCAATCAGACAAATCTGCTTGTGTATTATAAATAGTAGATAATCTCTGTGAATTGCTATTAGTGAGCTCTGTTGGGAGACAGTACTTAATTGTAACAAATGAAATAAAACTAACAAAAAAAGATACCAATCACTTCAAAGTAAATACACTATATTTCTAAGCGAAGGATTGTCTCTACTAGATTTTTGTTTTAATTAAGTGTTTTGGAGATTTATGTATAAATTTATTGTAAATTAATTAATGTTTAAATGCATCCATTCAGTGCAGCGTTGGCCCCGGCCTTGAAGGACAGCATTATCTTGTTCTTAGAAGTGTCATTGAGTGTGCTAACAATTAGAGTATTTCATGAGCTATCATGATCTTTACTACTTTGTAAAATTTATAGTCCAGAATATTTAGGTCTCTATGAGCATCATAACATTGCTGATTGGTTAA
Source organism: Colius striatus (assembly GCF_028858725.1). NCBI lineage: Eukaryota > Metazoa > Chordata > Aves > Coliiformes > Coliidae > Colius > Colius striatus. The sequence goes on along the minus strand of NC_084770.1, from coordinate 17,785,525 downwards.
GTCAGTATCTGCACTGTTGCTTGAATCAGGTATGTGGAAGCAGCATAAATAAAAACAGATAAAGTTCAAGATTTTTTCAAAAGGGAGTGTCAAAATAAGAAAAAGACTTACAGTACCGAGTGGAACCGTTCCCCCAGCTTAATGACTATACGTAAAATACAAAAAGAACAAAGGGGAGATGTAGTTAAACAGTAATAAAACGTATGAGTGAATTTCTAGAGAAGCTAGTTTTCACATTCTATGTCTAGCCACTGATTATAAAGAAATTCAGAAAAATTAATCTTGTAAACGTATCCTGCTGAGTACAAATACGAGAGCTGAACAAGGGCATGTCACATCTGCTTCATTCTGTCTCTTTTTAATCTGTAAGATTTGAAAAATAAAAAGATCCTACTCCTTTGTTTCATTATCATCTGTGATCTGAACCAGTGAAAGGTAGTCTGCTGTGCTTGTGCTGCTGCATGCACACAGATCCATTCATACTTCCAGAAGGTGCATTTTTGTTAATAGAACACAAAATAGAAATAAATGTATTTCACTGAGATGTTCAAATAGAAATACCAGCCAATATTAATAAAATGGATCTAGTAAGGATAGACTTTGTTCAGAAGTAGCTCATGAAAGGAAAACCAAACCACCTACAGCAGGCAATACTGAACAAAAGGAAAATATTGATGCCTTGATATAAGAGAAAAAAGCCTTAAAAATCAGAGAAAATTCAGCCAAGTGCACTTTTAGGATCTCAGTCTTCTACTCATGTTGAAGAGGAAGCTCTGTTACAAGCTTTGTTACAGCACTCTCCAATAGCTCAGATCTGTGCGCTATTGCACTGGAAAACTCTGCCATGAAGTAACAAAGTCAGTATGGACTGCAGTATTTTACAATCTTGATTTCTCTTATGTGAGGTCGGAATAAACTTCAGGAAAAAGACACGTAGATTGAACACTTGCAGCTAAAATTCTTTAATGGGTGGAAATATAAAGTAGTCTGAGTTCCAACTGAAAGAACCTCAAACAACTAACTGTGAAAAAAGAGAAAATATTTGTCAAAATAAAATGTAGTTACAACTTAAGAAGACTCAGTAGTCTTCAAGGATGATCAGTGACTCCCTTTATGTGCTCTGAGGGTACCCAGCCTCTGACAGGTAATAGAAAGGAGAGGGGATTTCTCCACAGAATTTCTTAGTTAATTTTTTGGAAAAAGAAATTAATAATGAACAATGCAAAAGTTCCCATGGAGCAGGTGCTCTGTACAGCACTGTGTAAATAGAGACAAGTCAAGACTTTTTTTGTTCATGTTCCCTTTGTTTTCCTATAGAAGGTGATAAAGAGTGTACAACTAAAATATGATACTGGTGAACAATTTGAATACACTTTGTCTCAAGCCCTGATAGTATATCTTTACATTATAAAGCCAACCTGTGATAACCATAGTGGTGACTCATGATAAAGCGCGCTGGTGTCACCACACTTGTGATGTCTGCTGCGTTTGCACAGCTGGCGAATGTAGGACAAATCAACAAGTATTTGGAAAGAAAGTTATTTTCTGAAATTTCCCTATGTTTATTTTACAAAATATTACCACGTTAACTGACAAAAATGTGTATTGATTGAAACTTTCCTATTTATTTGCAGATATGGGACCTCATTACGCTAATAGTATACTATTATGTAAATGTATTTTCTATAAATGTCTAGTATCTGTAAGCAGTTTAGTCTCTATGTCCCTAATGTAATATATTAAACAATAACTCATTTGTCAAAGAGAGACAGTTCATTAGTATTCAGCAATCATTTGGACAGAATCAAACAGCAACAGTATAAAAATTGATGTTGCGAAACTTAACAAATGAGGGAATAAGGAAAGTGTGATTCAGGAAATTGCAGGCCTGCTCTCAGGGGCCATTTTTAGGTCACCTGTCTGCATTTTAATATTACATTTGTTTTAGGGAGAGTCTCCAAGTTATTAGGTTGGGAGGGAAGCCAATTTGCAACCATGACATCAATATCCAGAGGGTTCAATAAATGGGAACATAACAACACTTGGGACTGAGTTGGGGTGAAAAGGTATAACACCAACAACTATGGCATTGTAACTCAGTTTTGCAATTAAATTACTGAATGACATAAACCTTAACTTTTAACATGTTTGAATACTAGGGAAATTGCTCTTGAAATCTCCTACCTTTTAAGACAAGGAAAGAAGTAGGTACATGTCTGTATGACTTAAATGATGGTACTTCTTACATTCACTTTAAAACTCAATTTCTGCATAGATACGTGGAGATGTGTTTTGTCTGGCCTGATGAGATGCCAGTGTCACAGTTTGTTAGCCATTCTTTCTGCAGATATGACGTGTAATTCTGAGTTTCTTGCATGACATTTTGCTGCTTCTCAGTCAGTTTCTGTTCTTGTTGCATATGTGGGTCTGTTTTACACTGATGTGAATTATTTGAATTGTAAGAACATAGAATTTTTACTGACTTAGAAGAGGCATTTAGAAGGGAGGTTTGAAAATACCTGAAAGTTCTTGAATTGCTTGAATACAAATCTCTTTCATGGGAAGAGTTTGAAGGATGTTATGTATGGCCTTTAAATACCTTTTTAGGCAAAGATGAACTTTCTTTGACTCAGGAAATGGCAGCATTAGATTGAGTGATTCTGTATATATTTCTACATCTATTGTTCATCTATATATTGTTCATCTCTGGTCAGAGAACAGCACTCGTGAGGTACTCTTGCTTTGCGTGTTCTGGCTGCCATCATGGTATATGTAAAATAATATGTATTCTAAACCATTCCATTGTTTTTGACAAGCAGTTTGTGTATGCTTTCCTTTTAATTGGGTTTTTGACCTGAAAATGAGTGAACCGGATAGATAGGTACCAAGGTACTGAGAAGTAGTTTTCCTATATGCTTAATCTAGATGTCTCTCTTGTCAGGCTTATTCATGAGAATGTGCCTGTTCATTTGATTCAATATCTGTTCTCTTGTTATTTTCCTCCTAAAAGCACTGTAACCCCCATTCATCAAATCTAAGATTAGACATCTATGGCTCTTCCAAAAATACCAAGAGCTACAGAGTTGCTATTGAATCGGAATTAGAATAAAACCTTCTTATAATGCTTTCTTTTTTTTATATTCAGCACCTTCATTTCCATCTTTCACAGCTAAATCAGGTTATTTAGATTACACCAAGGTCTGAACCAACTCAGATGAACAAAATTATCTACATAGCCTATTTACATTTCTTTAATGAAACACTACATTGGCTTTCTATTAAAAAGATTTTTTTTTAAAGAGCAAAAACCTGAATGTGATGAACATGAAAGTATTGTGAAGTAAAGATAAGCTTAAAACTGTAGCTAGTTTTTGAAGAAAAGAAAAAGATCATTCTTTCAGAGCATGATGTAGATGACAGTTAATTAAATGACATGTTCCAGTGGTCACTTTATGTGCAACTCAGAAGATAACAGTTCCACAGCGGTATTTTAAATACTCAGGCCACTGCAAATTACTTTCACTAGTTCCAACTGCAGCTGTGATAAACATTTGTAAACACTGGGCTTGTTTTAAAAATAAATACACATATACTTGGAATCCAGTATCTGAGATGTTCCCCTAAGGAAGCTGTGGTGCAAACCAGCCCCTTCCCGTGGACCTCGGGTATAACAGGAGCCATGGAGTGAGACCAGCTGTGTCAAGAGGAAGGCATTGAGTAGCTGGCACTGCAAGGAGTGGAGCCATTCATTTAGGATATATCAGCTCTCTTTATTGTATTTTCACAGTGCAAAATAAGCCAGGATCTGATGGCTTCTTTTTTTGTTTGGGTGGTTCTTTTTCAGAAGTGGAACTGAAATCTGAATCAACATTATTTAATTGACTGGTAGATGGTGGACAAAATAAGGTCCTTTGATTTTGTCTTTAGTAACAATAACTTCCCTTCCATATGTGGAACACCTACAGAATGAATTTAAACAAGGCTGTCAGGGTTTTCTTTTTCATAAGAAGTGAATACTATCTGTCTGTATGTGAAGAATAGAATCCTACAGCTCCAGCTTTAAGTCTGTGTTTTTCCATCCTCTAATCTCATGATGAAAAAGATATTCTTCCCCAGTCAATCTCTAAACCAGGAAAAAAAAAAACAACTTAATTTGATTTAGCCCATTCTTTTAATTATGCAGTAATTGACAGAGGAGGAGGTTTCTGATATTCTGAAAACATGACATGAAAATATTTGACATGTGAAAAATAACCTGCCATTTACAAGGTAGTTTAAAAACCAGACAGTTCAGAACAGATGCTATATAGTGATACTCTTTTCAAAATGTCATCTCTCTACTGTCATGCTCACTGTGCTGCTTTGGTGAGCAAACAAGAAATGTCACAAGTGCAGCTGATGAGCAGGCAGGGATCATGCATCGATGAGACTGAAGTAGTATTTAGCTTTGGGTTAGTATGATCCTGAAAAATTAAAATCCAGCCTCATAAATTACTGTTTGAGAGGTAATGAGTCATTCATCGGCAGTCTGCTAATGACTGTGCAGCTATCAGACGAGGATTTACAGAGGCCCTAGGATAGCCACGCTAATAATAAGGTTTTTATTTATTATAACTTGAAATGTCTCTTAAAGGCAATGTCTGATTGAGTTGTCTGTGTTATCCCTTGTTACTGTCATTTTAGAACCTCTGGGCTTTTAAGGTGGGTTTTTTTTACCTTTCAAAGAATCTCAGTGTAATTGTCTTGCAACAATTTCAAAGGTTTTTACAAACATATATTATTAATAAATGATATGTATATCATTTTATACCAGTAGACACCAAAATAATCCTCAGAAGACAGAATTGTAATCCTCATCTCTTATGTGGGAAAAATGAGCCTTGGAGCTATGATCTGTCTCAAGCTAAGAGGAAAGGAGGCAGCTAACAAATCAAGAGAGGCTTGCCACCTACTGCTGGAGAGATGCTTTGTATCCTAACATGCTCAAGCAGTGCTCTTCAATAGCTACTTATTTCTCAGCTGTATACTAGCTGAAATAATATACAGCACGAAAATCCAAAATCAGTCCATGGATAGGTAGGCAGAGAGTTTGCACTTGTTACACTAGGTAGAAATTTAGCTTTTGGTTCATCTGTTGGTAAAAACAAGATTCAAACTCCAAAATATGTATTGACCTTCTCTTTGGGGTGATTTTTCTTGTGTTCCAGTAAAAGAATTAGCACATATACCAGATTTTGAGGAGATCTTTTTTGCGTTGTTATGTTTAAGCTGATTGTGTGGTGATGTTGTGTGACCATTTCAGAGTTGCTGTAAAAGCCATAGCTGCCTCAAACCCAAGGGATTCTTGCTTAATCATTGAAAGACTGAATTGGTCCACACACAAATATGGCCCTGTTTTTGTGTCTGTACAAAACAAGGTACATGTTCACCTAGGACTGTTGAAGAAGGAACAACAATGTTATGACACAGGAGAAATCTCTAATTAAAATAGAACTATAACACAGGTGAGAAATATCTCCTGTCACATTGTGACCTTCATCTAATTGGATCCAAAGACCATACTGGTTTCTTCAGAAGAGATTTTAGCAGGTCTTCTCTGAGGGCTTACCAAGCCATGAAAATAAGGAAGTAAAAAGGAAGTACCCTACACCAAAACCATGGTTTCTTCACACTTTTGCATCATTACTTGTCTAGATGATTATCAAAGATATGCTTGGTCTTTACAGACATACAGTGTCATAATGAGGTCAGGCTTAGACAAACATTGACTCTTCAGATATTTCACATATGAAAGCTAACAAATACCAAGTTACTTCAACCATTAAATAGTTTGCCTTTTTTTTAAACTGTCCAGAAACTGAATTAACAGTCCATAATCTTCAGGGACAATGCCTTCTTGGAGCTACCTAGCTGCCTGGCAGATGGATTGCTGCCAGAAAGACACAGAAAGTTCCTCTCCACCTTCAATGACAAAAGATTTTCTTATGGAACTAGCAAAATTCAACCAATTGCTGCCATAGATTAATACAGAGAGCTAGAAAATGGGAGCTGATGGTTATGCAGATGAAAAGCAGAAGGCACAAAATACTGAATGGTACTTTTAGCAGGGGAATAATTCAGTTTTTCTAATCAGGGTTTGTGGATGCAGAGCTATCCAAGTTTTGCAACATCTCCTCAGCTGATGCCTGTAGAAAGCTAATATAGTGAAATAAGAGTTCTGAGTTGCTCGTGTTTACAGACTTTCATCCCATAGAGCTTGGTGTATTACCAACCTCCAACTTTGCAAATCTTGAATTTCCTGGCTGGTGAACTATTAAAATGCAGATTAACTAAACTTCAAACAGATTTATTGCAGATGGCTCCTGCAAAATCCTTTTGGATTACCTGCCTCTGGACATCATTTCCTAGTCTGTAGGGGTTCATTAAGGACAAATTTAAATGTGTTATCTGGGAAAAGGCCAGCAGGAAGAGTATGTTGAAAATTATTCATATTATTATGCTTGATCTAGTAATACAGACTTACCTTCTTTGGAACTTGAAGTTTCTCGTTTGCCATAATGAATAAGACATGCAAGCACTCCTCACGTATCATGGCTTTGTCTAAGAGTGCAGTCTGTAAGCTTTGAGTTGTTTGTGGCAAAGAAAATAGCCTTTGCTGAGAGTGCAAAGAGAAAAAACAATAGCCTCAATGCATGCCCCTCTTAGTTCTCAGCTGCGGGAACTCTCTGCTTCCCTCTAAGGAGAGTGTTGAGATTCAGAACCTTGCCATGAAGTGTTTTACTTTGTGTCTGCTATCTAACCCATTTCGAAATACAATTAGCCTGAGGTTAGATCTAAGGTTTATTTCATTATGCTTGTAAAAACAAAACCAGCGATGTTTAGACTTACATGATTCAATAATTGTACTGCCATTTGTTTTTTTACAAATTGGCTCCACAGCTCTTAGGTTTTTTTGGAGATGTGTTTAATCTAAATTTATGCAAGAGCACTGTAATGACTTCTCCTTCAGACTACAAGGAGTTTTTAATCACTTTCAAGATCTAGCCCCTGATTGGGCAAAGCACTTAAATCTAAGTACTCAAACTCCTTGCAGAATCAAGTCTGAGGACTAAATGCTGGAGTCTCGGTTGCCTCAGGTGTTGAAACAAAGCAGCAGTGCAGCCCCGTGAACAGGCATCATCTTGAAGATATTTAGCAGATATGAAGTAAATTGGAACCCTCAACAGGGCCAGCAGTACCATTTGAGCAGCAGAAGCCAGGGTCTTTCTTGAGCTCAGCTATCTCCCTCCCTGTGTGCCACTTAAATGACCCACTCTTGCCTCTAGATTTCATTCTGTACTTATACAGGCTAAATATAGGAGCTCTCCTGAGCTGTTTGAAACCACTTTCCACTTCAGAACTCTAAATGTCGTCTTCATTATTGCAAATGAGAAACTTAAGAGTATTTTGACAGTGTCAAGCAGACAGTCCAAATACTCTTCATGGGATCCTGATCCAATTTACTTTGACTTCGGTGAGTACAGAAGCCACTTTCAAAGTACACCTATTTCCAAGCTGAAGCAGCATATTTCCTTGACAAGGACTTGCCAGAAAAAGCTGCCAAGCACTTCAGACTGTAGGCTAACTTCTCTCTGAGCTGGCTGTAGTCTAACAGATACATTTCAAATATTGAACCCTGGTCTGCACTGATAAAAATCTAGTGCATTAAGAGTGACACCAGTTTGTGGCTGTGACTAGTGCTGACCCTTACACCTGCTTCAACAGTTTTGTATTCAATTGCTGTGTGCTAGAAACCAAATTTTGAACCACATTTCCTTCAGAAATGTGCTCCTCCACTTCTGAGAACAGATGTTTTTGCAGCTACACTTGTGCAGGTTAACAGCCACAATAGTAAAGTGCATGAGGGTTTTAGAGTTTATCCCCTTGAGCTTTCATAAATGCTCTTTTCAGGCTCTAATAGCATTACTGATGTGCGTGTGCAGGTGTCAGTTGTGTTGAAGGATGCTTGCAGGCATTCAGGGCTGCACAGGATTGATGAACATGGCAACTGGGGGTTGAATAGCAGGTGCTGAAAAAGTACCCTTTTTTCTTTCTCCTGTTTTTTAGTTTTCTAGAGCTCTTTGACTGCAGAACTATTCAATTGTATTACAAATACAGCCATTTTTGTAGCTTTCTAAGCATAGTTATCATGGTTGCAGTTTTCATTTGTCATGGATTTCATCTCACCATCTAAGGAAAAATAAAGGTTTTATTAGAGGCATTTTTAAATAATGTATTTTTAATCCTAAAGGCCTGCAGACAGGAGTTATTTGCCAAATTCTAACTGGTAAACAGCACAAATGCTTCATATGCTTCTGTAATCACTTTCAAAAAAAATGCTGCCAAGGTACATAATGCATCAAAGTTTGCATTGAAAAAGAAAAATCAACCAGTTCAGATTATATTTCAGCCTGAAGCTTGTTTTCATGCTCAGATCTTTGCTTGCTTCCTGAGAAGGTGGGGAGCCTTTTTCTCTCCTGGTTAGGGAAAACTTGCATGACCGAGTCCTTCTTTAATGGCTATGTGACCCCTGGAGAGCTTGAGATATCTGTTATTTTCCTTTCAGTAAATGATGGACTATAGATATGTAAATGTCAGTAGGAATGGACAAGAGCTGCTAATCAGAGTAAAATCTGGTAACTTGGCCTGGTTACCAACCAGACCCTGGTAATGAGTTAATTTTATTGTCTCTGGAAATAAAAGGAGACATGAAGGAGAGTTTTTCTAGATGGCAGTTCATGACAGAAAATGTAAAATTCTTCAGAAAAGCCTATCCCTTGCTTCTAAGGCGTTACTGAAATCACATCAACATGCTTCATGTAAAAAAAAAAAAAAGCAGCCTTTTTCTAGAGAGCTATACAGAGGATCTGAAGCATATTGTGCACTCACCATCCAGGTTCTCTAACCTTCTGCAATAATTGGCAGCTAGCCTGCTTCGAGGATAAAATTTATAAAGCACAGAAAGCCTCCCATATGCTGCCCTTTTAAGGAAAGTTTTCTCATTACTGGAAAGCAGGAGCAGAGTTATGGTAAAATACTGTAAGGATCATTTATCAATCATGCTATCGGCAAAGGTGCAAAAACGTAGGACTAGAGAAATCCGACAGGGAAAAGCTATTTCCCGTCTTCGTCTCCCCGTTTCCACCAATGCAAAACTTTCTGGTGCTTTATGTGTCTTAGTTGTAAAAGTTCAGATCAAGGAGGTATGCCACCTATTCTCTCAGGAAACTTTCCCTTATTTATAGCTGTTCTCATAACCAAGAAGTGCATTTGTTTGATGGGAGTTTTTTTATGCTATTATATCTGGTGATAACCTTATGTGACAACCTGAATAATTCATACTGTAATATCCCTGTCATCCCTAGGGTGTTTCTTGACCAAGCTATATTCATTTTACTTTGTGTTGTTTACCCACCTTTTAATCTTTTCCAAATGCTTTCCTCTTCAGCAGCTTATCATTTTTTGTTTCTCTTTTGTGAGCTTACTCCCATTTGTTTTTGCTTTGTATTCCAGATAAGACAGACACACTGTGACACCTGGGTTGTTTAGTACCTTTCAGCTGCTAAACAAGTTCTCAGCTGCGTTTGCAGAAGCATCATTTTTGCCTGCTATATGACAATGCAAACCTGTGATGGATTTAACTGGGGTAGAAGTGGAGTTATCCTATCTTCTCCCATTTCTCTCCAGGTTTAGCAGTCTGCATTTTGGTTTTTCTGAAACTAATCTTTCTTCACAGTGTTTTTGCACTCTCTGCCTCTATTTTATTGCTGCTGTGGTCACAATCTTCTTTACTTTTCAGTGTCATGGGTTAATTTAACTGATCTTCTTCCTTCTTTGCTGTCATTTATCAGGGTTTCGAATGAGGTGCTAACCCCATTTATTTTATGCTCTCTTCAATACTCTGTACCACTAATCTAGTTCCCAAAATCAAGAGCTCAGTCCATGTGAACTTATGAAATTTTTCAGATCATCTAGAAAGTGTCTGATTGCAAGAAGCAAACAATCATAAGCAAGGAACAAAATTTGATAAACAGCGTTCAATTCTCAAATAACGCTGTCAGCTCTATGTTGATGACTCACAGATGTACCTGTATATTCCCAGCTTCTTGATTTCCCCTTCCAGACTCTCAACACTCTAATTATCAGTAGACTGAGAGGTTTGTTACTTTATCCTTCAAGCTTCCTTCTATTTGTATCAAAAGTATGAATACATTTCCAGTCTTCTAAAATGTCATTCATTCTGGAGTTTTCTTCCTACTAAATAGTTGCAGTGTTCTTTTCATTTAATTAAATGGTTTCAGCTTTCTCTCTCCCGTTTTGATGATTTGGAAATTAGCAGTGAACAGGAATAGCCCATTGCTTCGGTCTGCAGTTTAGAAAATCTGTGAGAAGAAAGAAAATACCCATGAAAACTGTCTGTAGACTCAGGAATGGTCTTCATTTTGCTTTTCTAATTTTATTTAGAGCACAAGGCTTAGTAAATTAGACCAGAATCAGTTCAGCAGAAGGCAATATTTCTCAGATGCTATAGGTTTTTTGTGTTCAAAACTTCGTTTTAGCATGTGCTTTGTATTATCTCTTCAAGTTTACTCATATTCATGGTTAGAAACCCATAAGGTGTAAGATTATATGTAAACTAGGAAACCACACATAGACTTCTGCATTCAGGTGCTTGTGTTGCTCTTGTTATAATGTAAAGAAGACATTTTTAGATGGCCATTAGTGTTGTTTCTTGTCATGCTAATTCATTAGATTGTGGATTTGTAAATAATATACAGTGGCCTCTAAAGAGTATTGTAAGAGCTCAGCAGCACCGTAGGAATTTGTACCTTTTACAGATAAGTCCATTCCATGAAGTCACCATGTATGATAAAGAGCCAGCACAAGGAGTCTTCCTTCATCAGTGCAGGGTCCCCAAGGGTTATACACAACACAAGAAAATCCAATTAGAGCCACGGGAAGGTTTTTTTCAATCCCTAATCGCCATTGCAGCACTGCAGATGGATATTATGGGCCACTACTTAAACTTTATTGCTCCATTTTTCTGTCTGTAGCCCTTCGCCTTGCCAAACCACCTTGAAGAGACAGCAGGCAGAACCATATAAAACTTTTTATGACCTTGGCATCTGCACTGTGTTGTTGCATGAAAGATAAGTACAATCGTGACAACAAAGAGGAAGCCGGCAGCCCTTTAAGTTGGTTTTACAAGTGCGGCTTTCCCTACATTCCAGTCACAAGCTTCACCCACCATTAATGACTGTAAACTGAATGTGCAAGACCAACTTCTTTTTGAGGCTAATGCTTTTAAAGGAAGAGGCAGGATGATCTAGGGCAAAGGAGCAGGTGTTGGCTGCATCCAAGCTGCGGTTTAGCACAGAGGTACAGATTCATTGTGTGACCTTGCATTGAGTCACTTGACTTCCAGTGTTTCAGTTGTGCTATAAAATTGACTAAAAGCAGGACTTAAACCAGACACTGCATCCTGGGTAAATAATATACTCAGAAAAAACATATGGGAGGAGGGGATTATGTTTTTGTATCTTAAAATACATTTCCTGACAGAGAAGGTGGGTTTGCTATGGAGGAATAATCTGTTAGCATAAATTACTGTTATTTTCAGTGATGGTTTACCAGGTATATGTATCAAAGAGTGATACAGTCTGCTTGATTTTATGGTACATTAACTTTGCCAGAATGCATTTATTATATTTAAAACCTGCTAGGTACCTGCAGTGGGAACAAAGATTCTATAATTATTTTTTTCTTTAGCTTGTGGGAAAGCAAATGCTTTGAATATAAAAGATTCTAGGGGTGAAAAGTTCATTCTGTTCACCTCTCCATAGTGAGAGTATAGGGGAAAGGTAATCTGATTACTAATTTGAAAACAGATGAAAGAAGCCAATACAGTGATGAAATAACTGCTACTTCCATTTCTCTCTTCAGTATTATTGGAAATAGTAAATAGATGCAATAGGTGATCTATGAAGCAAATCTTCCATTATTTTGTAATACTCATCTTCTCCAATCAATTAATCACTTTGGAATAAATAGCTTCAGGGTTTTGATTTTAAAACATATATGCAAGATTTTGCTGCAACAGCAATAAACAGCAGGAAATGTACCAATGTTCAATTCTCATTTTAAATGGAGAATGCAGAGTCTATGAAATTAATGGAAATATCTTCATTAATTTCACTGGCTTCACTGCCTCAGAAAACAATCATCTGTCCTTGAAAGCATAACAAAATCCCCATGAGCAAGTTCAGAAGAAGTGGTGAGTAAAGGTTTTGATTTTTGAAGACTTTTTCGTACAGGTCTTGGATAAGTTCATTCTTATATCCCAGCTTGTTTTCTTTATTATTTGATCTCTTACCATTGGTATGATAATAACTGTGCCTCCTTATTTATTCTGTTTTATACATCAGTCAGCACCTGCTCTATCTGTGTGGCAGGAAGGTGCTGTATGGATATTGTGATATGCAGAAAGCTGTCTGATCTTTGTTTGTCAACAATGAAACTCATTGATTCTGATATAGAGAGATATATATGTGTGTATATATATATATATTAAATACTGTTCAACTCACTGTTACACTTCGAAAGCAGAGAACAGCTTACTAGTTCCACAACTCCTCCTATGAATGGAACAAGATAAGGGATTAAAATTATATATGTTTGAAATGTAGTAAGACTGAAGCCCTCAAGCAATAGCAAACCAAAGGAGACACTAAGTACTGTGACCTAGACATGGATATTGTCCTTTGCTGTACAAAGTGAAGTACAACCCACAATACCTGTGAGCTTATCAGAAATAGCTTTTAAGTCACCTAGAGCACTGTGAAGGCAAAAGTATCAGTGAAAATAACCACCAGATAGTTACAAATAAGGATGTGTTGTACTACACAGGGGTGTGAACACTTGCTTTTCTTATGCCCATTTTTGACTGCCCAGCTGTAGCGTTCTTTTATCTGCCCTTATTTTAGTACCTAGCACCTTTTCACTGTCCTCTATATCTGTTTTGACATAATTCTGGGAAAAAGGACAAAGCATAAACTCTCCTACATGGCCAGTTCCCAACAGCTATCAGAAAGTGATTTATAGCATTAAAGGAAATATTTTTCATACCTTGCCCAGCATTATTTGTGTTCGGTCACTTTTAGTGTGAGACATGACACGTTGTTGACTATGATGTATACATGTTATGAAACAAAGCTGGGGGCATGCACAGCAGTATTTAAAAATGGTTTTGAATGAAGCAGACAATAATCTATGGTGGTTTATATTTTTTTAACACATGCAGCTAATGACACTGGGAAATTGACTATAAACTATATATTTAAAGAATTTTTTAAAATCTTGAGAATATTGGGGGAAAAAAATCAGTTCAAGGTTTGGTGAGGTTCACTCCCACATAGACCGTGATAGCTGTGATTGCCTTATTGACAGCAGAGGGGAGCACAGTATTCCACCTTCTGTAATGCTTTTAAATGCTCTCCCATAATGCTTTTAAATAGTCTTCCAAATTTACATCAATGAGTTGTAATTTTGAGGGGAAGATAAAAGGATACGAAAGAAGTTCTAGTTTCTATCCTAGAAAGAAACATGTTGTGTTAAGATTTCCGAGACTAGTTCTAAAAATTTAGGGACACCATTCTACTTATTTCTTAAACCACATGTGATTTTTTTCTCATGAAAGTTAGTTAAATATTTTCAAAATTAATATTTTGAAATTATGATTCATCCTCATCTTTAAATTTGACTGATGGTTCACTGAAAACCAAAACCCATGTGGTACCTTTTGTTCTGATGGAGGAAAACAGAAATAATCTGCAGAATGGTGCTAAATGAAACTGCTAGTTACTGAGTAACTCTCTTCCTTTCTGTAGTTTGTGTAGTCAACCCATCATTGATGTTTTCAGAAGTTAACAAATTAAAAGAGATGAACTTTCTTTCTTCAGTAACTGTCTCATGAGTAAAGAGCAACATAAGTACTTTAGCTGTCAAGTATTGTACACCATTGACACAAATATAAAGTTATGTACATGTTACATTAGAATCTGAGAAATCATATAAAGATTAATCAAGCCAGCACATCAACTCCTTGTGTCACACTGATCCTCCACCGAAAACAGCTGGTATTTTGCTAGCAGTACATTACCAGAATTGGGACGTGATTCTATATTGCAATGTCAGAGATGCCTTTGTTAACTGAAACAATCCTTGGAGTCAGCAGAATTAATGTTGGGTATAAATACATTCTCTGACAAATCTCAAGCACACCAAGAGTGCAATCCATTGCAATCTGGCAGATGCGCTTTACATTCAGTAACTTTGTCAGGATGTTGCTTGCGATCTGATGGTAATTACTGATGTGTCATTTGGGGTGTGTTGTTGAGCAAAGTCTATTAAAACTCAATTTATTTCATCAGTTAGCACCCAGCTTACATTATACAGTATGATAAAAGAATGTTCACGCTGGAATTTTAAAGGTGGTCATGTGGTTGCAAACAATCTTCAAAATATAATGACACAATAATTCTCTAGCTATTTCATTAAGTCTACCAGATACTACTTCTGACCTCGTAATTCAGAGGCAGGTTCAACTGTTTCTTCCATCACAACTTCCCTCTGTAATCTTGGATCTGCCACTCCTCTCTTTGTGTTGTATCTCTCTCATTCTGGGAACCGAGCATTACTGCTACCACCTTAGGATTAAGGATAAAAACGTAGCATACTGTAAACAACCCTGATTCCAGAGTAATTCAAGGTAATGTATAAATGCCATAGAAAGGAAGAACAGTAATAGACCTTTATATTTTATTTCCTCAGCCTACTTCCTTAAGGAGAGGATCATGACCAAAATCAGAGACCTTGGGACTTGGGCTTGATTACGTGCCGTATGGAAATATCTGACTTAGAGGAGGGAGTGATGGCAGATGTTGTGCAAGGAGGTGCAGCAGCTCCAGGAGAACAGGGTAGTCTCAAACTTGCTACTGCGGGTTTTAGGAAACTTTTTTTTTTGTTGAGTTTTGTTTTATAAAGATATACTGCAATGGCATGGGCAAAAATCTGCTCTTCTTAGGCTACTGAGAAACTGTGAGTCATGTTGGTTTAATAACCTCTTTTCATCTTATTTTACCTTCCCAACTTTTCTTTGACACACGTTGATTCGTTTCCTTCTCACAAAGCCTAGAAACACGTCTCTAATATAGTTATGCCCAGGGCTGCGGTGAGGCTTTAAGCCATTTACAATACTAAACAACACCTAAAATCACTTGTTAATACCTGCTGTCTGGGATCTTTATTTTCAGATGAGGTAATCTTTAGTTCCATGTGTTCATACCTTCTGCCTTCAAGTGATGTAAGTGAATGAGGTTTGCTGACATACTCTTGGCTTTATTTACTCTCCATATTTACTCTCCATTTACTCTCATAGGTAACTCTCCATAGGTAACAGTATTTTTTGAACTGTGATGAAACATTTTTTCCACTGTAAATAACACAGTAATCATTGTACTGTCCATGCAAAAAATACTGGTTTTAATGAAAAGCTTTGTATACATAACATTACCCTTCTAAGGCCCGAATTCTGGCACTTTTTTACCATTGAGTGTATTCTTCTATACAATTAAGGAGGCTGTTTTCAGTTATTTAAGAGAAGTAAATGTAGGAGAAGAGATCCCTAAGAAATTAACATTAGTTATCCCAAAAGGGACCTAGTGAGAATGGAAGCTTAAAAGGGTCTGCACCGTTTAATTCATACGCCATCTGGTTTTGGGAAAATTAGCACAGATTAGATTTTCCAACTCATCTGAGGCTAAAAAAGTGCCTTTAGAACCTGTAGTATTTGGTTGTGTTCAAAACAAATTAGCACCATTTTACTTACTATGTGAACACTGTTTGTGTTAGTTCATTTTGTAGTAAACTGTAAGAGTTATAGTAGCAAAATAATAAAACTGATGTCTATGAGCAAGTCAATGCCATGTTTCTCAGCTACGTTAGAGGAGTGCTTGACACCCTTGTCCTCTTTTGAGGATTATTTTGTTAGATGTCACCATTTTGCAAAAATTCAGTTCTTGTTCAGGTCTCAGAATTTGTTCCCTCAGATTCACGTTCCTTCTCTCAGCTTGGCTATAAGTGAGTTTTGTAAGCCTTGAGATGCCTAATATCATCCAAATGTGAGTAACTGAAGGATATTACCCTCTCCATAAAAGAATCCTCCTACTTAAACACTGTTTAATTGTATTGTATCAAAGTATTACTTCATAATTGTAGAGTAGCTTTCATAAAAGCTAGATTAGATTTTAGAACACATGACAGAAACATGACATAATTTAGATTTTGTTGGTTTTATTTTCCTCACTTTGTGCTTCCCAGGTTTCTGTATTCACGGCAAACAGGTGAAACTAGCAACGCTAGATGAGGCTGTTATGTGATACTCTCCAGCTAGGCTGAATACTTGGCTTCCTGCTGTGGACCAAATATAGGGGCACTAAATGCAAAGTTAGCATCTTTAACTGTATATTTACCTCAGCTGGACTCTGGTTTACTTTCAATGTATTTGATGCAGAAATCTTTAAATGTAGAGCAATCTCAGTTATTGCGAGTTGAGATGGCATATGTGCACATGTTTTTCTTTTCAAAGATTTCCAGAGCCTTACTTCAGCTTCCAGTCATCTCACATGCTTAATTATCTGAAACATTAATTATTTTCTGCTACTCGTTAAGTATTACTTAGTTTAGCCACTTTGTTGATGCTCTGTATTTGATGCGGTATCTATGAATGCACCTACTAATGGCCTGTTTTTACATACCTCAAAAAAATAAGGGCCTGGAATTACACCTGGCTTCAACTGGCAAATTTTCTTAACTTCACTGGAATTAGTTAACTTTAGAATAGCAGTAAGGCTGGTCCATCTGGAGATGGGTATATGCATATTTTCAGATGATGTGATGGTGATGCATATGATACTCTCTGCGGAATGGAATCATTGTGCAACATCTTCCAGAAAACTAAAGCTCTGCATCAGGTAATCTTTCAAAGAATTCTCTAATTGTAACAAAACAGTCAAAAGTTACCTCTCAGCAACTCAAGAAACATTTGAGGTAATTATTAGAAATAGTACAGGTATTTTTGTGTTGGCACTTTATTGGTGAACAAAACTATATGTCATGAAGCCTGAAGATCAAGATGCTGATAGGATGTGTCTGTGTGTGCTCACATGCATAAAGTAGTTCTTACTAATACCTTTAAAGATATTTCAACTTTGCTTTTGTGGTATCGAGGTGCCAACTGAAAAGTGAGACTCAGAGTACCTCAATATTTGTTTGTCTGGTATTCCGGAAGCCTACTTTGAGTTAATCAGTGATTTTTCACAGACAACATCTAATCCATAAATATAAATTACTTTACACTTCTATTATGCCTTAATTGAAGTGCACCAATGTCAAATTGCAATGGATGGAGCAACAGTGATTCTAGCCTCAATTAACTTTGTGTGGATTTGAGATTTTTATCTTTCCTTTTCCTTGAGCTAAAGACTATTCTTTGACATCTTGTATTTATTTAAATTATTCCTAGAAAAGTTAAGGGATATGCATATGACCTGGTGTATTATAAGCCAGCTCTGAAGAGATACACAGGAGTTGTGTGGATGATTTGTGTATTAATACAGATCTTTTATGTCCCACTGTTTTGTTTAACAGCTGTACAGTCAGCAGTGGCCAAATCCCTCAGGATTCTGCTGGGAAGGAATAGTTTAATAGCAATCATTTTTTTGGTAAATGGCAGTTACTGTCTCTGTAACAGCTACCCTCATCCTATTTGTGACTCTTCTTCAGCTTCTTGCCTTTAAGTCACAAAATGCATGTTGCAACGCAGTAAAATGATTGTGAGGAGATAAAGCATCTTGCCTATGGAACAGGAAATTTAGACACAGCAGAAAGCAAACATTGTACTAGGAGAGGTAAGAGGCTGTCTAAGAAAGGAACAGGCATATAGTGATCCAGTTAACTCTTAGCTACTTCACATTTTACCACAACTGGTAGATATTTACCAGAAAATTGGGCTTGATGCCTATGTCAAGGCAAATCTGCTCTTACAAATGTTTCTGGTGTTCAGTAAATAGAAATGAAAGCAGTATAAGAATCTCTCCAGCACAAGCCTGTGTATGAAAATAGTTGTCTGTAACACTTTTTCATTACAGACCTCTCAAGGTCTTCCTTGGTGGCTCAGACTGTTGTAAAGAGCATTTGTTTGCTCTTAATTGGTTTGCTCTTCTTGGTGATCTTTGGCCCCTAGAAGTAGGCCACAGACCTTTTGAGGTCCACAGGTATAAGTCAAAAACCTGCTAAATTTCTACACTTTCTCACTTTTGAATGAGGTTTTTTTGTCTGTGTAAGAATAGATTCAGCATCTTGACCATCATAAACACCAACAGCAGCTGGAATAGGGAGCCATGATATATAACTTGATGAGCTGTAATTATGGAGGTGTTGGTGTGTGTTCCAACCTGCCTTACTTATCAATTCAAGCTTAAACTGGGTTGCTGCTTTTTCTTCTTACTTTTTCTTACCAGAAGTTAATCTTGCATGCAGCCTAAGGTAGCCACAAATACAGTGTTTTCAGTAAAGACAAGTATGCCTCTAGGTGTTTTGAGAGACAGAGTGTCATGTTTCCGATCACTGTGCTACTGATGCATATTGTATCACAGCAGGGAAACAGATTTAGATGTGATGTCACAGGTAGATCAAGTTGGTCAACCAAGTAGGGTCTGCAGAGAGCGTGGCAGATGGTTAGTACTTGGGTGAAAATAATGCCAGGTGTTCCCAAGGATTTGTCAAGTGATAAACTGATTATGTGCCCCCCAAGTATATTTCCAAGAGCAAACACTTATTAAACTTTGCAAAATGAGAAGGAAAGAGAAGCTGAAAGGTAGAGGAAGAAAGACAGAAGGAATATAGAAAAGCTTTCTTTCTCAGGCTTTCTCAAAACTTATTTAAACTCCCATCACATTTAAAGGACCTGTGTGCACTGATCAGGCTACAGAAGTCAGATCTTATTTAAGTCTCATATATTGTTTAAATAACAGTTTCAAAAGAGAGAAGGTATTCTTGTTATGATCTAGAACAGCCTCTACCTGTTTTACACTGTTCTGAATTAAACATTTTTTATCTGACCAGTGACATATTTAAATTGTATAGATTGTTTAGATTGGATATTAGGAAGAACTTTTTCCCTGAGAGGGTTGTCAGACACTGTCCCAGGCAGCTGAGATGCTGAGGGCCATGGGTTAGTGATGGGCTTGGCAGTGTGAGATGAAGGGTTGGACTTTGTGATCTTAAAGGTCTTTTGCAACCAAACAATTCTATAATTCTATGGTTCTGTGTTTTCAGAAAGCTGTCAATTCTGTTTCAGAGATGCAAGTAATGACATACTGAGTGAGGTTCTTGGTAGATTTATCCAATGGCTAATCTTTCCTATTTATTTTCAAATAAGGAGATTTGAGGTCACAGTAAATTAGCTCCATAATTTCTGTGTTCTGATTGAAAGACTGCACTTTCAAATAGCTGCTAGGCTTCGAACTAGTGATTTGCATATACAGTTTTACATGAAGATTTCTGACTTCCCTCTCATCAGCTCATTAAAGATATATTAGCATTGATTGGACCCTCGTTGCAAATCTCATCACTGTGAAGAAGTATCAGAAATTATGGTGCCGTCCCTTTCAATGGAACTTGTAATTATTTTTTTTTTTCATTTCTGAAACATAAATTTTTCACTTCTAGTGAAATTAAACCCATCCTTTCTCCCATTCACATATGTATTGAAAATTCTGAAAAACTGCATGGTATTACTGAAAAGGTGTACTAATGTACAACCAAAGTGACTGTTATAAAGCAAAGACCATTTCCAGGCCTAAGTTAGAAAAAGTGTTCTCTGGCATGTAACAATCAATTAAAATGCACTACCGAAAAGATGCTTTTGAAGCTGAATCCAAACTACATGTAAATCTAAGTAGCTGCACCTATTATGCAGCTCATTCTATAGGAAAAATTTCTCATGGGTAGAAAAATCTTTATGTATCATCTGAGCTATCTTGAGATAATGAACTCATTTTGCCTAAATCTTGAAGGAAAATGGAAAGCAGACTTTTTTATGGGTTCAATTTTGATTTTTAAGGCCTTGCACGTTAAGAACATTGATATTTGTCAACTCGCCACTATAACATATTTTCCAGGTTTGTAGCTGCTGCCTTTAATTGTATCATCTAAAGTTAAAACTCAAGGCATATTGCATGAAAACCTAAAAAACTTAATGCCTTGTTTCTGATCTTGCTATTGAAAATGAGGATACTGAAAGCCTATAGTAAAGGACAGATATTTGTATAGATGCAATGTGCTGTGGGCTACTTAATTTTGCATATTGCACTACTTGAAGTAAGTAGGACTGGAACAGCTATGCACTGTCTTGGTGAAGACAAGAGTCTCTCCCTCAGGGCATCCCTTTCTTCTGCCAAGTAGGAAAGTCAAGTGATGGCTTTGGCTATGGACTCTTCTGTTCTCTCATGTGGTCTTTCCTCATTATATGGGCTTTGCCTGAGTATATCTGAAAGGATCAGTATGTGTTTCATTTTTATTATTCCACACTTTATCATATAATAACATTTGGCTTTGCCTCTGATGTCTTTTAGAGACTATTGATTTTGTTTTTACTACTGTTTTCTAAGACAGTGGTTCATAAGACCATATCTATTGTTATACTTAGTAATACAGTATAGTTTGTTTCCTGTGAAAAGTTTGTATGCAACTTAAAAATACTTTAAAAGTTGTGTCACCCTAGAGCATAACTCAGCCATGTTTTAACAACTGTGGTTTTTAGCTTGTGGAAGGCACTTCAGCAGATGTTCTCTGCTGGCAGCAGAATTGCTTATTTCTTCAAAGATGAAAATATTCATAGATAGCAGCTCTTTCCTATAGCAAACTCCATCTTTTTGTCTGTATTTTTTAAGAAGAGGAGACAATCAAATCAAATGTACCGCATCTGCCTTTGCATCCACCTATGCCAAATGTCATTCATCAGTTCTTAAGGCTTACTTGTACTTTCCATTATGTGTAGCACATCGCTTAAAATCCTGTAAAATTAGTATCTGCAGCTGTATTTCTGAGCTGAGACTTGCCTCCTCCTTCTCTTTTTTCCTTTTACAGCACATTCAGAAATCAGTATTAAAGATCACTTCTAGTGGACCAGCCCTGTTGGCTATATAACTCTTTCAAGAGATTGTTATCACACTTTCATTTGACTCTTCAGTAAAGATCATCTATAATAATCTACTATAGATCTCTTGGGTGATCATTTGGGACCAGCTATGTTGTACTTGAGTGGAGATATGGTGAGCTGAGGGTGGCTGAAGCCCCTTTTATCTGTGCCCCCTGCATTCAAATCAAAATGTTGGCTGCAGGAACTGCCTGCAGAGAACAGGATCAGTTTATGTTTCCCACCCTGATCCCAACTCCACAGCATGGATTTAGAGAATTTCCTCTGTGTAACTGATCTCCCCAGTTAGCAGTGCTGTAGCAAACATCTGACTTCTGTTCTTCCTGTTGCCCCACATCTGACAAGCCTTTCTATGTGCACTGCTAGCTGGAGAGAAACATCACTGATGCTCAGTACATCACAGATGTCAGCCTGCTTCATTGTGTGGGTCTGCCCCATGCCACAGCTCCCTGAGTACACATAGAATCATAGAATGATAGAGGTTGGAAGGGACCTTTAGAGATCATCTAGTCCAATCCCCTTGCAGAAGCAGGGTCACCTAGATCAGGTCGCATAGGAACATGTCCAGGTGGGTCTTGAAGACCTCCAAGGAAGGAGACTCCACAACCCCTCTGGGCAGCCAGTGCCACTGCTCCCTCACTTGAACAGTGAAATAGGTTTTTTTTATGTTTAAGTGGAACTTTTTGTGTTCCAGCTTCATCCCATTATTTCTTGTCTTGTTGCTAGCTACTATAGCAAAAAGGGATGTCCCAGCCTCCGGACACCCACCCTTTAGATATTTATAAATGTTAATAAGATCTCCCCTCAGTCTCCTCTTCTCCAGACTAAACAGCCCCAGTTCCTGCAGTCTTTCCTCATATGAAAGATGTTCCAGTCCCCTGATGTTCTTGGTGTCCCTGCACTGGACTCTCTCCAGCAGTTCCCTGTCCCTCTTGAGCTGAGGAGCCCAGAACTGGACACAGTACTCTAGATGAGGCCTCACCAGGGCAGAGTAGAGGGGAAGAAGAACCTCCCTTGACCTGCTGGCCACACTCTTCTCAATGCATCCCAGGATGCCATTGGCCTTCTTGGCCATGAGGGCACATTGCTGGCTCATGGTTAGTTTATTATCAATCAGGACTCCCAGGTCTCTCTCTGCAGAGCTGCTCTTCAGCAATTTGACCCCCAGCCTGTACTGGTGCATGGGGTTGTTCCTTCCTAGATGCAGAACTCTGCACTTGTCCTCGTTGAACCTCATGAGGTTCCTCTCTGCCTATGCATGGCACTGTCACAGGGACTGAGGCATGAATGCCTCATGTAGAAAATATTAACAGTGTGAGAGACTCCCCACAACGGAATGGAAAATAACCAATGACCACATGAAGAATAAGTGCTAATGAATTTTGAAAGCCCCCTCAGAGTTTTTTCATCTTACTGAAACTTTCAAGGCAAAGAGAGTCACCTTCTTCTCACAGCCTTCAGAGAATGCTAGAAATTGTAATCTGAGACCATTTCAACATCTATGGCATACTTGCCAAGAATATCACAGTAAATCTAAGTAAATCTTTCCTTCTATAATGATTGAAAATAATCTTTCCAGGATAGAAAAGAATCTGGCTTCATCCAGACATTTCCTGTCATTTAAAACACTTTGATACAGCTTGGGAAAAACAACCTGTGTTTTGGAAAGAGACTGAGGGTAAGCCTGCTTTGGGCTGCATTGTACCCAACACAGTCATGCCAATACATCTTTGACAATGGAATAAAATGCTCTGATGTGAGACACTTCACTCTTTTGCACTCTGCCTCTATGCTAGAAGTTTGCTGTAATGCATCAGTGCTGGCAAGTGACAGATGCCAGACTGAAACAGCTGTAAGAGAATTCTGTAATTTGCAATGTTCAATTTGTTTAGCCTCTCATGGGAGCAGAAATTAAGAAATATGCAAGGAAGTGAAAACTTCTGTTGTTTCAGAGCCACAAGGAAAGACCAGTCTTTTTGTAGGCTCCACGCACTTCACTAATATCAGTATGAAGGATTTGGTACTCTGGGAGGAGTGTTAAAAATTCCAACAGTAAAATTGCAGTGCTGAAAAAGTACATCAGAGTTTCTGCATCATCACACACTGTTCTCCAAGTATGCTTTCAACATGTCAAAGGATGTAGTTACAATTTTTTGTATTTACTGGTTCAATTCTGTAAATTGTTTACTGTGATGGAATGAATGGGAATTTCCAAAAGCCAATTGCTGGTCAACGGCACTTGCCAGTGAAGTTGGCACTGTTGATATTTCTAAGCAATCTTACCTCCCAGATGCAGCACTTTAGAGTTTGGTAAGTTAATGAATTACTGCAGCTGTTTCACATTACTCGCAGTACAGTTTATTGTTGATACACTTAACCTTGAAGTACTGTTCTTACAGTAACACAGCTTCATTAAGACAGTTAAAATAGTTGAGCTGTTCTGTATTTTTTTTTACTGACTGAGGTTATGTTAACAGTGGGAACAACTATGCAAAGAACTTTGCGGTTTCTGAGATGTTCTTTTCATGTCAGCCACATAGTCCAACTCTATTGACTGGATGAATTTTCATTCTATACGAGAGTCTTTGTTTTAAAAACCCCAATGAACTCCACAGCTCTAAAACATTTGCAATTAAATTGACCTCATATCAGAACCCTTTCTGTTCCTCGCTGTCACTTCAACCAGTGTTATATGGCACATTCATCTCTGTTGGTAGTCAGGACTTGATCGCTGCAGAAATGCGAACCTAAGGCATCCCAAAACAGAGATATGGGCTGTAAAAAATCAGTGCAAACTATCTGTCTGTAAGATACTTGTCGTTAAGGTATGGAGTTTATGGTATGACATCAGGAAACAGAAATATTGTTTTGAACAATTTATGTGAACAATCATGTAACCTTACTATGTGAAAAGTGAATAGTTTGCAGGTATATGCATATAATGTATAAAATCATAGAATGGTTTTGGTTGGAAGCAACCTTAAAAGGTCATCTAATCCAACCCCCTTGCAATAAGACTTATTCAACTAGATCAGGTTGCTCAGAGCCCCGTCCAACCAGACAGTGTATACCCATTAACAAATGTTTTGAAACAGAACATTTGTCTTCTAATTGTTTAGAGGCACATTGTGGCCACCTGCAAAGATTCTGCCATTCATTTATCTACAAGACATACAACAAAATCTGTATATAAATACAGTGGCTCGCATATCTTAAACAGCCAGGAAAGAGTGCATAATGATACAGCAGGATGTTTTGCACATCTCATGAAGTTAAGTTAAAATCTGAAGTCATTAATCTTATTACTAATATGTACGTGCAGAAAGCAGCAGAAATGGATGAGTACTTTGCTAATGGTGCAATTACTTGTTTTTATGTTAAATGAATGTGATACAAAACTCTTGATTGAGCAGCATTTTCAGAAGATTTGTTCATCTGATTCTCGAGCAGAGGTTTATTGCAGATGTCTACAAAGGAATACTTTTCTTGCACTGAATAGTTTATATTCTCTTATATCTTACTTATGGGACTTCCTAGTCCTTTTAGTCACCTTACCCCATATCCACTGCTAAAAGATGCTATTAATATTAGGATGTGCTGGTCAGCAAAGCAAGGAGCAATATCCCCTGCTCCATGAATATCACATATACATTAATGTTCACAGCACCGCTGCCCATGTAATTCATTCAGATTAGTTAACTGATGTGAATTCAAGAGAGATGTCTACGATGAAAACAAATGTGCTCTTTAATTTTAACAACATTGCTTAAAATTTGCTTGTCTTGCTCACATTTCTAACTGAGTAGGTATAAAGTGCAACAGAATTTTTCTATATACAGCAATTACCATTCAATATTAGAAGAGTCCTAACCAAGGCACTTGCAATCCAGAAGGAATGTATATTCTTCCCTCAAAAGATGTCATTTATTCTTCCACTATGCATTGATGCATTTACTCTTGTACAATTTAACATTTGCTTTTAACAAAATAAAAGATGATGTTTGACTGCACAGTGAATTGTAACTGGGAACATAGCTAAGTTATTATAAGACCATGCCTAAACAGGTAGGTAATGTTAAAGTCTTAAGTGTTACTGCTTTCAGTAACACAGCTCTTTGAAAAAATCCTTTGACCAGTTTTTGTAAGTACTTGTGTTTTATTTTTCGAGGAGCATTTGTTGCTGTGTATTTTCTCACATCCAGGTTAGGGTTTTTTTTGTAAAAGACATTCTGCCCCTTACTTTGATCCAGCCACGAAGGTTACTGGGTTATGAAACACTTCTATGGACAGAGCTCATCAGAGGGAAGGTTTGGTTTTCTGTGATGTGAAATGACACTTTTGTACCCACCAGCCTGTGCCTCGTCTTTTACTGCATCACTGGGTTGTAGCAGTCCCTTACATTAGGAAAAAATCTGTCTTGGCCTTCTCCTCTGCATGAATTTGAATACTCAAGTTAGGCTAGAGCTTAAAATAATTCTACTAAGTTTTTCAACAAAATATTTTCATTTTCCTAACTCTATTATTTTATTTACTCTTAAAAAAATGCTGGAATCATATTAGGAAAAGATTTCTCTGAATGGCAAGCAGAAATCATTAACCAAGCAGATAAGCCTATAAAGCATTAAAATTTATCTTAACACAAAATATAGGGCCTAGTTGTGGCACATTCTGCCTATTTATCTAACAGACAAGTAACAGAGAAATGGTTCAAATGAGCTTAATAAATCTCTTTCTTAAACTCACAAAAGACCACATCCTTACTTCCATAATTCTATTAGAGTCTGCTTCTTTGGAGGAGATAAAAAAAAGAGATAACCATTCAAATCGGAATATCAAATAGCAATTGTTCAGCTGATGATTGGACTATTTCCAGTAGAGGGACTTAATTATGGGACAAAATTAACTCAGTCTAACCTTTTTAGTGAATGATACAAAAATATGGGGTTTCTTTGCAAATGTCTTCCTGGAATAACTAAAATAAGGAATCATTTACTTCACTTTTTCTTTTTTACAAGAGCAAAAGGTGGTAGCATATGACAACAGCATCTTGGTGAGGTGACAATCCAGGGATAATAATAATAAGACAGTGTTTGGAGAAGAGGATAATATATTTTATTAGACCAGCTGATGCAGTTTAAAAACAGACAAGCTTTCAGACACACTGAAAGCCGTTTTAAGAGCAGGTTCCCCTCTGTGACTCAAAATTGCTAGCTTAATATCTAGATCGTGTAATAATCATGTCATAGAAATGCAAAGAAATGTATGTTATCTATATTAATTACAAACTGGAAAGCTTCTCTTGGGAGTAAAACAAAACATATTGTTGCAATCTCTATTTCATCTAAATGATAAATAGGAATAAGTACTTGTGCCTACAGACCTGCAGACTGGGCATGATGCTGTGTGTTAAAGCATTTCTCTACGGGTGTTTAGTTAGATGAGTTTATCTGTATCGAGGCACTCCTCACTAGATAAATGAAAATCACAAACTGGAAAGAAAAACCTCATTTGTTTTATCAGTCCTATCTCTGATTTCATGACATTCTGAACACTTCTAAGTGATGCTGATACTACTGCATACAAGAGGAGGCATGAACAGGTGGTGATATTAACAGGCTTCTTATGGCTCTGAAAAATGAGATAGAAATGTTTCATGTCATGAAAGTCAACATCAATAATCATCCATCTTGTGTAGGGATGGAAGTCAGCCAATGTGGTTCTTGCTGAGGAGGTGTGAGATATTTCTTTTTCATCGGAGCTGTTGCTCTGGACACAAGTCATAATTTGTCTAATGTAGATAAACGAGGGGAATATTACCAATACATCCTCTTTTTTTTCCTTTTCTTTTATTTTTTTTAAATAAACTGAAGGCTCCCCCTTCTGGCACATTTCCTGAACTGAATGCAAGGGTCCTGGTGTCTACTCTTAGTAACAGGAGACATCTCCTCTTTCACTCTCAAGATTCTTTTTACAAAGATTTTTTAAATGTAGTATATTTATAATTTCCCAAGGATTTCATATTTCCCTTTCAAGCTTCAGGGCTTGATTTGAACTCATTTAACAGCAGAAGATTGCCCTAAGGCTTTGCCAATAATTTTAATCTGCTGCTTTTCCAGGCCAAGATTTACTTGCTTCCCACTTGCCTGCATATTATACAGAGGAAAAAAAACCCCAACTTTTTCTGAAGGTTTTAGTGTTAGCATTTGTTTTCCTTCAGGGTGATCACTGTGTGTTAGCTACAAACCTACCATCTATTTTCTTAATAAATGCTTTGGAATCACTTTGAGAAATCTACAGGATCTTGCTGAACCAATGTTACAGCTCTGCTGAGAGGAGATCCTGTCCAGGCTCAGGGAGTCTACAAGTCAGGAAAAGGGAAAAAAGCAGAGAGGGACTTGCTTAGGGCACGGTTTTGGTAATTGCTGTAACTGCTCTCATCTCACTACTGCCTGTGTTTTGAGGACTGCCACTGTCAGTCCTTCCTCTAATCTCTTAAATCAGTGCAGTCACTTATGTACTTAATATGATGAACTCATTTGTTACTGATTTTCCTCAGTCATATACTTATGCAAAGAAAGGGGAAGACTTTCCCAGCGTGTGCAGCCACGGGACGCCGTCGTTTCCATATATCTCTACGTTTTAATTTTGTTACAGTCACTGGTACCATGTCTCAACTCCAAGCAGGCTGACAAAGGCAGTGAGAGTGATTGGGAAGCTTTCATTAGATTTGCTATCTCAGATTCTAAGACATCATCTCTCTGTGTCCTTAAAAACTATTTATGGGGGACAACATTTTACTGGAGCGTGAAGATAGGAATGAATGCGTCTGTGCAGGAAGGGTTATACTGGGGCCATCCTTTCACATAGGCAAGCAGATCAACCCCTCTGGTACACAGAAGAAAATGAGAGTGGAACAGAATAAAATAATATAATCTTCATCTCAAGTGTAATGGTAAAATGAGAATGAATTAATTACATTTATGACTTTCTTTCTGGACTTTCCCTAAATATCAAGATGGTACTTTCTTCTGTGGTAGTGATGATACTTTGCTTTTTTTATGCACTTATGTGGCAGGTTCTAGTTGTAGAATACTGGTTATTTCAAAGTCTAGTATCAGAGTAACAATTTACTTACAGCTGCAGTGAATGAAGTATGCCCATTAGACTTGGTACATTAGGTCTGGAAGTGAGAGAATTGCTGGTCTGGCATCTTATGTCACCTTTCTGTTCCCTCTCCATGGTAACAAAACCCAGGATTGACCTACACAAACAAAGCTGCTCGCCCTAAACGGAGCATAGCTCAACTACGGAGGCGGCGAGGCCAATTAGCTTTCAGTGCAGTTCACAGCAAAGAAGGTCTCAGTATAAAACACCAAAAGTAAGCTTGTCATTTGAAGTCAAATCAGAAGAATACTAAAGTAACAAATGACATTTTGCTCATACATGTGAATATAAGTACAGGCATTCACCTCTCTGTATTCTTGTCAACTCCTTACTTTATGTATGCATACACACGTGTGTCTGTCTTCTTAGAAATGTCTCAAAACCTGCTTTTATTGTCATAATGAAACAGTAGAGCTCCTTTGAGAACCGTTTGTCTGAAAAACTACTGTAAACTTCTTTTGAGTAGTCCGTCTGCACTCGAGAGTTAAATTAGTAGAACTTTGATGAGACTAGAAGACCCACTAATATCTAATTAATGTGGAAATAATTGTAATGGTTGCATTTCTCTACAAAGCATGTGCTGAAAAACAGTTATGCTGTCGATTTAGTGAGCATTAAATCAGTTTTATATGCAAATGGAGGTTCCGCGCTATTTCATAATGCTGATACTATTTAAACATCTGTTTATTAAGCTGCTAAAAAATGGAAATATCAACAAATGGGATTCAGAAGCAAAGCAAAGCCTTTATCAATATAGACTTTCTTAAAAGTTTTTACTGTCCACCTTGTAGAGTCAGTAGCCTAGTGACAAAAGAGTAACTGCAGTGCTAAATGCCAGGGTGCTGCTGTGAACGAAGTGTAAAACGGTCATCCCTGCACCTGATATGTTCTGCTGTTTTTCTTCCAGTATGAATAAAGGAGAGCAATTCTTGTGCTTTGCAGATTACCCGTCTTTTTATCTTTTTGATCTTAAGGGGTCACAGAACCGACTTAAATTGCCTTTATGCATTTAATGTAGATTCTATCATCTCAGGTTAATGACTATGGGATGAAACTCAGGCTACTGAGAAGCTGCCCACATTGCTCAACCTGGCTTGTCTGTCCTGTGACAGAAGCTGCATTTTCAAGGGGGAGAAGAAAAGATAAAGTGTTGCTGGGACATAACCAAACACAGTCTACAGAGGAGTGTAACTGTTGCCTCTCAGGCGTGTGTGCAAAGCATATAAGTACAGAACTGCAATACGCAGCTGATCAAATCACTTAGAAAATGACTACAGCCTGTCTGCTTGCTAAGCCTTTACTCTTAAACAGTTCAATTGACACAAAATCTTTGGGAGTGATATGTTGTGTCATGTGAAATCTTAGATAAGTGTTTTGCATGAGATGTATATTCATCTTCCCTACATTAATATATCATAGCAAAAAGAGTAGATAACACATGACTCTTTTCAGGAGGAGTGCACAGTTGAAAGCTGTTGTCCAGTGAACATGGAAAATGGTGTAGTTACATAGTATTTAATGGCATATACTTTTGAAACCTTGCTTAGAAAATTGCAAGAGGATTACCTGGAAGAGCACTCACTAACCTTTTCTTTTTTAATTTCCATTCACAGGATTTTTGAGCACTGGGGACCAAGCAGCAAAAGGAAACTATGGCCTCCTTGATCTAATCCAAGCTTTGCGATGGACTAGTGAAAATATTGGGTTCTTTGGTGGTGACCCATTAAGAATAACTGTTTTTGGATCTGGTGCAGGCGGTTCATGCGTCAATCTGTTGACTTTATCCCATTATTCTGAAGGTAACCGTTGGAGCAATTCAACCAAAGGTATTATGCAGGTTGCAAATTTTGACAATTTTGGTGTCTGCATGCCACCACCATTAGTACTATGTGATGCTCTGTATATTCTCTTTGTTCCTACAAACTGTTGAGTTCAGCTCAATATTATGCAAACTTTTTAAAGGCTGTACAAGCTGCCTTCTCCCTCAGCTCTTCTGTGCATGTTTAAATTTTAGGTCACTTTCTTCTTTTTCCTATGGAGCTTTGTAGAAACACTGTAGCAGAGTTCTGAACAGCATTTTCCGGGCACATCATTTTTATCTCCTTTCTTTCCTACCCAAGGGTGTCCTTTTTGGAAAACCAGTCAGTCATATTCACAGTAGATGAGGTCACCTATATTCAGACAGTCGTGAAAGGCATGTTTAGTTTCCCATGAGGAGCAGTATTTAAAGAAAACTAAAATGACATGGTTTCTCTTTTCAGGGTAACAGCTGAAATCCTTAAAACTGTTATTTTGTGTGAAGGAAACAAGTACCTAGTTCACAAATCTTTTGTCTGAAACTGCATGAACTTTCACTTGCTGTCATCTAATACAAGAATGGTTGAATGTTTTGCATGCATGATCCAAAATTGTCAAAGCATCCAAGTTGCAAATGGATTTTCTTCTATGTTTTTTCCTATTCCATAACTAACACCTTTTCTTTCTAGTTGAGGCAGACATCAGGAAATTAAAACTACGCTGTTTGAGGCACCCAATGTTTTTTTCTTATGATTTTGACACCACAGTTCCACACAGTTTCTCTCATTTGCATGGCTGTTGCTTATTGATCACATTACTTTTGTCTCCCTGCTCTCACACATTTTTATCTGTATTGTTTAGTTTTAGCAGGACCTCACACTGTGCCCTATGCATACAATCCTTCACTGATTTATATTTCTGGATCTCCCTGGGGGACTAATTGGCCAGTCATAAAAAAATAATTTCACTGACATTAAAAGAGCTGAGTTTACCCAAAATCATGATGCACAGCCCACTGAGGTCAATGGAAGTGGCAGATTCTTTAGATCAGGCCTTTACACTATTTCAAATGAGAGAAAAATATAGCTGTCATAAGAAAAGTGTAGTGGAAAGTAGACTGTGGATTAAATTTTAGTCTGTTTCGACAATTTGATTTTTTTAATGTAATCTTTTTTTTCATAACTAGCTGCAGTTAAATAGGACATGTATATAAACTGGCCTAAAAGACCAAGATGTAAGCACTGCCTCATTACACTGTAATCTGAGGGTCACACTGCACCATCTTTTTTTATCAGAACTCACAAAAATAACTTTTGTCATAGAGGATTTAGCTTAAGATTGAATGAGACCTGGTTTATCCCACTCTAAGTCTTGAACTAAATCTTGATCTTCTTGATGTAACACGACATTACTGTGAAATGCCACATTTACATATCTGGACAGTCGTGTGTTGCCTTTTATCAGCAAATTTTACCTTGCCAGAATTCTGCCAGAAGCAGATTTCGTTTGGGGAAACTGTTGCAGTAAATTACCAACATAGCAGATCGAAGGATTTGGGAGAAGATGGGATAGAGCTTGAGGATGTACACTTGAAATCCAATTGTAAAACTAAATTTTTAAGGATTTGTTTTGTAAGGAAGCAAAAACATGCCTTATTGAAGACTGAATCTTCAATTAAATCTTCACAGCCCCATGTATGTTAAGTTTCATTTCGGGATGGTTAGACCTGTCCTTTAAAGACAGTATTAAAATAAAAGGTAGTCAGCTTCAAATTAGAAAAGTTATTTCTAGTTGTCAAACATTTTCAATTATCTTAACATTTTCAAAAAACCTTTTGTTTCACATTATTAACCAGCCTCTTTCATAAGCTGTAAGTATGGATGCTCCCTTTGCTTCCTTCATTTCCCTTTGAAAGGATCCCTTGGTAGTTGAGAGGCAGTATTGAGCTGATTTCAAGATGGTGCTGTTCATAGCTACCCATCTGCAAGTGAGCAGGACAGCACCCATCTTTAGAAAGTGCTCTGAAAATGTAGATGAATATATGCAAATTATCATTACTATTTACTTTGGTGAGACTTTGAATAGGAGTCACAAAGTGATGTGGTCCATTGAAAATCTAAATCTTCTCTCCATCAGTCTGAAGCCCATAAGCTATAACAGTCATACACATTGTGAGATAAAAATGTAGTTCACCATCCCATGTGGTACCAATGTTTGCCAGGAATTATGTGGCATGAAAATCATTTTTCCTGCTGTTGTTCATCTTTTACCTAATGTTTTGAGAGGAGGAATGTTTCTGTAAGCATTCTTCATCAGGAGGAAGGATTTTGTTTCCTAAGGTGTCTTCATGGCCATAGAACCTGACCACTTTGACTTAATCCAGCCTTTAGTATGTATGTAGCACTTAGCAGGGCATAGTGTTTTTATCAGCATTTTCTTAATATGGATCTTACACTTTCTGTCCTTGCTCAGAAATATTTAATAAAGCCATAAAAATAGATTTACACAATATGCAAAAAAAAGGAAACATTATGAAGTGTCGTGAAATATATCTTTGTGAAAATTCAGTTTTGTCATTTAGTTACATTTATTACAATGGCTGGATCCTCTGTGGTAATTCCACTGACTGAACTGATTTATGCTAGCTCAATATCTGACCTTGTAAACATGCAAATATATTTTTACCTGCTTTATAGCTTAAGTTCTTTCTAACTTTTTACTCGTATCTTGCAAGGAAATAATATCTTGGATATGACTTCTCATAAATTTAAGGAAAGGTTTGAGTTTACATATTTCAGTCCCTACACCTATCTGATTTTAAGACTTTTGGCTTTGGACCTAATACAGTCAAAAATGATTTAAAAATTCCTCAGAAGCTTGTAAAACGTTTCCTGCCAGCAACTGATTCCAACTAACTTCTAAGTGTACAAGGTCTGGTACTGCTATAGAGGCTGTAAAGCCACATCTGTGAGTTGATTTAGAGGCTATGGAAGGTTTTTATCAATAGAAATATGTTACTTATCAAAGTAAAAGCCATCTTTTGCATTACTGGAATAAAATTCTGAGGTAAACTAAGCACCTCAACTCCAAGTCCTTTAGTGAGAGTATCCAGCTATTCATCAAGCATTAGACCAAAGCTACATTCTTAGCAAAACTGAGTGAGGCCAGATGTCACTTCCAGTCCCTTAACAACTCTACCAAAGTCAGTGGAATTACTCCAAGTCTCTGTCAGCATAAGTAAGACCAAATTTTGACCATATACAATAAATCAGTGTAACTTAAGTATGCTGTAGACCATTTTGCATTGCCTACTGTGAGCTATAGGATGTAGGGTCCAGTATAAAATATTTTCCAGTGCAAAAGATGGGCTACTGAAATGAGCTGGCTGCACTTCCATGAAAGTGCAAAAGAACCCCCAGAAAGTTGATAGCTACCTAAATATGGTCTGTTTCTGACCTTAGAGATAAGCGTTATTTTGTGCAAGTTCAGACTCAAAAATGTCTTTCAAAACATGAACTTCCCTCCCCAAAGAGAGTGGGAAAAGGCAAAGCCTCAACACAAAGAGAGCACAAGTAGTATAAGAAGAAGGGAGGTTTTGATTGCATTAAAGTCAGTAGCAAAAAAATTTGATTGATTCATTGATTACAAGTGGGTGAGACCATGATATGCTCAAAAATGCTTACAGAAGGGAGAGGAAACCATCTATTTATATATATTTTGTTATTTCTGTGAGTGCAGTTCCTGGTCCAGAGTGCTAGTTAAATAAGCATAAATTCAGACTAATTGCACTGAAATCTTTGGGATTTGCTGCATGTTTATATGCAGCACCAGATCATACTCTCTCTTCCCTAAATGAGCAGCTGAACATGCGTTTAAATCTCTGAATTACAAAGCAACCTGTTGGCTTTGCCTCCAATGTATGAATTGCTTTAACTTTAGGAACAATTTTCAAGCTGATAGTGTTAGCCTAAATAAGGTAATGGCACTTTTTCTTCCTGAGTTTCTTTTGAAAATACGTTCCTCAGCTAGACTACATTGAGGTAGAATCATTTGCTTCAGTTTCTGCCCATACTGCATTTATTTTGTATACATTACCTGTAGGTACAATGACAGTCAGATCTCTCCATCTTGTGCATTTAATGCTATTAAGATTCAAGTATCTCTTCTGTTAAAGTTTTCTGTTGTTTCAAAGAACTCCTTTGAATCTTTCGAGTATGCAGCTGTTTCAAGGTCACTTCAGTAGTTTTTAAATGTTTCTCCCCACAGGACTTTTTCAAAGAGCAATAGCTCAAAGCGGAACAGCTCTCTCCAGCTGGGCGGTTAGTTTTCAGCCTGCAAAATACGCCAGAATGTTGGCTACAAAAGTTGGTTGCAACATGTCAGACACTGTAGAATTGGTAGAATGTCTACAGAAGAAGCCTTATAGAGAACTTGTCGACCAGGACATTCAACCAGCAAGATACCACATAGCCTTCGGACCAGTAATCGATGGTGATGTGATACCAGATGATCCTCAGATCTTGATGGAGCAAGGAGAATTCCTCAATTACGACATCATGTTGGGAGTTAACCAAGGGGAAGGGTTAAAATTCGTGGAAAATATTGTGGATAGTGAAGATGGCATATCAGCCAGTGATTTTGACTTTGCGGTTTCTAATTTTGTCGATAACTTATACGGATACCCTGAAGGCAAAGATATATTGAGGGAAACTATTAAATTTATGTACACAGACTGGGCAGATCGCCACAATCCTGAGACCAGGAGGAAAACACTGCTGGCTTTGTTTACTGATCACCAGTGGGTTGCACCAGCAGTGGCTACAGCAGATCTTCACTCAAATTTTGGATCGCCTACATATTTCTATGCCTTCTACCATCATTGCCAGACAGATCAGGTACCTGCATGGGCAGATGCAGCCCACGGAGATGAGGTTCCTTACGTACTAGGAATCCCCATGATTGGTCCTACCGAATTATTCCCATGTAATTTCTCCAAAAACGATGTCATGCTAAGTGCAGTGGTGATGACGTACTGGACTAACTTTGCAAAAACTGGGTGAGTACCAGATAATGAATAGTCTTGTCTACAAACTCGGGATGTAATGATGTAGTGCTTACCCTGGGTTCTCTCCCTTGGGAATGCCTCTATGCTTGTAGGATGAATAAGGAATTAAGACTGGGGTTGAATATTTATAGCTCTTGTCAAGTCCCTCAGCTCACACACTCTAGCCAAAAAGAGGGGAAAAAATATCTTTGCAGCCATTCTGTGTGAAGAAGTTGAAAAAATACTTGGACGCAAAAATAATTAAAGGATCCCCAGAAAAGTGCAAAACTAAGCATTTAACATATTTTAACATATTGTATAGTTAAAAGTGGTTACAAGAGTAACTGACTTGATCCCAGCACTGATAGTTTCATCCCATGAGACAGAAAATTACATAAATATTGCATCAAATGTAATACAGTTTTATTTTAGGAGTGCATTTTGGTTTAAATCGATGTTTCTGACCATAAAATGTGTGACTTTAAACTTGAAAAGTTTTGCCATTTGCCTGAATTCTCCTTTCACTTGTAGTTCAAAACACTTTTCTACCTTCTTAGAGGTCATTGGACCCTCGGTCAGTCTGTGTGGTACTGAGTTGTGCCTACCATGATCTTTCACCACTGCAAGGCTGGAGATACTGCATATGAACTGAAAGACTGAGCTTTATGATGTTACCAAAAAAATTTAAAAAGCAGAGGTTAATGTCCTCTCACACTGGCCTCGTAGACACTTGTCACCATTACCACACTGCTAGCAATGTGTCCTGAGCAGCAGCAGATTGCAGTGTGAGAGATACTAGCCTTTTGGGGACCTAGGGAAGTCACTGCAGTCTGTGTAAAAGAAGGGTTCATTTGCATAATACTGTTTCTAATCAAGATTATTAAGGCCTTTAATTTTAGGTAATAGCATTCTGCTCTGTTCACAGTAGACTTAAACATTAAGTATAAAATCTTAATTATGTTAATTTTTATAATTCCTTTTGAGATGCTTTGTAACATTGAAGATTTTGGGTTTGTTTTTCTTCTAGTGACCCAAATCAACCAGTGCCACAAGATACAAAATTCATCCATACGAAACCAAATCGTTTTGAAGAAGTAGCATGGACCCGATATTCTCAGAAAGACCAACTGTATCTTCACATTGGATTAAAACCACGAGTGAAAGAACATTATAGGGCCAATAAAGTGAACCTTTGGTTGGAACTGGTACCTCATCTGCACAATCTTAACGACATTTCGCAGTATACCTCTACCACAACTAAAGTGCCATCAACTGACAATACTTTCAGACCAACAAGGAAAAATTCAGTTTCTGTTACTTCAGCCTTTCCTACAGCCAAACAGGATGATCCCAAACAACAGCCCAGCCCCTTTTCTGTGGATCAAAGGGACTATTCGACGGAATTGAGTGTTACTATTGCAGTCGGTGCATCTTTGCTATTCCTGAACATTTTGGCCTTTGCGGCATTGTACTACAAAAAAGACAAGCGGAGACATGATGTCCATAGGAGATGTAGCCCACAACGTACTACTACCAATGATCTTACCCATGCACAAGAAGAGGAGATAATGTCCCTCCAAATGAAGCACACTGACTTGGATCATGAATGTGAGTCCATTCATCCACATGAGGTGGTTCTTAGGACCGCCTGTCCCCCAGACTACACGCTAGCTATGAGAAGGTCTCCTGATGACATTCCCTTAATGACACCCAACACCATCACAATGATCCCCAACACTATACCAGGGATTCAACCCCTACACACATTCAATACGTTTACCGGAGGACAGAACAATACTCTGCCCCATCCTCATCCCCACCCCCATTCACACTCAACAACCAGGGTATAGCCAGACAAGACGAAACAAACTTTATTTTTTGATGGATTACAGTAGGTGATATTACTGAAGATTACTTGGCTTTCAACCTACAAGACTCTTACTATTTAAATATGGAGGAATATTATGTGAATATACATATCAAGAACTTTTGGGGTTTTGAAAAAAAAAAAGAATTGTACATATATCAAATGAACTTAAGAAACAAACAAAACAAGCAAAACAAACAAAACAAAAAACCCAACTGTTTGCAATTGCTTGAAGCAGTTGTCCTGAATGATACTTTTTTCATTCACATTCAAGTATTAATTTTTTGAAGATTTAAGTTACGTAATGGAATTAGGCATGTGCAACACAAACAGGAAAGAACTATGACTGAAAATTTTAAAAACCTATAAATATGCACAAGGGACACACTAATGGAATGTCAGATAATTTTCACCAATTTTTATTTGGACCTGTTTTCTTGTGTAGACCATATTTACATATTTGAATAAGTACACAAAGCACCAATGCTGTTAAGGCCTTAGAAAGGGGCTTATGCTGAAATCTGCCAGTCAAAGAAGTTTTACAGACTAGCAGGTACAACATTATCACATAAGTGCTGTCAGTATAAAAGTTGTGGGAATAAAGGAAACTGGATATTTTTAGCACGATGTGCATGATAATTTATATGCTTGGTGGCTGTGCTGCTGATTAAGCCGTAATTAAAATTCTTCTCATCCCATTGGAATTTTTAATAGAAGCTTTCTCCATCAATTGGCACAACCTAAAGAAGTTCTTTAAAGGGGCAAAAGTAATTACAGTCATATACTTCATGGTAGCTTCAGAAATAGAAGGAATTGCAACAGTTCTTTAAAGGTATCTGTGGCGTTCTAGGCATACAGGGGTGAACCCTCCCTTATACAAATCCCAGACAAAAAATATCTGTAGTATTAATATACATTTTCCTTTCCACCTAAATAATTTCTAACTTTAACATAACTATAACTTTAATGGAATCTCCTTTGATAAAGGATATATAATTTGCTGTGATTTAGTTACAATCTGTTTAGTTCAAATTGGTAAGGTAAAGTGTGTCCAAAAATTTCATTGCAATGGTATTTTGCAATATCACGTCTCAGCATTACCGCTCTGATTACACCTTTCAGCTGATTGTTTCAAACCATGTTGTGTGTTACAAAGTTTATTTATAATACTTTAATACAAAGTTAGTTCCCCTTTTGCTATACATTAGCTTTGCCATTCAAATGAATTCTTTAGACCAGATGGGAACAATGTAGAAAAAGAGGTTACGTAAGAATGGGGAGAGAGACAAACCCTGAAAACTTAAAAAGATCCGAGTACTACATATGTTTGTGTGATTTGAAATGAATGTTCTAAAAATCACAAAAAGAATTTTCATTCCCCTGTTGCTTTGCAGTAATTATACACCACAGTCCTTTCCAAATGTTTGTATATGTAATCAGATGTACATTTATATAAAAGAAATAATTGAGATGGACTTAAGAGCACATCCCTGATAAATACTTTCTCTCTTACCTGTACTATATTTCTATTAGACTAAAGTTATGTGATTTTTTTTTACATTTTTTCAAATTACTAGCAATTTTGATAGTTTGTAAGATAATGCGAAGAACTTTCTCTGACAAACTAACTGCAGTAACAGAAACATTTCTTTTCAGTTACTCTTTTTCAAGAATGAAAGCTTATTACACACAAAAATTGTATACTACTTGATGGAAAATTACTTTGTACTTCTTGGCCATATTACTGGTCACTGAGTGAAATAAAGATAATCTGGATAACGAATATTATTCCAATGTTAAGAGACCTGATCTTTGCTCATTAAAGAGCTAAAATGTTTATTGCTGTTTTGTCATTTTTTAATGAAGTAATGGTAACTGTCTCAAATAAAGAGTAATATCTTAAGACCAGTCTGGTTTTTGAAGACATGAACATGCCTTCTACAGCTAATACAACTGCATATTTATGGGCCAGTCCCACCTGCAACCATTTCTTACGCCAGTACTGACAGTGTGACTGTGTGATGTCATAGTTCTTCATGCAAATCTCCCCTAGTTTTCAGGAATAAGTTAAAAATGCAAGTATCCACACCAAAATAAAAGCCAAGGAACAGGCCTAACCAAAATAAATCTGCAGTATTTCATGATGGGAAAAAAAAAAATCACCTGGGTTTTATTGGACTGATTCAGCTTTCATAGTCGAGTGCTCAGAAGTTCAAAGTGTGTTTGCAAACGTCAAGCACAAATGTTAAAATTGAAGCTGAAAGCAAAATCAAGTATTGCAATTTCAGTCATTTCATTTACCTATTAAAAAAAAAAAAAAAACAAGAAAAAAGAAATCCATATATTTAATTAGTGATTGTTACAGTCCCCAGTTTTAAATTAAGCTCTTTTGGTAGAAGCATAACAACTAGTCTTCAAAATCCAGGGCGGTCTGTGTGAAATTTCTGCCTGATGTGGTTGTGCTTTTAGACTGTGACCTGCCAATGTAAACCAATAAAAAGAATTGTCTGCCATCTGATAATTATTGTTTAATAGGAAGATTGTATTTTGCTATGTTGATGAAACAAAACATAAAAATATAAAAATATTGATGGCCATAAAACAAGATATTAATGAAATATGATTTTATGTGCTTTTCTTAACTTTATCAAAACCAAAATAACTTTCTACTATAGTTTATTTGTGGCCATATATCTATATATCTCTATATATACAGTATCTGGTAATTGTTTACTTTTATTAGTTACAAAATAAATGATTTAGGTAAATCAAGCATGACACTACACTTTATTTCTGTCAGCCAACTATTTAAAATGTGAAAGATGAAGGCAACAACACAAATTTTATCACTCCTCTTTGAAAAAGAAAAAAAGGGGGAAAAAAAGTAATTTCCTGTGATGCAGATACTGTGAACAATATTCTAGTGGCTACTTTATAATTACGTTACAGCAGCTGGCTTTCCAAAAGTAAGATGGTGTCCCACGTTTTAAAACAACATTCAGAAAGACCAAGAGATGGTTTAAAGCTGAGACAAAAGAAAACCATAGGAAATGGGTTTGGAATATCTTCATTATGCTTCATGGAGTGTGAGTTTGTTCTTTTTTTAAGTGTTTGTTTATCTGTTTGATTTGTTTTCCATGGTAGCCTACAAGAAAGCAAAACTGAGTGTGATATTTAATTTCTTGTATCAGATTTCCAATAAAATCAGGATATCAGTCAGTCTTTGGAAGTTCAGTAAAGATATAAAAAGCCTGCATTTATTTCCTTCACACTTTTGTAAATATGTTTGCAGACCTTTTTAAGAAAATGTGTTCTACCATTTTGAGAAAAAAAATAACAATGGAATCATTGTCTCGTTTATCTATTAAAACTACAGGCAATATAATGTGCTGTGCTGACATTTCTAGGAGAAATAAAGCAGATAAAAATGCATTTTGCTCAATGGTATCTCGGTTATATGTGGTATTCTCCACCCCCTAAAGACTTGCATGACACGGATGAACTATGTGAATGTGATGTTCCACAGGAGAATGGTGTTTGTACTGAACATGGATTCCTATGTCAATAGACTTTAATTATTGGATATTTTGGTTATTGAAACAGTGAGAAAACCAGATAAGTAAAGTTTTAACAAATCAACATGTTACAACTTTAAATATACCACTTCACAGAAAATGCTGAAAATTCTGTTGCCAACTTTGTTAGGAGATGAAACAGATGAATTTATAGGAAGCTGTCAAACATCGTGGCATCCCTTTGATGTTTGTAAGTTGTTGGTTTTTTCCTGTGGTGTTAGTTTAAAACACTGGCCTATTTCACCCTCTTTTTTCTAGTTGTGAACCATTATAGATGGTTGCCTTTTAATGTAAGTGAACACAGGATAATTTAATTATTATTGTGAAACTATGCTTCCAAAATATATTAGATTAATGGGAAATTCCCCACAGAGGTTTTGTTGTTTTTCATTCAAAGCTCTTGTCAAAATATCTGTTGCAGCAGTTCTGCTTTGCTTTTCAGTCTGTAAGCTAAGGGACTTTCTTCAAATAACATTAAAAATCTCTTTTCTGTTTGAAAGAATAACACTACAAGATTAAGCTGTCCTTCTGAGGCCTCCAAATAAATACGAACAATTTGAGACAGGCTTTTACTCTAAACATTCTAATTTGTTTTCATTTTTGGCACATCAATACGTTTGTATGCAGGCTAGAAATTAGCAGCATTTGATAAGGCATTTGCGAGAACCACGTGCTAGAATCGATGAGTTCACAACCAGCAACACGCAAACGCCCCTTTGCTCTTAGATTGTGGTAATGCTGTTGTAGAACTGATTTCTTATTTACAGATCCAGTAAAGGCTTAACTTTGTGAAATGGGAAATGGTTAGAGCAAAGTAATGAACTGTGTCTGGTGGAAAACGTTTAGAAGAAACTGTTGAGAATCACTTAGGAAATGTAGAATTTTATGTGCAACCTGGCTTCGTTCCTTTTTGTTGATATTATAATAGTAATTCACATCCATGGAAAAGTATTATTCCTGTAATAAGTTTTGGTTTCTGAAAGGAATTTAAGTATTGTATGTCAATTGTGGATTAAAGCCAATTTGGAGTTTTGTGTCCCTTGCTATTGAAAAACATCTCACAGAAGTGCAGCAAATTCGTACAAATAATTTCCATACAGTGTCTTAAAATGCTTTGTTGATTCTTTTACATTTGAAGACATAAGCACTGTCACAGCAGTGAGAATGATGTTAGTATTTGACACAGCAAATGCCTTCCTGTGTGTGTTTATAGTTGTATATGTATATGCATCTTCCTCTCCACACACATACCCATGAGCACTACTCCAGGCAACAAGGGAGATTTCAAAACACGTGAATCAACTGGGAATTTGACCTTTTTGCACCAAACAGAGTCAAATAAAAAGTAAATGCAAGTACTCAGCGTGGAGCTAACACCTATAGCTCATTCTGCATTCTCCACTGTTATTGACCAGATGCTCAGACGATGACATTTTTTTTAGTACTGACTGAATTAGTATTTATCATAGGACCATTGAAATCAATGAAGCCCTGACAATTTACACCAGCTATTGATCTGCTTCTGGACCTTTAATGTTCATCATGGCTCATCTCACCGTCCAATTTTGCGTATCCTCTCACGCACATGAACACCCACTCACAGAAATTATTACAAGTATAACTACCTGATTTATGAGGACTATCAGGAGCTGAAATGGGCTTTAAAATATGCTTTTAGTTATTTGCATGTAAGTCAAATTCAGAAAGAGCCTTCTACGTAAAAAAATATCCCCAGGAATTAGGGTGATGTGGAGAAAAGTTTGCAGGCTTATGCTATAGCAAGTTTTATGTTAAAATCTTTTTTTAAAGGAACATTTCATTCTGTCAGATCCTCAAATCTATATGTTAACCTCTATGGCAAAGACACAATGACACTTTACAGCAGTTGTAAGCTTGCTCTGCTCTGCTCCATTCTGGAAGGGAAGAGACATACAACTGATCCACATGTTTTCTGTAAATTCAGAACAGAAATAACTGAATTTTGCCTGTCATCTGAATCTTCCCCTCTCAGTGTCAGCAGTGCCAGGCACTCGGCATTCACGAGTTTAGCTGTAGAATGATGCCATTTAAAACAATAATAAATGGAGTTTGTAACTCTCTAGGGTTGGGCAGTTAGTATTCAGGTTTCTTGCTTTACAGCTATATGAGTCAGTTACCTTGTTTCAAACACAAGCTGATAAGACTGGCACCACAGATGATAATAGCAAATTAACAAGAGGTTTGGGAAAGACCATGTGAGCTGGTAACATTTTATTATTAAAAAAACCCCAAACATGTAGTGATTTTGTCCGTGGAAGTTGGCTGTGGAAGTTGAGAATTTCGCTGTTGACTTACTGAAAGAAGGATCAGTTCAGAAATTCGTATGAAGTCCTGCGAGGGCCAAGTGTAAGTTAAACATCTGTGCCCAGGGCTTCTAAGAGCTTTTGGATGTTTCTAGACGTCCCCAAGTTATTTAACCATCTGTATTTCTGCAAAGAGGAATGTGTTTGTTCAGGTATTCACGCTCTGGAGCTGAATACAGATAGGTGCTTCCCAAAAAGGCGCATCATCCTGATACTGTAAAACCATAATATACCTTATACCTACGTCAGCAGGTCTTCTGAGCTTGGTCTCAGCACTGAGTCAGTGAAACCACGTGGCTCTGGGTTGGAGTGTGAATGTGTCTTATGGATGTGAAGAAGAGGAATAGAAACCATGTGCCTGCAAATCAGTCATGGGTGAGACCTAGTATTAGTGTACTCAAAATAAGTTTTCCCCAGAATAAAATGAGGGCTGTGGCAGAACCTTCTATCAGGAGGCTGTTTGGGAGAGTGAGATGCACAGCTACCTATTTCATCCAGTAATTTGTTAGAAACACCTTCAGCAGTAATTTAAAGCAGTAGAGACCACATAAAAAGTTCTAAAAATAAGATATGGTCTGTTTGTCACCAAATACTTTTTCAGAAGAAGTCATGCAATATTTTGCTGAGTGATGATAAAGATATGGTTGTACAGTGTTGGTTTTCTACTTTTCGTAAGGTTACTCCTGTGTAGTGGTGAAATTTGGCTAAGCAGATGAATAAACTTTGCTCTCATTTGCATACAGGTAAGTCTAGAGTGATTTCATGAAAGTGGAAGCACAGACCTTCACTGAAAAAGGTAACATCCAAATCCAATCTCCGAACATCCAAATTCTTAGCCAGCTAGTAGAGATTCCCATGTTAAACCATGGTTGTTTGGATTTTCCTTGTCCAGGAGGAAATGGTAGGGTTAAGTTCATGCAAGGAGACTTCTCCAGAAAAACACTCCCAACTGTAGCTCTGAGACACACCATGGAAGTGTGAAAACGCTTGCAAATTCTGCTGTGTTTGACAGAAGAGGGAACCTATATTGTCAGATTTAATAAACTCTTAGTAATGCTTGTACATTTGAGATGGTTAACTTTGTTTTTAAAAAAAAGTCATCCTTTCTCAACAATACAGTTTATCTTAAACCTGAAAGGGCTTTGGGGTTATTGGGATTTGGACTGTGTTGTAATACTGCATGTGAATTCCTCTTTGTCCCCTGCTGCTTCTCATTCCATTCTACAGTTCAGTTCAGGAATTTTACTGTAAAACTAGAAACTGATCTTTTTTAAGTTGTTTCAGTATGGACCACTACTAGGTACATTTTGTTCTCTCCAATTCATTCATCATTTACTCAAGTACATTACCCCAATCCTTTCAGTTATGATTAATTTTATTTTTATCTTACTTCAGGTTTTGGGTTTGTTTTTAAACCATTTCTGTGATAAGTGCACTTTATTCTTCTTCATGCCCTCTCACATCGTTAATACTGTCTCACACAAATGTAAATATTTGAAATAACTTAAATCTCTCTTTTCTTCACTTATTTTTATCAATCTTCTTGTTCCTTATGACTGGAATTTCCTTTCTCTTGTTTTTCTTGTAGTTGCACATTCATGATCTCTTTTTCTATTAAAGTAGTGTTTGGGTACAGAACAGCTCTGGAGACTAAACTCCTCTGTTAACTTATGAATTACCAGCCACAGAGGAATTGACATTCGGGCTGGAATGGAAATCCATCTACATCTAGCACAGCCAAGACCAGTTGCTTGTGGGTAGGTACAAGAATCCCTTCAGTCAATAATGATAGGCATATGCCAGGAAGTTCACAGCCACCACTGAATTATCCTCACACACATGCCAGATGATAATTTTTCCCTTTGCAAGATGCTGG
Source organism: Colius striatus (assembly GCF_028858725.1). Classification (NCBI taxonomy): domain Eukaryota; kingdom Metazoa; phylum Chordata; class Aves; order Coliiformes; family Coliidae; genus Colius; species Colius striatus. The sequence continues at coordinate 17,740,544 of NC_084770.1, read as the reverse complement.
AGGTGTAATTTCACAGCCAAAAACCAACCTCAAGCTAGGGCAAGGATGTGCCTCCAGAAATAAGCAGCGACTTGTAAACTCTGCTGCTTGCTAGATTAAAAAGCTTAAAGAGACTATGAATAGTTTCTAGCTCATGGCCACACTTCAGACAAGTGTTAATGTATTTTTTCCTGACTGCACAGACACCAAGACCTTTGTTTTGAAGGATGCTTTCTCACAGTGCCTGCATCTATGCTACAGTTATTCCACGGAGCTGAGCTCCTGCTCACCCCATGGCTTTAGCAGCAACATTTCTATTGACTGCACCTGAGAAGGATGAACACCTTCCATAACAGAAGGGAATGAATAACAGGTGAAGCATCAAACTTGCTTTTCTACTGGTTTATAACTTGAAATAGTCTTTTACCTTGGTTCTTAAAGAGCAGGAGAACATAATTGTTTAGATATGATTGGATGAAGTGTTTTTGTTATATATTTCTGGCTGGAAGTTGGAGGTTAAGAGGATGAAATTGTTACTCTCTAAATTTAACCACCAATATTACATGCTTAGCATAAGGAAGCTGCCTACATCTTATTTGAAGTTAGTAAGAAGAGGAATTTTAGTACTACATAAATCATTGCCTGCTGGGTCTGGTTTTTCCTGTTGGCTAAGGAGGAACTAAAAGTAGGTGAAAAAAATGCTGTTCTTTTTGTCCTTCAGGTTGACTTATCTATGAAAGCTAGAAACCTTTTCATGAGCTAAAGCTTTTATTTGTATATATGTATGTGCTATAGATAATTTTTTTAGTGGTGTAGATCAGAATGACACTTTTCACAACCTTTGTTCATTTTATTACCATAGTGCCTATGGCTAAGGGAAAAAGATTAGCAGTGATAAGAATTAAACAGCAAAGACTCTGAGGTAGTGTGAAGTAATGAACAATCCTCACATTAAAAACTTCATAGTATAGAAGCTTCCCAATGGTAAGGATATCTAAGATTGGAGGCAGGTGCATATGTCTCCTACAACATAGAATGCATTTCAGGATGGATTCTGCTTTGGCACAGTTGGGTGGATTCTTCTTATTTCTTCCATCTCTCTAAATAGCTCTAAGACCCTTCATAGCTTAGGTGCAGTTTTGTGGTTTACAAGCATTGCCAATTCCACAACATAATTTTCTTTCATGTGATGTTATTTTGTTGAGGGGAAAGCTTTGTTAGGAATGAGCTGGCAAAGTAGGAGTGCAGAACAGAGAAAGGCTGTAGGGGAAAGAAAGCAGGGAGGAAGAACTGGAGGAAAAATCAGCCCAGAAGAGTGAATTTGGGGCATCAAACCACTCCTGAGCAGTCTGGCACAGCAGCAGAAATGGATGCTTCTTGTAGCACTTGGTGAGACTGCTGTGTTTTGCCAGTTTGAGCTTCTTTGATCAAGTAGGCTGATTCTCCTTAGAAGTTAGTATGGGTTTAGATGCATTTAACACAGAATAGCTATACTGAACAAAAAAGACTAGCTGCCTATTCTGGTGCAGCAGAGTCCTTTTTTTTTATGTAGTCAGATGTTCCTCTTTCTCCTGCTAGTTTTGAGTCTGTTTGTAGGCTTCAAACCTTTCTCTAAGGACTGTAAGAGATGGTAAGAACAGCGAGAGCTCACATGTGAAAACAATGAGAGTTGTGCTTGCAAAAACAGCTCGAAAGCTGAAGGGGTTTTATTACTTGTAAGCAGCATAACAAATTATGTCTGTCAGTTTAGCAGCCTCTAGATACAATGTCACAGTGAGCTGCATGATTTTAACCCGTGTTCAGCATGAAGATGTACAATAGATGGATCGATGTCAAGCCCTTGAACAAGGGTTTACATAAGTATTTTTAGACTTCCGTGGGGTCTCTGGCATCTATTTGACAAGCACTTAAGACCACAAGATTTATAAAAACATGCTTTAGATCAGTACTTCATTTAAATCATTGTAAACTTACTTTTACTGGAGAGAGAACTCGTTCTGCAAATGATTAGAAGCCTTAAGATAACTATGCAAAATGTAATCACTTATGTCTTAGAGAGGAGTTACATGAATGCCTTGGCTGCATTTCTTCAAACCTCTGAACCTCATGCTGTGTGTTGCAATCAGATTAACTGAAAAACTAAAAACACACATAACAAAACAGATAAAATTGATAGCAATATTTGCCCCATGCTGAGGTCAAAGAAGTGTAAAAACTGACAGATATTGATGGGCTTCGGTGCCTACGAAACTACTAAACATTATCCATTTAGAGGAGAGATCAATATGAAAAGCACCAGCTAATGGAGACTACCTGTGGTGCAATCACCATCAGGTGCATGTCCATCCTGTTTGTCTGTAAGGCTTCTGTAAAACTGGTTTCTGAGATCAGAGGGCAAAGCTAGAAGATTCTGAATTTCAGAGAACAGCTGTGAGCATTCATGAGACTCATGGACTGTAATATCATCTAGGAATACTTTCATTTGTTTGAAGAATTTGCCAAGAAGTTGTCCTCTAGCTAACCTAGATACCAGGCAGCAGACTTTGGTTTAAGTTAGAATTGTTTGGTTAAGGGTTGGTATTGTTACATGTGGTTCACATCTGATCAGCAGAAAGTAAGCTGCTTTGATACTGTGGCTGTTACCTCTGTGTCTTGAGCTTCAGTCTTACATTATACATAGTGTTTTCTGAAGAGGAGAAGGAGCTTGTGTGGCATTCTTACTTGCCCATTAGCTTTCTTTGGTTTTCACAAAGTTAATGTACTTCTAGGAAACAGGAAATATCTTGTCTTTCATCCTTAACAACAGGAGTTTCCCTGCTGGTGTTGACAGCTTCTGCAATTAGATTTGCATCTATCTTTTTTATCTTCTCCCTTTAGTCTTACAGGTATATGCTAATGAAAGAAGAAATTGTAAATGTTTTTCTGTGTCAGCTTTTGAGTTTAAAAACCTCTTTGCTTTGTTGATGTTAGTGACAAAACCCTGGGATGTTACGAAGCTGTTACATCTACACCCTCTAAGTTGGTCATTGCAAGTCATGCTGGAATACAACAGTTTGTACAAGCATTATGATATAAAACAATCATTCATCTCAACAAACATTGCAGTCTCCATAGCCCCAAGGGCTGTCCTGGAAGTGCCTCACTGGAAAATCAAGAAAGGTTATCAAAAGGCAACACTGGCACTGGCAAGCATCTCTTCCTGCAGGCTGGTAAGGATAAATGATTGTTGCCCTGCTGAGTCCATTAGGCATCCTTCCACATGACATCAGAAAAACACAGTAATAGGGAGCCACCAAACAGCTTATTTTGGGTTTTTACCACTGGTCTTACTGGATGTAGGTCCACGATTTGATGTGCTAAGGAAATCGAAAGAGCAAATTTAATCTTGGTAAAATCTTAAGGAAAAACAAGCAAACATTTTCCAACCTTAAAATTTTAATCTGAGTCACTGGTTACAGTGACCTTGAGTCACTGATGTTACAGCAGACCTCGCTGTGGTTTTGGTGGACACTAAGCGACAGTAGCTGGAGTGTCCAAAGTAGAGCACATTTGAAATTACGTCTTCGGCCTCATCATGTCTGTGGTCTGCGATCTGTTCACAGTACCTCAGGTACGTGCTCAGTATGTTTCCTGAATGCTTATCCTGGGACTGTGTTGCTATGGTCAGAATCTGGTCATGGATAGGGAAAACTGATCAGTTCAGCTATAAGAAGCTGAACTGGGAATTTGCTGACTGTAAGTCTTTAGCATCCTATATAGCAAACCACGTAGGATGGGCTGTATTTCTCCCATAATGTGAAATTAATTTTAAGAAGGGAACAACTGATTACATAGAAGGAATAAAAGTCTCATTAAAAGTCAGAGGAAGAAATGCTATAATTTCCCCAGTAATTTGTGTTTCAGTGCATGGTCACCAAGATGATTAAGGGAGTGGAGCATCTCTCTTCTGATGAAAGGCTGAGGGAGCTTGGGCTCTTTAGCTTGGAGAAGTGGAGACTGAAGGGGTGATCTCATTAATGTTTACAAATATGTAAAGAGTGGGTGTCAGGAGGATGGAGCCAGGCTGTTCTCAGTGATGGCCAATGACAGGACAAAGGGCAATGGGTACAAGCTGGAACATAAGCAGTTCCAAAGAAACACAAGGAAAAATTTCTTCACTGTTCAGGTGAGGGAGCATTGGAATGGGCTGCCCAGATAGGCTGTTGAGTCTCATTCTCTGGAAACATTCAAAACCCACCTGGACAAGTTCCTGTGTGACCTACTCTAGGTGGCCTGTTCTGGCAGGGGGATTGGACTAGATGATCTTTCAAGGTACCTCCTGTGATCTCACTGAGCATTTAGCATATGCAAGCTGGAGAAACCTACCCATGAGATACATCCATCAACATCTACAAGCTCATTCAGCTGCAGCAGCAATAAGAGATGTTTCAAATTAAACTGGCGGTTCTATGAGGTGTCACATTCCAAGAGCTGGAGTGTCTGCAGCATAAACTGGGCAGCAGGGACAGTGAGAGGACAACAGTACCTGACCTTTTTCATCATCATTCAGAGTCTGTGGAAGATGGACAGGACCAGAAAGACACAAACCTGTTCAGTTACCACCAGCAAACACTGCTATAGCTCCTTTACATGCCATCCCTCTTGCTCACCTTGGAGAGATCCATAACAACATGAGCTTGTGCCCAATTAGGCAAGAGTTAAAACTAGCAATTAAAAATACTAACATTTAATTTCAGAAAGTGGAGGCAAGCTGGAATAATTCAGAGCAGACAGCAGGGTCAACAGCAGGCATGGTCTGTAAATTGACTCTGTCTGGTGTGAGCAAGCTAGGTAACTGCTGATTAGACAGGTCTTGTGATGTGCCTTTTGTGAAAACAAATTCAAGCTGCAGCCTTCTGTACACAGTACAGCTGATGATGGGTTGTTACTTAAAGGCCTGGGAAAGCAGCTTTCAGATCCCAAGCTTGTCAGAAAAAACAGCAGGAGGGGGCACAAATAATGAAAACAAATGTACACGAGAACTGGACGGGTAACACCGGTGCAGAAGTCAACAGTGTGATGTGCCCCGAAATGTACTGCAGGAAACAGTGTAAAGCCAAAGCTGACCCAGGACACTGAAATAGCTTCTGTGTATTTATTACTTGCTGTGCTTAGGTCTCGATGGGGCAAATAGTACCAGTTATGCTTTTCTTCCCCTATGCAGGGTGTCACAGTTTAAAGATACTTCCAATCCTCAGAGAAAGAGACTGCAAAATGGCTCTGATGGATGCAGCTGGCTGTAGGGGGAGGACAAAGCAGCAGCTAGTGATGGCTGTGCTGGGGGAGGCTGAAGTGCCTTGACAAGTGTCATCATCAGCTGGAGCAGTGCTGATGTGCAAAGTGTAGGTCAGCATCAGAGGTAGTGGTGGTGGGTGTTCAAGCTATTCCTGTCAGCCCCAGTGAACACAAGACATTTTCGGTTTATTCAGTATGAAGATGGTTTTCAGACAGCACTTAATGAATCACTTCCCTTACAAATGAGGAGCAGAAAACATCCTTTAATCAACAGAACCCTCTCATTGCTGTTGATAACAGTTTTTTCACAGGTGTTTAAAAAAAAAAAAAACTCATTTCCAGCTGTCACATTTGCACAGCTCTAAAAATAGCTGAGAATTTGGAAGCCCTTTTATGGATTTCAGGTTTTAAAGAACATTCTGACTGAGAGATGGGACTGAATAACAAAAGGTAATAAGAAGGCGGCACTCGGTGGATATACTTCTTGTGAGTGTGAGACCACACTCACTAGCATTAGGAATAATTCTTATTGTTGTTATTTATTTCCTGGTAGTAGGTACTAATTCTACAAAAATCAATGACTGTATAATTATTACTTGACCTACTCTGCAAAAGGCAGCTGCTGTAATTTCACATGCAGCTCCAGCAGCAGCTGTTTATCTAATGAGCTTTGGAAGACCAGCTCTCTCAGCCTGACAGCCCCAAGAAATACAGAAGCATGGCAAAAATTGGCATTGATGTTTCAATAAGTGACATTCTTTCCTCTGAGTCTCAGCATGAAGAAAATGCCATGGGCAAGTGTTGGAGGCTCTGGGAGGCACCATCTTTAAATAAGGCTTAGAGCCAGCACCCATCTCCTTATTAAGAGTGAGAGACTCTCTAGAACACAGATGATAAATACGTTCTCTGCAGCTCCATGTGATGCTGCTCCTTCGACATAGGTGCAGTGGAAAGCTCATATCTTTATAGCATTGTGCCAGAAAGTCATGTGGTTGTCACCTTCATGGTCAAGCCTCTAGTGAAGCTATACCTTCTGGCGGTTTCAGCATCTCGCTGCTGACAGCTTACCCTAGAAAAATACTCCCATTCAGGTTGAGACAAAGAGGAATCATAAGCTGGAATTAAAGCTGTGTTTCCCACTTGGCTTTTTTTTTCTGATCCCCGATTGTTCTCACAGTGCAGTTAAAAATAAAATGATCTCTTTCTTTTTCTAGCTGCTGTCATAATTGTCATTCCCCATCAGATGCCCCAACTTCTCACTGTGTCCCGCTGGTTCTGCTGCCCCTGTTGTATCTCAGTCCAAAGAGTTTCTGAACAAGAAGCATGCTTTTATGGAGCCTGGCAAAGCTTCAGAAGGGAAAAGGAAAAATCAATACCGCTTCAAAGGAAAGGCTTTGCTTCAGTGAATATGACATTTGCCCTTTCTTCACTAGTGGGAAAAACAACAAGGACACTTATACCGGCAAAGGAAATAGAATGAACAACAAGAGACAGACCTTCCAGGTTTGACTTGTAAAGGAAAATAACTTTATAGTCATTGTCCCTGTTTGGTGACATCAAAAGCAGGTGTAGAGTGTTAGATGGTGGAGTCTGGGAATGAAGTGGAAAGTAGCACAAAGTCAAAGAGAAGAGTTTAAGGAATTTGGAGCAAGTGGTAACGGACTCTGCTGAAGAAATAGGGAATGAAAGACCTGACACAAAGGTCAGGTCCATTGCTACCCATTCGAATCAACTATAAATACCACCTGCAAAGGTGGGTCATAATATTAGAAAGATCTTCCAGTAAGTTTTACGCCACTTTGGCAGCTTCAGAGCAACTGAAAATGGCAACAGAACCCACACTTAATGCACAGCTCCTCAGTAGGGCTGAAGCAGGTCAAATAACTTCCAACACAATTTGAAAATGTCAGTTAAGGAAATTAATTTTTCTGCTAAATCAAAACAACAAATATAAACCTTACAAGGGTTCTTCAACTATTTTTCATGCTAGCCTTCATTAATTTCATTTTCATTTAATTTTGACTGCTTTTTGTTTCCATTTCCTTTTGTTTCCCAACTAGATCCTTGTTCCAAGTTCTCAATTTCATTCTATTTTGACTAATGCCACTCCTTAGCTAGTTTTCCAAGAGGTTTGGTTTTGATGTTTTCACTTCTGTGTCGTTCCTCACATGCAACTTTGTGGACCTCTTTCTTTTGGAATGGCACACTGTTGAAATAGGCTCTGTATAATTGCTTGAAAAGAGTCTTTTGTAAAGGAAATATTTCCTTACATGAAGCTATGTTTTCAGCTGCAGCTGCCACTGGCTTTGTTGTAGTCTCCAGCCTGTGCAACGGATAATTTGCAGCACCTAACTTCCCCCGCTGAGAGGGGATCCTGGGTCAGCTGCTGTTGTTGCAGTCATGTAATGGAGCAGACTTCATCCTTGGTGAATCAAATAGCACGATTTGAGGAGCACACTCGTAGTGCAGCACGACAGTCATGTACTCATACTCTGACCCCTGTACTTGTGCTGGGTGAGAGTTCTGCAGCTACAAGAATCAATAAAAACCTATCGATTTCTCCACGCTGTCATAAAGCTTGTCTGCTCTTATCTCCAGTTTGCAAGCTGAAAAGGGAGACTGTGAAACTACAATTGTCTCAGACTTTCTCTCCTTTTTCCTCCCTCATTCCACGCTGCTGCCATAGGAGACCAAGATCTGTTTCTGACAGACACCCCTGGCCAGGGAGCCACAGCCCTGCTCACTGTATCACAGCATCTTGCTTTCTTGATACTGGGGTTGTGAAAATAGCTGCTTTTGAAGCTTTCTAAGTAAGGAGAAGTGCAAGGGGAATTGCCTCAAAGGCTGAAGTTGAATGACTTCCCGGGGGCTTAACTCATCCCCCTACATGCAAGCAATGGTATTCGAGGAAAAGGAACATGAGTGAAAATCTCAGTGCCCCTCTGGACATCCTGAATTTACATAAACTTGGTTTTTTTAGGGCCATTTCAGCTCCCTTTGTAAGAGTTTGATGCTTTCAGTTCTAGGAAGAAAGTAGGGACACATCATTTACCCAAAGAAAATGGAGACATCCTCCCCTGTTAAAAACTGTTTTAGTGGTAAAAATGAGGCAAGTGAATGGGAAAACAGTATTTTCAATAATACTGAATTTCACAGGAACTTTCACATAAAGCCGTATCTGTCAAAAGGTGAGTGGGCAGATGTCTGCTTCTTGTACTCAGACTACTTGGGAGGTTTGGCTTTGAAATTCTGGGGATGGATTCAACTGTTTATCAGCTGTGTAGTACATCTTGGTTAAATCCCAAAGTCCCGATAAAACACATGAAATGCAGCCATAAAACAATCAGATTGGAAAAGATTTACTCAGAAGGCAAAACTGCCAGCCCCCTGCAAACTACAGAATGCACTTTGATGATTCCCATGATTTCATCAGCTAGGTCAGCAGTATCACTAAACAATCATGTCAGAGTGCTACAGAACAACAAAAAGCGTGACCAGAAACACCCTCTAGAATCTGAAGGCATCAGTCTTGGATGCCTTTTTTTTCTATAGTGAACAAGGGCTTTGACATTCAGCTGCTCCCATTGAGAAGATCCCCAGCTGGACCAGTTTTGATTAAAATAAATGCAGCATGGCAGGTCAAACTGTCAGGGCTAGTAGATATGTGTGAACACTGGTCAAATGAGGAACTGTCTGTCTGCCATTACCTAGATTTAAATTGTGTGTTACTTAAGGCAAGGTATTTATGGTGTAAAATGCAAGTAGCCACTGCTTTCTGCTCTGCCAGTGGAAGAGTGAGATAGACCCACTGACAAAAAGCAAAATGCCACGGGAGTTATCTGTCATACCACCACTTGTGACTCTCCCTGCCTTCGTGATTGTAAGCACATGATTCATAGATTCACATTGTTGGGGCTGTTGTATGCAGGAGGTTGAGGCAGCCTCTCATGTGCAGAGTATTACTGGTGAGTTTGCAGCTGAGAACACACAGAAGGAAAAACTCTACAGGCAGCTGAGAAGAGCAGTGGTGCATCCTCCCATAACTGGCCTCCAGGGACTCTCTCCTCTGCAGCAATGGTGAAGGATGAAGAGGAAAGCAATAAAGTTTTTGGCACACTTTGCCATTATTTATTGTATGCTTTCTTTTTTTTTCCAATTGGATCAACTTAAACTGGCCCTTGGATGTTCCTCTTTGTGGCATGATTACAGTTCAATATGGTAATTAGATAAATTATCTCATATTGGTCGTTAACCTGTGCACATATGTTATTGGATAATATTTTAACATTTAAAACACTAATAGTGTTTAGCATGCAAATACGGCTTTGTTGTGGGCTGTGTTTTAGTTGTCTTTAATATAAACTAAAATCCACAAAATGTGGTATGAAAAGGTTGGGGGAAAGTCCTGATTTTCACACCAGTGGTACTGGCTTCCCATGAGAACCTGCTGTATAACACTATCGCGATTTCCAGGTGCAAGGCCGTGGGAACAATAAACAGAGATGTGAGAAAATGGGAAAACACTACCTCAGCAGCTCATGGGAAAGACTGCAGAACTGCAAAGGGCAGCCCCTTAGCACTGCTAAGGCTGGGGCACTAATACACCTAAGACACAGGGTTATGGGCCCAATTCAGTTTTAGCATAAGCAAATGTGATGTCACAGGGCTCAATGTCTCATCTCAGCCTCAGATTTGAGCCACAGTCTTGCAGTAAAGTGTAAGATCATAGTCTCTGCCTATGAGCTAATATATCCTTCGGGTTTCATTCTAGACTTTTTAAATATGGTGTTTATTTGAAGGAAAAAGAATATAATCCTTCCTAAATAAACAAAAACACACTCATGTCTCTTCCCTCCTTACCACTTGGAAATCAGGATCCTGTAGCTCACAGATCACAGTGAGTCATACTGAAGTATGGAAAATACAGCCCAATCAAGCTGGTAAAACAAGCCAGATTTCAGAGATGAAAGTCTCTAAATTAAGAGTGTTTTGCTGCTTACCCCCAGGCTGTTAAAGCTCATGACTCTTTGCTCCAGCACCACAGTTGCCATGGCAATTCATATAGACAAAAGCAGTAACCTTTCAGGATCCAAACAGGTAAAAAACTAGGACTTGAATTATACTCAGAAAGAAACAGGAAGCTGATATAGATGCCAAAGAATCAATATTCTCTGTGTCTAATACCACTTCACAGGCAGGCAGCTGCATTCTGTACAAGCTGCACATTTCCAGTGCCTTTGAACACTTGCACCACATATAGAACATTGCAGCAGCTCTCACTTGGAAAAAAAAAACAACTCAAAACTCTTGTAAAGAAACTGGGAAAGGGCAACAAATGTCTAAGCAGACCCAAACAATGACTGCTTGGATGCTACTCTAAATGAAGTCATATGGTGTCTTAGAAAATAGATGAAATATTGTTCAGATGCTTTGACATGATGCAAAGACAAAACAGAAGCACCTGCATATGACAAATCTCTTTAACAAGAGGGATACAAGCATGTGCATATGAGGGATCTGTTGTAGCTTTGAGATAGCAGGCTGGACCTTGTTTCCATGTAATTAGTGAATCCATCTTCTTCATGCTGCTAGGTCTACGGCACCTTGATTGAACTAAAACATGCTTCTCAGTAGAAATGGAATTGGAAAAGACAACAGAACTGCCAGCAGTTACTTTTATACAAGTGCATAAACTTAGTTTTGTCATCTCCAGTAACAAAGACAGTGATATAAATAAGAGATTTATCATATAGATGCCATACATTTAGCACACTGAAACTTTCTTATGTGCCTCACAAACATCATTACAAAGGGTAAAATACCACCCTAAACAATGGATAAAACACAGATCCGAAACTGCATGCCTAAGAAGGATTCTCAGTCCTTGTCTTCTTTTTCCCCAGTTGGAGGAGCAAATGACTCAAAATGGGTGACAGATAGGTTCTCCAGTCCTCACCTCACCAAGGCAGTCAGCAGAGTTCCTAGATGGCCCAAACCAGAAATGCCGTGACTCTGACAAGACTGTGGCATGAGAGATCTTCCTTATGGGGCACTGTCAAGCCAGGCACAGTCACACACCGCAAAGCTGCAAGCATGAAAGTCTGTCAGCTCTCATAGGCTGTCAGGACAGCACTCACCTTGACTGTATTAAGAATTTGACTGAGCTAGTATTACTGTTAACGTTGACGAGCCTCATTGCAGGGCAGAAGTGACTGTATCTCCTGACAGGTACAGCTCCACCATGCAAAGCTGGCACAGTTCAGGACTCAAACACTTCATTCCTTGCCCTGCCTGCACATCATCCTTCTTGGAGAGCTGCAGATATATGAAGTAAATCAAAGGGATAAGAATTTATGAAACCCAAAGCAGCACCGGATTTTTGGACTGACATCATGATTGTATATGGATACTAATAAAAGGCAAAGGTTCCCTGAAGCCACAAGCTATAAAGTGTGGTAGAACAATATGATTAAGACAGAGTTAAACCATGTTAAACTTTGAAGAATAAGGTGTTCTATAGTGACATGTTAATAGATCCCAGGAAAGATATGTTAATGGACTGAAATTGGGAAGCTCTTTGTAGGCAGCATTAAGGTAAAACAAAATCAGTGCTTTTCTGTAGGTGAGATTCAGTTAAAAGGGACCTGGAGAAGGCAGTAGTGCCGTGCAAAGTCCAGTCTTTGTGGCCGGGGCAGGAGCTGCTTCCAGTTCCTGTGTTGCACCACACCTGGTTTGGGTCTTTCTTCCCATTGCATTGAGAATGAGTGAATAATACTTTCTGATTTGGGTCTATGAAGGTGGTTTGAGATGTGGTGATTTCCTGACAACTTCTTCCAGAGTGAAAACCGCAGAGTGAGTCACAAGATATATCTAAATAATTGCTATTCTTCAGTTGGGCAATAGCTAAAAATGAAATGCGATGCCATCAAAGTCTGAACCTTGTAAGGACACTGAGCCCAGTAAAAAAATCTCATCTGCTTGGTATGAGATACTGAAATTTACACTGATAGCCACCTGAAAGCTATTGAAACAAGGGAAAAAAAGGCACTAAAATGCTTGTCTAGGCCTGATCTCACTTCTGTGATCTCCTTTCCAAGTTGACATATCGGAAGCAACAAAAGTGATAATATTTTGGAGCACACTCGCCTCTGAAAGGCAGAAAAGCATCAGAACAAGTAAGACTGTCTCCTCTCAGTTGTGAAAGGCTGATTTATTCTTGATACATTATTACAAAAGGTATCACATATTTTGTAATACACTGAAAGCAGTGAGGGACCTTCCTGTACTCAGTCCACCTTATATCTTTGGCTCAACTTTATTTTCTAATTGGATACTTTCAGGTTTTCACAATGTTAAACAAAAGCAAAGGCAAATAAATCAAGCACCTTCCTTCGAATTAGTTCGTGATGTCCCCTGTGAGTGGTCAGTTTTGCATTGTCTAGTGAGGATTTCTAAAACCAGCTTTTATCCCATAGCACTGATTTTGATAAATTGAATTTCTGTGATGATATTCATATCTAACAAATTGAAACCTCCTCATTGTTTTAGACTTTTGGGGGAACTCATTAATACTTACAAATAGCTAAATGGTGTGTGTCAGGAGGTTGGGGCATCATTTTTTTATATTGTATCTAGTGACAGGACAAGGGATAATGGAAAGAAACTGAGACACAAAACATTCCATCTAAATGTAAGGAAAAAGTACTTTACTGTGAGAGTGATGGAGCCCTGGCACAGGAACAGGCTGCCCAGGGAGGGTGTGGAGGCTCCTCCTCTGGAGGCTTCCAAACCCACTTTTACACATTCCTGTGTGACTTGATCTAGATGGACCTGCTTTAGAAGGGGTGTGGACTAGATGATCTCTAAAGATCCCTTCCAACACCTACTATTCTACGATTCTATGATTTTTAATTTCCATGTCCACAATCTTAACTCTCCCAGTCTTTGCTGGGAAAAAACTTCCAGAAAGAGGGGGCAAAACCCGAGATGATGGGTGAGAAGGGAAGAAGTGAGTAGGTATTGGAAGAGCAGCTGTGGCTCTGGGGCCCTAATTTCCTACAGCTGCAAGGCAGGTTTGGAGAAAAGGCTTAAAACAGGGTGATAGGAAGAACAGTTTTAGTTAGGGAAGAACATCCTTGCTCAGAGTGGAAGTGGATTTTTTGATCATCTTAAGGGGCAGGTAAGAACCCTTTGTGTTTTGAGGGCAGGGAGGGAAACCTGGGGAGTTAATAGAAGTGCAGCCAAGGAGCTGTACCCCCTCACCTTGCTTTTCATGCAGTAAAGCAATATAACAAGTCTAAAGAGGGAATTCAGAGCTGGGGGAGAAAGAATGCTTTTTGAAAAAGTAAGAAAAAAATTCTTTCCAATGAAGCCTTACACAGTAAAAAAATGCCTAAGAGTTTACTTTGTTTAGATACTTATGTTTTAAAATACTTTATTGAGTCAAGGTTTACACTGTATATATATTTTTGTCCTATCTTTTTTCACCACTCATTTTATTCTAGTTAGCACTACAGTTCAACCTATGTGAGATGGAACTGTCCTGGGGCTTTTTCTTTGTTATACATCACAGATTTGGGTGTTTTTTTTAAAGATGATTTCCATATTAATAGCTACTTAGCTTTTTCTTCTGTCTTTTCTTTTCCCTGAGGAAATGATACCCCTTCTCCCCTTGTAGAAGAGGGGCAATGGCATGGGTCTTTTGTGAGGTTTTTGTTTTGTTTTAGTTTGTTTGGGTTCAGATTTTTCTATTAGTATATGTTTCTTAGGTGAGAACAGTCCTCCTTCCTAAAATATATACCTTCTGTTGAGCACTGTATATCATGAAATTAGGTATTTATCATTCCTTCTTAGTTTTTTAAATGCATGATAGAGAAGAAAGCCATTTAGCAAATCAGGTACAAAACTAAGATCTATGTTTTAAGAGCTGCAGGGGAGCTGAAAGAAAATTGGCTCTTGTGATGAAGTGTTATTCAGTCCATCACACATGTGAAGTCCAATTTTGCCCCTGAGGTGAAGAAACTGCTATTTTTTTTTCCCCCTTCTATATAACCTTGGAATTTGGAGGATTTTCCTCGTGTGCACTGCTTCTGACAGGTGTAGTGATTTGGGATATGCTAAGAATGGTGGGGGCAAATATGTGTGTCTGCAGAGCTAGGCAAGTAAGAGCAGCAGGAATAGGACAGGACTGTTATCCTGTTGTGCTTCCCCCATGTAGCTGCTCCTCACAAGGGAAGAGTAGGGATTTTATTGTTTGGTTTTGTTCTGGACTTCTTTCAATTTTCAGTGCTTTTTGTTAAGAATGGATAAAAATTAGGGGTGCTTGTTTTAACTTGTTCATGTGCACACAACCAGCCCAGAGGCACTGGGCATTGTGCACATCCTGTTTGAAGTATTAGGGAGTCATCAACACTTCTATATTGCCACATCATAGCCTGTGCTTTAGGGCTCTATCTGTGGCTGGGAAATGCCTCATGGCTTGCCTCATGCTCCTTAGCTGTGATTTGAAGGTAGGGTAAATCAGCCATTAAATTAAAAATTGAGAGACTAAGTCAGCTCTAGTTATTTGTATGAGTGTATTGCTATAAGTTATTAATAAATCTATTTGAGGAGGTAGGAATTGGGTGCAAGGTGGGTACCCTCCCAGACAGACCTTAAGCAAAGAGTATTTTTGGTATTCTGGAAGCATTGAGAAGTTTTTGAGGGCATGGAGAACAAGAGGAAATGGGAATGTGTTACAACACCACCTTCTCAATATTTCCCTTCTTTCATGTACAGCTTATTAACTTTAGTGTCACTGTGATGCATGAGAGTGACTGAGTGATTTTGATTGTGTTCAATGGGGAGGATGGAGCTTGAATTCTCCTCTTTGACTTTCCAGCACTTCGTTCTGATACAGAATAAGATTATTTCCTTGCTTTTTCTTGTTCCTCTTTGGAGCAGTCTAAGCGTAGTAACAGCATTTTAGTGCCACTGTGCCGTGCAGAGCATTGGGCTGTGACATCCAGCTGGTGCTTGTACAGAGTTTCCTATGGAAAACTGTCCTGGCTTCCTCCTCTTAACTCTCTCTATAAGGCCAGCTCTCCTGTGTTTCAGGATATGAATTAACAAAGCTTAAAAAGGAAGCATATAATATAGAAACTTCTGTTGTGTATAGCTCCACAGCTGACACTGATGTGTTAAGACTGTAGCTTGAAGACAGAGGACAAATATTGTAAAAATGTTAGTACTTTGCCCTGTGAAAGTGGAAAAAGAAGGGGAGGGCAGAATAAGGTTTGGATAGAATGAAAAATAACTTGAAGAATATTCTGAGCAAAAGTGCCAGAAGGAAGTTGTGTATATTACAGAGAGAGAGAGTGGGCAAAGAAGCCTGGCAAAGAAAATCTTTGTAGTAAAGCTGTTAATATGGCATTGTCTTAGAGCAATGAAACAACACTGATTTCTCTCATTTCTCTGCATGAGTTAACTCGACTCCAAGTCATTGTTTTCTATGGAAGTGGAATAACTTGATAGGCAGTGTGAGGCAAAATTATTTTGAGTCTTTCAGCATTTCTTCCTGTAACCAAAAAAGTAAACATGGACATCAGCATGTAAACAGGATACTCAGCTGTAAATTAGAGCACGATGTAGCTTGTTCTGCATTCAGCTTCTCCAAAAATAATTCTGCTTTAGTAAATAAGATATTCTGGATGTGTATCCTACTTTAACACATTTTAGATTGCTGTCAACAAACTGTAGGATTTCAGTAGAAGGTGTTTGCTAAATAACAAGAAAGACAAACTGGATTTACTAAATCAGACCTTCTCTGTTTTTATTGCTAAACTTTTGTATGGAATATGCCTTTTCAGTATTTGCATAAATGGTACTAGGGATTTACTGTTCTATTTGTGAATGTGTCTGTACTTACAAAGCACTCTTATGGCTGAGATCCTGGGTTAAAAAAGAGGTGGGTGTTCTAGTTCTAGCACTGTATTATTGGGGATTTTCTTTTTTGCTTTTAAAAGAATATTTTTTGGCAAGTAGGGCTGGCTGGTTTGTTTTTTTTAACTTGATTAAGAATGAATAAAAATTGTTGGTGGTTGATTTTTACATAAATTCTCCTTTTTAAATGTTTTTGCCTTTCTGTTTTACTGCTGGCAAAGACATGAGCTCTTTGGTTTCTAGATAAAACTGCTGCAATTTCTTTTTGAAATCATAATTTGGACATAGAGTTGCATCTCTCAAAATAAACCATAGTTCCCATGGTACAGTGCATTGAGTGAGTACAAGAAAACTGATTTAGTTTTATGAAGGAGCTGACAGCAGCCTTCCTGTGCCTCTGAGGAGGACACAGAGAAGATGGAGCCAGGCTCCTCCCAGCAGTGCATGGCAGGAAGCTAAGAGGCAATGGACATAAAGTGGAATTATGGAGGCTTAGGCTGGATTTAAGGGAAAACTTTTCTCATTAAGTTAGTTTAGTGATGGGCTTGGCAGTGTGAAGTTAGTGGACTCGATCTTAAAGATCTTTTCCAAATGTAATGTTTCTATGATTCTAGTTGAACAAATTTTGACTAAGGCTGTGTAGTCTCCATTTGTGGAGACTTTCCAAAACCTGTTTGGATAAAGCTCTGAGCAACTAGAGAAGACACACAGTAGTTGTGGACCATAACCTAACTTTTTGTTTTACAAGCTTTGGTGCACTTGTATAAAACTCCTTTCAATATATGTGGGTATACTGGCAGGCAAAGCAAATTATAGCCCAGGAACCTGGGGGGATTTTTTTCTCTTGACTTGGCAGTAAAAGTGATGGTCTTGATTTTAGCTAAATATCAGGGTTGTAGTAGGTACAGTACAATGTGGTGTCTTCCTGACTTTAAATATCAGATCTAGTTTGTTTAAATTATCTGTGAGAGAATTTCCAAAATACTGTTCTCATTAGACTACTGAAAGGTAAGTCAGGTAACTTACTCTTGACAATAAAGCTTAGGAATAGGGCAAATAAGCTACTTTTTTTTTTTTTTTTTCCCCTTAGCCTAATATGGCATACTTTATAATGCTCATCACAATTTCTGTAGAGGTGCAGTGTCTGGTACCAGCAGTGAGCAAATTTAAAGTGTGTGAGAACTTATAAGGGAAAGTGTTAATGGAAAAAGGTAATTGCTTGTGGTTTGAACTCCTTCTCCGTCACGCATACACATTGTGTTACGCTACAGTTATAAACTAGTCAGCTTATTGTGTCTCTTTGCCCCTCAACTACCCTTTTGCTTCAGGTAGAGAAGTCCAAGAGGACAAAATCAATGGGCTATGAAGACTTGTTTCTTTTTCAGATGTGTGTGCATATTGTTGCTAATACAACGTACTTAGGAGATTCTAAGTGGTCAGTCTCAGCATAGCTAGTTACGGTCAGACCAGGTGAACAGGCTTTGATATTGATTTACCTTGGTTGATATCTTGTTGTAATTTTCACCTTGTCTGCATCAATAAGTACAGCTATGTCTGAGGAATGGCTGATTTCCCACTTGTATAAATGCAAGTGCTGCACTAGCCCCTGTAGCAGAGATTTTATGGACTTAAAGATCCAGATGGTGATACTTGGCAAAAGTCATACCTTTTAAAAGGCTTAATTCATCCTGCAGTTGTTCATTTTGATGCTGGAGACAACTTTAGATTAGGAAGTGTTTCAAAATGAAAATGTTTGTCTAAGGCCATTTCTCTTTCAAGTCTGAGTAAAACGAGGAGGGAGACCCAAAGGAGCAGCTACTAACTGTTAATGGTGGTCTACTGATGTGAGTCTATTTTAAGTGATAGACCATTGAGAACAATGATGATGCTTTCAGTCTAGGATATACCATTTTGAGCAGTCAGGCAGTCTATAGAATGGCTTTGGACATATGCCATCTTCTTAAGAATCATACTCAAAGCTGCTAAAGAATATTACACTGGTAGCTAAAAACTGGGCACTATGTATGTCAAATGTCTCACATTGGTGCTGAATTCTTTGCATGCTATGGAAAACATTTTTCTGGGCATTTTCTTCATGCAGTTCTGGTTTTGCAAAAAAAAAAAAAAGAGGCAAGGAAATTTGAAAAACAAGTGATTATGAGCCTGTACAAGCAAGGACCAGAAAAATCCTGTTATCTTTACTCAGTTTAGAGACTTTATGCACTAGCTCTAAGCTTTATATTGTACTTCATTCCTCAGCTGGATGGGGCTCTTGAGCATCTGTTTACTATGTGCTCCCAGATATTATGGACCCTTTGGCATGAAAATTGGCTTTCAGCTTAAAATAAAAACAGGTTTTTAACTTTTCAGTTCTTAGTTCAGAGGTGCTCTGATCAATCACTTGCTTTTAATTAGACGGAGAGTCTTCAGCAGTTGGCAGTTCAGGAATGGTGCTGCATGTTTTTATCAGTATCTCTTTCCTCACAGTACAGAAAAAAAGGTATCACTATAGAGGAAGGTAGTGACACTGTTCTGTCACAGATGTAAGTGGTTAGATTGGGAAGAGGCTAAAGGACAGTACAAAGACTCTATAATAAACCCTAATACTCTGTTAGAGGATATTCCCACAGCAATTAAGCCCCAATGAAGACTTTTACTTGTGTCTTGAACTTTGCTGGTAACAGAGTTGCAGGAGCTCTGGAAGAAAGTCAAGGAAGGTCAAACCGCATGAACCTGATTACGTCATCTGAATTCTAGATACTACCTGAAAGGGAATGAAGATGTCTGGAGGTAAAGAGTGTATCACTCTACAACATTTATAGTGCAAAAGGAAATGGGCTGTACCTTGCCATTTGTAAAATAAAAGGGGTAAACAGTAAACAAATGTAAATAATGTATTTTAGTCTCTGTTTTTCTATGAGCAACACCTATGTAACTGTTAGTCTGTTGCCTAGTCAGCCTTTCAATCTATCACACAGTCAGACTAATAGCTAATATCATAAACAGCCACAGCTTCCAGGTGGTTGCTAAAGTCATCCTGCTAAATCTTCATGAAAATGAAAAAAGTTGAAAAGCTTCCTCTTCCCAAATTCTCTTCTAATGACATTGTTGTTCTAATAAAGAGATTAGACCTCCTTATCCCAGCTAGGGGTGCTGCTAAACGAACTTGAAATACCGATCTTGCTGGGATTATCCTTCAGGCACAATTTAAATGACCCACCAGCAAATATATCTGCTTTAACTTGACATTTGTTGTCCTTGCTGCTTTCTCCTAGTAGTTCTGTAAAAGACTCTAATTTTTCCCTTGAAGTCATGAATAGCATTGCAAAAAAACCCTCCTGTCTTTATTCTTAGAAATGACATTCTTGTTGATGAGCTCTCCACTTTCTTTCACTTATAAACCTAAAATTGTATGCTGCTTTGACAGCATTTTTATCCTTGGAAGGATCCAGCTATACCATCACACTTCAAAAACTCTGACCGTTGAGAGCCAAATTGTTGTCTTGCTGCATGTGCTGGTGCTCCATATGAAAGCAAACCAATGAAAAGCTATTTATTATATGGTGGCATCTTTAGGCCTGTGCTAGGTTGAAATGGTCTTTTATTCTACTTAAGTTGCTACCTTAGCAGACTGTGTGGTAAGTTTTGCTCAAAAGGTAATTTAATCACTCTTAGTTTTAAAAGCTTTGGCCATGGAGAGCAAAATTCTTATATCCCAAGACGATGCAAACTCAAATGAGAATCAATGGAAATACTAAAACACCCCTCTGCCCTACCTGAAAACATTTACTGAAGCAGTGCTACCTCTCACGTTTTTTTCTGGATCCCTTCTGCTTCACAGAATGGTAGGGCTTGGAAGGGACCTTTAGAGATCATCTAGTCCAACTCCCCTTGTTAAAGCAGGTCCACCTAGATCAGGTTGCACAGGAACATGTCTGGGTGGGTTAGCCTCCAGAGAAGGAGACTCCACACTCTCCCTGGGCAGCCTGGGCCAGGAATCCCTCACCCTGTGACAGTAAAATATTTTTTCTTTTTGTGTTCCAACTTCTTTCCATTGCCCCTTGTCCTGTCACAGCAGAAAAAAAGCTCTGTCCCAACCTCCTGACATCCACCATTTAGCTGTTTGTAATTACCGAGATCCCCTGCATTTTCTTTACCAGTCTCAGCTATGGATTTGTTTACCCTGATAGAATTAAAGTCCATAACTAGTGCAAAGAAATCAAGTGGGGTTCCAAGTTGTGTGTTTTCATTTAAATTGCAATCACAGAAGTGTGTTTGAAATTAAAAACTTTAATGACATATTCTTTAGTGGCCTGCATTAGGACAAGTAAATTGGGTACAAGCCGTGCTTCACAGAAAACCTAAGCCCTAGACAAACAACCCCCTAAAATAATCCACTTAATCTGGGTTATTTTATTGCCATTACTTTACTTTTGCTATATGCAACAAATGAGTAGCACTGATAGAAGCAGAGAAGATTCTAGTGTCTGATTAAGTTTACATTTATCTTTTAGTGTTTGAACACTTTGACTCCCTTTATTATAGTTTGCTTGGTTATGTATCTGGAAAACAAGGAAGAATTATAGCTACTGAACTATAGAATGAACTTTACTGCATGGATTTCATACCAGCTCATGTAAATGCTTTTCCTGTAAAGCTATATTGTGACAGAATGTTTACAAATATCCTCTGGTCCCTGATAATCACCTGAAGCTACCTTTGAAAATAGTCAATTCACTGCGCTTCTCCTTTTTTGTACTTTGAGTCTTTTGTGTAAAGGTAAAAGAATGAAAATGCAAACATTGGGTTTCTTTTTTTTTTTTTAGTTTATGTTTAATCATGAGACTAGGTACAGGTTTAAATGGAGGCTTCATGAATGCTCTTGCATGAAGGATTTCTATTGAACAGAACCTGCTCTGCTGTGGGTATAGTACACATAACAGGGCAGAAAATACCATGGAAACAGCAAAGAGGGTACAGGACTCAGGTATTCTTCAGGTTTTTTAGATACTTAGGTCTGAGTTATGGCAAGAAGAGGCCTCCTGACAGCAGCAGAATAAGGAATGTGCAAACTCTTGCAAGGGTAACTTGGAGTAGGTACCAGGAAACAATCCTAGTGTGGTATGATGGGCTATTCCTGCTGCACATCACGCTCCTCGCTCCTCTGTGAACCTGTAAAAGCTATGAGGTCCTGGAATGGAAAGGTGTTGATCTGTTAATCTTCAACTGGCTTGATAGTGAAAAGAAACTACATCAAGGATGTGAAATGCAAGCCATAAACTGGATTCTTCTGTCTCTGCTTGGTGCCATATTAACAGGTCAATTGAATGCAACTAATGTCTTGAGTTGCAGGTTGCAGCTTCCCAACAGGCACACAGAGGCCTGAGTCTATCTCTGTCACTACTGCTAGAGTACAGTTTTGCTATATTAATGTGTTTTTAAATGAGATTTCCTTTTTTTTTTCTGCACTGATCCTTTGGTGTGCTAAAAATGAAGTGTCCTTGATTCTGTTGATTTATATGAAAACTGTAGGAGCATTTTATCAGGTCTTGATTTAATTAGCCCGCCTCAGGGAGAGGATTAGTATAGCATTGTAGAGCCTCTAGTTAAGTATAACTAGCATTGTGTAATAGGGGAGTTTATGCCAAACAAACAGCCAGGCCCTGCTCAGAACAACTTATTTTCTGGTAGCACAAACAAAAATACACAACAAATGCAAACACAGAACAGCATGTGTCCATTGCAGTTGGTATTAAATAGAAATTAAATTCTTCTGTTTCTGTAACTATTTTCTGCAAAGTGCCTCACAATTGTAGCTTGTTATTGGTGGTTTTTTTTACAGACTCTTTTGGTACCTTCCTCTTTTAAACACAGTTCTTGTTCCAACATTTTGAACATTCAGCTGATACCTTCTTGCAACTTGCACCTTCTTTCCTTGTTTCAGAATCTCTTGTGATAATTTTGCTTCCAAGTTATAGTATTGCTCTACATGGTCACTTCATTCATTCAGTTCACTTAATTGGATCCTTTTGTAAGGAAACACTGCAATGGGCATAGTCTCTAGTGACTCTTCTGATGGATCACTGGGCAAATCCTCTACTCATTAGGATGTTGATTGGAATGTGGGTTTAACTATTTAGTTATTAAAATGAATCACAAACTAAATTGAGAGCACTGTTAGGTATTTTCTTGAAAACTTTTAAAAAGCAAGTGTTAAGAGGTGTCCAGAAGCTCATTGGGCCTAAATTTATTTTTTTAAAAAACAAAGTTTCTTACTATTTACAGACAACAGTAAAAACATTTGGACAATGCTCTTATTCATTATTTTCTTACTTTTCTGATAGCAAACTTGGTGAATCCTTCCCACAATGTGTAGGCTTTTTTTGTCTTATCAGAGGTAAGGTGATTGTGTGGAAAAACAATGATGATAGGGATCTGTAATTACTTGTGACTGATGAGCATATCTGACATTGTTTCCTGATATCCACTGATAGGAGGTAAGAGCAAAACAGACAATTTCCTCTGCTGGCACAGTTATATATTTGGGTAGGACTGCTTATACCACAGGGTAAAAATATTATTAAAAACACTGAATGTCTGGAAACCAGTCTGGTAAATGTTTCTCTTTCAAGTTGGTGAAATACAAGTAAAGAAGAAAATGTGTCTTGTGAGTCAGAGAGCTCTCTCAGATGTCAGTACTCCAATTAACGCTGTAAGGGCAAATTGAAGCATCTTTGAGTAAAGGCTGTCCATGCTTTCCTCTTAATTTGAGTGGTGGCGGTGAATTGTGTAGTGAAAGAAGAAGATTCTCTTTCTGGTAGAAGTTTATTGTCTTGATTCAGAAGTACTGGCATATGCGACGTCAGACCTGAGCCCTGTAAGCTGGCTTTGTTTTTCAGCTGAGCATTTAAAAGACATATGAAATTTAAAAGTTTCTGAGAAGTTTTAAAAAGGTGAACAAGTCTAAGTAAGGTTGAGGTCCTGGAGCTCAAATAACTACAAACAAGCTTTCAATTCTACCACTAAAACTACCTCTATCTATCTGAATGGCTTAAATGAAATACTGTTCTCTGGAAGGTAAGAGGATAATATTTAGTTTAACTGCACTTTATTTGGTACTTCACAAAATGATCAGTTCCAGGACAATCATTAAAATAATAGGCTATGTTACTGTCCTTTGAAGTAAATTGTATGTTGCAAGAAATGTGGGTCTTTGTCTTTTATCACACCAAATGGAATGTGTCTAAGTTACCAGGATTTTTTAGGTTGTCTTTTATTTCACTGGCCTGCTGTTTTTAAATAAAATGCTTTGATAGGGTAAAGAATAAACTCATGTTTCTGTTGGTTTAAAAATTGCTGGTTTAAGCATTTTATTTTTCTAGCAAGTGCTGATTATAATGCAGCTCCTGATGAAATCAACTAAGTAATCAGGGGTTATCTCCTCCCCACAATCTCCTGCAGCAGTTACCTCTCTTGTTCACAAACTGGAGGTCAGGTTATGTGAAGAAACCCCAGGATGAGTTAAATGATCAAGACCCAGAAAAGCCTGGAGCACTAATGTCTGTAATGTTCCTCCTCTATTTGAAACAAATTATCTATCCCAGCTTCACACCTCAATGGGGGTAAATATAAATTGGCTTTTATTTAGTCTTAATGTTGTTTTCACCACTCTACCTGTGCTCTGAGTATTTGCTGTAAGTGTGAGCCCTGCAGGTTGCCAAATGACCATTTGAAATGCTCTATCTTCTGTTCCTGTTCTAGTTTTATTGTACTAGCCATCTTATATTAGAAGCTGAATGCTGTGTTGAGTATGAGGTGGAGAAACCTGGAGAGAGGTGAGGCATGTCTGTCTGGAGAATAGCAATGCATGTATCTCATGGTAAAAAGACCTAAGAGGATCTAAACCTTCCAGGCTTTGGTGAAAAATTGGATAGCTAAGGAAAAGAGGTTACATTCTATAAGCAAGATTAAAGGAAATGAAATTGGAGGATTAAGGTTCAGGTTCTGCAATCTCATTTTCTGTTTCAATTCACAAACACCTGGTAAAACCCACCACTGAAGTGACTCCCTTTAAATAATTAAAAGAGGCAGAGTTTCTTCTCCATAATCTGTGGCTATAAGATGTTTCTTTTGTGAAACAACTTTGAGTGTTGCTTCTGCTTATTATGGATGTTGATTGTAGTCACCAATTTACATCTCTTCAACGAGTTGGTCAATGAAGATCTTGTAACGTATATACTGAACTGTCATAATAAAGTGAAATAGCCTGTTAAGAACACAAAGTCCTGATCTTATCAAGTCAGTGACAAAACAACCTGCTTCTGATAATACATGGAAATGTCCTTAATATCCTTAACAGGACTTAAGGACAAGCAATGGTACTTTTTGTGTTTCTCAATAGTTACAAAATGGCAACATTTTGATTAAGAGTAAAATTATGGAGATAGTTTACAAAAAAATGTCTAAAAGACAGCATCCTGGGGCCAGTCTGGGCATAGGAGGGAGATTCAGCAGTAACTCATCCTGTTCCTGTTTATAATGTTATTATCTGAAAGGAAAATGGAACAAGACACAACTGGGGAGGTGTGGTGCAGAAGAGGAAGCTATTTTTAGTTTTACTTCTTGATTTGCAATTATTTTTTTTATTTGGAACTGTTTTTATATTAAAAGCTGCATAGCAGAGGTATTTCCTTGTACTCATCTGCCGCCTATCCTGAGCAGCTATCAGAAGCCAAAAACTTCCAGATTGGTTCTTG
This sequence comes from Colius striatus, assembly GCF_028858725.1. Taxonomy (NCBI): domain Eukaryota; kingdom Metazoa; phylum Chordata; class Aves; order Coliiformes; family Coliidae; genus Colius; species Colius striatus. Next base: position 17,715,615 of record NC_084770.1, on the reverse strand, counting down.
TGCTCCCTAAAAACTACAAGCTTTGTATATTTTTAAAGAAATACTAGAAATAAACTATGCCCAGGCTTTTGAGAACTATGTTTCAGTTTAGGATAGGGTTTTCTGGAGTAGGAGGGAAAAGATTGACAAATTCCCCCACAGAAATGCACTCAAGAAATGGTAGACTTTCTTTGCATTTCAACCCTATAGGTTTCCAAGAACTTGTGATACTTCTATTAAGCAGGGAGTCATCTTTTCTACTGAACAATCCTACTCTAGTGAAAGCTTGGACAAAAATCAGAACTGCCTGCTTTTGCTGGTTATTCTACTTTACAAGGAAATTAAGGAATTAAAAGAAACTGCAGAACCATACAACTTTTATTGTATTACTACTGCCTTTTTTTAGGAGGTATTTCACTGTTTATGTGATAATGTATCACCAATGGCATTGTCTTAATATAGTGCATTGCTTCTTGTTTGGTTAGCCTTTTCTAAGTACTTGGGGAATCCATGCTAGCCTTCCAGGCATAATCCTGTAACCTTCTCATTTCATAATGCTGTTTAGCTCTTGACTGCCTCAACAGACTAGCATTCTTCATTGTATAGAGGGAGAGACATACACTGAGCAAAACTGGAGTTTTGTCAGGGGGTGTGTTGAGGCAGGTGTGTTCAACCCTTAGGATGCTTGATACATAGATAGCAGCTCTAGCAAGTTCATACCATCCATTAAATGTCTCAATTCTTTATTAGACTTCATAGGTAGATGTTACTAATTTTTCCTGGTTTGTAGTGCACTTTTCCAAATTATTTAACAGGTCATTTTCCAAGGCTGATAAGTCTAAAATGACCACTCCTGGCAGCAGCCCCAGCTGGCTGTTCATTTCATTAATTTTGTTGCTGAATCATGGATTAGTTCTGTAAAATACATGTATTCAATTAATTCTTCAGTATAAAAGAGAGTATTCATAAAAAGGAATTTTAGATCTTCAAACTATATTTGGCACATGCTTTTAATGGTATTTAGTTTCTTGTTTCCTCAGGTATGGTTTCTGTCATTTAAATGTGTGGTGTCCTTAGTCCATGTAAGGAAGACAGACTTGATATTGCAGGTATATCTACAAGTCATCTTGGTCTCTGTAGCTTCCTTGATTAAATACCAAGTGAGTGGAAAACTTGAAGCAGGACTGTAGGTCCCTTTCATACTTTTAAAATGACAGTGTGGATGCCCTTGTCCTCCTGCAGTGGAATAAACAGTCCTGCCAACCTCAGTGATCCATGTCCTCCAGCAAGGACCGGAGATCATCATCCTCATAGCGTCAGTCCAGAAACATGTGAGTTTGGTAGGCTTTCTTGTTTAATGTTCTTAGGATGAACTTTCTTTTTAAAAAACCAGATATTTAAATATATATGTATATATTAGTCTCTCTAATGAAGACCTGAAAGGTCAGTCTTAAACAGCAAGTGCTAATAGAGCCACGAGATGGCACTTTAGCTTCGTGTAATGACTGAAGCTCAATCACTTAGCAGGCTGGTAAAAAAAGAAAGAGGACAAAAAGAGAGAAGCTAACGAACCGTACTTCAATCTAGAGAAGAAAAGCAAGCTTATTTTTTGTTGAAAGCAGTTTCAAGTCAGTAGTTAAACATCAAATGGATTCCTTTCAACTTAGCCCTTTTGTAAAGCAGAAACATTTTCTTTCTGCTTTATCCAGTGTCTCAAGACTAACTTCGTGCCAATAATGTCTAAACATTCAACTTTTCCATGTTACTGTAATTTTCCAAATTACCTGAAATACTTTTGATAAGGGTAAATGGACATAACTACTTATGTGCATTAAAGTACTACTCTTCAGAAAAGTTCTATGGGAGGTTTAAGTTGAAGGTCTTGCATGTTCTGTTCTAGTCATGTCACATCAAGTTTTTGCAAAATAGAATTGCTTGGAGGTTTTTTCTTCCTAGTGTAAATCCACATCAGATTTCCTGAATGTTGGGGTACTATTTGGCTTTTTGTGACTTGCTTCTGAAGTGTGTGTCCTGATCCAGTATAAAATAATTTTCATTTCATTGTCAGTTGACTCAAACTTCTCCCTTTGGCTGCACCTCTGTACTGTGAGAAGTGAATGTTTGCTCCTCCTGCTGCCTGTAAGGAGGCTAATTTCTAGAAAAAAAAGTTGTAGGAAGGTAAAAACTATTAGAATGGCAGCAGGAAGACAAGGGTTTGGGGGGGGAAAAAAGGCTTTTAGCAGAAGGGTAATGAAACTTTAGACTCAAGTGACTTTTTGTCATTGCTCAGAGTAAGAGGCTTGCTCAGGAATTTTATTACTAAGATACAGCAGAGGCATAAGCCTCCAAGCAGTCAGTTTCCTGGTTACCCAAAGTATTCAGAGCCTTGTGTGAAAGCATGTTCAATCATGGCTGGTGCACCAATTGGATACAATTTCTCTGATGCAATATTAGTCCACTGCTTGTGCCCCACTCTGGACTATCTAGAAGTGTTTCACAGCTGAAGCAAGGAAATGCAGGATGGGGGTGGTGGTAAATCTGTCTTGAATTTCAGTCTCAGCCTTTCACACGGAAAGGGCATGACTGGCTGGCTTAAGCTATGCAGGATAAAAACCTCAAATCTGTGCTTATGTGAGTAGCAAAACCAGAGCCATGGCTCTAACCTGCAGGTGATCTAGAAAAAAGAATGTAGGAAGGAGGAGAGTTGTAATATCTTCTTGCAGGAGGCGAGACAATTGTGACTAAAACCTGATGAATCATGCTTTGCATAATGTATTTGTACATCTAAATGCCTGATAGATTTCTGTTTCTTTGGGCAAGAAAAGCATGCCTCCAGTTGCAGTTGTTTTGCTTCTGCTTAATGTTGGAAAAACTGCTTTATTAATGAGGATTGCAGATTAGTTCACCTGCTCTTCAGTGATTGCATTGCTTTGTGCTTTCTGAAATTGCTTTCAGAGCTATAGCAGTCCAACCAGACTTTCCCATTAATACTTTATTAGCAGAACCTACTTCTGCTATAAATGATTGAAATTTGCTTTTCTGTCTGATAGTATGTGTACTATATGCACAGAAGACTTTTGAAAGACTGTTTTCTGCCTTCTCTTCAGTAGTTGTTGGGTTAAGATGCCTTTTTTTTAATAGCAGTTCTTATCACCTAGTTGGAAAAACACCTTGTTTTTCTGTTTTTTGTAAGAAAGGTTTCCCTCCCATGGGGAGGAACATCATAAATGTTCTTCTGGGAAATGCTCCTTGATATTTCCCTTTTTAAAACTAGTATTTCTATTGCTAATTGGGGTAAACAATGTGAACCTTGACTTCAGACAGTGAAATGCAACAGGCTGTTACTTCTTCTGCCTTTTGTTGAAGATGTCTGAGCTCTGCAGCTTGTGTGATAGCGTCCTGGATTACAGGACAAATTGTAGATAGAGTACAAAATGAACAGCTAAATGCTTCCAAGCAGAACTAAGTCATTAATCTGTATTGAGGAAACTCCTTTCTTTTATAAGGAATCAGTATTGTAATGTGATTGCATTCAAGATCAAAGTTTACCTATGGACATTAAGAGGCCTTGTAAAAGCAATATAATCAGAGCAGGTGAGACAGCCATAAAATGGTATGCACCTGTTTCTGATCCTGCTGATATTAGTGTCAGCCTGTGACCATAGTGCTCTGATGTTTGCTCCCAGAGCTGTGCTGGGAAAACGTGTGGGTCTTGCCAGGTGGTGGGTCTGTGGTTATAGAGTGGGTTATCATTTAACAGGGACCTGCAGGGTTTTGTGCATATACCAAACTATAACCAAAAAAGCATTAAAAACAAGACTTCAACAGCATTGTATCTGAGAGATACTACGAGTCTAGATTATGAGAGAAATCTTCTCATCCCCCAGCAGCTGCAGCCTCTGCAGCCTGAATGCAGGTACCGGCCTCACCGTGATCCTCACCACCTGTTGTCCTATCCTACGAAAAGCTTCCTTGTGTCTCTCTCCCCACGTTCCTCGGGGAATCAGGGTCCCGCTAACCTCTACTTCGGCCCCGGCTGACTGAGGCGTGGTGGGGGGTCTGAGGCACGGCAGCCCCGGCCGCTCGCAGCGGCGTAAGCGGCTCACCGCCCGCGCAGGTAGGGAGTCCCGGAGGTGGGCAAGCCTCAGTGCTCCGAACATGGTGTCAAGGGAGAGGCCACGGCGCCCGCCGGCCCCACCCGGGCCCCCACTGCTGGGGGCAAATCGCGGTGCCGGCGGCCGCCCGGAGAGCCGCTTCCTGGGGTGGCCCCTGCTCGGCCGCGGCGCCGCTCGGGGAGAGCGCGCTGCCCGCTTTACGGCTGCTGAAAACCTCTCTCAGCCAGCGTGGGGCGGCCGTACGGCGGCGGGGCACCGGGGCGGGCAGGTAACGGCGCGGCGGGGCGGGGAGGTGGCGGGCGGCGCGGCGCGGAGCCGAGCGGCCGAGCCCCGGTACCGGCATCCCCCCCTCCCCAGGCGGGACGCCGGGCTGCGGGCTGCTGTGGAGCCTGGCTGTCAGCCGGAGCTCGCTCTCACTCCACATAGGCAGCGGAGGAAAACTTTGTCAAAGAGAGGCAGTTTAGTGGGTGTTTTCCTAAAAGTAACTCTCCAGTCGGTGGGGAAAAAAAAGTTATCTCCGAGACAGTGTGCCGAGCTCCGGGTCCGCTCGCGGTGCGGGGCGTGGGAACCGCGTCCATCGGGCGTGAGCGCCGCCGGTCCGGCGGCAGTGCCCGCGGTGCCCCGAGTCCGCGCGGTCCCTTGGCACTGGCCGGGCGGGAGGGCCCGGCTCGAGCCCGCTCCCATGTGCAGTACAGCAGGTAAATCTGCATTGTAAGGGTGCCCTACGTACGATTAGCTGCCTTCTTCCCGCTCTCTTTTATGTTCTTAGTGCGCCACTGAATTACTCGGAGTATTTTATTATTTGCCTTCTGCTCACTTATCTGCCGGGAGAAATTAGATGCAAGCGTCTTCTCGGCGGGATTTAGAAACTGAGTTGTATGTTGAATTTATGCGGTAGTTCTTTGCATTTATAAATAGTGAAAGGGTGACTATCAGGAGGATGGGGCAATGCTCTTCTCTGTCGTGTCCAGTGACAGGACCAGGGGTACTGGGCACAAGCTGGAACACAAAGTTCCACTGGAACATGAGGAAAAACTTCGTTACTGTTTAGGTGAGGGAGCCCTGGCAGAGGCTACCCAGGTTGTGGAGGCTCCTTTGGAGCTTTACAAACCCACCTGCACACATTCCTGTGCCTGCTGATTGAGGAGTAACTGCTGTAGCAGGTGGTTTCGATATGATGATTTCTAGAGGTCCTTTCCAACCCCTACTATTCTATGATTGAACCCCCAAAACACAGTGATATATGACATCTGGGAAACTTTCTGGAAGCCATCGTAACAACGAACTAGACGAAAACATACTTTCCCCTTCTTTGTTTTGTGTGTACTCAGATTATCTGAAACCCAGGTGAGTTGTTTTGCAGGTTTCAGTATAGGATGACTGCTGTGTGATCCACAGTGTCTTGGTTTCTCCATCCATGGGGAGCTCCTTGTCTGAGATGGTCTCAAAATTGTAATTAAAATGTATTCTGCAAAGGCTGCAGAGTTGACACTTGCAGACGTTTCTGAGCCATCTTGCTGACTTCAGCTTTAATTTGCAGTGTTCTGCTGAGTCATCTGGATTTAGAAGTATTCAAGGGAGAAATAAAGATTTTTGACTTTTACCCTAATACGAATAACCCATTTCATGTTGGTTTATTTATTACTTGGTACATATTTCTTGCATTTACAGGCAAATATATTTGTTCAGTGGTTAGCACATGGAAAGCATTAGATGAAACTGTACCTATGCCAGAGTCCTGAATATCAAGTAATACTCCATATTTTTTTTAAGAATTATAGTCTAAAGAGCTCTCCTATGAGTCTGAATGCGTCCATAATGCAGCACTTATCTTCAGTATTGTCAAATGACAAAAGAATATCTAGTGAATTTTGGTCCTGGGTCACGTGCCTAGTAGATATCTGAACTGTATGATAATCTACCATAAAGCTTAGTCACCTCAAGCCAAAGAATGATCTTTTGCACCAGACCTTTTGCAGTGTCTTTCAGCTGGATTTTTGAAACTAAAAAGCTGTAGAGTGATACAACACTTTATTGAAACAGTAATCCTGCAGAAAAACATTTTTCTCCAAAGTTTCATCAGGCTTTTCTTGTTTTAAAGTCTATCTAAACTTTACAGGTTCTTTTCACATCCTTAAAGCCAAAAAAGTTTTACACTGTTCAAGATGTTAGCTGAGACAATACTAATAGGCCAAATTGCTCAATAGTGAAGCAGTGCTTATGTTTGTGCTAGTGGGAGGCTGTTTTGTTTGGTTTGAAGGGTATAGTCCAGGTTGTTTTTCTAAAGCAGGAAAAATTATTAAGTGGTAAAAATGTCAGAATTGCCCAGAGTCGATAAAAAGATGCTCAGGGTTCATGTGAGTATCACAAGCTGGAGATTTTTTTTGTGGTAGCAGCTCTCAGTAGTCATGCTGAATCATATGACTGCCTGCGCTGTCCATCTTCATAGCTGAAGTCATGGCTTGTCACTTACTGTGGTATATACCTGCAGAATTGTTGTGGTTTTTTTCCCTTTCTCACACAATCTCTGAGTAGAAATACAAACAATGCAAAACCAGACCTGTAAAGTGTTTTTTCTTTTTATTAATAAACAGATTTACTTCAGAGGAATAGTTCTTAGTGACACACATGTAACCCTTCTCTGAGCATGTGATGTAGGTCTTCATTACAGTTAAACTGTCAAAGAGCCATATCCTAGATCCTCAGGCTTTTTCCCTGTCTTTGAAGCTCTTACTCTAAATGTACTTCTGCTGACCAAGACCGTGTGCTCGCAGCACAATGGTGCTTAGACTATTATGGTTTTTTGTTTGTTTGTTTTCCACTGTGGTGTTTGTTTTGTCTAAGCACAGGCATCTAGAAATATACACGTATTTATGAATGAGTTTATTAGGAGTGTGCTGTGTAATGTGGGGCTGCCATTGATAGATGGCTCTGAATTGTTGATAGAACTGGGATCTTGTAAGTTGCCTTCCTGTGTAGTAACTTTTTCATTTACTGATTTGTAAAACAAGGGTCGTAACATTTTCTTGAAGATAAATGGAATTAATCCATCTACGAAATATAGGTGTTATCACCAGTTATGAGATACAGAATAGATACTGAATGTCCTTTTTATTTGTGTCTTGAGGGACAAAGTTGTTTCATTTTCCTGCCCCGTGGAGATACATTGATACCTTTCTTGTTTTCACTGAAGTTGTAATTTTGTGTTTGACCTGTGGGAAGTAGCAGCTTTCTGGGACTATTTTTATTCCTTGCCTGATATATCTCAGCATAAACCTAGTACCTGGTGTCGGGAATGTCAGTTATGTTTATTTTAATATATACCTAAACCTTCTGTTAGATGGCTGTGTAGAGAAGGGACCAACTCTGTTCATATCTTCTGTCTAGGTTGTTGGCAATCTGGCAACCATCAGGTCTGTGTATGGACTGTCAATAGCATGAACTGCAGAATGATTTCATGTTAGTGTGAAGAAATGGACTTGTGCTAATGTAAAGTTTTATATTCCTATTTTTGTGGAACATGCACCACAGCTTAGCTCACAAGACTGGTATGTTGGCTAGCAGTTTCTGCAGAAAACTGCTCTGTTGATATTTGCATTTTTGTTTGGATTTTCTATTATAAGTTTCTGAAACTTATGTACATGTTATTTTGATTGCAAATCAAATGCCTTTGAATAGAAGTCTTCTGGACATGATATCTCTCTTCTCTTTGTCCACCTATTTCTCTTACAAAATCTTGTGAACAATTGCTAGCGCAGTCAAGTAAGCATGTGGGGATTTTTGTTCTTGACTTCTATAGTTGCCTGTACTTTTTTGTGTATATTTTTTTTGTTTGAGTGTTTCAAGTAAGTACTGTGGTGTATGTGTGTGTGTGTGTTTTTGTTTTTGTTTTTTTTTTTTTATTTAAAAGCTTTAGATTTCCAGGTCATGTCAGTGTAAAAACTTGCATCAACACAAATACTAGTTCACAGCAAAAAAAACACTGATTTACCCCACTACCACTCTGCTCTTAAAACAAAAAGTGAAGTGAGAAGAAACATTCTCTTCTCCCCTGTTTTCTCCCTCTAATTTTCTTAAAGATTTTCATGTTCCTTAGCTGTGTTGCTGAAGTGGTTGAGAGTTGAAATTTGACATGGAAATTGCTTCTATTGAACTAACTCTGTTTTGACTTAGTTACGATCTGTTGAAAACAATGTGCTCTATTCTTGGAGCTGTAGCAACATGTACATTAATGCACTTTGTTTCCTCAAATATGCATCTACTGGTTCTGACAGTTGTGTATGCTTGGTTAACGTCGTTGTGCAGGGAGGTAGGGAAGGTCATAATTCATTCTGAAGTAAATATATAGTTCCTATAAGGTTTAAAATCAAGTACAGCACTTGGGTCCAGTGGAGAAGAGCTGTTATTTTCTGTGAGTGATCTACTAGCCATGAGATCTCTTGCCATCTGGTATCTAGCAGGGCAAAAAGTGTTATGAACTGGAATATCTGAAAACTTAGTGAAGAAACAATCAAGTAAAGGTCTGTGAACTCTGTTTATTCTGGTTTCTTGTGAAAACATGCTTGCTTTTCTGTATGAAGATCTGAGAAGCACAGAATACATACAGGAGCTGATTTAGAAGTGAGAATATGGTGGTATTTATTTTTGATCCCTTACTTGTGTTGAATGTCAATATCCTGACTTTGTTGACATTGGTGGTTGACATCAGTAAGTGTTTACTTTTAACTCAGACTGGTTAACTCTAAATTCTCTAGTTCAACAGTTCTCTTCATACAGAGACGAAAGTTTCATCTATCATACAGTATTTATGTGGAGAAGTATGTAACAGTCATCTAGGAGGTTGATTTGGTGGGATTGCCGATCTGTTCCTTTACTCTCTTTTCATTGTTGTTTTTGAGCTTCTTATTTAACTATTTTTCCATGTAATTATGGATTAACTTATGGGAGATCTTGAGCAAAAGGCTCAGTATTATCAAATTAAATGTGGCTCAGCAGAAAATGTAAAACATTTCTGTATTTGACATTAATGAGATCACTCCATGAATCCTCAGTCAAGTTTAGATGTTAATACTTCAAGGAGAATGTTAAAGTCAAAGAGAATTCAGAGAAGAACTATAAGAAAGAGTAAGGGTTGAAAATGGCTCCTGAGGGAGAAATTCCAAGAGCTCAATATGTTAAATATTATCAGAGTAAGGCAAGGATGGTCTTGATTGCAATGTTTAAGTGTGTGCATGGTGAACAAAAATTCTGTGATGAAGTAGAAAATGATGGTATAACAAGATCCATTGACTAAAATGAGGCAGACACATTTGCAGTAGAAATAAGAAATGTGTCTTCAGCAATGATGGTAACTTATTGCAGGATAAGCTAGGATAATTCATCAAAGGAAGATTTTTAATTTGAATGGGCTATTTTTCCTTTAGGAGTAAAAATTGAGAGCCTGTGTCCATCTTAAGAGTAGGTGAGAATTAGAGATGTCAAAATAGATGATCACAGAATCTTAAGGGTTGGAAGGGACTTTGAAAGATCATCCATTCCAATCCCTGTGCTAGAGCAGGACCACCTAGAGAAGGTCACACAGGAACTCATTAAGGTGGGTTTTGAATGTCTCCAGAGGAGGAGACTCCACAACCCATCTGGGCAGCCCATTCCAGAGCTCCCAAACCGTCACAGAGAATAAATATTTCTGTATCTAAATACATAAATGTAAACAAGAAACTAATAAAATGCGTTCCTAACAGGATAATGTTGAAATTAGAACAGCATAGAAGTGTCTAAAATACTTGGAAAGAGTGAACTTGTTTTAAAAGTTCTGTATTTAGGATTGAAGATCTCCAAGTCATATTGGCAAAGAAATCCTTCTGTGATGAGAAGATGTGATTACACTCAATTTCACCAGTGCTACATGTTGGCCATTGTCTGAAAATGTTAGATTGACATGCCGGTGACTAAGGTTTCCTTACAAGTACTGTGGATATAAAGGTAGTTGAAGTCCAGGATATGAAAGAAAAGTGAAATTAAAAAAAAAAAAATCCTGCTGTTGTTGAGTAACTTTCATACAAAAGAGCACTTGAGCTGCTTTAGGAAACTGCTGAGTACAACAGGCTGGTTAACAGAAGAGCATACTATGTCAAAGGGGGAATTAGTGGAGGGTTTGCAAGGAGGGATTTGTAGATCCTGCAGAGATTTGGGGAAATCTGTGTTATAATGCATTGTCTCCTGCAGTGAAGAGCCAGCAGGACTGTTCTGTAGTTTTTAGTGTACTCAGTTTTACATGCCTGTAGCAGGCAATGCCTTCAGGTCTTAGTCTTGGTGGGATTGTAGGCAGCATAAGGAGAAATAAAACAATTGTAAATCAGAATAGTGATGCTTAGGTGAGGCAAGAAGAGTAGAAATCCTGCTGAAGTGCAAGTCAGGTAGAATATGGCTGTCTTCAGCTTTTTGGAGAAGATATCAGGAATCAGCCTTCAATATGAGGAGAGGATTGTCCCCAGAAATGAAAAAGACCTAAGCAAATCCACGTCACTCAATGAAACCAGTCTTTTCCTTTAAATCCCTGAAGATACTGAACAAATGACCAGTGGATTGATTAAAGAGTGTAGTTTGGTGAACTGAATCCTGTATGCAATGAGAACCAGCTGGTTATAATACTGCAGCAAATTACAGCTGGAACAGACTACAGCTGGAGGGATCGTGGGGGATGTGAAGACGTTTGTGCTTATCTCAAATGGATAGTGTGCAAGTGTCTTAAGTTTTGTGATATATGCTGAAGAGAAGGTGATATTTTTGTTGTAATATTGACTACTGTAAGAGTTGAAGATGTCTGAAGAAGTGTGTTTTGTGTTTGTTTTTTTTTAGTGATCTGTCAACAAATTCTAAGCCACTTACCTTTCTTGGCACAGTTTCATCAGTTCCTAAGCCATCAAATGCTACTAAGGATGATAGTATATCAAGTACTGTTAGAAGGAAGAATGGGATTTCAAATGCTATAATAACAGAGTCCTGCCTGAATGCATGAACAAAGTGTAAATAGTTGACCATTTATTGTTTTTCTCCTAATAGCAGAAAGTAATTAATGAGTATATACACACACTCCTTTAGGGCTTGTTTTGTTTTCAAATGATCATTTCGTAAGTTTGTATTTGGGCACTTTATTGAGTGTTTTAAGTAGCTCCACATAGATTCTCCCTTCCCTACTAGGGGATTGCCTAGATTTGTTTCAAGCTTTGTCTTTGGAGTGATGACAAAAATTTAACTTTCACAAGAGAGCATTTAAAAATGACTTCATTTAGGCCTAAGACTACTGTTAATGTGTAATGTAAAGGTGACGTAGGCCAAGTTTGTGGTTTGAGCAGAGTAACTTTGGTAAAACTGTAATGAGAAATATCTGTGTAGAGTGATGGGTGAGAAATTCTTAAGAAAAAAATAATTTGCAGCAAACCATGTGTATACTGTCAGTTTCCAAGCAGGCTTCGGTGTATTTATCTACCCATTATAGTTCTTATTTTATGGATGAATATGCTAAGTGCTATTCAGAATTATTTGACCATATGTTCATGTTTTTATGGAACTCCATTTTGTGGGCTCTTTATATAAATAAAATTATTCTCTTAATGATGACATGTAGGAAGAGGAAGAGAAAATAATGTTATTTCAAATGTTATACCTTTTTCGAAAGAGCAGATGGTGTTTGTATGCGGGGCTTCAAGTAAGTTTTACACTTTGAAGCTGCTGTTTTATTCCAGATTGTCTAAGTGAAATCAGTGTTTCTAGCTGTTTTGGAGGGATACCAGGTTATATTGTACTTGATGTCAATGTGTTTTTAAAGTCAGCAAAGTCATGGAGTTACATTTGACCCTCAATAGCTTTATTTCACCGTGCTTGTGTAATATGGGTTGATGTCCATGCGTAGGCAGGAGCTGCTCAAAACTTGTTTGTGCCATACCTTGGCAAGAGTGCTGTGGTGAGGCTGATTGATCTTAGGTTCCTGCGTCTTCATTTATGCCTTTTACAGATGAGCATAACACTTGGCTTTTCTAGGCTTTATGACCCCCTGTAGCCGTTACAACTTTGCAAAGCTGAGCAGTGGTCTCTTGGTGACATTATCTAGGTCCTCTAACACCTTTGGACACATCCCATCTACCATAACATTGGTTATCTACAGGCAGTCTGGTGCACTTTGTAGGCACTAAATGTGATGCAAAAGCCCCTGTGAAAAATACTTGCCAGATGATTAATTTTATTATTTGTCTTTTCATGTGAAATTTGAAATTGAGTGACCGTGCCTGTTGTGGGGGAAAGAAAACAATTTGATGGTAAAGTCTCAGAGGAATTAATAGGTGGGACCTGCAGGCTGCTTTGAAACATTAAATTATGAAATCTGACTTTTTGAAACTATGCTCTAAGAGATTTATATCTATGAATCACAAACATCATGCTGGGTGAGACTAAGGACAGATGTACTGCAGTCTAAATTAGTTAACTGTCTTTCACCATTCCCTTGTGTAGTTGTGGTGGGATTTTTTTTAATGATAATATTTGGACATGTTAAACTGTACTTTTTTGTGGTGATTTGCATCAAATAACTTGGTTGTAGATTGGCATGAATGTTTGAGAGTATAATTAGAGGACAGCAAAGAACATTGAACTGCTGTAGATACACACCTTATATTTACAACAAATGGAGGATTATGCTGGGGATGTACAGAGTTTTGTAATCTTCCCTGTGATACTAGCTAGTGCTGTGGGAACCATTGTAGTGCATCTACATACAATGTGAAGGAACTACCTCTGAGGGGGAAACTGGAACCTTGGGAGTCAACTGCATAAAAATGTGAATTGTTCTGTGCTTCTTGCTTGTATAGTACATAGTGTCTAAGGCTGAATTATGGAAATCTATTAAAATATTAGTGGATTTACTAATTTAGAAGTCTCTGAGAATACCTATGGAAGAAAATGATTTGCATATCACATCAGGCTACTGCTTCTCAGCCATACCATCACCTTTAGGAGACAGTTATGATGCAGTACTCTCTCCTTTATTCCATAACAGCACTGTAACAGCCATTCAGACTGTGCATTGGAGCTGGTGGAGAATGGGGAGAAAAAAAGTTCTAATTAGAAAGGGAGATATTTACATAGTGTCAGAAACATGCCTCAGAGTTTTATTTAGTAGTGAGGTGCTGCATTACTGTGTGTTTTTTACTGTATCAATTGAGAATAAAGCCTATCCAATATTATTTATGTAAGTGCTTACCCAAGGGGCATATGTTGGAATACTCTGAGAAGCCTGCTCTTGTTTTCAGGCCAAAGTGTTGGTCCAGATGCTGATGTGTGAGCATGTGTTCAACATGCTGAATTACTAGTTATTCAGTCTTCTTTCTCAGTCCCAGACAAGCATGCACAAGTATCTGGTTTTCTCCCAGGTTGGAATGAGAACAAATGCAAAGATATTTTAAAATCTGATAGAATTCATATTTTCCTACCAGCTAATCACATGTATTAGATGCTTGGTGAGTGTCTGCTGTTTGAAAAACAGATACAACATGGGCAAGCATGTCTGGCACAAGCCAGATGGTTTGATTCATATCTTCATGAAAATAGTAAAAAAAAAAGACAACCCCAAAAACATTTAGTGATCAAAGAGACTGTGAGGAACATGATATTTCCAAGGGGAAAAGAACCCCAATTGCATCTCTAGTTCTGATCAATTACCAGACTTGCAATTTCATTACAGAGCTTTTTTTTTTGATTACTGACTTGTGCCTTCATTTCATTTGCTTTGTTTATCTACTTGTAACACTTTGAAAATTATTATTTTTGGGACATGCTTTTTCACTCTCATCTTTGGTCAAAAAAAGTTATGTTTTTTAACAACTGTTTTTCCTAAGTGTGTGTGTGGAAAAACTCATTTACAAAGCAGTCTCGTGGCTCTTCTGCATTGTTCATACTTCACCGTAACAAAAAGTCATTCAGTGTATACACTTCTTGCTTGATGTGTTTTGTATATCAGCACTTAAGTCTAGATTTTGAAGTTCAGTAGATAATTAAATTTTAAATTTCCTAAATTTGCATGTCTATTTTGTGAGTCTCAGCTTTTAAATGACTTCTAAAGAACACTTCAGTTTTCTAGAGCAAGTAAGGTTTACTCTGAAGGAAAAAAATGGAATGTATTTCAAGTAATCTTTGTGGTGAGTGTGGCTTTTCCTGGGATGTCTGTTCAAACATAGGATACTCTGTGGCACAAGTCTGGAGTTTTGTTTTGTTTGGGGTTTTTCTTAAGTTATGTTTTGTTCTTTCTGTTTGTAAAAAGTAACATACGCCTGTTTGTTTTGTTGAGTAAAGTACAAATGGTTCTTGCACCTACAAATTATTAATATACTTCTGAGTTTAGGGAACTGAAATGAAATACACATCTTCATAGAAGTAATGGTTATATACCAAAATATGAAAGCATACAAGAATTTATTTGTATAAGTGCAGCCTTGATCAGATAGGCTTGTAGTTTCTGAATAGGAAAAGAGTTCCAGAAAGGTTATTGAAAATATTTATAGGATTTTTTTCTGAGATCTTATTTGAAGAGGGATCTGAGATGTATGAAAGGAAATGTACATTTCTTCAGAAACATGTAGTTTAAGCAAATACTGTTATTTCAAGTTATGTGGGAGTAACCTGAGATAGTCTTTCTTGGAAACAGAGATTTATGTTTCTCTTGTATGCTGTATATATAATGCTATGAATGAAACAAGTTGTCCAGTTTGTAATATATCAGAATTTGATGATGTTGTCTTTGTGCATTAGTACCTGGAGGCAGATGAATTGATTGTCCTTGGAAGGGTGAGGTGAGGTATGAGGGAGCTATTAACTAGTCTTCCTTCCAGTAAAGACTGTTCCTGTACATCATGAGAGGGGAAAGAAGCATTAGTGAATATCAATTTATAGTTGAATTATTGTAAGTAAAATACTTGTTCTTGATGCCACTTCTTAATGCGGAATTGCCTTTTCTTTGGTACATCATTCAAGCCTAAAAGATCTGAAAAAACTTACTCTTGTTCCATCTTTCTCAAGATTAAGTCTATTTTTGAAAAATAATACTGATGTACAAGGAGTGCTTTCTGCTCTTTGCCTGATTTGGTGGTTGTTTTTTTTTTTTTTTTTTGCTTTATGAAATAAAATGTCTTTCAAGTTACATAATATGTTCCAAGTGGCAAAGCCTAAGTAATTTATTGCTTTATTTAGCAAATACTTTGTGGGAATCAGTTTTGAAGTCCAAATCTTTCAACATTTAAGGGTGATACTACTTTTTTGTTTTGTTGTTGTTGAAAGGAGCTAATTAATGACACTTCCTAGAAAGACAAGATAGAAATATTTCCAATAAAAAAAAGAGAGTGCGGGCAGAATTTTCTTGACCTTTTGTGAATAATTATTTTTACTGCAGTTCAAAAGTCTGAAAATCACTGATGTCCTGAGAAGGCTTAGAAGTGCCAGAGTAAAAGATATATCAAAGTAATTCAGTTTTTGAGAATTGTAATAAATGCGATTTAAAAGGAAACTGTCAAGATACTTTGATCTTAAAATCCACATTAGTGGAAATTTGGTTTTTATTCTGTTAAAAGGCTCACATTTATGATATTGGTTCTATAATAACTGAAAGCCATAGGAAAACTTCAGATTATTGCTACCGTGCTCTATAGGAGCTATTAAGCCCTTTATTTTTTAATCTCTTGCTTTGGAGGAATGTCATCTAGAAACTTTTCAGTTACCTTGAGCAAAGTGAAGTATTCCAACCTGCTATGTGAATGTACTTCTGCTCAAAGTGCAAATCGACACCAAGTTACATTGGTTTGTGAAGAAAACAGAATTTTCTTTGCAATTATACGGAGGAAATTGTCTGAGTGATATGAGATGTGCCTCACAAATTTAAAGTGCTCAGAGTGGAAACTTTGTTAGATATTTTACAAAGAAAAGGAAGCCAGCAATCTGCAAATTCACTGATGGAGATCTAGACATAGGAATGTTCTTATCTTGGTTAGCTAAATAACTCTTCCTAAGGAGTTCCTTATATTTACAGAAGCTCATATAAATACTACCATAGTCTTTCCTATTCATCTTTTTAAAAAAAAAAAAAAAATCAAGCCAGGGCTTTTATTAAGACTTAATTTCTAGTAGATCCTATAGGCACTGACTGTACCATAACATGCAGTAATGTGTATATGATTTCTGTCATTTTTTTAGTCCTCGATGTCTTGAAATGCCAATTGGGGTCTTAAGAGATCAGTACAGTATTTCGTTAGTCTTTGTTGCATGCTAAAAATTAAAAGGAAGTGCTAATGAAAATTAAATTATTCAGGAGTGTGTTCTGCAAGCTCAAGTAGTGACAATCTGGTTTATTGGGGCTTCATAAAAACAATAGCAATAGGAAGTAAAGAGGGATTCTGTGTTTATCAAAGACACTAGTAAGAGGAGAAATTTCAGAAGACTTTCCAGGGTGAACTTCTGAAGGCTGTAGAGTATGTGAGTTTGATTTATTTTCTCCCTTGGCTATGTCATGTGGACTAACTCAAAGAATATAAAGATATACATCCTAAAATTCGCAGAATTTTGCAATTGAATGTATTGAAGTTGGTATTGGGTAGCTTGTGTTATTGTGGCTTTTTAAAATATTGGTCTACTAAAATATTGCTACTAAAATACATACCTTAGTTTGTATCCTTTAATTTTGTTAACAGCTTATTCCTCCTTTCCATAGATAACCCCTATTCTCATACATGCAGGATCCGTTTCAGTTAGTCCTTGTGTACATAGATTGGCATAAGAGCAGTACTTGGACTTTTGGAGTATGTGGGTATAAAACTTAAATTTTAAGTCAGTGGGCATCAATGGAATCTCTTTAGTTAATAGTAGAAGATGGTACAAGGAGGAGAGAATGAGGTCTCTTCTTGTTACACAGTGCAGAATATCATATATACAGTTGTAAAGGTAAGGCTTCAATAATGAACACCTAAGAAAAGTCGAAATGTTGTCGTAGTGTGAAGTTGGGTGGGATTTAGTAAAACAAAAGAATTTTGGCACCAAGTTGGAATGCAGTTTTATAGTATTATTCTCTTCAAGAGCAGCTTTCTGAATTGAGTATCTAGTGAGAACTTGGAAATTTTATGCCTAAAGTAACGAAGATTCATGAGCAGTTTGTTTCAATTGATTTTTCCTGATCTATGCATGAGTTTATTTGCTTTAGGCAGGCCCATAAGGGTTCAAACAATTCTTTTTCTTCTAAAATTCAACTTGTAGTACTATCACACTTTGTTTCCTTTTAACAAGCAGAGATTGCTAGAGAGATGCAGCTCAACACATCTGAAGTTCATGGATGTTCTCATGTTTTGGTAGTCTGAAGAGAGTTAATTTTGTGTAAAGAAGGGTGTGAAAAGACTGAGTGTTTTGTACTGCAATCTTGACTAATGCAGACTAATACAAGTTGTCTTTTTTTCCCAACTGGAACAAGTGATCACTAACAGAAATGAATTAATGTTAACCAGTTTATAGAATGAGTCCAATTACAAAATGTGAAACCCAACCTCCCCACTTATAAAGTAGTTTAGAATAATACATTTCTATATTAGTGAAATATAGTTTCTCTGATCTGTTTCCAAGTTAACAGGAAAACGTTTTATTGGAGTCAGAATTAAAATGCCAAGAGCAGAGCTAATATTTTATATGAGCAGAAGTTACATAATTCTGGAAACTCTGTATAGTCAAACTGGCATGACTTCTACATCAAGTGAAGCAGGATTGATGCTGTGCAGCTCTATGCCTTAGCTGCTGGAGCTACCCAGGAGGCTGCAAGAAGTTTGGAGTTCCCTGTGCTCCCCGAGTGCTGATTTCGTGGTGTTGCTGGATGCGTTAATGGGACTGAGAGATGTTAAGAGGAGCTTTTCATGAGTGTTACAAGAAAGGAAACAGAAACCAGTAACTCTGTCAAGGCTGGGGAATAGGCTTTTGGGGAGCTCCTCAGCTGACAGCTGGTTGTTCTGTAGACTGTATGGCTATTGGAAATGCAGTCCTGAACTTTAAAAAAAAATTATCAACCCTTTTTTTAAGAACTGAAGTAGATGTTTTGCTTGTTTGGGTGTTTATTTTGTAAATAACCTCCCTTAACAAGAAGTTACAGAATGTGAATATCTAACTAAACACAATAGAGAATGAGCTTGCGTTTGGAAGACTTGGTCAATACTCATATGCAGCCAGTTTCCTTGTATGGTGTTGGCCAAGGCTGCTTTTCTTTCCTGTGCTTTCAGTTCACTGTCTTATTCTAAAATGAGTGATGTTTTCATGTTTAAATCTCAAAAACCCATAAAAAGTGGTGAATTCAAATCTTAAGATTTAGTTTTGTGTGGTCACACGACTTAGAAACCTTACGATGTTGCTCTAGTTACCAGCCACAATTGTAAACCCATTGAGTGAATGATGAAGCTTATTCTCAATGAATCAAGAATGAAATTTGTAGCAATACAGTTGTTAGGATACTAAATACTTGAAAATACAATTTAAAAAGACAAAGCAAAGATGAAATAAATAAACATGACCTTGTTTCTTTGTGCACTCAGGTCAATGATTGCAACAGGTCTATGATGCTTTGTACTGAATATTTGTGGTTTGAATGAGAAGGCTAAAAATGCATAGCTATGGAGACAATGACATGTTTTGTCAGGCTGTGTTAATATCCTTTGGACTGTAACTTAATGCTGATTTAGCAGTAACAACATCAGAGTGGCTCCAGCTTCATCTGAACTGTAGTTTCTGATTGGTAACAATGCGTTCCACTGTGACTTATGCTTCTTGTGTACCAGGCTTTAACGTGTTCTTCGACTTCCTCTAACAATGTGTCTTCTAGCATAAGCTCTAACTAGAATAATAGCAATTGAAGAATCTTTTCCGTTAATGAGGAAAGCTCTGCAAATATTCACAACATGTTGTATACAATTTCTGTGTTGGGTTGCTTGGTGGATAGGCATTTTTAGTCAAAGCTAATTGTCACAAAATGGATCTTCTGGCAGGAGGATGTTTTGGTTCATCACCAGAACAACTTAAATGAAATAGCATTTTTTTTAAATCTCTTTTATGTTCATTTGGATACTTACATTCTGGACATTTTCCTTGTGAAGAGAGGATGTTTGGAAAAAAGCAATACTCCAAAATCAAACATGTAAATAGGATGTGTTGAAACACATTTTTGTCCAGAGTAAGGAATATTCTCCTTAAGGAGAAATTGATCAATGGCTTTTGAAGAGGAAAAAAAAAGAGGTAAGGAGTGGTCACTTCAAGGAGAAGGGCTAATTCACCAAAATTTCTAAAACTCTTATGGTATATTAATTATGAAATTGAGGTGCAGTTTAGCCATATTGTGTTCAAAGGGAATGCACTAAACAGGTACCAGTTGTACAACTATTAACACACTTGAAAGTTTGAGTTCCAAATGAGACAACAACTATTCCTACCAGTGGAATTCTAAATGTTAACAGTAATTCCATTATACCTAGAAGGTAACCCACCTGATAAAGATGATTTGTATTTGTATCCTGATATGATAGAGTGAAAAGGGAAAAAAATCTCTTTGTAAAAATTCTCCACTACTATCTCCATAATCTCTCCTTGAGTGAGCATCAGCCAAGTGAGAAAATGAAAAATTATAACCTGCCAAGCATCAGTGGCAGACTGAAATGGAAAAATTGCAAGTTAATAACAGTGATGCCTCAGAAAAATTTGCTGGCCAATTTAACATTTCTTTATCCAAGGTCACATCTTGCAGATGATTATTTTTAGTAATTTGCAGATGAGGACTTTCTGCCTTTCTTATGGTAAGTGAAGATGAGGGAAATGCCATGTACAGTTTAAAACTCAAGGTTATCAAGTCTCTTTAGATCAAAAGTAAATCATGTTCTCTGCTTGTTTGCAGAAATTATTTCCATTGCAATGAAGTAGGACTTTTATACCGGTGCTGAAGTCAGTGTTACATTGAGACACCTGGGTTTGATAGATGGACCACTCAGTGGATAAGGAATTGGATGATTGGTTTAATTCAAAGAATTACAGTCAATGGCTTGATGTCACAGTGAAGATTAGTGACAAGTGGTGTTCCTTGTGGGTTGTTACTGAGACCATCACTGTTTAATGTCTTTGTTGGTGACATGAACGGTGTCAGTGAGGGCACCTACAGCAAGTTTCCTGACAACATTGAGCCAAACACAAATACAAACTGAGGGGAGAATGGATTGAGAGCAGCCATGAGGAGAAGGTCTTGGGGATCTTGGTTGATGAGAAACTCAACATGACCTAGCCACATATGTTTGCAGCCCAGAAAGCCAACTGTATCCTGGGCTATGTTAAAAGAATTGTGGCTAGCAGCTCCAGAGAGGGGATTCTCCCTCTCTACTGTGCTCTCCTGAGACCCAACCTGGAGTATTGTGTTCAGCTCTGGGCTCCCAACATTAGAGGGACACAGTCCTGTTGGAGTGAGCTCAGGGAAGAGTCATAAAGATTAGGACTGGAGCAACTCTCCTATGAAGACAGGCTGAGACAATTGGGGTTGCTCAACCTGGAGAAGAGAAGGCTCCAGGGAGACCTTGGAGCAGCCTTCTAGTACCTAAAGGGACCGACAAGAAATCTGGAGAGAGACTTTTTACAAGGGTATGTAGTGGTATGGGGTAATGACTCTAAACTGATGAGAGGTTTAGATGAGATATTAAGAAGTTCTTCCCTGTGATGGTGATGAGGCACTGGGACAGGTTGCACAGAGAGGTTGTGGCTGCCTCATCCCTTGAAGTGTTCAAGGGCGGATGGGATGTGACTTGAAGCAGCTTGGGCTAGTAGAAGGTGACCCTGCCCATGGTAGTAGGAGGTGGAGCTAGAAGACTTTTGAGGTTCTTTTGAACCCCAACAATTCAATGAATATGAAAACTCAGTGCGGTGAGGTTGAAAGTAGGAGACACTAAAACTTGACAATTTTCTCTGGACCACTCTTGCTAATATTCATGTGATGATTTTTCCATCATAGTATTAAAAGAGATTGTTAGACGTTTTTGAGGTTTCCTGAGGAATGTGAAGCTATTGCAAGCTAATACATGAGACATTCTGTAAGTGGAGTCCTGTGAAATAACTGAAGCACTCACTGGAGTCCCAAGTGTGAAAATCATTAGTGAACTGTAGCAGAACTCAGTTTGCTCCAGCACAATCTACACTGTGATCTAAACATTACAAAGCAAACCTTGCTACAATGTTTGCAAAGCACTGGCACACTGTCACTAATTTAAAATAGACCATTCTTCAGCAAACGAAACTTATCATTAGGTTGTGGAAACTCCCCCTCTAGCCCTGCTATGTGAAGGGCTGAGCAAGGGGAACTCCTCCATGCTGTTTTTTTATGTGGTTCTGTGTTCCTTTTAATGAGGGATATGTAACATCCTGATATGTACATAGTTGTTCCAGGGAGATTTTGTGGTCTAGTGGTTCAACAGGATTGTCTGTGGGTGTTTGTTTTCCAGCCACTGAGTTGTTGCTGCACAGAAGAGTGCAGTGCTTCTGTCTGCTGTGCAAAGTGAAGGGCACTTTGTACTGGAAGATGGATGGAGTACTCTATTTATAACTGCCCTGTTTTCTAACTATATGGGTCTTCACTATTATTAAAATAATAAAAATACTCAAGCAGCTCCATTCAAGGACTCTCCAAAAGCATTCATTTTTATTCCTGTGTGTATGTGAGCTTTGCCAGCTAGGGCTATTCTGTGTTGAGATGCCTGGAAGTGTTGCTGGAGTGCTTTTCAAGAACAAGAGGATTAACTTGCAAAAGGTGTTACTGGTGACTGTTAATGATCACTGTGATCAGAAACCTAAGTTGAAATCTCAGTCTCTAGAACCAAGTCTGCTGGGCAGGGAGCTAAATTCCCAACTGTATTTCCCAGCTTTGTGAGGAAGTTCCCTATTGGATCATTCATGTCCTGTCTGGCTTCAGAGATGTGACAAGATTACTACTTGAGCGGTTGATTTTTCTTCTCGCTGTCATGCGATGCATCATATTGAGTTAGTTCAATAGCCCCAATCTAATGCTTACTGCAATGAAACGGTGAATGTACCAATCAATACTTATTTTAGTAAACCTAAAGGAAAATGAAAATTCTTTTGACAACTTCTTTCCATTTCATTATCTGTTTTTTAATCACAGAACTGTCTCTCCGAAAGTTTCCACACTCCTTAAACTTTGTAGTCTGTCTTCTTTCATATGCATCAGTCTGATGCCAGCAGCTCTCTCTTCTCCCAGACAAGGTTCTAATGCATTAGGTTAAGCTGCTGCATTCCTGAAGCAGAAGGAAGCCAAATTTTTCCTGACATATCTAGGCAGCTGTGTCAGGCAGACCTCTGGACCTAGGAGCAAAAATTTCAGGAAATGTGAGACTTGAAATTTGATGTTTTATTGTCTTGTTATTTTTCTTTCTCAGAAGTAGTCTTGCTTTAGGATATTTTGCAATGTAAGCAAAGCAAAGAAGCTTTAGTATTGCCGTTCTCTAGCATCAGTCTTATCATCTAGTTATGTTATGCCTGATATTCAGCCTCTGACAGGGTGTGCTCTGTCCCAGGCCAAGCAGAGCAGCAGTTGTTGGATTATGTTCATGTGCAAAGTGGAATTTCTTCACTCAACTATGTGATATTTTTCTACTTGTACCAAGGTTGGTTTCCATTCATGCAGGAAAGTGTGTATCTGTATAGGTGTAGTATTCCTAAGTATATTTGCTCTCGTATATGCACCCTTTTCACCGTTGTTAGGGCAGTATAAAGGAATTATAGTGGAGATTAACATCCTTCCTCTTTTCTGTAAAGCAGATCTTGAGTCACATTATTAGGATAACTTTCTTGTAGTGTTACAAATACTAAGAGAAACATACAGATGAGAAAAAGAATGCATAGAGTAGATAAACTCATACCTAACTCTGTATAGATATTTTTGTCATACGTTCCAGGACAGAACTGGACTAGTTTATTCTGTTTATGGTGGAAGTGTTGTTTCAAACACTTTGTTCTACATCCTCTCCATGGAAATGAAGTGACAGGCACAACATTCTTGTGCTTACTTATATACAACCAGCTATACAGATGCATAGTACTGGGTAGATGGAGAAGATGCTATTGGTAGCTTGACTTGCAGTTATAAAATTGCAGCTCTTTACCAACTAGAGGAGGAGTGCAGCAGACTTCTCAAAATCAGTCCCTCTTTGCTAGATGTTCCTTTCACTTTTCAGGAAGCTTAATGCTTTTGCTCTGTCTTCAGACAAATGCTGATAATAGGCTCTATAAGGGAACTTCTGTGCAATGATTCATTTAGTAATGAAATTGCATGCAGTAGAAGTGGACTTGACGAAAGATAAGGTTAAAGCAGGTATTTAGACTTCTTTTTAAAGCTAGTCAGTAGATTAAAGCCACTGAACACATATTAACACTTTAAAATAGAATGACAGAGCTGCACTTTTTTTTCCCTGCAAAGTTCAAGAACATTGTATGTCTATTAATGGACATTCTTTTGAAGCCTATCTCATGTGGCAGGTATTTCTATGTAAGGGTTCTTGACTTGTGATTGTGTGAGACATCCAAATTGTTAGCTTCATTTGACCCTTGTGGCCTTGAATGTTGCAGACTATTCATGTTGTTGTTTTCAAATAATTATTTTGAAGTAACTTGCTCTGTGGTCATACTTGTAGAAATATTTTTTGGGTAGACCTGTTAATTTCAGAGACTGATAGTGAAATGATGGGAGAGGTTTAAAATAGATTTCCTTTTTGAAGCTTGTGTGCTGATGATTAAATTGTGTGAAAGGAGTTCCCTGACCCATTACAAAATAATTCCTATGCCAACAGAGAACATAATGCATTCTGATGACACTTATAACTGCAGTACTTCCAGAACAATTACCCTGGTAGTTCATTTTCATATTGTTGGAAATCGTATTTGCATGTTACATTTAATTGAAAACGGCATGCTTTGCTCTATGTGCATCTGAAAATACTCATTGGGTTTAACTTGAGAGCAAATGTGTATTTACTTCACAGGTAAGCAAACATTTAGCTATCCTGACAGAACGTGTTACAGTATCACTTGCATGTGATACTAAATCCCCATACAGCTGTGTTTTTCCAAGTTATAGCCAGTCCAAGTAGTGGCTGGTACTGAAAGCTTAGATATGTATTCAGCATATCAGATTCCAATGGTTATGAATTTTTATATAGTGTCAGAAAAAAAATTGTGGTCAGGTGTTTGCCTCTGTCCTGAGATTCATTGGCTGATGTTGCCTCTCCAATTAAAAATGCTACACTTTTGTACTAGGTGGGGTTCCAGCTCAATATTTATTTCCACAGAAAGAGGAAGTCGATCTCACAGCTTTGAAGGGTTGCCCTTTTTACGTAAGCTTTTGCCACTCAGATGACAGAACACACCCTTTCCTTTGGCAAAGGTATGACTGAACTTTACAGATGTAACTGAAGAAATCTGGCTAATGAAGTACCAAAAACTGAAGTAGGAAGGACATCTGTGGAGGATGAAGAATAAAGGTAATGGGATGATGCAGTGGCACAGAACGAGATGGCAGACTTCAGATGAAAAATGAAACCCAATAAAAATGTTTAAAAACAGTAATGTCTGGATGGGTGTGATTTGCTTGTGTTAAGTTCAGACTCATAAGTTAAAACTAGAATAAACACAACTTTTCCTGTGATAGGCTTAGAAAATCTTTTGAATAAAACTCATATTGTATTTTGAGATTATATTACCCCAATGAAAAGAATTTTTTGGTGCGCTTTCTGGATATGTAGTTTAATCAGACTATCTTGGAAAAAAGCCTGGGACTAATGTAAGCATTTGCTGGATGTGAGGTCTACATCTTTTGTTTTGCAATAGAGGAGGAAAGGGCTGTGGTCATTCTGTTGGATGGGAAAGAACTACTTAAACTAGATTTATCTACATTTTCTTTGCACTGGGAATGTTACTGAGGTTAATGTTTTGGGTGTTTTTTAACTTCAGTTCACAGTTAAAAATGCTGCGCAGAGTGCGAAACAATTGTTATTTTAGCAGTTATTGATATGCAATGATTATAAGTCAAAATCAGGCTGGGTATGGAAGAATTCTTAGTGCATAGAGATCAGTGTTACTATCTAACCCCCCCCCCCTTTTTTTTTTTTCCCCTATTACCTTCTAAAAGCCTTCTGCTTAAGAGCTCTGTATAATGATTTATACTTTTGGTAGCTCCAGATAATTACTCTGTACACTTCTTAATCCTTCTGCTCTGTGCCTTGTCATCAGATAGACAAAATGCAGCCCACTCCTAGCACTGCAAGAGGCTACCCTGGTGCAACTTGTGTTACAGCTAGAATTGGTGACAGAAGTGAAAGTAGTGTTGGATGAGCAGAACTGGGGACTGGAGTGAAATTGTGGGCTGGAGTGGCTAGTCACTGGATAGGAATTTGTTTTTGTTGTTAGCAAGCTGGTTGGCAATCATTGAACATGCAGAAGACACTGAGGTAGCCAGTCTACCTCAGCTGTCTTCTTAGAGACTAAATCTCAACAAGCAGTGCTTTTTCCAGCAATGCATACTGCTTTTCTGTATCTGTTCAGGATAAAAATGTGTGTGACCTTGGTATTTAAAAAAAAAAAAAATACAAGATCAAATTCTGTGGCATAAAAGTACATCTGAAAAGTTAAATAAAAATCTTTTCCTATGGATTAAGACTGCTGCCTTTCTCCTCGCTTTTAAACATTTAAAAACACTCTTTACATGATGCTTAAGCTTTCAAGTCAAAGTTATGAGGTGCTTTAGCCAGGCTTGAGTCTGAGAATGAGACCCAAACCAGCACAATAACAAAATGACACAAAGATTGACTTCACTGTGCTTGCTGGATGAAGTGAAAACTGCTGAAATATAAATCCTATATCCTGGGATTTCACTGCCTGCTGGAACTAATCTCATTAACTTAAAACCACCTGAGGCTTAAGAGAGATATACACTGCTGTGAGAAATTATATTTATCTCATCCTAGGGGGAAATCCTTTCCCTCCCCCAGCTTACCTTACTTTTGACTTTGTCGTTCTTGAATTACCAGGTCATTTCTCCCCCATGGGAAAGTCGTCATAGCTCACAGCAATGCAATTACTGTATCTGAAGTTCACTGCTGTATGAATGCTGAGATCACTGTTGAAGGATTTTCTTAAATAATTTCCTAAAGAAAACAAAGATTGGAAAAATATGTTAGCAGTTTACTTAAATAAGGTTCGTCCAGAGTTACAGGGAAAGATTCCAGAACTGAAGACCATTGCATAAGGACAACAGCTTATCGAAAAGATGTAGATGTTAATTGCCATTGTAAACCCAATACTGAGAATTTTTTTTAAGCAGAACAGTTTTTAGAGATTGGCTGCCTGTGATAACTGGTAATTGAGTGCAGAGTTTTTGAATGCAAGGTTGCAGCTTTAAATCTAATGAACTTTTCCAGTGAAAGCTGTGGAATTGTGTGGCTGATTACCATGCTCCTGTTTGGATTGAGATGAGATCCCAAATCTACGTTCTGTGTTCAAATCCAGACTTTAGAAATATTCCCTTTGACATGGAAGGATCTTGGGTGAAGCCTTATCTGATAGCCTTGTTGGACTTCGCAGCAAGTCAAAATGACCTTACGCAAGTGTCTTTTTCCAAAGTAGACAAACATTAATGAATAACTCAAAAATTAGTTATTTTTAAACAGCTTAAATGTAGAAGGATATTAAGAAAAGCAACATCAAAGCTGAATTAGCTCTCAAAACCGAAAACTAAAGTTCTCATGATCTTTGAGCCAGTATGCAGAAAGCCTTGTGCAGTGAAAGCTTTTTGTGG
Source organism: Colius striatus (assembly GCF_028858725.1). Classification (NCBI taxonomy): domain Eukaryota; kingdom Metazoa; phylum Chordata; class Aves; order Coliiformes; family Coliidae; genus Colius; species Colius striatus. The sequence goes on along the minus strand of NC_084770.1, from coordinate 17,688,624 downwards.
TGAGTCTGGAGTACATGCATATTGTGGAGGTGTAAGTTACTTGCAGTGAAATGGAGGTACCAGTTGATGTGACTTAAGAGAAATAACTACGTGTGATTTCTGTAAATTCCAGTTCAGCTCAGAAGATGGTTTGTGGATTTGAGTGACAAGTCTGTCAAAGTTCAACATTAATGATGGCTTATTAGCCCTAAGTCACCGTTTGAACAACCACTTGCCTCCATTGATAGCTTCTGTATGGTGAGAACAATATGTACAGTTTTAGATCAATTAAAGTATTAAAAATGAGAATATAGGGCCATGTTTCATCCTCATGGTATGAGTGGAAAGTGGGATAGAAAACTGCTTTACAACACTCTTGTCCATCAGTGTGGAAGACAAGATGAGGAAAAGGTTTGTATTTTCTGAGTGTCCTTCCTTGTTACTGCACACAGCTGATGTGTACTTTAGACCATTTGATTGGCATAACTGGTATGCCGTATCAGTCATGGAGTTTAGACAACAGTCTCATAGTGAGGCACGTAAAGATGTGCAGAGGATGTTTCCCTGTTCTTGAAAACAAGATTTACATGTTTTCAGGACCGAGGAGTCTGTTCATGTCGTAATTTACTCCCAAAGCCACCCTGTTGTTTCAGGGAGGTTAACTGAGGTATAGATTAGACTAAACCGGACTAAACTATTATGATGGTACAAAAAAGGAAATACAAATTTGAAATCGTGACATTTTGAAGGGTGTGGTAGTGGACTTTGTTTACTGATATTTAACTCTTTGAACATTCAGGTGATCTACTCTCATTGATGTCAATGCTGTATTAAAGATATTTAACAGACTACAAGGAATTGCATTTGAGCAAATAGCGATAATAACTTCATGTAACTTACCTAGTCTATTGCCTAGCCTGTATAGTGCTGGTTATGTGATGTTGTCTAGATGTAAGTGAATTTGGCCAAGTGCTTTTGTTTGATTTATTCATTACTCAATAAAATTACTGAAGATATAAATGTTTATAGATATTGTGTTGCTAAGAAGAGAGACTATAGTGGTGTTTGCTCGCTGAACTCTAGTGTGCTTTCCATTTCACTCCTGCATAAGTACAGTGTATTCTAGTTTATTTAGTGATGGGCAGGCTGTTAATTCTTAAAAGAGCTAAGGAGTAGCAACCTAACACCTTGAATGATTTATGTGTTTTCTTTGTAAGCTCGTTTCTGTTTTGTAACCTTTAAAATGTGTATTTTATGAGTGGTATCATTAAAATTTATACCTTCTCTAGTATGTGACGTTAGTCATTATTGCTCTGCTGTGCCTCCAGATCACCTGTCTGAATTACAAAGCAGCCTTCCTTGGAACTAAATAGTAATTTTTTTCTTTCTAGAATAAATGTGTGTTGACTTCATTATTTTTCATTGGTGCTCCCATACTGGAACAGAGGTCAGAATCTGACCTTCTCTGCTTTTCATCCAAATGTGAAAGGTTGCTAGGAGTAACTTGGTATTTCTAGAAATGAAATATGAAGGGTCTTTTAACTTGGGACTTGATATCAGTCAGAAGAAACTGCCAGAGAACTTGTTTTGAAGTGTACTTTGTGTTTTCTGTTAACTCAGATTGATATGCTCAGTAAGTGATTTAATGTTGAGCTAGGCTTTGTTACGCTAATTTTAAACTGCTTCAGTGAAGTGTGAATCTTCAGGAAGAGAAAATGTAAGCTACTACTGAAAGGGAGTCACTGTCCTTGTTTCTATGTGTTGAGACTTGTAAAAAGATCATATATGCCATGAAGGATTTTGCATAATACTACAAAGTTAAGCTTTTTGTCTGCATCATCAAATTGAAGATGCCAAAAATATTTCTTTTAGAAAGCTGTGCCATACTTTAAAAAGTTGTGGGCTTACTTGAAGCAGGTGAATCAAATGGAAGTTCTGTTTAAAGCATGGATTACTGTGCTGGTTCTCTGAAGATTGTCAAACAAACTGCTCTAACTCATGTAGAAGGTGCATCTCCTTCCCTTTCAAGAAATGAAAGATCTTTACTTACAGTTTCTGTAAATATTGACTAGCAGATTGTGGTATAGATGAATTCCTTGCAAACCTCCCCGAAAGTGACTTGGCCAGGATTCATACAGAGGTGATATGGAATTGTTTTCTGAAACACAGACTGAGCAATATTACTGCAGATGTTTTGGCTTTTTTTCAACTCAAACTTGTTTACCTTATGCAAAAGAGCTAGGATTCAAACTTTTCTTAGCAATTCTAATGTAAGAGATTGTAGGTCTGTTTTAAAAAAAACCCTTAATGTTGTACTAACAAGTGTTTTATTGATGTTAACTGAGGATAGAATGCTAATTTCAATGCAGCCTGAAGATAGTGACATATTCAGTACTGTCATTTAGTTCCATTGAAAGGTAAGTGACATGGGACTAGAAAACAGGTGTAAACCCCTCCAAAAAGTATTGTTTCAAAACTTGAGAATGAAGTAGCTCAGACTGGAGGTGTATGTCAGAGTACACTCACACATTTGATCTTCAGACCAGTGGCCTCTTCCTGAAATACTTGGTATCATGCTGCACGTTGTTACAGTTACTAAAATTCCCTGTTTGCTTCTGTTCTCAGAATGATCATTCTCTCAGTATTTACAAGGCAGGTTTCCTGTCTTGTTACCAATTTTCCTGTTTATTTTTGCACTAAAGAAAATATGTCAGAGATTTCTGCACTGAGCACTTCCACAAGCATAATTCCTAGATCTGGTGGGATGCTCTGTGAGCTTGCACTCTTTCCTAATATCAGTCAAGATCTATTTCAAGAGCCTTGTCCTTCTGTCACCACACAAGCTGCAACTAGACTTTGATTAAAGGAATACTATCAAATTGAAGTTTCATTTGCTCTACTTATACGTATTAAAAACTGTGAGTGGGCTCCATGTGTAAGTATCGGTGAGATAGCAAAGAAGAAGCCAGAAAGGTAGAAAGAAGAGCTGTGATGCTGATTAGAGAAGGCTGAGTAGAGTTTTTCATAGGATTAATGCTTTCCAAATTGGGGGATGTAAGATTGAAAGTGAAGGGCGTACATACTCCTTGTTGAGGGAAAGTGGTCGAGTGGTCCTAATGCAGAATCTCATTAAAGCAACTGTCAGGGTTCCTCTATTTTACCATCACCTCCTCTATTCTATAAGAGTCAACTGTCGGCTTGAGTGAGCATGCTGCCAAAGAGGCATTTACAAATAAATGAAAAATGTCACAATTGATTTTGCTCCTTTCAGAGTACTCTGTGTCAGCTTTGTCACAAACCCTTTGTTATTCTCTTTTTCAGGTCTCTTGTCTGGACGTTGGAAATAACTTTGGATGGTTCTGGGCTTCTTCCTGTTGACCTGGTGTAGGCTCTCTGGATTATGACTTTTTATTAATATTTGTATAACAGGTAAATAATACTGACTTTTCAGTGCTCATAAAGGATGAAATGCTGGGAGATCTTACCAATTACCTGATGAATGTATATCAAAGCTGTATAATAGAATCCATACTCGAGAACACCGCTAACATAACGGATTTATTTCACGGGTATTCTATAGAAGTATTTGAGAATTATGGTAATTACTTTGCAAATGTTGCATGCAGCAGTACAAGCCACATAAAAATATATGTATATAGCTATGTGTTTTTATTTGTTTCTAAAGAATATGTACTTGTAAGTTGATAGTATTCTTTTCTTCAATATTTATCGTATTTCATTCTCTTTCAATGTGGGTTATGGTTATTATGATGCATATTGCTGCTTGTAAACATATCGAGGAGTAAGCTGTTTTTCTTATATATTTGCTGGCTGGGTAAATTAACTTAATGAGCAATATCAGTAAACCTCTTTTAATGCAGAACTGTTAGCATAAGAATGGATATCTACTGGAATTTCATTATAAGAAATACTTGCAATAGCTCTGATATGGCAAAGTATCTAAATTACTATCACTTCTAATAAAAAATGTCGTACTTGTTTTCTCCTTGAACTTCAGTTTTGTGATAGCAATCAAAAATACACAGTGTGTTTTACTAAAACCACCATGAAAGAAACTTCATTAACATGTCTAAAAATGCCTTTGATGTTTCAAATAGAGATTGGTGGCTTTTACCGACAGGTCCAGGGCTACACTGAAGAAGAACTTTTGTCCTCCTTGTGTTTTCTGTGATGTTTGAAAAGTGTAACCTGCTTTTTGTAATAGGACAAAAGTTTACCACTTTCCACTAACTGCAATAGGTAAATTCACACTGTATAGAAGGAATTGTTTTGTGGTGCTTTGTGTGAGTGTTTCTGAAGGGGTTCTTCAGCAATGTGCATGTGTTTTGCAATCTGGCGAACAGCACAAAGTCTCTCAGTACACGTTATTTTTTTTGTCATAGCATATTTTTAAAAGTTAGTGCATTTTATCATTATGGCTAATAATAGATTTCTAAAAACAGAGGAATAACTTTGCAGGGGTTTATTTTTTTTTTTTTGGGACTGTGGAAAGTCCTAGGAAAAATCAGGAAGGAACTGAACTTTTGAAATAATGAGTACTTCAGTGTCACCTGCATTTAATGCAGATTTCTTTTCTGTTCGTTTCTCATATGGGGTTTTAATGTAGCCCAATTAGCTCTGCTTTTACCACAGCAGACATCTCTTTGTATTAGTGTGTACGTATTTGAAATGTGTTGAATTTGTTTTAAAACAGATTTTAAAATGAATATCTAAGATAATTGTTAACTTTGCTGAGAGTTTAGAGTTTTGACTTTTGTTCTCTTACCTAGAAATCAAAACATGTTCACTAAAACTACTGAAGAACACCTTTAACTTGTACTTTGGATGCTATCTCATTGATACATTAGTACAAACTTTAGGACAAAGCTCTCTAAGGCAATCCTTAGTACTGTGTTATCAGCAGTTATCTGCCCAATCTTCATTTTCTGATATTGGAAGAAAATTTGAAATGTGAATCTAGTAGAAGGATGGAAAATGAGTTCTGACAGTGTGAAAACTGATGACATCATTTCAATGAATAAACCAGACAGTTCCAGGATTGTTTTACTTACATAATTAATTATTGCTATAGTAAACAGAGAGAAGGAAAGTAGGGAAAATTAGATGAAAATGAAGTAGAACTCAGCACTGTTAGCCTACACATCCCTCAAACTCCATCCCTCCCGTTTGACTTCAGCAATACAGTAAATGGTTTTGAGGTCAATATAAATAGAAGCCTGTGGTATTTGAAGTTTAAATGGTGCATAACACTTATGAGCGAAGCAGTACTCCAAAGAGAAATCTAGAATATTTCCATAATGCCTTGAAAAAAAAAAAGTTTTGGCTAAATATGACTCTTCAGATTTGTAGAAGCTTTGACTTTTGATTACCACATCTCTGCATATAAACATGATATTTAGTTTCATAATGTTAATGGTATCGCTTTGTCCCTTTGTAATCACCAAATACATAACTCTTCATGGCCTAAGAAGAAAAAGTAATTAAAGAAAGGGACATAAGGAAGGATAACCTGGTCAAATAGGGAAAGATAAGATTTGGAGGAGTTACCTTTCATGAGTTTGTCAATGAAGTTGTTACAGCCTCACTTTTAGAAGATGCATTTGGAAATCCTGAAGATCCAAATGCTCATTAAAATCACACCAGTTCCTAGCACCTCTTCTGGTTTGTACAATGTTGTTCCTGGAGTATCCATGTTATTCCATTGACTTCAGGGAGTTTTCAAATGGAATGAAGAAATTGTTACTCTCCTCTTTGATTCTGAGAGTCTGTGTAGGTGCTGCCTTTTAGCTGTTACAAAACATCTAACTGGTTTACTCTGAACTGTCTTGTGTAGTTGCTTTATAAATAGCATTGCTTCAAGTGGTGTACTAGAACACTTGGCAGAAAGGATACGTGAAGAAGACATACCCACAAGACCATGCTAACAAACAATTTGCAGTTCCTCTTGGCCCTGGCTGACTGAGTTGGGTTTAGGTAATTTGCTATTCAAACGTGAATAACGAGGTAAAATGCATTTTAATCATTTTGTTGTGGCATGGCAATCAAGCCTGAACCACTTAATTTTAGGGGGTCAGATGGGGCAAAGGAAATTGTTAATCTCTTGCTTAATTGATCATTTTCTCATGATTGACTCTAGCTATAACATGTTAATGATAATCAGAAAATCCCCCTAAATGTACAGAAAAGCACCATGAAGTAGTTTAAAGGTGTAATAGTTTAATAGCAGCCTAATCAGCAGAGCAAAGATCAGGGGGATGAAGCTCATGTGCTGACCCCTAGCTTCCAAAAAAGTCATTAGTCAAAATAGTGACTTGAAATGCATGTAGTATGTGTAGTATATTTGAGAGCTGGAGCAAAGTGTCTTTAACTATGTTTCCTTGAGTCATTATTTCGGCTAGAACATCTTAGGAATATTTTCAGTGCTCAAAAGTGTTATTAGCACCTAATGGATTTTTTCCCCATGAAATTATAGTCTTTGTTTAAGCAATAAATAATAATTGCAGGGTTTTTTTGTATTTACTAGAACAAAATCATGTGATCCATTCAGAATTCATTCCCAAGTACATATGCCCATTTTATAGATTTGAATTCCTGTTATAAAATCAATCGATTTCCATTGAGTTAATAGTATTGGCTGTATTTGATAAGCATGTCTTCAGGCTCCTTGGAAAATTACAGCTATAGTTAATGATAACTGAACAAATCTCCTGTGACTCTTCTGTAGCTCTAGAAACAGGTTATGCAAACTTGTCACTGCTTCCAGTGGTCTTCAGTAGAGCCAAGATTTCACATAATGTCTTCATATATAAAAGCAGCAAATGCCACCTTCCATTCTCCAACATCTGTTGTTAAGGGCATTCCTTTATTTTTCCCTATTTTGGGAAAGAATTTGTCTCAGTGTTCTTGAACTAACTGTCTCTATACATAATTAAGACATCTAAAATTTATAGAACTTGACTCACATGCAGGAGGTAGATTGTGACAGCCTGCTATGCCATGCTAAAACGACACATAAGTAGAACAATGTTTTCATCAACAGCAATGTGTTGCCGTTTAAAGTTGATTCTCTCTATAGGGTGCCATAAAGTAATTAGAAGACCATAACATAATCCTTCACTATTGCATTATTGCACTATTAACTCCTTAGAGGGATTATTTCATCTGTTCTGAGGGCAAGAGTGTTTATGACTGTCCGTGGAAGTACTATAGGGCTATAAAGCATCTACAAAATGAGTAGAGTTTTTCTAGGCTAGCATATTTATAAAATAAAACTCCTAAAAGGCTCATATGTCTAGTGATTTTTTTTCTTTTTAGCTTGTAGCAAACTGAAAGTGAAAAGTGTTTGTCTTAAAATTAAAAATTGTCAATGGAATACTGTGTACTTTGCCTTAAAGAAACTGTATGTAAAATGTTTGTCTTCTGAGGACTGAAGACTATTGGAAAGTCTGTGCCAACACAAGAATTGCTTTTGTTACAGATAATGGTGAGTTTTTGCAGCTAGTGTAAACTAATACAGCAATAGGTGAGTACTATAAAATAAAAGGATGAGAGTTTTGAGCGTTTATTTTCCCAGTAGTGGATGGAGAGCTGGGTTTGTCTAAGTGAGACACTGTGACAAGTTATCCTCAATTGAGGTTTTTTGGATGTGTTTCTTTTTTTTTTTAATGTCCAGTGCTCTAACCATGTGTTTGTAATAGAAGACTATTGACTGGAAGGGGAAGGAAGCTGCTCATATACAGCTTTGGAGAAAGACTGGAAATGTTATTCAGTGAGCTTGATCAGAAAAGATTCTATGTGCAACCCCTTTGAGCTGACAAGTTCCCCTGCTCTTAGCAGGAATTGCGAAACCCAGGAGGACATGTGCCCATGTAGGACATCTTTCTGGTTGTGCTATGAAGTGTATCACACTTGAAAGGTTCTTTCCAGCTCACCAGACTTGTGTATTTCTGCTGTGTTTCAGTTTCTACTTGTACTTCAACTTACTTGGGCATTAACCCTTCCTTTACTAATATTTTTTAGTAACAGAGTTGGAAGTGAGTTGTTTGCAAGTCCTTTGTCTGTCATAGCCCAAAGCAAAGCCCTTTTACTTGAAGAGTAAACTAGACCTTGAGATCTAGTTTGCTGTGGCAAAGACTTTGGGGAAAGTGCAACAAAAATTCAGAGGTCTAATTCAGGCAGTAATTAATTTAAGCTCAGTCTTGACTATCTTGCTTAGGTGGACATTCCCATGATCTTGGTTACATGCCTTAGCACAAAGGAGGGCATGGGCAGCTCCATATGTGCAAATTAGAACTAATGACTCGTGTGACATCACAAACAGATTTTGGTTTCAAGCAAGATAGTGTAATTGCTATTTCTTAATTGAGAAATATTGAGTGGTGTGCAAAACAAACTTTCAAAACAGCCAAAGTGTATGATCATTATTTTTCACATGAGTATTGGAAAATTAAGTGAAATATAAAAGCATAGGGGCTCTGACCCTGCTGTAGTTCAGAGAGGAGGTGTAATGTTTAGCATCCTCATGGCATTCTTAGTATATGTAATAATTCTGTAACACTATGCTATTGTAAATACAGCACATCTGAGTTGGAAAGTGTTTCCTATACCTTGGGACCTATGAAGGAGACAGTCTTTTTGGCAGAGTTTTGATTTTTTTTTTTTAAAAGGGAGCAGGGTGAAGCACAAATGCTACGTTGGAACGATGTTTAAAAGGGATCAGCAAATGGAGCTGATCAAACTGTTTATTTAAGAGTCCTTATATAGTGTTTTGTCAGCTCTGTAGATTTGGATGTTGGGTTTTTTTTAATTATTCTTAGATTATGGATACACCTGTAGGAATAAACCATCCTCATCCTGATGATTTCTTCGGATTTCAGCAACATTATGAATTTATCTCTTGGAGATTCAGTTTATATGTATAGATACAGTACCTTTCGAAGTAAAATATTACACAATCCCAGTACGTACACTTCTAGTGCTTTAAGGCATCTCAATATATTATAGAAGAGAGCTCAGCTCTACCAAGGTATTTTGTGATAGTATTTTTTTTTTTTTTTTTTTTTTTGGCTAAGCCATAACCAAGAAATGATGATCCAATTTTTGATTAAAAACACAAATCACCCTAGCTCCCCTTCCCCAGCAAAACACCTGCACAGCAGATACATGATGTTGTAGTTTTCAAGTAATAAGGGTTTCAACTTCAATGGGGAAGAGGAAGATAGTCTGGTATGTGAGGCTTGCAGAAGATGGAGCTTAAAAGCCTGAAGATGCCAATGCATTGTTTAGTGACGGGACTGAGAAATGTGAGAGTAGGCAGGTCCATCTTTTTGGGAAGCTGCTCTCTGAGGGTTAAGTGTTCCTGTTGTTTACACCTCTACTCCTCCAAGTCCACCTATGCCTTCTATTGAAATCATCTATGCTGTGCCTGTTGTTATCTTAAAACACTGCACTGGGAGCTGCTGACTGACTTACTGGAAACCTTATGGATTTGCTGTGAGTTCACAGAGTAACATTCATTACAAGCTTTATATTATCAGTTACTCTTATAAAGTATGTCTCTTCTTCGGATCCTGTATCCTAGGTGATACTCTTTAGTCAGCAGCTGTACAATTAATATCTTTCAGAAAATGATAGATTTGATTTCATAAATACAATTTAATTCAGTTTACCTCATCTGAAAAAATTTTGTTGGTTTCCTGTAAAACATAAGATGATGCTGCTCAACATTCCCCTATTTATAGAGTACCGTTCCAAAAAAAAAAGTATATGCATTCTTCCTCCCCCAATGTAAATGTTCCATTCCTTTTTGAATCTCCTAAAATATGTTTTGTCCATTTGCTTTGCTTCTCTGTGTCTATGCTCATGTCTTTGGTTATCTATTATTTTTCTTAAGCAGTTTTTCCTCTGTGTGTGTGTTAAGTAGATACATGTAGAAATAAAAGTGGGGGCACAACTCAGCTAGGAGAGAGAGCAGGAGACGGGGAATATAGACCTTGGCATTTTAGTTTTGAATAGTTTGGTGGTTTTGCAATGTTTGTAAGAATACATTTGCAATAAGAAGTGAGGGAGCCTTGTTTTATAGCTTTTATAGCAATATTTGCTCCTTTAAACAAATGGGAGAATCATGCTGCCTTTCTTTGTCCTGGTGTTTTTCATTCATATTTTTTCTATACCTTAGGATCAACTGAAGCTTGACAAATGCAGGTATTCTTACGACTTGTCTTCAAGCTATACTTCAGATTTTTTTTCTTCTGCCTCACTTTGCAGTAAGAAATACCCATTCAAATGTTTTTATAGTTTCTTTATGATAGGCATTTCAGGTGCCTACTGCTGAATGAATAAAACTGCTTTCTCAGCTTAAGGAGCCTACGTTGTTTTTCATTTGTTTCTCAGAATCTGTTGCAGTACAGAATGCAGTTAGTTGTCATGGTAAAGAAGATGACCTGGCATTGAAATGAGAACATAATTAAAATTATTTTTACTTTTCTTGGGACTTGGAACAAATTGTTAGTTAAGCCTTTTCTTGGAGGGATACACCTAGCAAGCTCTCAAGAGAGATGGTGTTGAAGAAGCTAAGCTATCAACAAAGATACTGAATGACTATGTTCCCTGGGGTTTGCTTAAAGTTGAAAGTAGAGAGGAACTGTGAAGAAATATAATGCAATCTGGTAAAGAAGCTGCAGCATAACTCCAGTGGTTTCAGACACAGTAATGTGCCAGTATAAAAATCGCATATTAACCTGGAATGTAGGCAACATCATAAACCACTTTTAAGTTGCTCAGCTTACATTCGTCCTTGATGCATCGTTGTCAATGTCTTGCAATGTTGAGATCGCTCTATGCTCTAAACTCTATGGAATGGAAAGCAAGTCATTTTACCTGCTGTGGAAAAGGCCTTGAGAACTTTTCCTGTGCTGTTAGTGTTAGGATATGACATGCTAAATGCAAAATGACCACTGAGCTGAAACAGCAGTGTTACGTTCTTGGTCTTGATTTTATAGCAGGTTAAGGTTCACTAAGCCACTAAATAAACTTGTGGTCTGAGGTTTTCTTTCCCTGACCACATGAATGTATGTTTGTACATGATGGAGCCATAACACTGGTCTTCTAGGATTTGAAGCAAGTGGAGAGAGGAACAATAATTCTCCAGTGTTGCAAATGTTTCCAATTCATCTGAAAAAAAGCCTAGAGAAGCTTGAGAAGAGGACCTTATCAATGCTTATAAATAGCTTATAATAAAGAGTTATGTCCAGATGATGAGACCAGTCATTTATTTGTAGTACCCAGTGACAGGACAAGGGGTAATGAGCATAAGTTGGAAAACATGAAGTTCTGCTGGAATGTGGGGAGAAACTTCTTTGCTGTGAGTGTGAGGGAGCCCTGGCCCAGGCTGCCCAGGGAGAGTGTAAAGTCTCCTTCTCTGGAAGTTTCCAAACCTGCCTGGGCCATGTTCCTGTGCCCCCTGATAAAGGGTAACCTGCTTCAGCAGGGGATTGAACTGGATGATCTCTAGAGATCCCTTCCAACCCCCACCATGCTGGGATTCTGTGAAATATGGATTGATTGTTAATCCTGTAATGTTTGCTTTATTGCAATCCTTTCTCAGAATTTGTGAATGCCTTCCAATACAGGATCAGTAGTAATGCTTTGGCAGAGTCATATCCCATCTCTTTCTACTTGTATAACTTAAAGATATAGCATTTCTTTTGCTGCTTGTTTCGAGGAGCTTCATGCAGGATTCATGGTGAAAAGCATACTTGAATTTGAGGAAATAGATGTTTTCAAAAAAAAAAAAAACCCAGTGTTTTTCCTGATTACTTTTTCTGCCTTTTAGTGGATTGTGGAAGATGATACCCTAAACAGATCCTCTTAAGTAAGAAAGAATGCAGCTCTTCATTGAATTATCCAGAGACTTCCTTCTATATTACTATATTACATTCTCAAAAAGGAGCATGGTGATGTGATGATTCATAGATTTAGACAGCAGCTTTGATGCAGCAGGGGACAAATCTCTTGATTATTGCTATATGCAGCTGTACGTCCCTCTCTTTTAGTAGTAGACACTGCTTCAAGTGTTCTAAGACAGTAGAGAATCAGGGGGAGCTTACTCCCTGAGACTCCAATAAACTTAGCCTCCCCATATTTCTGTTTCAAGTTGTAGGGGACGTAGCAAATTTGGTTTGGAAATCATGCTGACAAGAGTTCGTGGTTTTCTACCAAAGTAGGATGGCTAAGGCCCCACAGGACTATCATGAGCTAATAGGCAGTGCTTGCTCCCAGCTACCTGACTGAGACCACAGCCTAGAGAGCAGGGTTCTCAAAGCTAGCTGGATGGTTTCGTCAATAGTGAGCTAGTGTATGGATTACCATTTGGCTTTCGGTAAGAGCAAAGCTTCCAGGGAATGAGCTGCAATGTTCTCTAGGTGTGCCTAGCAGCGATTATCAAAATTGATAATTCTTAAATACTAAACTTCTTGAGCAACCTGATCCTTATAAATCTTTATAGCTAGGTAGTGGACCACTGTAGATGTTCCGGGGAAATCCTGTGGAGTGTCTCCATTATTATTCATTCACTCGCTTTGAAAATCTGGGATGAAGTTACACCAGTAACTTCACAATTGCATGTTGGGCAATTATGAAAACTGTGACTTGCAGAATAGATCTACTTTTTACATAAAACCTCATGAAGCTTTAAGTTCTGATTGAACTGTAAATTCCTTCAGAAAGCTGGTTTTAAAGTATTTTTAGGATTTATAATAACCTGATTTTTAAAAAACAGTATTAAGGGTCACGTTCTTGTACCTTCTGACTTATTGGTGTTTTCATTGGAGCAAAGATGATCGGTTGTGAAAGGGATGGGCCTGGCAGTATTAGTAACTTAGTGGTTGGACTTGATTTAGTAACTCCTGAAATGCAGCCTAAATCTACAGCTTCTGTATTGCAGCATCAAAAATATAGTCAACCATGACATGAAAGGTGGGAAATGTGGTTCGGATGTCTTATGATGCCTTTTAATTTCTTTTCTAATAGAAAACTAGTGAAATGATTTTATCTTGCTTTTTTATAAGGAATGATGATATGTGAATGAAGAAATAACAACCACTCTTAGAAATATGGATGATTTTGTTAAGGAGTATATATATGTATACACTGGTGTATTTTGCATGTACCTATAGGCAAAAAATCTTTTTTGTTTGTTTCTGTGAAGGTCAATTTGGAATGAGTAATTTAGAAAAGAAATGAACTAATTCTAGAGTTACATACTGAAACAACAAAGCTTTATAGTCCCATTGATTTTGTGTTGTGCTATGACAATATAATTTTCATGACTGCCATAGTGTCATTAATGTGTTTTAGTAACTACTCTTCCATGATTCGTTAATTATAATAGATTATATTAGATATGAATGAAACTTATATTCTAAAGGACTAACTTTATGTGCCATAACTGTAATTGTGTAATCAGGTTCTGGTGTGAAACTATCTTAATTGATAATGTAACAAAATTGATGGTTCCAATGTTTTAAAAAAATAGTATCATTAAAATCAGATGCATGTTTAACTGGACAGATTTTATTTCAGAAGAATACTTTTTGTTGATGCTATATTGCATTAGCGTACCCTGTGTCAACAGATCCAATATGAATTTAAATGAAATAATCTCCTGCATCTTACAACAGCAGGGAATTACTATGATACTGGTTTAAGTTTTCTCTTATTTACACCATGGTCTATTGCCTCTAATGAGTTTACTTCTAACTTGAATCAGTATAACCAAAAGTAAAATCAAGATCCTAACCAGGTTCTCTTTGTTACAGAAATAAATATGTATGTTAATTTTGTATCGTGTGGCCAATTGTTGCAGTTAAGCTACAGGATCTTTCTACCCTTAAACTTCCACATGAGTGGGAGACAAACTGAGACCATAGAATCATAGAATGGTAGGGTTTGGGAGGGGCTTCTAGAGAACATCTAGTCCAACCCGCCTGCTGAAGCAGGTTCACCTAGATCAGGTCGCATAGGAACATGTCCAGGTGGGTCTTGAAGACCTCCAAGGAAGGAGACTCCACAACCCCTCTGGGCAGCCTGTTCCAGGGCTCCCTCACCCTCACAGTGAAATAGTTTTTCCTTATGTTTAAATGGAACTTTTTGTATTCTGACTTCATCCCATTGCCCCTTGTCCTGTTGCTAGCTACTATAGAAAAATTGCTTCCCCAACCTCCTGACATCCAGTATTTAGATATTTATAAATATTAATGAGGTCACCCCTCAGTTTCCTCTTCTCCAGACTAAACAGCCCCAGTTCCTACAGCCTTTCCTCATAAGGAAGATGCTCCAGTCTCCTGACCAACTCTTGTTTCTGTTTCAGAGAGTGAAGCTTGAGTGAAGGCATCACAATAAAACTACATGGAAAATACTAGCAGAAAAAGTAAAATTTTGTCACAGCTGTCATGGCTTTGAAGTTCAGTAGAAGTGAACAGTAGAGGCAAATTGTTATTTAATATTATCTTTTGCACCGTAAACATTTTAAATTAAAACATTTTGCATCTTTCCCAAAAATCTGGATCAGACCAAACCTACCTTTGGTGGTATTATTGCTGTGAATGTTAGCTAATGTACAATGCTTCTAGTTTAATAGGAATTGCACAATTTAGCTGATTAAAGCTATTGTTTTATTTGGTATCACTTCAGAACCGCTCAATCCAATGATAAAACTCTTACTGGTTTCTACAGGAGATATGGTGGGTCTGTAGTAAGCCCGGTGAGTCTATAGGTACTATGTTATAGGAAGATGACTTGATGTTCAGTTCACTGCATGATTTCACAAAATAGGGTTTACTGTAGGTATGTGCAAGTTATGCCAACTCCATGTTTCAATTTTTACTGGAAGTGTTATGCTGGATGCTTTGCTTTAAAAGATTTTTCTTTTCTCACAATCAGGACATGGATTTTTTCCTACTACTCCATATTCCTTGTGTTTCTACTTAGCATTTCAAAATTCTTGTTCTTATTCCATGCTGAATGTGGAATTCTGTTCCTGTTTGCATTCTGGTATCATACCTCTACTGTGAGTGTAACACCAAGTAATATTTTTAGCAGTTAAAAATAAATATTCTCCATGTATGAGTTCATTCTCAAACCATAATATATTCACTAGTTTTGTCTGACATGTCTTAAGTCCTAAAAACTGGATTAAGCAAAAGTTTTGAACTCTGAGTCTTAAGTAGATATCTGTCTAATCAGTTAAATGCACTGCACTTCCTTCTAGCTCTCTGCAGAAGAAGAGAATTTAAAAAGGCAAGCAATAAGTCAGTATCTCAGACGTTATCTGTTGTTTGTTACAATGTGCTTCACCTAGAAAAATATTCTTAATCTGCACATTTTATGTTTGCTCTTAGGTTACCAAATCATATGTGAATATGAATCTCAAAAGCAAAGTTGAAAATTTGGCAAATGTATCAGTGATACTTCCTTTTAATTTACTTTTTTAACAAAAAATGGTGTATTTAGATGTGTACTAGAGCTGATCCCTGAAAAAAGTACTTCACAATGTCCTCCTTCATAAAAGCTATTCATGAGTCTATTACAATTACATCCTTGATATTTGTTAGGAAATTTGATACATGAGATGTAATGTTTTAAGAAGCTTAAACACGGAATTATTGGTCTTTGAGCTGCAATAATACTCTAGGAGGGTTACCTTTTGCATAGAAGGAAAGTTTGAGTCTAATATTGGACCTCAGAACTGAGAGGAAGTAATAATTGTCTTTCGAAATTGAGAGGATTTATCAAATGCTTGAACTGTAAGAATCAAGCTGGAAATTTGACCTATGTACTACATGTATGGAAGAAATTAGTCTACTAGTTGTGTGAATTTGAGGATCACAGCTATAGATGGAGATATCCAAACCCCTAAATTAACCAAACTATGGTATTGCTGTTGGTTTAAGTATTTAACTGAAGGTTATATATAACTCTGAAAGATGTGATCTAGTTCAGCTAGATGCATGTGATCTCAATGCAGAAATCACAGAGTAGAATGTTTTGGCAAGTGAAGTGTAGAAGGTCAGTTTGGGTGATCACAATTGCCCTCTCTAAATGCTGTTTGTCAAAAATGAACAGTCATCTGAGTGCATTTGAAGAAGCATGAAACATTTATTAGAAATGAGATGTCAATAGATTACTTGGCTTGGAATACGTAGAGAATTGTGAAACTGTAATTATACTGGATAAATAAATTGAATGTCTTTAGGAAACGGATGAAAAAATTGCTGGTTTTATGGAAGCTTGTAAGTTACATTGGTTTATCTTTTTATTTAAAAGAAATCTTAAACTGTAAAACATACATGGCTCTGACTTGCAATTATGGTTGAGATTTGAAAAACTAATGGACTGTCTCTGCCCTTCCATTTAATATAAAAAAACTGTACTCCATACATAGGGTGTTTTTTTTTTTTTTTTAAGCTTCAATATGCTTAAATAATCTGATTGCCAGAGGAAGAGGGAAAGAATAGGAAAGGAAAGGTTAAGGAATCTGAAAACAGGCTCCCCAAATGCATACCACAATGTCTGCATGTGTCCATGCCTGTGTACACACCTGTACTGAGTTTGTTTTATGCACTGTTGCACCTGAGCAGAGTCAAGTGGCAATAAAAGAAACCTTTATATTGACTGTTTGTTTTCTGAAGAGTTTCAGATACCTATGAATTCAAAATGTACATGATTTTGGGTATAGTTTAGTGAGGGAAGAAAAACTTTCAGTGCTCTGAAAGAGCGTGATTAAATCCTTAGTGATATCAGTGTTACACAAAGAATGATGATGTGGCAGTGCCTCTGTGTTGATGAAAAAATAATTTAAGTACAGGTGGAAAGGTTTTTAAATCAAATGTACATTCTTTAATATGCAGCATAATTTGTCTTATTTTCTGACTACTATTACTGTTCCCCTCGGTGATACTTACAGGTGAAATGTGCTGCTATGCTGATACAACATTAGTAGTTATATTCTCCATGAAAATATCCATAAACAGAACAGTGAGTGCCTTAGGAAAATGTGCACTGGTTAGTGACTCTGAACAATACATTTTAACATTTAGGTAAGCTGGGAGTTTTAAGTTTTAGGAATATTTCAACTTTTTTTAATTAGTGGCATAATTCTACTGTTTGACTTGTGAACTACTGGTCTTTGTTATATTGCTTTCTGTGTAGCTCCATGTGGCAAGCAACTGTTTACTCAAACGAAACTAAGCTTACCTTAGTGCCTTGGCTTTTATAGGAAATATACTCTGTTGCCTGTCATTAAACTGAATCACCTTAAAATATGTCAGAATTTTGTAGTGACTTTTCCTATACCTGGAAATACTTAAGCAGATGCCAATAAGAAAATTGAGTAATGCAAGTTGAATTGAGTTTTAAGAATTCATGACCTTCCTGTCCTACATATCAAATCCATTTTTCTTGAATGCTGTTCATATTGTACTGCATATTAATTGCATATTGTGTGTTCTTTATTCATAATATACCACCGATAATAACATAAAATTTCACTTTTAATTCCCAGTGATACCTTAATTTAATATTTCATTTACTTCTCGTCTTTAACTAATCTTCTGTCCTCTGAATGAATTTGATTAAAATCATTGCATTTAATATAAAGAAATAGGCTAAAATATATCAGTTTGGTCCCACAAGGAAGATGATATTAAAGATTCTTTTCTGGGGTATGCCTTTTGTTCCACAGCAGGTTTTAGGGGAGGAGCTGGCTGATTAAGGCTCAGAAATAGCTAGGATATTGAGAAGTGGAAGAAATTATCTGCTTTAGTTACTGCCTTCTCATTTTCCAGGTAAGCCATTCTACTTTCTCCATTCTCTCATCTCCTGAAGCTCTAGTAATTATGAATTTTGGATGAGATTTAGGAGAGCGAGGCATGATATCAGGGGATGTATTTTGCTTACGTATTTTCCTAATGCTGTTTGCCAGGAGACCATCATTCAGTCTCCACCAGCTGTCAGGTAAGTGATGAGGGAAACTCACTGTGGGCTCACTTCCCTTTTGTATATGTCAGAATGAGCAGAGTTGGTGACAGAATCTTTCAGATGGGATAATGCAGCCATGTTAATGGCCCTGCTGCTGCAGTTTGATATTATTCCTTGTCAAAAAAGGCTTCCTCGTTTGCAACTCCAAAGCAACCAGCAAAGCTTTGTCTACATTCCAGCATGGGATGAAGGCTCTTAAGGTTAAATGTTCTCCTTTCACTGTAGAAAAGGAGTAGTGGAGCTACTTCCTCAGCACACACAAAGTTTTAATGTTTAGACCGTGTTTCTTTATACATGGAAGTAAAGATATATTGCTGTGCTATCCAGATGAATTGCTGCTACCGTGAATGTCAGTCTTCCCATTTTCCTGATGCAGTCAGTATCTCAAACTTAACTTGTGCCAACGTACATAGTTCTTAGAATCTTACAGTGCAGTGCAAACTTACTAAGTGGTTCTGAGTAAATGCCTCAAAATCCTTGCTTGGAAGCTTTTAGGGAAAAGGGAAGTTCATAAATGTGGATGGATTCTTGTTGGAGGTTATTTACTGATAAAATGTGTCATTTTTATATTTTATGTTGGTACAAGACAAGAATCTTTTACGTTTAGAAGTTGATGTCTTGTAACTTTACACTTGTTGCTTAGACTTTGATTTAAATTGTTACTGTTTATTCTTCCTAATTTTCTATTGTATTATGTGGTTGTCTTTGCCCATTTGCTGTTACGCATTTCTGTGTAATTAGGATGTTGTAATTCTGTTTCTTGGTCTGTGAGCTTGAGTTAATGATATTTTCTCAGAAAGCACGATATAAAACATTGTTAATGGGTTGGCCAAATTGATAGGGAGGAGTAAAACTTGAGCATTTTTTTTCCCCCAAAACTATTAATTATAAAAAAATAATTTTGAAATACTTACATTTATTTTTATGGTTGTTCCTCTCTGTTCTTGTTGTATGGCTGATTAACTGCATTCAAAATCATTATTTGCTGCTTGTATAAGTGACAGAGCTTTTTTGGAAGTGTGAATTAATAAAAATTAATGGTGTCTGTGCTGGCTTTTTTAGGTTCTTTGAGCACTCGTTAAGCACTTTGAACAGTGTGAATTGGCAAGCATGTACTGTGTGCACTTATTTCTCATATTCATTCTAATTTTCATTCATGATTAGTTTTATCTCCTCCTGCTCCCCTGTCTTGATTCTGCAAATTCACAATATTGATTTTTGTGATGCCACAATTTGGTACAGTGTCCCTAGATTTTACCTCATCATCAATGTGGCTGTTCTTGGTCAGGACTCTAAAAGCTGCTTTTCTGAAGCACATTACACCTCTGTCAGTCTTCTCCTAAGGAAGGAGCTGATTGTGTCACTGCTTGGAGGCCAAGTTAACACTGTGAAGGGTCCGTGTATATGAAGGGCTGTCTTTAGAGGAATTGGATAGGATTTCAACTAAGTGTAAGTCTTCTGTCCTTGAATGAATGTCCATGAATATACAAATCTTCTATTCATGGGGAATGTCTCTCAGCTTGAGTGATGAGACACTTTTTCTGTTATTATTTTTCTTTATATTTGTTTGTTTTTCAGGATGATACTTGCCCTGACTTTTACATGTCCATAAATTTATGTCTTTTTGTGTGTAGGAGTTTTTTCAGGTCTTACCTCTGTAATGCATAGACAAAGTGGAAACTTTGTTAATGTACAGTGTGCAGGAAATAATAAATTGTTGGAAGTGAGGAAGGCCTTTGAAATAAGGTGACATGTTGAAGTTTCCTTTTAAAAATTTTGGTGAAACAGTCAAACTCCTAAATTCAATACATGTCAAATAAGAGACTAGATAATGATGCTTTCAGCTGAATTTTATTCATTTAAGTGTTTTCCTTTCTTGCTAGGAGTTCAGTAATTGTGGCTTATAGTGCTCTTGTGAGGAAATGTGAGAAATAACTGCCTTTGAGACACTGGGACTGTTTCATTGTCTAGGAAACAGTGTGGCCAAAGTATTTGTGTCGCATCCAGTGGTAACCTCATAGCACTTTTCAAACTGAAGGACTGTACCTAAGTGGTGGCATGGGTTTCTGCCATCTGATGGTTTAGTATTGGGCTCTAGATGTAAAGCAAGAAGTGCCAGGAGCAAGCGAGTCAGATTGACATTTATACAATGTAGGCAGCCTTCTGATAATGCTTTATAACTCAGCTCAGTTTGTTTTACTGCTTGCATTTCTTGCTATTACTTCATTTTTCCTTCAGAATCTTTTCTTAAAACTTTGAATGAGAAATCTCTCTGAAGGGAAATACTGATTTTTTTTTTTTTTTTTCTATTGACTAGAAGGAGATTTGTTGCTTCAAACTTAAGCTGTTATGTTACTTTTGCAGAGCTTTTCTGATCTATCAAATGATTGTTTTGCAATTTGCTTAGATCTTCATTTTATATATCTGCATATGATAGTAGTTGCCAGTGTAAAGAATGAGTTGAGAGAATTGCTTTAAAATACATTCTTTATTAATGCTTGCTTGTATAACCATTTTGTGAATAACAAATCAGTTACTCTTTAAAAGGTCGCAGGCAGAAAATCATGCGTCAGTGTTTGGCACTCTCAGTACTGAAATAACTTTACACAATGAAGAATTTTGAAATTATGAACATAAACCTTGCCTTCAATTACTTCACCCCAAAAGCAGAATGGTTCAGGTGGCACCCTCCCCAGTCTTGAATGGATAATAATTATGGACAGTCTGCATGGATAAAAAAGAGGTACACTAATGAGGATTTTTATCACTAAGTAGTTGCCCTCTGGCAACTTACCTGTTGATCCTGAATGAAACCTTGCTGAATGCAAAATACTGTCTTTCAGGCATTTGTTTATTGTGTGATTATTGGTCATGGAGACAAGAAGTCATAAATAATCTTCATTGTATTAATTTTGGTAATGTATTTACAAACATTTGAAGTTTGATTTTGAGATAATGTTTTGTTTTTAAAGGATACCAAATAAAACTATGTTCTTAAACTATATTCTTAAAGTAACTTTTGATAAAATTTGGATGGACATAGCTTCCTAATTTTCTCTTATGTGCTTAATATATTAAAATAATTAAAAGGAATATTCCAAGCTTAGTAACATTTCACTGTCCTCTGTGTTAGACAATGAATTGATTGCAATGATTTTAAATTATGATAAACCTCTAGCCTAGTTTCATTCTGTAAAGCACTGTTTTATACTATATACCTTCTGAATAAAGGCTTAAATATTTGCAAGTGTTACAGAAAAATCTAGAATACTTTGCTTGGTCCAGTGTAAGGCCCTTGTTTTTACAAGGTATTACAGTGGAGAGTACTCCAGGGAGGTAAAAGGTGGGATCAGAAGCACAGAGAGTACAAACCTACCTGTTTGTTAGGCCATTGGAAAAACCCAGATTTCTGTATGAGAGTTGGGCAGTGATGCTGCCATATGTACTATGTTAATCTCAAGGGGCCTTTCCTGAGGACCTAGTCTCATAAGAATCATTCCAGAAAAAGACATTTGACCAAGGTAACTCTCAGATTTGATAAGCTGCAGTAAGCTGATTGAACAGAAAATGATTTTATGAAGGATATGGCTGTGCATTATAGTAGTGGAGTTTTAAATTGAATTACGATTGTTTTAGGTTGCATAATAGATATTAAGATTAGATCAACAGCTGTACATCAGATTGGTTTGGCTTCTGTCCAAATAAGTTCGTTTCATAGGTCTTGACTGATGATTTTGAACAACTTTTTTTCAGTTTCAGGAAATTGAATTTCTGGGAAAATATGTGCCTTCTTGATTATGTTGCTCAATGCTAATATCAGTATGGGTTTGAAGGGTAAATGCTGCTAAAAGAAAAACATTGATTTCTCCTCTGTTGTGAAGAATAGTAGAATTTTAAGGCCCTGTTTCTGTGTGTAGGAAAATGGTACATAGCCTAAAGAATCAGACTGTGTACATCCAGGACTTTGGATAATGAAAGCTTTCCTGTGTAAAGGCCACAGGGGAAGAATTGGCTCTTTGGAAGGCTTTGTTAATGAGTACATATGTGCTGAAAGATAATAAATGATAGCCTTTTTGATGGGGTTAGAGGAAATATCCAGATGAAAGCTTTTATGTTATAAAACAGATGCATCAGGTTAGTTCTTTAGCTGGCATAATTTGACATATTGATGACATGATTACACTAGCTAATGACCTGGAGATTATTCAGGGGTTTGCTGCTGTCTCTTTCAGGAAAAAATGAAGAGGAAGTCAGAGACCACTTAATTAGAAAATGTAAAACACTGAGCAAAAAGAAGGATAATGTAGTTAAAATATGAAGATGAAATAATAACATTTTAACTATACTGCCTTGGAAGATAACATCCTTTCAGTGTAGTGGAGGAAACCACATGCCTGCTGCCTGAGACTGCAGCATGGAGATGTATGGGAATCTTACCATACACCACTCTACTGGTCTCTTATCTATTCTAGTGTGACAAATAATTCTGCTCAGCTTGTCAGCTGTGACAGCTGAGACTTTTTGCTTAGATGCCTTGACAGTGCTTGTATTAAGCAGCCAGGGCCATACACTCCATTAAGTTTTTGTAAAATGAACTGTCTGCTACTTGCTGTCTCACTGATACTGGCAGTACTTGTGAGCTATAATCCTCTTCAGCCGCAGGCTGCCTGAGCCACTGCCTTCAGCCACCTGACAGGTAGTGAGTCAGGACTTTGTCATTGTAGTCTTTGGGGCACAATATTTCCTTAGACAATTTTTTTCAGAGCTTTGTAACTTAGTGACCTACTCTAGGTAGTCCTGCTCTGGCAGGGAGGTTGGACTTAGATGACCTTTTGAGGTCCCTTCCAACCCCTAAGATTCCATGATTCTGTAATGATTAAAGTTTGTGCATCCTGTGTTAAATCTTGTCATGGAACTTCTTAGCGCAGGAGAACATACATTCTTTTTCTACATCTGGTTTAGCACTTCCCCCATCCTTCATTCAGTGATGGTGAAATGGAACTTGGCAGACTTACAGTATAATATGTGAGTTATAACATGCATCTTAGGCCAGATATATGTTTGTGTTCTTAAAACGTTAAGAACTGATGGAACCAATTTATTTAATACGCTATGTGTGGAAAAAAACACAAAGTGAATATTAATAGAGAGAGTCTTGGGGAAGTCTGGGAGAATATGAAGAGCCATAGGCCAACAACTGGCTTAATGAAAGGAAATGTGCACTGAAAAGGTGGATTAAGCCATTGAAGATGGGATTATAATGTGATGAGTTGCAGCTGTTTCAGGAGGACTAATGCTGAAGCTGAGCTTGATTCTTGAAAGCCTCCCAGAGGTTAGCAAAAGGGAAACTAAACTTCTCAGCTAAAGTCATGGATGAGTTTCGTTTCAGCCTACGTATGTCACCTAGATGCCCTGTATGTGGGGGCAGGCTCTGCTTTGTTTCTCATTCTGGTATGTATTCTTGTAGCCCCTGGAATATTTGGGTTTTTGTAATAAGTACAACTTCTTACATCAACAGTATTATATGACATGAAAATTGTTACAACTACATGCATGTACTATCAAAGGGCTATGTTGCCCTGGCAGTACTGGTGTAATTATAATGTGCCGTTAATTGTTCTAGACAGTAAAGGCTGTGCTTTGGGTAATGGCAACAACAGGTGTAAGTTTGATATATAACCATAATTGCAAGAAACTCGCTTCACCCACAACTGTTTGTTTTGGGGCATGAGTCATGAAGATGGAGAGTGAACAAAGATCCCTCTTGAGTATTAATTTGTAGTCAATTATCCTTTCCGTACTTGATGCCCTTTTTCTTCCATTGCCTTTAATGTGTCTATTTGTATGACTGTGGTGGTGTGAGTTAGGTTTTGATCTTTGCTTTCTGCAGAAGTAACTTCTGATGCTAAATTTTCAATAATCTGTGTTTGTTCACACTGAGATATTTGTATGCTAGTATGTCTTGAAAGCATATTTTCCTAACAAGCCTTGATAATTGAAATACTGGCATACCTGTGCAAGGTACAGGCCTACATCTGCATAATTAGAACTGGGATTAGTTAAAAAAAAAGATGCTTTCAAACTTGGATTTCAAACTGTGAAATGAAAAGGTTTGAATTTCTTACCTTTGACAGGGAATGAATTTCAACAGTAGTATGATATTCTGAGCTTGACAACAGAGATGTTCAAGTGCTTCATTATAATTGGAGCCAGTGCTTCCCTGTTGAGTGTGTAATTGGACTGTTTCAAAAGCATTCTTTTTTTTGCTATATTCTTAAATATAAATAAATATTACCCTAGTAATGAAGGCTGTGTGTCTGTGGTAAAGGTCTTTGTGATCAAAGCAAGAAAACTACTGCAGTTGACTACGTCCAGCCTGCCTTACATATCCACTCAGAAATCATTTACCATGTCCCAAAGAAATATTTAAGATTGCCCTAAATGCTGGAATTTAAGGAGATCATGCATTACATGAGAGAGAGTTTTATTTACCTTTTCTAACCTTCCAAGTTCATGTTTTAAACTTTGCTAGCATGAATCTGAGATATACTGAGAAAGTACTATAAAAAATCACACAACTCCATGAAATGGAGTCTAAAGAAAAGAGACTCATTATTGTGACAAAATTGCTGGAATATTGAAAAGTTGATAACTCTTTCCCATTGGCATAAATTGAGTTTCAAAAAAAAATAAATTAATTGGAAAACTCAGCAAACAAGATCTAAAGTAGAAAGAAGTGTGATTGTTTTAATTGACAGTCTCTCTGTAACCTTGTAGTCTCATAAATTAACTGTTTTTAAGTACTAATGACCTGGCAAAGACAGATGTTGTATCCAGCTGTTAAATGTTTTTTTAATGCTTCCCTTTTTATAGAGACTGTTAATTCCTGAGTAAAGCCTAAAACCATTTGAGGAAAAAAATTTCTAATCTAGTTCTCAGATGACTAACAAGAGCAATGAGATGTTCATGCTGCTTTTGTGTACTATCATATTAACTACTAATTTCATAGCTAGTTCTAATATGTTTCAGAGTGGAGGGAGACAGCAGTTTTCATCCCATATGCCTTGGCCATCCTTAGTCTGACTATAGGAATTATAATGCTCCGTTGCCCACTGAGCCAAGACCTTGCACAGCATTGACAGGAGTTGTATGCATACGGGTAGGGAAGGAGGAAAGAATGATAATGACTGGGGAAACCCATAGCCTTGCTTTCTTAGGTTCCCTGGTAGAAGAAGTGGACATTGTGTGGTCTCTTGCAGAAACTGAGTTGAACTGCTTGCAAGGTGACAGAACATTCTCACCATGTTCATAAGCTTTTCATGATATTCCGGAGCTGTAGATGAGAGGCAGATCATGGCAATATGCTTCTTGGGAGATGAACTATGATGAGTGATGAATTTTAAGAATATTTGTATTTATTTGTGACTAATATAGGTGAGGTAGTTAAGAGTAAAACAATTTCCAAGCATTTGGAGGAATAGTGTCTTGTCAACTAATGTGTGTTGGTGAGACTTCTGATAGCCATCAACTGGGGTATGCAATAGGCCACCATAGGATCTCAGGGAGTTGTTTCCTCCATCTCCCAAATGTTTGCATTGCAAGGTGCATCACACTATTAAACTGATCTGTTACTAATGGCCTGACAAAAAAAAAAAAGCTACAGGTCTTCGCTCTTAAGTTTAGCCTGTGATGGACTGCAGTCACAGCACATTCTGAGTCTTTATTTCAGTCCCGCTTAGTTTTGTAACTCTCTTTTAAGTACACTGTAAAAACTTTGCCACTAATAAACCCAAAGGTGTGTTTTTTACTCTGCATTTGTCTCTTACTGGTTTCATCACATCCTAGCGTCACATTGTACGTTTGACATATTTTCATAATTCTCACAGTTGGGTATTTTAGTTCATGTTGTCTTTTATACTCCTCCTAACTGTGTCAGAAAACAGTCATAAAAATGATTTATTTTTTGCTCCATATGGAAGTTCTTGTGTATTTAGAAAGATTAAATGAGGGTTTTTAGCGCTGACTTCATTAGGTATGATCCTGTTCTTATTCCAATTGTAGCTGGCAGAAACAGTAAAATAGCATCAGAGGTTTTTTTAATATGTATGTGAAATTGTTATTTGTTTTGTGATTACAGTGAATTTAAAAGCAGGAAAAAAGCCATTATTAGACAAGAAAACAAAACATTTCAATTTTAAAAAAACTTTTATATCGTGGGGAGCGTTTGGAATGGTACCATGTCAAATATTTATCTGTCTCTTCCAGACTAAGTGTTGTGTGAAGTAAGAAAGAAAGAGCAACTAGAGCACTAGAAAACAGTTCTTACCACATTATACATCTGTCATTCTTATAGGGGGGAAAAAAATGTGCTCTGCATTGCTTGAGGCCGCTGGGAGTAGGATGGAGACTAGTTCTGTTGTGGGAACAAGTCATTTTGCCCTTCCTGTAACAGGTCAGTGTTTTTGCAGCTGTTTTTTTTTTTTCAGCTTGAATATACTGCACTTACGTGGCTGTAACTAGAAGCTCGATGGTTGTCAGTAGTACAGTTCTATATTTGTCACTCCTGAGGACATGTGGAGGAGGACTGAGCAGAGAAGTTTCTTCACTGAGAAGGGCTCTCTGAAGCATCCTCATGGATGGCAGTGGTCTGTTTTGGTTTTGACTGGAGAAGCGTATGTCTGCCTGCTGAACGGAACAAATCAGGCTCTTCTGTGTTTGAGAACAGAAGAGATTGGATAATAAGGACCTTGGTCATTAGGCCATGAAATTAATTCTTGTCTGAGTAGCATGACTGAAATCACAAAGCAACAGACTTCTGTCACCAAATTCAACGTGGCTACTGACTCGACATGTTTCTGGTAGTCTGTAGAGTCTAGAAAGTTTTGTGATTATCTGAGCTCTGCAAGTGATGTATCTGGCTTCTGTACAGGTACTTGGACAGCTGACATAAATGCTGATGTGGTCTTCAGATCAGAGTCCTGTAAGAAAAGCTTCATAGTCCTCCTGCTAGTGTCAATTGAAGTCTCTTAACCTCTTCCTGACCTGGAATTTTCACCTGCAACTTGATTCAAGAAATAAATGAAAGAATACAAATGCAGCTGTC
This sequence comes from Colius striatus, assembly GCF_028858725.1. Taxonomy (NCBI): domain Eukaryota; kingdom Metazoa; phylum Chordata; class Aves; order Coliiformes; family Coliidae; genus Colius; species Colius striatus. Next base: position 17,661,485 of record NC_084770.1, on the reverse strand, counting down.
TGAAAACAAGAAATGCAGCCTGGTTCTCACAGTTCATATGTTGGGTTAATTAATTTGACAGTTTCCTTGAACTTATGTCACCGATCAAAATAATATTGTTGTTATCCGTGTTGGTTGTTTCCATCAAGCTTATTTTTTTTTATCAGGCAGTTCAACTCCTTTTGTCTGAAAGTTCTTGACACAGTTGCATTCAGGATTGCTTCTGCAAACTGTTTAAGATCAATGACCTGTTGATCCAGGAATAAGGTGAAAAAATCTGTCTTTCTATATTGAAGAATAAATTTTGATAAAATGGAATATGCATTAATGATTGATATCAAAAGCTGTCAGCTTCAGGCAGACTTCTGAGCTACATCTGCCCCTCTTATCAACTACAATAAAGGATTTATGGATTTACTTAAAAGGGGATTTTATTCAATAAGTTAGTTGTTTGTGCAGTTGATGTGCTTTAAGTTAGAGGAGAGTAGGCTTCTAAAGTGCTGTACTAAACATGACTGAATCATAGGTTGTCTGTCTGAAATACTTGCTTTGAATTTTTTTCCCCAGTGACATTAATCTGGTTTTAAGCATGTGAAACTTCTGTGAAATTGCAGCAATTTTATTTAATTTTGTTGAATAAAGTCTCGTATCAGGAGGGAACCAGGAGGCTGTGGATGCTTTTTGGTCATGATATTAACTTGCATTTAACTTCAATGAGAAAAGCTCTTAAGCAGTTCTTTAATTTCAAGCACAATAATCCTTGTGGTTGTCAGTGAAACTATTCATCTTAATGTTCAGTACACCCTGAGTGCTGTTTGTGAGGGACTGTGTAATACTCAGTTCTGTACAGTTTCAGATATTTCTTGTCACATCTATAATTGGATATTAAAAATAGAATGTCTGATACATAACAGGCTGGTAAACTTAGGTGAGTAACTAATTGTCAAAGGACCCAGCAAACTGCTGTGAAAGTTAATGTTAAAAATGGGGAGATTGGAAGGTTTTTATTGTGACTTCTCAAAATACTCTATTTTGCTAGATCTTGATCTCTCTTGATCCAATGAGCTTGTATTAATTTCATGGACCTCTATCTCTGCATTTGTGAAAAGCAAGGGTAATCATTTACTGTCTAGGCATTCAGCCTCCCCTCCATCCCTGGAAAGGTTATGGAACAACTTATCCTGGGTGCTATCTCCTGGCATTTAAAGGACAAGAAGGTCATTAGGAGCAGTTCACATGGTTTTACCAAAGGGAAGTCACATTTGACCAACCTAATAGCCTTTTATGAAGATGTAACCAGGTGGATAGATAGTGGTAGTGCAGCGCATGTGGTTCATCTTGATTTCAGGAAAGCATTTGACACCGTCTCCCACAGCATCCTCATGACAAAACTGAGAAAGTGTGAGCTTGGATGATCAGGTAAGTGGATTGTTAACCAATTGAAGGAGAGAAGGCAGAGAGTTGTGATCAATGGGGCCTAGTCTAATTGGAGGCCTGTGTCTAGTGGAGTCCCTCGGGGGTTCTAGTCCAACTCCCCTGCCAGTGCAGGACCTCCTAGAATAGGTCACACAGGAACTTATCCAGGTGTGTTTGGAATGTCTCCATAGAAGGAGACTCCATAACTCATCTGGGCAACCTGTTCCAGTGCTCCCTCACCCTCACAGTGAAGAAGTTTTTCCTTATGTTTCTTTGGAACATCTTATGTTCTAGCTTGTTCCCATTGCCCCTTTGATTCTGTGAAAAATCCCAGGCATGTAAATATGCATAGCCTGTATAGGTTTGTCGAGAAACAGAAGTGAGAACAGCGATTTTCTGCATGGCATTGGGATGATACACGTTAGCTAGGGGGTTCCACTTCAAATGGAATTAATCTTGGTCATTCCTTCAAACCAGCTTTCCTTGTTTATTAAAAAGCAGACTTTTCTGCTTGTTGATTTATCAGGGTTTGGAGGCTGAGGCTGAATGTTATATGGGTATGGAAGTATAAGCCTAGAAGTTGAATCACTACCTTGTGAAATTGTAGGAAAAAGATTGACTTTACCTATTCCTGGGATTCTAAAGTTTAAGCTTAAAAAAAGAACAACACCCTTCCAACCTACAAAAAAAAAAAAAAACAGTCTTTGATTTGAACAGAATGTTTCAGACAAACAGGATACTATTCAGCCATTCCTAGTTTTGGTATTTGTTAGGGTTTTTCCAACATTAGTTTCATGGAACTTACAAAAATAACTTTGTCTGCAAAAGAAAATATTCTTAAAAAAACCCAAAACCTCAAGTAAACCAAATCAATTTTGGTAAGAGTGGAAGGGTAGAACTGAGTGTTTCTCAAGCAATGACTGTAAGCTTTGGCTATGTCCAGTGTAGGGCTGCTTCCAAATAAAAACAGTTTACCTTCACAGTAATACCTGTTTGAACCTGTTTACATCCTCAAGGAGGTTTTAGTTGTGGTGATGGTATTGAAGCCCCTCTGCATCACATTGCTGCTGTGCAGTTCTCTGGAGGAGAACATTGAAATTAAAGGTATAATACTAATTTTACTGAGGAACTACATGTTGAAAGGCATCAGATAGAATTTATGTTGGAGCAACTGCCAGTGAAAACAGCAATTAATCAAGACCTTTGCACACTCTTTAAATTTTGATCTCTATTAGAATTCTGTGAATATGATAATAGGTGTATTCTTCTGATTAATGACTAGCCTGAGCCAAAACACTTGTACAATTGATTGATCAGATTCAGTTACTGTTGATGATTGACTTACTGTCCAACATAATAAAATATTGCTTTTTATTTTCTATTCAAGGACTTTATATTTTCAGAACTTCTGAGATTTGAAGGGCTTTAGAGAGGTGTGAATGATTTTGCATGCCTTAGTGACCAGAGAACATTTTAAAGAGGGGAAAAAATCTGAAGACTTGGTCCACCAAAAAGCTTATCACATACATATTGATATACATGTAAATATACTGTACATGCATACTACTAACACCATGTATTTTTATACACATTACAAAAAAACAGCAGTATTTCTTCACAGCAATTTGCCACTATTATGTATATCATGCTTTATAAGGGTTACCCCTGGCTCTGTGTTTAGTTTGTTGTTGGTGTGAAGTTGACATTTAGCCATCATAAAACACTTCTGTCCTTTTCAGAATGCATTTCCAGTGTGCAGTTTGCCTGTACCTCTTCCTTTCTCTTACTTGAATGCCTGTAATACTAATTTGTGAAGTTTTTCATTAAGGTTTCTGACTTGTTCAGCGTTTGGTCAATAAATGCCATAAGTCATATGTCAAAAGATTCTCGCAAGCACCCCTGGAGTGTTTAAGTTGATTGGACTCTGGCAGTGATTATAATTGCAGTGGGAATGACAGGCACTGTGCTCTGCTGACCCCTCTCTGTGGTTTCTGTAAAAGATTGGACATTCTAGACAAGTTTTTTGTCTCCTGCAATTTTTTTCACATCTTTAAAGCTATTTCAGTCATCTTATTTTTGAACAACTGAATGTCAGTCCACTGCTATACCGTCCTTCAAAAATAAAACCAACAAAAACCCCAATGATGAAGAACATTAGGGTGCAAATACACAGCCAGATGAATGATGTGGGCGTACGTGATTCTTCCTGCTCTCTGGAGCTCCTTATCTAACTGCAGCATGCTCATGGAGATTGTGCTGCTGACTCCAGTGGGAATAAAATTAGTGTTTATAGCCCTATGTGGCAAAGCTTTCTCTTTTAGTGCAGCTCATGTTTGAATGAGCTTCTGACATTCCTGATTCTCAGCAGAGCATTAGACCAAAAGGTTGATTACTACTACCATAAACCACTCAATGTATATACTCTTCTTTTATTTGAGGTCTCCCCTTTTCCTTTCAGAGGAACCAAATGAAATGTAATCCATTACCACGTAAAACTTTTTTTTCCCCCAGTTTCCTGTTTGAATTAGTTTTTCTGTATTAATTTTCACTTTAGCTGTCTCTTTGATGCAGTAATTGAGTCTGCTTCAGAGTGAAGGGAAAAAAAGAAGAATTGAAGAATGTGTTCCAGAGATTTAAAAAGAAGCCATTTAAAAAATTGCATTATTTAACACATTTCTGGATGATTCCTGGTAGTGGTTTTGACTCTTTTACATATTCTGCATAGTGTTGCTGCCTCAAAGATGACAATATCTAGAAGACTTTGTGATAATGTAAAGGGAGAAGACTGTGGTATTTGTTTTTACAGGATGACATCTATCCGTAGTACTGGTCTTGCTGGACTTCAGTAACTTATCTCCTGTGAGCTTTAATGCAAGTCATGTTAGTTTATGATCTGCAGTCAACTGGTATATAACTCTAAGTGCCTGACTAGTAGAACATTTTAACATAATAGAACGTGATACTGTAGAGTGCAAGTAGTCCATAGATTTCTTTGGATGAGGCTGACTGAAAATTTCAGAGCAGATAAGGAGGGGCTTATGGTGAGCACTGTCACCTCTGTTTGTGCAAAGTGTAACCAGTCCAGGATCTCTGTGAGACCAAGACGGTTCACACCTCAGGTAACTATGAAAGGATCTGTTTAACTTAGATTTTGCAAGCCATCACAAGCCATCAGCTGGTAACATCAGGGTGTCAGAAAACACCAGAGACTCTTCATGTCTCTGTGTTCGAGGCAGAAGTGACTTTTTTTGTTTTTCCTAAAAATAATTACATATTTTTTCTTCATTTTTCTAGACATAGTTGTTTATATAGTAACCTACTGGATTAAATAAAGTGTGATGGTAGTAGTAGTACTAATCGTTGTAACTGTTAGCCTAAAGAAGATATGTTTAGCCTTGTCTCATGAGTGTACTACTAATAGGATAATATTATTTAAGGTTGTCAGGAAAATCAATATTGAAATATGCTTGCCCTTGTTATTATTATCATCATGTGAAGTAGATGCTTTCTCATTGGTAGTGTAAGGAGATCCATGACAAAAGAAAAATCCTGACTTGCAGGGAAGAGTGCTGTAGAGTACTATGTCTGTCCTGAAAGACTAAGCAATGGGGAATAAAGAAAACCCCAAACCCTGAATAATTGGATGTGGTGTTTGAGGATACAGGAATAGGAAAAGGAGAAGTGAAGAAGACATTTGGCAGGGACACTGTGACATTGATTTTCATAGTTTTCTAGTTGTAGATGAATGAAATGCTGTATTTTGTTCACTAGGCATGCTGCTCTGTGCTCTGACAGCTTGTTAGATGCTCATTATGGTAGGTGGTAGGAGGAGGGCTGAAAGCTCAGGATTTAGCAAGGAAGGTGCTAGGGTACATGAGACTCTATTCTGTTGCTCCCTTCAAAGTTTTAGAGTAGCATCAATTTATTGTCTCACTGGACTGAATCATCTGGTGTTAGATATGCTAACTAATGCAAATTCTAACTGTGATAGATAACTGGAACCAGAAATATCTCCCAAGTCTCCCTTCTGCCACTTATAAGCTTAAGGTGTAAAAATTTATGGCTGACTTGCCCAGCTTGTGCCATTGTGGAGCATTCAATTATGGATCTGTGAGACTAGCTTGGTATTTTTAATTTTCCAAACTTCCATGCAGTTATTCATTTCAGGACAGATTCAAAGTGTAATGTTCTGGACATTGTGTGTCCCTTCTCTCTTAAACACCGTTGAACTGCTGAAGAGAAGCCTCAAGGGGAATAAAAAAATAACTGAGCTGAATCAGATCACCGAGACTTTGTGACATGCTGCCACCTGTTCACAGGGATGATGAGGACTTTGGGTAATGCCTGCTTATTTAATGAACATTATTTTCTGTATGGTCATCAAAACAACTGTTATTTTTTGTGCTACAGTAGTTCAGTGGTTTTTGCATGTATTGAAGTTCATTTGAATTTGTGATGATCTGTTGGAGAACTTCAGCATCACACTACTGTTGGCCTTCTAACCTCTAAGCAGCTCGATGGCTACTTGACTTTCTTCTGCTTCTTGCATGGGGTTGTAATAGCCAGATGTGCTTAGTTGGGCAGTAAGAGGATAGGACTAGCACTGAAAGAAAATTTAGCCCATTGTTAGGTAGGTTGAACACTGTCCCACTTGAACCACGCACGTTGTTATTTCTGAATATCTTTCTTAGGATCCTCAGTTTATGTAATATGTCATATACAGTATAAACACTCCCTTTATCTTTATCCCACTTATGCTACTAAAACTGTAACTGGTTTTGCTGCTATAGGTAATTGTTAACTTACAGCATTTTTGGTACTATTTCTTACAGGGAAGAAAATGGATGAAGTACTACCAGGTTTGCTTTGGCTCTCTAGGAAAACCAAGCAAAAGCTGTAGGGAGAAAACCAGCTTTGTTTTTTGGGGGATGACAATTTCTTGCCCACAGGAGTTACTGTCTCAGGACCTACTTGAAGTTCAAGTTGCTACTGCTGTATTCAGGAGATGTGTTCCAGGCAGAGGTTGAGGAGATCTGGTGTTGGACCACTTGCTTTGCATCTGGTAGGCAGATGTGGGACCCAAGTGAGAGAAGATGTAACTGCCGTTTGTTGCAGCCAAAAGAGAGCCTTTTCCACTTAATACGTGGAACTGAGAGAGTTACTGGGTTTATATTTTCATAGCAGTAGCCTTTGAAATATTTGGCAAGTGCATTGAATGGAGATGCCAGCCAGTCTGCTGATGTGATGTTTACAAAAGTTTTCCTGAAGTCTCCTTTATTCAGTGTCTCACCTATATACATTTCTCAGTATTTTGCAGGCAGGACATGCAGTTTGAAAGCCTGCTCTAGGCTGGAAATTCTCAAACATAGTTGATCTTGCTGCCACCCTTGAAGATAAGTCTTGTGATGTACCATGGTAGGGACAGTAGCTCATGGCTCTGCGTTACATCTGGGAAGTTTTTGGGAGGATATGTCAGTCCCCTACACAGCTTCCTCCCCACACTTGGGGTGATGCAAGAGGCTACAGTGCTGTGCTTGGTCACACACACATCCTAGAGAGACTGTTCCAGACTCCTGTTTTTCTTGTATTTTAATACAAGTTTATGTGTTGCTAGTTGCAGATGTGTGAACAACTTCAAGGGAGTTGGTGGTGAGGGTCGTAATCCTCTCTAGGTACTCTGATAGATATGTGTTCTTTTCTGGCTAGGACTTGCTGTTGACATTTCTTTTTTTTCCTTAAATGATTATGGTATTAAGTAATACCAGTGTAAGGTAGTGTGGAAAGGTGTATCCCATATCTCTTTAAATCTGTCTCTAATCTCATCTAAAACCATATGCTTGGCAGCTTAAGAGTCATAAGTACAGGATGCAAATGTGAAACATCAGGGATGTTTACAGAGACTGCTAAGGTATGATTCATCCTGAAATAATTTTGTGGGATTCATAGCTAAGTATTAGCAGAACTCATATGAGTAACAAAGCTTGATAATGTGTGAAAGCTGTGACAAAAACGCTTGTGATGCACTTTCAGGAAATCTCAGGAAAAAAGTTTGAGGAGACTCGTGTATCAACTGTAAGAAATAAAATGCATAAACTTCTCAGTAAATGTGTTTTAAAAGTTCGTCTGCCAAAGTAAATTGACTCTTGTTTGGGAAGCACATAAACATAGGATGAATTTTAGGAGTCTGATTAAGCCTTCTGATAGAAGATAAAAATTTTCCTCTAGCAAGACTTGTTGTCTTTAGATTATTTTGTGCTTTTCTGCTACAATGTGGGTGCCGAGATGTCCCCACAGGTCATAGCACCCAGCTGAATTGTAGTGGCTCTTCATTTTGTACTGTGTACATTCATCAGGGTAGGATTTTTGGTTGTGTTAAGGTTTGAGAAATGGCTTTCTGGAGTAGCCATCTATTTTTTTTTTTTTAATGTATTTCAAAGATTCATGCATTAGAATACTTTCGTTTTCATCGATTAGAAAATACCGATTTCCTAATTCTTTAGTGGAGGCATATTATTCTTAGAGAAAAGGAAACAGTACAAACAAACAAAAAATCAGTGCTAGACAGAGTGTGCAAAAGCAAATAAAACCCATTAGAAGTAGCTGAAAAAAGGTTATGTAGATGTTGGATGTATATATTTTTTGTTGAAAATTATCCACATTTAGTACTTCAGAAGAAAGCTGAGGAGCAAAACAAAGTATAGGAAGAGTTTTGTTTTGTTTTGTTCTTTTGCCAGACTTTCTTTGAGGCCAAAGCACTTGCTGTTCTTTGCCTTACCTGTAGTATTTTGGTTAGTTGTAATATAATTTACGGCAGTGTAGGTGAATAGTTAATGGCAGGGAAAACAAGCATAAGCCAGTTACTATGGAAGCCTGTTCTCCATTCCTACTAAACTGACAGGCTTTAACTTCAGTCACGGTTTAATATATAGGATATTTTCATTACTGCTTAAGTTGACAGGTGGTCTGGAGACAGTCATCTGTTATTTAATTTCTCTCTTTTTCTAAAAATCAGATTCTGTGTTCCTGCTTAATCCTTGCTGCCTTGTATTACTTAAAAAATGCAACACACATTTAATACATTCATATATAAATAAGGGCAAGTCCATATCACTTAATAGTAGCCAAATTTGTCACCCTTGTTTGGAGTGGCACTTTGAGATGCTTATAGTAAATGTGCAAAGCAATCATGGCAATGCTTCCTTCGCCTTGAGAATTTTACTACAGTAGAACTGTGTTTTATATCACTTGAAAGTGAGGTGGGCTGATTAATTCCATGGGTTATTTTTCAAATGATGAAGTAATGTTAGTACCATTCCCAACATACTGTCAGTCCTTTCCAAAAACAAGGGGAAGGTGACAAATTTATTTTTTTGACAGAGGAAAAACCAGGTAGGACAATATATGATATGTCAAGCAGCTGTAGAATTACAGGAATAGAAAGACAAAAATAAACCTGAGAATTAAAAATATTTGCTATTTATTCCAAAGCCTGAAATTGGAGGCTGATGAGAAGCTTCTCTTACTTTGTAAAAGAAAGTCTGACTTGCATCAACTGTCTCTATGTCGTGTGTTATTTTCCCCATGTTACCATTGCTGCTAATCTTTCCTGTCAATGCTTTCCCAGCTCTCTTAAATCTCATGTTTTTTCTAGGCTTGCATGAGCCGAGAAGTATGAGACTGATATCCTTCTCCCTGAGGTACACTTCTGACTGTTTGCTTCTGCTAGAGGGTAGAGGTTAGAGATGGAGCTTGCTTAATCTATTTACTTGAAGTTTTTCTTTTGAGATCATTAGTGCTTGGGCTTACTGAAAGTATGAATCCCAAACTTCCTTTAAAATATAAGCCAGCAATTAGGGATAAGTAGTGGTTAACTACTTAATGCTATTTTCATTCTGTAGTTGGTGGAAACCTGTAAGACTTAATGTTTATGACATGAATTTCCAGTTTCTTTTATGGGTAAACTTTCTATACAAGCAGCAGATTATAAAAACATACATTTTAAAAAGTGGTGAAATGGTTTTAAATGGGTGTTAAAACATTTCTTTTTTGGAAATGAACTGTCCTTATGTGCTTATCAAGGCTTTTGCAAGTTGAGACGGATACTTGATTCTTCAGACTCTTTCTCTGCAAAATAGCTAAGCAAGCTTTTATTCAAATGGAAAGATTGCTATTGAAATCTATTTAAAGATAAATTGCAGAACTCAGTCTGACATGCTTGCTGTTTTTTCTAGGAGTGTTTTCTCTTCTTAGGAGTGTGCTACAGAGGCGCACACGAAGAGAAGAGGTGGTAAAGGAAATGGGAATCTAAACCTCAGTGCCACCTTGTTAGCTGAAGCAGAAAAATAACCCCCCTAATTTTAATCCTTCTTTCTAGATTTTTTTTCACCCCTAAAGCCAGAGTTTCAACACAGGAATCCAAACTGAGCAATGTAGGTGACAGAGACATCAGGTTGGGAAGTTAGCAGTGAAGCAAACAGACCTTTTCACGTATCGTACTCTTCTGTGCTTGCTATTCTTTAAAAAACTCAATAATTTAAAAGCTTCATTTTCTCAACATCCGAGGTTCAGCTAGTTTGGTGTTTGAATTTTTTTCCTGAGAATGCCCAGTTCTTACCAGTTTATGTATTCAGCCCAAGTTTTTGGAAGGAGTGTAAGCAGAAACAGAACTTCAAGGGGGTTTACAAGTGCTCACACTATTTGCTTTACAGATGGACAAAGAAGAATGTGATACGTTGGTGAATGAGTCTTGAATTTTGGAATTAGTTGTAAAGATGTTAGAACATGTTTAGGCCAAGTCACGCTATACACAAGATGGACTAACTTAGTAGCGTGAATGTTCTTTCTGATAGCTCCACTAAGTTCAGCATCTTTGAATTATTTATAACTGTCTCCTTGAAGTGTTGAGGGCTCTGGCTCAATTAGATTACCTTTTAGCAGTAACAACTCTCTGGAACAGTACAAACAGACGTGTCTGGCTGCTGTGGAGTAAATAAGAAAGTAAATAAAGTCAGTAGTGTTTTCCTGCAATTTTCTTTAACTACTTTACTTTTGAAATAAAATGAGGATGTGGTGAAAAATATCCCAGCCCAAAATCTGTGATGACTTTTTGCCCTAAAATGTGAAAAGGGAATATTAAGGTATGGAAAGATCTGTTATTTACAAAGGATTAAACAAAAAGCCCCACAACCCAAGGAGTTACAAAGTCCTTTAAGCTTCTTAATTTTCAAAAAAATCCATTTTGGTTTTAATAGGATGAAGTCATTTATAGAATTAGTTTGGGGGGAGGTTCTGAGGGGGTAGGATGTGACATTTTAAACAAGATGTTTAGAAAGACCTGCCAAGTATGATGGAAACCACAACATACTGTAATCCTGTGGTCACAGGCGAGTCCTTAAGTCCCTTTTCAATCTGTGTTACTAACTGCAGCTCTTGCAGAGCAGCATTCCTCTTCTGCATGATCTGGTTTGGTGAAAAATTATGTTTGAGTGAGTCATTTTGCTGTGGAAATATGGGACAGATGAGGTAAATTGCAGTGACTCCCTCTTGATTGCGGGTGGAGAGAGGAAAAGAACATCTCTAATATTCTTAGTGAACTATAAGTTGTAAACAAGAGTGAGTGACTCCAGAATTTTTCTGTGTGCTGAATAATCGGGGTGAGATTGAAACACAAATCAGTCTTGGTCATATGCTACTTTTCATAGCAAGGGTTGGAAGGTGAAAAGGTGATCAAGATTTTGTGCTCAGCAGTGGTGCTATATCAAGGAATGCTGAAGTATGTGTTCATTTATGCAAAATACAGCTGTACGAGTAGATACAAAATGGAAGATCTTAAATAAGAGATGCAAGTTCTTAAATGGAAGCTGGTGGTGTTGATGTGGAAGAAAAACATGGAGTTAGTAAGTAACAGAAGCTATCTACTCTAAGGGCCGTGGCTAACTGGAGAATCAGTAATGTTCTTATAGTTGTCTAATTTAGCTTTTAGCATCTGCTTCTTTCTTAATTGAGTAGATTAGCACTGATACAAATTATTATGACAATGACAGTAATTGCAGATTGATAAATTAGAGGAACAAAGATGCCGAAACTAATTTGATTGCTCCCCTAAATCATCTCAGGCTGCAGTGGTACAGAAACGTTGCCGTTTCTTCATTCTGCGGAAGTTGTTTTTCACTTTCAAGGTGCTTCTCAGTATTCTGAAATCAGCCCATTATTATCTTAGCATGACATTTGGCCTGCAGTTCCCAGCTAGGAACAAAAAAGGCTGTCATTGGTCTTCTCTGCACAAAATAGCTGGGCAGAATATTTCTGTATACAGGAACTGTTATTCTCACCTTTTGAAGAGCAATTTCTTTGATGACTCGGAGTATATTTGACCTTCAAAGTAAAAGCTGCAGGCAGTACAAATTACCACTATAGTAGTTGTGAAGAGTTTTGTATGTGTGTGTATCTTCCTTGTTAGTTTTGAGAATAATCTCTTCTAGTTTTCCGTAAACTATAGTGATCTAGTTAGTCCTATCTGAACTTGGAAATAAATTACCAATAGTGAGGAATAGATAATACTTCCTTGGAATGCTCACATAATTCTTGAAAGTCTCTTCTAAGCTGTGTAAGAGTATAAAGTTTCTTCTCTTTCCAAAGATGTACAGTGGCTGCTTAGTCTAGGAGATTGAGGGATGATCTTATTAACATTTACAAATATCTAAAGGGTGGGTGTCAGGAGGTTCGGACATCCCTTTTTTCTATAGTAGCTAGCAACAGGACAAGGGGTGATGGGATGAAGCTGGAACACAAAAAGTTCCACTTAAATATAGGAAAAAACTATTTCACTGTTCAGGTGAGGGAGCCCTGGCACAGGCTGCCCAGAGGGGTTGTGGAATCTCCTTCCTTGGAAGTTTTCAAGACCCGCCTGGACATGTTCCTATGCGACCTGATGTAGGTGGACCTGCTTCTGCGTTGGGGTTGGACTGGATGATCTCTGGAAATCCCTTCCAACCCTACCATTCTATGATTTTAGGATTATTTTTTTATTTGCATTTATTCTCCAAAAGTATAGTTGCCTCTCAAGTTGAAGCTTAAGGAAAATGTATGTGATGTGTGGATTGAAAGGTGGATGTGCCCACAAGGTGGATGTACCCTAAACCTCTACAGACCTTGCTTGTGCTTGTGTTTTTTCTGTGTTTTCACTTGGGACCTCTGCTGTCAAAAACCAGAGCTATTTCTATTAAAGGGTAACAATTTTTTATAAAAAAGAAGCCAAGGGACAAATTCCACACTAAATAGTGGTTATTTTACAATGCTTGTCCGTATTAATATCTACTACACTGCAGCACCATAGAATGGTAGGGTTGGAAGGGACCTTTAGAGATTATGTAGTCCAACCTCTCTCCAGAAGCAGGTCAACCTAGATAAAGTCTTGTATTCATAAATTCATAGTAAGGTTTCCATTTTCAATTCAAATGAAGTAATACAATTTAGTTGAGAATTGTCTTTTCTCTCTGAATACCATATATTACCCAATAATATGTTTGTGGTTAGTGATTTTGCCCAAATCAGTGAAGTTTTGTTAGATGTATATCAGAATTTTGCCCCCTAATCTATTAAGATTGGCCTCTGTCACTCGTTGTAAGATCAGGATATCTTTATCTTTTCCTGGATAGGCTGGCAAGATCTCTTCTGCTGTACAGGACTGGATTGAGGCTGTAAAACCCTGAGCAGCTGTTTGAGTATTTAAGAGGTTAGTTCTTTATAACATTTTTATACTACTTTTGAAATCCAGTACTGTGTGATATATATTGTAGTAACTTTCATGTAGTGGTGAAGGTGAACCTGGAAATTGAGACCCCATCGTTGATCTGCAGCTTCTTGCCCTTTCTGGTTGTTGCCCTTTTGCAGGAAAGACTTGCTGGTGTGGAGATTGCATTGCAACAGATGTTTTTCAGAGTAAGATTTTGTTGCTTTGTTATTAGGGCATCTGTTCTGAAGAAAAAGGGCTATTATGATATGTTTGTGTAAAGATGTTTTTGCTAGTGGTTTTTCCCACTTGGTATGTCTGTAGAGGGCTTGGACAAGTAGTTAAAAGCTGCGTTTCATGGAGCCTGTGTGAACTTCATTTAGTGTTTTCGTGCATTTTTGTACAAGGAACTGAATTAGTTCTGTGATTTGGTTCCTAGTATTCCACTCCGTGGAAACTAGAAGAGCTGGGCATCAGATTTCTGTAGTCTTCCTGGTTTTTCTTAGTCCCTAATGAATCATTTTCATGAATTATTTTTATTCCCAGTAAATTATACATAACCAGAGGACAGCAAGCACTTGTTAAGAGTTCTAGGATCATTCCCCTTGATGAGAGTCTGTTGCTCCCAAGTACTATATGTACTCCTTTCCTGATTATTAGCCTTCTATAAGATTAGGAACTTTAAGAGCAAGCAGCCATGCTAAGTTGTTTACTGCTAAATAAAAACACATGTAAGTTCTTCCCTAGTACAGAAAAATCCATTTTCATATACTTTCATCTTTGAAAAGAGAATACTCCATACAGTAAGCTCAGTTTAAAAGCTCTGAGAAATAGCAAGTGTCTTTGAAAGGCACCAAGTTAGGAGGGAAATTTGTAACCTCTAATGTAGAGGAGGAAGCAGGAGGGCTTCTTGAGAAAAGAGAACTGCTTATTTATTTAGGATTGAGTAGTTTAGTTAGAAGTGAGACAAAATGGACAAAAAAGAGGATGGTGAAATGTCTTGGAGATAAGTTGCTCAGAATAGTTTTTAAGGCTTTTGTTCTGCCTCATCTTTTTTTTTTTTTTTTCTGCTAAAACCTCATTTAACTTGTAAAACAAAAGGGTGGTATTTATAGAAGAAAAATCTCTTAACCTGAAGTCTAGTGATGTATTGGTATTTAAAGCAGTGATAATGCTGTTAGCAAGAAGCTTTAATTACACAATTATAGACCAGCAAACTTAGGCTTACCGATGTGCCGTCATGAATATCTGCTAAACTCTGAATTTAAAGGTAAGATTTACCCTCTCTTCATCTACATACTGTCAATATAAAAAAGAATGTTTCTAAAAGTGTTGTTCAGGGGATTTTGTGCTTCCCCCTACATACTACTTTGCCAGCCAGTTTTGTGTTAGACTATATGACTTGCCGCATGTTGATAAGATTTAACATCCCAAAGATGCCCTTCAAAAAACCCCTTTCTATGTGCAAGTTTTCTACCTTAAAAATGATTGTCTTTGCGGATACTGTGTGACTTTGTCCAAGGTGCACAGGGTTATCGTAGTGAATCCCAGCAGCACCTGCGAGTTGGCTTCACTCATGGGCTGTAGTTGGAACACTCCTGCCTTGCTTTGTTACCTGTGCTGAAGAAACACCGTAGTGAGGCACTCAAATTGCCTGTTTAACAGAAGAATGAGGTTTATGGTGACAGGCCAGCTTGTAAACATGGGTTTACTGTTCTGTCTTTTTCTGTGTCTATGCTAAGCCAAACCTACTTGCTATAAACTGACAGCTTTTATGAAATTGTCCACACAAATTGAATATTGTTATAGATTATTTTGGTATGGGTGTGACAGGAATGGCAATGAACATAACTGTCCTTTTTCTTCCTCATTGTATAAAGTCCATGGTACCCTCTGCTCTAGTGCACTATACTAGTTTTTTGCATGGATGATGCGGAAACATGCCTCTTATTAGTGAGAAGTGTGCACAGCAACAGAGTTAGGAATGATTAAATATGGCTCACAGCATCATCTTTGCTCACGATACAGTGATTCAGCACTTCTTCATTTTCCTAAGCAAGGAACAGGGCTGTAGCCATGTCCTAATTGCTGTCAGCCTCATTTACAGTGAGTATTTTTTGCATAGGTCCTGTGCTTGGCTCCTGTGCTTTGCTTTGCCCATCCTCTGCACTTGCAGTCTTAGTTAATCTATAGCAAGTTGACTCTCATAGGTGCTATACCCTGGAGATAGCAATTGAGTAGCATCATTCATTAAAACAAAACAAAAACCCTACATAGCCTCTGCTGCTTTTCATTTTAAAATAAGAAAATGGTCTTGGCACAGGGCATTCATTTCCTGGGGATTAATGACTGGCTGGGGTTAATGGCCCTTGGCTTCCCTGTGGGCCATCAACTCATCCCTGCTGGTCATTAATCTGCAGGAAATGCCCTGTGCCAAGATCATTATTGTTGTATTTGGGTTCCTTAGAAGCTGAATTCAGGAACCCACACTGTTCTAATGTGTGAGAGCCTGCTGGTTTTCTTACATTTAGGCCCTACATGTGATTTTTGATTTTTTTTTTTTTCTTTCCCCTGAGCTTATCTGAAGTCTCCAAACGTTTCACTTAATGGAAAGTGACTGTAACGCTTCAGGTGCTTGAGAAATATTTCACTGAGTAGCAGCCAAGGTAATGCTAAACTTTATGTGGTGAAAATAAAAGTTGTGTGTAGCAAACAGTTTTGGAAAGAGTTTTGGGGTAATCTGTGACTTTTAGCGTAGCCTAGAGCAACAAGCAGTGCCTTGTACTTGTCATGGGAACTTGAAGACATTCCTGACAGACACTGCATCTGTGCTTTCCACTGTAAGGTAGGATGGGAGCACTTATGGTCTGCATAAACTGTGAACCACTTCCTATTTTAAAGACATTTTTTGCTTTTCTGGAGAATTAAGAGTGGGAAGAAATGCATTAATTTTCCCCCTTACCACCTGCCAGCAGTGTGCAAGAAGTGAGGTTTCTGTTCACTTGGATTTCAAGTTCAGAATGCACAACTTCTTTTTTTTTTTCCTTTTTATAGATTCTATACAGAAAGTTTGTGAAGCTTTGTTATACTCTGCACCAAAATCAGTTTAGGATTGGACACAAAATTCCAGAGGGGGGAGAAAAAAAATCCTTCAAGTAAATTGCTTCAGTATTATGGCCTGGAAGTAGTGATTCATGACTATTGTCATATTCCTTTATTAAAAAAAGAACAAACCCTAAAAATAACGAACACCACCATCCAACCTCAGCTACCAGTCCTATTAAGGAACTATTGGATCATACTAAATCATATTAGAAGTAACATTATAAGGAAGTAGAGTTCATATGGCAAGTAATAAATGCAATGTTGAGGAACTCAAATGGTGATAAAATTGGTACTGTGCACACATCTAATATTCCTGGAAGACCAGTTTATTTCAGCAAATTAATGAATTTACTGAAAAGAATAAAAATCAATGTTGTGCCATTATTTTTCTTCTTAAATGCTTTTTTCTTGCTTCTTTCTTTCTCTCTCTGATTCAGACTTTTCAGACTTGTGTTTAAAGTCTCTTGTGCTTTCCTTCAGAAGGTTTGCAAATAGGTAGCCTGTGCTGTCCTCTTCCCAGTTCTCAGATGTACCGTGTTGTAATGCTGCTTTGGGTCAACAGGCAACCTTTGCAACATGCAGTCCGGACCTTGAAAAAGCCACAGTGTGGGTGAGATTTTAATGTAGTAGCAAGCTTAATAGAGACTATCACAACTGTAAAGGCCTTTTGATGGATTCAGTAGGATTTGAGCAATGAAAAGGAGAGATGTTTTGGTGAGGAAAGAAGGTTCTAGGTCAGGTCTACATGCAAACTTTTACAGATCTTTAGATTCAGTGTGGAGTTCGGATTTTTGAGGATGAAAATATATTCACAACCCAATCCTTGTGCCCACGAGTCAAGTCGTATTCCCATTATCGTAGAGGAAACACTCCGAAGTTGTTCCCTGTACTAGTGATTATAAACTGTCAGTCTGAAATTTTTACCTAGAAAATGTGATATGACAAGAAATAAGGCTTACTGATATCGTGCAAGGAAACAGTACTGTTATAGCTGCCTAGGTTGGATTTTTATTCTAGAAGGAATGGTAGTTCTTACTCTGTCTGTAACAAGGAGAAGACAGCCTGCCATGATACAAACTTGCCATGTGCTTTTTAAAAATAGATGTTTATGTTCTGCCACTTGCTGGTGAACATCATTGAACATCTGAGATGATGGAGGTAAGTCAGAAAGTTTGTGGTGGTGTTGATGCACTCGAGAGACTCTGTGAAAGCAAAATAAAACACAGAGAAAAGCAAGAGAGAAGTGACAGGGCTGCTTTTCATTTGCCTAATCTGGGAAGATATAACTGAGGGAAGACAATGTTTTTTGCTTGTGAGGAAACCTTGCTCCATTGCCACAGTATCTTTATTTTGCTTCTCATCTGGTAAAGTCATCTTTTATTGCTTTCAGTCTATAAACTTTATGGAGAAGATATCTAGTCTATGCTGCTGTCTTTTGGTTTGGTAGGCATCATTTTTCTTTGCAAACCTTTGCTTACTTCTCCAAAAGACTGGATTTTATTTCTTCAGAGGGAAGGGGAAAAAGAGGTCCTAGTAGAAAGCCATTAAAAATGTATTTCTCAACCTGTTCTTCCTTTGCACCCAGCCTTGATAGTGACTGATTAGAATGGGTTCCTGGTTCCAGGAATCCCCTTTTAGCTATACTCACCATGGCAAGGGAGACAATAGATGCATCTTTGTACATGAAGCTTGGCATGTGGCAGTGTTTTCACCTCAGCGTTACTAGTTTTCACCAAACTGCATCCTGCCTGTATCCATAGGTTCAATGAAATCCCATGAAATCCTCACCTTCATTGCTCCAGCTTTCATAGGTAAGCAAAGTCAATAGAAATTTTGCTGTACTCTTGGTCAGAGAAGCCTTCAGTAAAAAACATTGAATGCAATGGAAAGATGTGTAGCCTGCAACCTGACCTTCTGCTGTTTGTGCAGTTGCTTCTAACACTGCAAAGTAATTGTAGAAGTCATCAGTATTCAGAATGCTGATGTGTTACAAGTGTAACAAATTGCCTAAAGTATACATTGATATGTGTAAATGATAAACTATACATCAATGATAAACCAATGTCTGTATCCTTACTTGTTGGGAGATATATTTACAACTTGCTTTGTTAAATCTTTACTTTTTGTCAAATACAACTTTCAAATACTGTTTATACTGTTACATGTGTAAATGCTCTACTTCTTGAGAGTCTGGATGTGAAAAGAAAGGTGTTTGTTGCTTTTATGCTCCTTAGAATCACGGGGTTTGCAAATGGTTAAACAGCTGACATTTTTTTAGTCAGCAAAAGAAACAAGACTGAAGAGTTCCGTATGATACTTATCTTGAATAGGATTTGGTGCTATCTTTACTGTGTGGTTAGAAAACCTGTCAGAAATTGAGTAAATATTAATTAAAAAGTGTTGTGGGCTGGAGATAACATTTCAATTAAAATTAATTTTGAATGGAGACTTCTAAAGCTGTTTTTTTGGAGCTAGAGCCATCAGGATTATAATGAAGCTGTGTTAGTTAAGATTTTTCTGATGTATACGGCAGAATGACAGTATTTGATTGTTACAGACCATACTTGTTTGACCTACTGCTACTTTGTGTCTGTTTTAAGGAATCATACAAGTTCTGTTGCACTGTAATGCTTTTCTAACTGTCTTAACATTTACAGATCAGTGTGTGTACTCCAAGTCCAAAGTCAGAGCATGCAAACTGTGGAAGCAGGATAATGCCCGTATTTGATCCACTGCTTGCAGCATTCATTCCAAAGAAAGATCATCTCATTAGTACTTATGTTTGATTGTAAAATTTAATAACTAGTTCTGTACATTTCATAGCTAACTTTTAGCTACTCTTTTTTCTTTGTTTCTCCATTTCTACCTGCCAAACATTTAAATCTGTTCTATTAGTAACGAGATGGAGGCTATGATACTTATTAATTGTAGAAAAGTACCTGTCAGTAACACTTTAAAAACTTGTTAGCCAGATACTTGTCTATATACATGTGTTGCTTAGTTTTGTTGGCTTCAGCAGAAATTTATCATTCTCTTTGATATGTGGAACATCTTAGAGGAAAGAATGAAAGATTGTTAGCATTTGCAAACCCCATGATACCAGGAGAACTCAGTTTGCAATCGTAAAGAGAAACAGTCATGCCCAAGAGACATCACTACTGGACTAAGAAAAATGTTTGCCAATCAGCAATATATAATGAATAATGAACCATGTTTGTCCTCCTTGAAAGTGGGGCATTGCAATGCAAATGGTACAGCTGTTATTTTTTAATTGCAGCTGGATTAATACAATGTAATTCTTACAGCCCATTTGCAATATACCACTGGGGAATACATTTTGTTACCACTTTGGGTGTCTTTTAGTTAATAAATTTGTGCCTTTTGAGCATAAGTGTTTGGCTTCACATCCCAGATACAAGTTTATTAAAAATTGTAATAGTTCTTGGAGACTATAAAATGAAATGAAGTGCACAAAATGTGCATTTCCAGTGCTTGAGTTTGAAGCCATTTTTTTTACTTGACTAATTTCAATGTTTCCAACACTAGTAAGTATTGAATTTAAATAATTATTAAATATTTAACCAAGCAGACATATAACATTATTTTCAAGAGATGATTTGTATTTGTTGGTAGTTAAAAGATTCAGACTGGCACTGAGGGAATATGGTCTTAATATCTAATTTTTAAAACTTCAGGTTTTATGCAAAGCAATGGCAAGGCATGAACACAGAACTAATATTTCAAGTCAGAAACCAAGACAGTAGTTAAGTGATCCATTTTACAAAATAAAGCTGACATGGTCAAAACCAGTTGACAAGCTTTCTAAGGATAAAGTGGGTCTTAGAGTCTCCCATTAAAGTTGGAGGTAAATCGGTTCTTGGTCATTGGCTAATTTCCTGTGCCCTAACAGAGCAACTCGCTAACTCCATTACATAACCAGAGTAATTTGTTCCTTCCCTATGAAGTGAAGCACTAATCAAAATACTGTTTTCCATATTCTTGTTCTTGCATCTTTGCCATTTGTTTTTAAGCAGTCCTTCCCGTTCAATTAGTATGAGACATAGTGAAACAAACTGTTTTCTTACTTTGGGGATATGAGACCTTTGTTTAAATTTTCATCATTTTCAGGTTTTAAGATGGTAGTACACAAAGGTAAAAAATGAGCCACAGTGCAGGTGTTGCTTGTTGAATCTGTAAGCCAGGTAGTAGATAGTTTTATTCTCTTTCTACTCCTGCTGCTCTCTAGGAGATGCTTTTGAGCAGAGGTAAGTAAATGTTGGCATTTTGGGCTGACGAAAGTTGAAGATACTCTCCTAGAACTGGGATGACTCTAATTTTGTTAGATAAACATGTTACCTGGTGATTCCAGTCTTGTTCCTTTTACATCATGGTGATATAACTCAGTTAAATTGAGCAAATATTGCTAGAATTGAGCTTAAAAAAAAAATCACTTTTGCTTCTAGGACTTAAAGAAAATTTACTGAAAGCATCCTCGCTGTCCCCTGTGTTAAACAGAAATAACTGAAATGATTCCCACAACTTGACATCCAGATCCTGTCAACTTCAGGGGAAAGGCTGAAGAGGAGGAGACCTAGCAAAGCTGATACCCTATGATGTTCAAAGAAATTCGGTGTCAGTTTTTTTGCCAAAACATTAATTCTGCTTCTTGTTAGGGTAGGACTTAGAAACACTGGCAAGTGAAGTGTTTACAGCAACCAGGCTGACATTATGAAAGGTGCACTGTGATCTTGCAGCAGGTGTCTAGCACACGTACATGATTACAAAGAACCAACTCTGACTTTTAATCAGAGACAATATTTATTGTATTTATCTTAGTGGTGACATGGAAAAGCTGTTTTGCTATGATGTTTAGCTGTAGTTCCATTGTAATGACTTTCCATGTTTTGGATAGAATACATTCCTGTTATTTCTTCCTCCTTTCAAGGTTTTACTCTGAAAATTGAAATTGGTTTGTGTGAAAGGAATCATCTCCCATCTTTAGTTTATTCCAGTCTTACCCAACATAATGAGTCACAGGACAGGATTAATGCAGTGCTTTTGTGGATGAATGTACAATTTAGAACAGGACTAAGGTGACAAAAGAGAAACTTGGTGAGCTTGCTCTGACCAGAGTTTGCTTTGAGCAAATGCTAAATGTAATGCTTCTTTGTTACCTTCTGATAAATCCTCTTATCTCTGAGCACTGTGTGGAAGGGAGGGATAAAAGATGAACCTAGCCCTCCGTTACATAGAAATTTGCTTAAAGGTGAGAGCAGAGTAAAAGGGACTATGTTAAACTTGAACTGTAATTACTGCATCTGTGTCAGGGTTTGAAGGATCATACACTGCACAAAGCTGCTATAGAAGAGCAATCTAGCTATAGTCCTGCTTTTTTTTTTTATTCTTATTTTTCCTTACTGCATGATGATGGAACTTGACTGGGTTACTTCACACGTGAAGACTGTATGAAAAGACAATTTGAATTTATTTATTTTATTTAAATCTTTAATACGTTTGAGATTGAAAACCCAAAATGAACAGTAGATACAAGCTTGCTCTACCTCTTGCCACAAAGAGGTTTTTCTGAATTTAAATATGAAAGAGTGAAGTAAAGAATGATATAATGTTACCACATGTCCTGTGACTGTCAATAAAACAAGATCTATCTTGCATAGGCACTTGTTAGACCTTGACCATGGGAATCATGGCTGAAATCAGGTTTTCTGAAAGCTTGCCATATGACTTGCTAGGTACTCAACAGAATATTTGTAATGTTTGATTTTATTTTTAATCAGATACAGCAGCACAGACAGATGCATGCAGTTTGTATTCAGTGATACACCAGTGGAAATGTTGCTGAAATATCTCCTGTGAATTACATTTTTTTCCTGGTAATTAATTGTCTGAAAAGTCTCCTTACCTGGAGACTTCCTGTAGGAAGTCCATTAAGCTACTAACATGTTTGTGCATTCTGAAAATTCTCCCTTTTCCTGTCTCTATTTTCAGACACATTAAGATTGGGGGTGCACAGTAAAGCACAATAGCAATTTGGATTTGCTTGTGATGTTAGCAGTGAGATTTGTGTTTATTTAGTACTTCAAAGCACTAAGGAGAAATTGACTATGGGCATTTATGTTAAGCATTGTTCTGTCTCCACATTTTTCAGTGTGTTCACTGCTATGTTATTATACACCCTTTGTGACTACAAAGATGCTTATGAAATGTTGAGATTGGCTATATTTAATTGCACATCAAGAAGGACTCCCTGCCGTAGTGTTCAGCTGAGCCGTTGTGAGCAACCCTCAGTCTTGAACACTGGCATAAAGCACTTTTTTTGTGTGTTTGTGATGTGTTTTTGTGGTTTCAAAGCCTTTCTTTTCTTCTTCTTCTGTTTTTCAGTGAATAAACAACTGGGCTTTCAGTTGTTCAGAGCTGGCAGAACAGTTTTGGTTTGCTGCTGTTTGGGCCTGATAAAGTGGCATGTGAAAATCTGGGTTGTGTGGTTTTAGGTTACAGAGTGAATATCTATTGGACTTTAACAATTCCATGAATATTCTTTTAACAAAAATATGTACCTGCAGAATAAGCACGTGTGTCTATTACAAAAACCATGTTCAGGACTTCAGTGACAGAGCTTTCTTCCTAATTTCTTGTGTCACTGTCAACATTGGAATATATGTGAACAAGCTTTCCATAATATCTTTTTAATATTAATAATGTTTCATAATAGTGAAGTCAGCAGGAAGATAAAATTCAGGAAACAATTTTCCCGCAATTAAATGGGAGGCAAAAGTACAATTCTGATGATTAGATTGGATTCTTGTTTAAAACACATGCAGTAGAAGGATGTGACAGTCTTCAGGAAGCATAAAATGTAGTTAACCAGCACCAACATTTAGTTACTTGCTAATACTGTATGTGATTTCTAATTACTTCTGTAGTTTGTTATTGTTGAACACAATCAAATCTAATTGGCCAGAAAATTTTTCTTGGATCGTCATAGTCTATGACTGTGCTTTTACTGTTATTGTTTCAGCTTCTTTTTCATCACCCCAACCTTTACTGCTTCGTTAAGTCTTAAATTGGACTTTGATTATCAACCTGTTTTATTAGAATTATCAGAAGAAAAAATACACATGGCAAAGTCGAAGGGGAGGCAGAATCATTTTTTATTTTATACTTAACAGTTCCTTGAGAGTTATCAAAGGCAGGGATCCTTTATTTGTAATTAAATACTCCTCACTTTAAAATCATGACTAATAAATGTCAAGTGCAAGAAGAGGCACTGTTATTCAGTGAAAGTCCTTGGATATGTTTTCCGATGAAAATGTGTAGGCATGAAGTTTGTTAGTTTTAGAAATGTTGTAGTGTTGCTTTCATTACAAAATCCTAAAGTTGGCCACTTCAGATAAAGCTCAAAAATCATTGAAACATTTGGGGAGCTCTTCTTACCTTACAGGAAGCTCTTGACATTTATGGTAGTTAAAAGGGAAGGTATCTATTAAATACTTAAGTTGTTCAAATAAACACCAAATAGATGTGAAACTGTAAGCGTTGTATATATCTTAGAGCTGGTCAAAACTATTCCGTGAAACTTGTTTTCTGGGTTTGGTGGTAGTTGGTTTCTTGTTTTAATGAGAACTTCTTTAAAGTAATTTAAGAAAAATTACTTTCTTTGGTATTACTTAAATTTATCTTAATTGCCTTAAAAGATGCCATGAAAACATGTCTTCAGTGCACTTTGTAACAGATTTTTGAGCCTGTGAATTTTCATATTTGATAAATATGGCACTCTCTCTCCCCTTGAATTGATAAATGTGAGTCTTTTTCGGTGTACTTTTCCATGCATTAGCTGCTTTTTTTTTAATACTTATTTTTCCACACGTGCCCTGGAGAAAAGCATGCAATCCACTGTTACTCTGAGGTAAACTGGATTTCAGCGTAGTCTGTTTCAAATTAAATGAAATTGTTTATTAGTTTTGCAGTTCTGGAGAGCAGAGGCACCCTTGGGTTTTTACTGAGCTGATGAGGGATACGTTAGCCCATACATCCAGAGAGGACTGATGCTAATTGGGCTTTTCACTTTGATAAAGTCCTTGGTTTCAATGATGATACGCAGGTTAGCTGCATCTTTTAATTAAAAAAAAAGTAAAGAATGAAAAGCCTATGCTGGAATTACCTAACTGTTGAGCAGTTTATATATGCAAGCATGCTCTCTTGTGGTAAGCCATTTTATTGAATCCTCCCACCAGTTTTAAATGTTGACAATTTTGGTTTGAACCTATCATTTTTCTACTCTTTAACTCTTTGCTCATGCCATATGTTTCAGCAGGGTTCACAGTATGATAGAATGGTAGAGCTCTGGATGTGGCACATGCAACTATATATTTTGAACTTTTGCTCGGTCCAATGACTTTTCAGGGCTTGAGAAGCACCTGGCTTTTCTGGTAGCATTCAGCTTGCTGTGGAGTAAGACACCATTTGACTAAATAATTATGTGGTTTAGGGGAAGATACTGATAACACGTCTAAACATCAGGTAGTAAAGAAGGAGAGGATTCTCATTCTGAGGAATCTTTATCAAATTTCAGTAACCAAATCATTTGTGCTTGTTATGACAGCTAAGATGCTGATTAATTGAGACTGAGTCTTTGGAAGCTTGGTCACTCTAGATTTGTCCAATAATTGAGAGAGAAAAACTAAAAGAAAACTACCCAAATTTTGCTCTGATGTGAGTATCCCTGGGTGGTCTGAGCTGCAAAGGTATATTCCTTTGCTCAGCATTGCAATAGTACTATTACAAGTACACAAAAGCATCTCAGTTGCCTCCTCTCAAAATCAGTAAGACTATTTTAATCTTCATGATTAGTCTAACATCCAGGAAGTATAATTTAATAAACAGCTAAGATACCTGTAATCCTCTCAATATTTCTGATACTTCAGCTGAGGTTTCTGTACAGATTCTTTATGTACTGAATAATTTACATATAAATTTCCCTACTGTTTTGCCTGGAAGTGAGGATAACCAAATATCATTGAAAACATGTTTATATTCAAGTGATGGCAGTCATTCAAGTCCTTGCATATATTGCCGTTCAAGGGAAATAAGGTCCGAAGGAAGAATTTCAGAGAATGTACCTTGAAGACCATGAAATTCTACAGTCAGCTGAAAACCATGAACACTCAGTACACTTTGTGTAAGGACAACTGATATTGACTTCTGTGGAAGTTTTGGCAGACTGGCAACTCAAAAGATCAATTCCTGTGGTCGTAGAGGTGATTTGATGTGTCCTGCTGTGCATGAACATTTAATGTCAAAACAATCAATTATTCAGCAGGTGTGGACTACGATAAGATGATGTCATTTAGCACAGAAGTTGGATAATGTGCAGGAGAGTAAGAGATGGATGCTGGAGTAATACCTTCCATTTGCTGGAACTTAATTTAGAATGTTTTTAAACTCCTTTATGGAGCATACATGTTACTTCTCTTGTTGCTCTTCAATTACAGTCATGTTTTCATTAAGGAGAACGAAAAAGTGCAACCATGTCTTCCAATTTTCTTTCATTTTTACATAACCTGAGAGAAACACTGGTTTAAAAGGTTGAGCATGTGATATGTTGACTCAGCTCCTCATGAGAGCTTAATAGGACCCTGTGCAGAAACCTGTGCTAGAAGCTTAATATGAATATTTTATGGCAAAATGGAATAATATTTTAAGGGACAGAAGTTGATTAAACAGCATCAGCAGTTTCAAACTGCAGAAAGCAGACAATAAATTGCACTGTTTACAGTGATAGCTTTGTTTGAAAGTGTCCTGTTTGAATCTAGAGTTTTAAGGTGCTGCTGTATTACTGTACCTTCCTAGACCACCATATGCTAGTGATTCTGATTTACTGCATCTTATTCCAGGTGACATTCCTGTGCTGTCTGTTTTACCTGTAGCACATGAGTGTTTCCAGTTGAAGATTTTTTTCATGGGATTAGTTGCTGTACTTGGCAGTCAGTCTCTCCTGTAGTGATTTTTTTCTACTTCTATGAAGGACAGTTTTCTCCTGTCCTTCACGCCTCTTTCCTCCATGCCCTCACTCACACTCCTCTTCCCCCTTTGATACTTAAAAATCTCACGAATTTCAAAACAAGTGTTTTCATTTGAAGTTTCAGTTATCAGCTACTCAACTCAGAAACACTTCATCTGTCTTTGATATTGATTCAACTTCCTGTAGTATATGTGTGTGTTAAATATGATACACCTTTTTTTTCTTCTGATTCAGTTTATTTTCTTCAAGCTTTCATTCAACTGTTTTTCTGTTGCATCAGAGTTTTTGTCTCCTCTTTCTTACCAGATATAACTGACAAGATAAGTACAGAACAAGGCCACAGCAGCTTCCATTTCACCTCCAGTGATGTCTATTTAGGACACAGAGTGGGGCATGTATTATATAAGAAATGTATCTGTGTTTGAAATTCATAGCTGTCTGGTACTTTGCAAATTAATGTGGTTTTTGTGGTTCAATTTTCTAGTCAGACTGAATGATTCTAGTCAGTTGTGCAATGTAGAATCATAGCAGTGCCCACAGAGTTGACCAATACCTAGAAATGTGCCTGGAAACTACAGATCTGTAACCAGATCCTTAATGTTATCTTGGAAGGAGCAAGACCACTAGTAGTTTGTCATATCAACGTTAGATAAAGGTGAGGGATGCACAGCTTATTAGTATGATCCTCATGTGCTTCCAGATGAGAAAAGGAAATGAGTGATTTATGTTAGGTTCTGCAGTAAGATATTTGGAGAACATTGTTGACTGTGAGTCTCACTGCTCCTTATGTCTGTTTCTGCTCTCTCCTTTGACCTGTCTATTTTATCTGCCCCTTCTACCCAACTCTTCTGATCTGAGTCTGCTTTTGCTATGTTGTGAACTTAATTTCCCTGAAAGTAGACAGGCTGTGGTAAGACTTGATGTTTGCTATTAGTGAATTAATGAAATCACATTTCAGAAAATCTGGTGGTCTAGGCATGTGGAGCCAGATGCCAGGCAGTGGTAAGTTGGGCAATCCAATATATAGACAGTACTACCCAGTCTGACTTCTAGCCATGTCAGCTATGTGAAAACAACTGTTCCTTTTTCCCACTCTTTTCAATTCTGTCTAATGGTATGTCCTTTTAGTGTCCAGTGCTCTGTCCCTGCATTGCTTTGTCATTGTTATTATTTTTCTGGTATCATTATGAGCTTAACTGTTGATAAGGCACATTCTTCAATGTCTAAAAGAGTAACTCAAAGAGGATGGAGGAAGAACGCTTAACAAACTCCTTCCTGTAGCAACTTAATGTGTGAGTTAATAATAATAAGGCTCAATTAACTCTGAGCAGCAGGAGAATCACATGGGAGTTGTGTTAGTGTTGCAATTGAAAATGTTTTAAGGCCTGAAGACTTTTTAAAATGATATTTTACTTTTACACTGCAAAAGATAGAAAGAATCAGGCATCCTTTTTTTCCATAGCAAAAGTTGGAAAGAAACAGGCAGTCACCAAAGTTGGAGACAGTTTTTCTTCAAAATGGGCGATTTAAAAATAATTAATTAATTCGGTCCAATGCAGAGTACTTGTATTCTTGAAAGTGTTCTGATTTCTGTGTGTCTGCTGGTCAGGTTTTCTGGGTATGAACCTTGGAACAAATTTCAAAGCTATCAATTTTCATAGCTACAGTTATCAGTTTGGCAGCAGTTCATTCTGAGCTTGGTGCTAGACGTGATTATCGTAAGTTATTAACTATGCTTAGTGTAAATAACACAAATCTGCACAGCTTTGCTAGCAAAGGGGTGTAAGGCTCACAAGGGTGCTGCTTACATGTATTTGTGACATATGCTAAGGATCAAAAATTAGCTTTATTTTCATGTTTTCAAGAAAAAAGGATGCTGTTCTGTGGAGAGGGGAATTTTAAGCAGTATTCCTATCTTGTGAAGAAAATTAAGTGTCTGGAGTAGCTAATACTTCACTTTTTATCTTTAAAAAGTGGTTTCTATCCTCTGATTTTTTAAATCCATCCCTCAGCTGAAATCCATGTAGAAATAACAGGTTACACTTGGTGTTTGAAGTTATGTTTAGAAGCTCCAGCTGGTGTCTGGCAGCTTTTGTATTTGGTATTTGCATTACCATGCAAATAACCCCATCTCCCAACCCAACCTCTGCCTCAAAAAGCTTAAAATGGCATTTGATGGCAGTGGGTAAAGCTGGAGGAGCACAAGTTAATATGAGATAGCTGTACCTGGCACACCAAGCAAGAGTCATAGTGACTTGTCTATCATTAAGTGTTCATTGGACATTATAGCTGAAAACAATCTTTCTTGGGCAAACTTTCATGCACTTGTATATGACTCTGTTCCCATACATTAGCTTCTGAGAAGTGATGGGGTGAGGCCAAGGCACACACTGTCTGATAGTGCATTAAAATCCACAGCATATTCCTCTGAGGTAGCAAAACTGTGTGCAGATGTGTCAGCAGAGCCATTCCTGCTGGATGGAGCTGAGAATGTCAGTACCGTCCTAGAAATCTGAAACCAGGGAGCTGGGTGAAAAAGTGTCAATTTCTGATCCCATTAGAAAAAGCAAAAGCTTAAACTTTACTAAAGACAAAACAAATCCAGCAGGGAGAAAGGAAGGAGGTGAGGCAGAGGAGGAGAGATGCCCAATGTGTCCTACCTGAGGAAATCTTCAGTACTGATTGATGCTGTATTGTATGACAGAGACGCTGCCCATGGGGCCACAGGGAAGCAGCTTTCAGTGCTTTCTGTGTGTGCCTGCAGAAGGTTAAATCACATGTGCAGTGCACGGTAGTGGCCTCTGGAGATTTCTATATTGATCTCTTTCTTAGTGATGCATAATAGGCAATCAGAGCTTTCCCTATCTTTTTATGGACATATTATCCACGAGAGTCTTAAATCACAGTGCTGCTAGTGGTTATGTCTGACCTGCCCTCCACCAGCAGTACAGTAGCTTTTATTGCCACTGGGACTACTTCTGACTTACCCGGTGGAGAACTAGTGGAGAATCAAACCCTGTGTTTGGAATGATAAGTCACCTTTCAGTGGCCTTTCAGCAGCAAGATTATATTTCTACAGTTTTTTAAAAGTTTAATTTCAAAATAAGATCAGTAAAGGTCTTAGAATTTGTTTTTTATTGTATTTTTTTACCCACGGTGAAGCAGAATGTTGGGCTTGCATTATTAACAGAGTTGTGCATTCTGCCCTGTTCCGGCTTCGCTGTCATTTATAAATCTCTTTTGTGGAATTGTTCAGGATAGAAATTTTGGGTTTTGATGGTGAACTAGGCAGGACTTTGCAATTCTGATGTCACCTCTGTTCCACCTATTGGAACATTGATTTTTAGTGCTGCGTGCTCTTAAATCAATATGGTCTTGATTGGTACTTGCTGGTGACATAGTTAAATCTGGCAGCAGTTAACTGCAGCCATACATTACAGTAGTGCAATAGCTATAATTATAAACCAAGCAAGCGAGATTTCAGTATTAGTTACTGCTCTTCAACACTATATGCAATACTTGCACAGGAGTTTATAATTGCTACTGTAAAATAGGTATTTTATCCTTTGCTTTTGTGTTTAATTGATAGGGTAGGCTAATGGAAATTTGTGTAATTGTGTTACTATCAGTATTGTGGGTGTACTCATTGTGCAAACTGGTTATTAGTTATCTGATTTTGCATTTGATAACATCAGAAGTTAATTGGATTACTAAAATAATTCAGCACCAACAATAGCACAGAATTTGGCTTCTAGCAATGATATAAATTTGATCGTCTGTATCCCGGCTTTTTTGTTTTCCTAGTAAAAGTGTAGTTATGGCTTTTCATTGTGTTAACTCTTTAATAATAATAACTTTAAAAAGCCATTGGAAGGAAAACTTATTTATATTTGCTCAGGAAGTAGAAGAATAGCAGCCTATTTTGGATATTTTGAGAAAAAATGTTTCATGTTTATGTGTTGCATAATAAATGTGGTGACCAATAATAAGCCAGCAAAACTCTGTGGCTGAACTGTTCAAAATGAATCAGCTCCTCCTTTTCCTCTGAGCTTGGACAGATGATGGGGCTGCTAGTGCTCACCAGGTGAGTGTTACTGTGCTGGGGTTGTCCAAGGAAGATGAAAATCAGAAGATGCCAATGGATTAAAGCTGAGCAGTCCAGAGGGCCTATCTGGGCAGGAGGAAGAGTAGATCTGAGATGTAGGTGCCACATCCATGACATATCCTAACCATGAAACTAAAGGCAAAATTGGGTGGAAGTCATGCATCTTCTCTCCTGTTGATTCAGGAGCATTAAGGGCTCCTGATCTCAAATTGCAAGGAAAAGGAGGGGAAGCTCCTGATGGGGCTGACTCTCTGGAGGGGTGTTTTGTAAGTTGTGGTGAAAGCAGAGAAGAGACTTTTATCTCTGTCTTATCCCCTTTGTGAGAACATGGGAAGACTTAAATGTCTTCTGAAGGATTAGATGAGGTAACACAATTTAGGGCTGGACAGAAATACCTAACATAATTCAGGATAAGCTCTCTCAAGTGCAGTCGGGTTTCATTAGTGTGCAACTCTTGAGTTACTGTACTGTGTGTAACATGCCTGAATGAGCTCATCGATTACTACTTTGTGCATCTCTAAACCACAAAACATTTTGCTATATAAAAGTGCATTGAAAACTGTTCCACGTTCTTTGTGAGCACTAAGACTGAATCACCTTTTCTTGGGCTCACAAATCCTCTGTGGTTCTCTGGACATGGGAGATTTTGAACTTGCCAGATGCCTAAAGTCCTGGTGAGCACAGAACTGGAGGATCATGAAGGATCAGCACTGTGAGGGTTTTATAGTAGTGAGCACATACAAAATGGCAGCTCAGCCTTTGCCAATCACAGAATGTTAAGGATCGGAAGGGACCTGAAAAAATCATCCAGTCCAACTCCACTGCCAGAGCAGGACCACCTAGAGTAGGTCACACAGGAACTCATCCACGTGAGGTTTGAATGTCTCTAGGGAAGGAGACTTCACAACTCATCTGGGTAACCTGTTCCAATGAGTCAAGAAATGTTTCCGTTTTTAAAATTTGTCTGCTTGTGTGCTGGGAGAAGAGGGAGAGGCATGGTATAGTTTTTTCCTCCTGACTTAGAAACAACTTGGGCCTCTACTACAGAAATTTTCCATTGGAATGATATTTTTTTTATATATATATATAGCCAATTTATGAACTCTGCTGATATAAGGAGTTTAATAAAAATGCTGACAGATGATTATCTGTAGCTGTGCTGTAATAAACCTTATTTTGTTGAGGTTTATAACTTAGCAGTTGCAAAATACAACAAATTATTAGATGAAAGTAATTATGAAGTCTAGAAATTGACTTTTTGCTATTTTTTATTATTTAATCTATTTATAGAGACACACATACCTTCTTTTCACAGTAAAATAAGTCTTCATGAGAACACAAATAAAACCAATAAACATTGTCAGATTTTTTTTTTTCCAAGGGGGAAAATAAATTTTGAAGAAAATTTTGGAGATGAACTTTTTTTTTTCCCTGTACTTGAGAAATCTACATTTCCTCTCATTTGCTTTATTTCTAGTGTCTGAAAATGGTAAGTGTCTGAACCTTCCTTCTTGTTAAAGGAAGAAGCTTAAAGATAAAATGTGATGTGTGTGCCCACTAAACCTGATAAACTGATAGTACTTTCCCAATATAATTTCAGAGGGCATAAAATGCATATTCCAAAACCTGTTAAAATTGACAGAAGTTCTGCAAACTTCAGTGCATTTTTGACCAGCCTGGAAGTGAAATGTATCACTGAGTATATCATTACAAGTTATTTTGATCTCCCTGAGAATATTACCCTACCTTGGTCATTTTGTGTTATGCACTTACTGCTTTGAAGTGCTGCAGTGAGCCTTGATCTCAGTTTTTAGTGGTCAAAACCAGCAAATATTTCTTTTAACTCAGCATCAAAGAAAAGACTGTGGCTTTAACATTGACAAGAAGCACTTTGAGACAATGACTGACCTTTTGAAACTGGTTAAAAAGAGCCCCTGTGGTATCCCATTAGGAGCAGAGAAGGTAGATAAAAGTTCTTTCCACCCAAAAAAAATATAGCATTCTGCTGTTGGTATTAGGAGAATTTGTAACTAAACCCATTTTATTTGACTTCTCTTCCAATTCAAAGCAGCCGTCTTTGTCCTTTAATGTAAATTGTAGATCCTTAGTTGTTCTTCTCTGAATGTCTAAAGGCAAATTGTTGGAATTCTCAAAGACAAAGCATAAATCCAATGTAGGTTCCCTGTTTCTCTCCATGTAGTGTCTTGTACTGACCCTTCTTCTAGCACTTTGAGCGACAAAGATGCAAAGTGAATCAATCAGGTGCTACAAGGGTGTGATAGCACTGAAATTGCTTGTTGATACCCAGATGTAGCCTTGCACTATCTAGAGCAGTGTGTTCATCAAACTGTGTGTGTTGCTGGGGTTGGAATTGTGTGTATTGATTTTTTTTCATGCATATACTACAAACATATGCTGCTCTGAACATAAGATGATGTATGAAGTACTAAGCAGTAGGTGTTTTCTGGAAGTTTTAGATGGAAGAAGTTGGAGAGGGAAAATAGATTGGGTTGTTTTAATAGTGTTATTCCTCCATAGAAAGTTTTAATTGTAGTTTCCTCAGTGTTTGATCCTTTTTTTACTTAGATGAATTTTCCTAAAATTGGAATGAGGAAATCCTTGGAGACACTTGTTTCTTTTCCAGGCCTAATCTCTCATATCTTTATAGGTCTTTGTACTTACCTTTGAAATGATGAAGTGGGAAAATATATATCATCACCTATAGAAATGAGCTGGTTATACCTGCCTTCAGTAGCAAGACTGGAGTTTTGTTGCATGTATTTTGCTTGATAAAGAAGCATGAAGTTTGGGAGACCTTATAAAAATTATAAAGATGCAATAATTTCTCTGTCATGCTGTGGTCTAAGAACTTGATGGTGATCCTAACATTCTCTCTTCTATTTGCTCAGTTTCTGGTTTCAGAGCTTATGTGGCAAGTGTGAGTCCCAGGTTAAAATTTCAAAAGAAATATTGAATCTACTCCTAACTTTTAGCCTTCTAGTAAATGAAGTAATGACAGCACAAAAGAAGGAGAACTTTTCAGTATTTACTCTCTGATGTGATTTCAAGTCAGAGATCTTTAATAGAGTATTAGTAAGAATTAGAAATTAGAAACATTTTATTTCTTCAAACACTGTAATAGAAACTGAGTTGTCTTAGGTT
This sequence comes from Colius striatus, assembly GCF_028858725.1. Classification (NCBI taxonomy): domain Eukaryota; kingdom Metazoa; phylum Chordata; class Aves; order Coliiformes; family Coliidae; genus Colius; species Colius striatus. Next base: position 17,627,948 of record NC_084770.1, on the reverse strand, counting down.
TAGGGGTAGTCTTAGTGTAGTAGTTTATAAAGTTGATACTTTTCTTCATATCTTGGTGAAGAAAGAAAAGTATCTTTAGTACAGTAATTTTGCTTTTGGGGTCTATGTCCAAACTTCAGATTGAGAGTGCGAACTCTTTTCAGAGTTGGACAATGTTATGGGAAAATGATGATTTCTTTTCAATTCTTCTTCTCATCATCCACTGGTCCAGGCATATATTTTTGCCGGCACAAGCTTGTGTGGAAATTGGAAAGAGATATTGTGATGGAAGGGTTTTTGAAATACTTTTCATTGAGCAAGTGAGAAGAATCCGTTGTAGTTGTCAAAATTTGCTGCAATCATGCTTCTGTGTTCTACGTGTTTCAAAATCAGAAAAGTAAATGAAAGGAGTCAAAAAGGATGTTTCAAAACTGTAGAGATCCCTGCTCACAATGATGCCTAGACTGTTGTTTTAATCTGCTTTAGTTTTATGGTAGGTCATAGCAGTGGGTGAGTAATTTAGCTATGTAACAAAGCCATCCTGTTACTTTTTGGAAATAACAGGGGTTTTTTTAGCATCTATACTTAGGCAAAGTCAATTTAATTGCAGTTAGCCCTGCTGCAACAGTAAAAAAAAAAAAAAAAAGACAATCAACAACAAAAATATTGCTTTTGGAATCTTAAAGTGGAATGTAACTCTCACCTGCAACTGAATGTGCAAATTGTTCTTTTAATGAAGATGTTTGAATCCTTAATAATCATAGCAGGAAATATGGAGCTGAAAGAAGTGTATACCTACCTATCATGTTGATTTGTGAACTGTCTGCTTTTACAAAGACTAGGATGACTGCACAGCTGGCTTGGGTTCATATTTTAGGCAGTTGAAGGTGTTTTCTTGGCAGGGATGAGACTGCCAGAAATCTTATCTGTTGTTTTACTCCCACAAGAGTTTTCACATCACGTACCACCTGCCTGACCACATGTTCAAGGCAATCTGAGTGGGCAAAGAGCAAGCCAGAGAAGAAAGGAAGAAAAAGGTACCTAGTGATGCTATGTTTGAGAAATGACTGTCACTGGTTGGAGCCTGTCTGATACTGGGAGTGTAAGTGATTCTGGCTACTGCCAGTAAGTAGTTTTGCTATTACCAGCTGTCTTTGAAGTTTACCTTAAATCTTCCCTTCAAAAACACTGTCTGTGTCTAATATTTCACTGTCAGGTTAGACCCATTATCTGAAATATTTAATGGCTTGAAATGGCAATGCAGAAACATTGGAAAAAAAAAAAAACTGGAAAAAAAGAGAAAAGAAGTCAATGTGATTGCTCTGGTACTCTCAGGTATTCAGTACTGCATTACTGTGACTGACAGGTCTTGTTCTGGGGCACAGGTTGCTCTCCTCCAATGGGAGAGAAGGGAGAGATGTGCAGTGCAGAGATGTGTGAACTGTCATGTGTTGGTGAGGTGCTGATAGGAAGCTCTTTTGGTTGCAGCTACTGTGTTCCCACATAACTGGTCAGATACCTGAAGTGTCTATACTAATAGTGCAGCATAAGACAGTGTGAAGTAAATAAGTTTAAGATGGTGTGAACAGAGATTGTCCTTAACCGGCAGACCTACTGATACCTCAAGTACCCTTAATTCTTGATTGGGATACGCCAAGCTGGTCCGAAGAGCCATCTGCTACTTTGTTCTCTGTGTATTTATTTATTTATTAGTAAGGTGAATCTTGACATCTCACATGATGAAACTGTAAGGAGAATGATGTTTTTTATTTAGCATCCTGCATAACATCTCACCAAGAAGGATGGTTTAGCTTTTGTCATTGATTACTTTTCTGCATTGTGTATTTCTTTTTACGTTGTGCTCGCTGACTATTTTCTGACTAATATATCTTGATATTTGTTACTAGAAGTGACATACAAAGAAGCTGTCATCACCAGCTGTGTAGAAGACATCTGAGGAAACTATCAATAAGTATTAGGAAGCAAATGAAAATGCCTCTGCTGCCCTGAGGAATTTGAGTTTTAGTACTGTTTTTGTCATCTTTCTCCCTTGACTCAACATGCTTAAATATTCTGAGAGAAAAAATGTTTTGCTTGCTGGTTCTTACCTGATCTCTGGGTGCAGAGGCCTGTGCTCAATTTCCTGCAGTGCAGAATTAAGTCAGTTGAATACATTGTTTCCTTTCTGAAATCTGTAATCTTCAGACTTTACTAAGATTTCGGGCATATCAGGATAGGTTACTTCTGTGTATCTAAACTTTTTAGATTGAAAATAGACGTACAGCCCCTATCAAGAGTAATTTACTGTTCTGTTAAGAAGGAAGAATAGGAAGTAAGCTATTAGCACAGAAAATTTCACTGCAATTTTCTTTTGCATACGCTTAAATTCTGAGTAGAGAGGTTGTCAATTAGTGTGCAGATTTTTTTAATTGGCTATAATAAAAAGCTAATTAGTGTTTTGCTTAAAGAGTGAATTAAGAAAGTGTTGCTATAGAAACTTTGCATGTGTGTAGTGCTGCTCTACATAACATTGAATATAATAGTCTAATGACCTTTCTGAGCCAGCTATATAGTCAAGGAAAAAGTGTTAAATTCAGGCTTCCTGAAGTGATCATTAAGGAGTTTGTGACTTCACCCATTTCACTGCCCGAAAGTGTCTCTGGCATTGTCTTGCTGAATGTTGCTCTTGACTTTTGTCAAAGCATATCATAAACACTGGTTTCAGAAGATCTGAACTTTTGTAAAATCCAAGTGCTCCAATTTTCAATGTGTAAACCAATCTGTCAAGCATAAAATGTTCTACTGGGAAAATTTCATTTTCATAATCTGAGAAAATATGATGATGGATCATAAGTGACAACATCTAATCCATTAGCTGTTGTGTTCCTCCCTCCTCTGCCCGCCTTCTCTCTCCACTGAGTTCAGAGCCTCATGTGAAATACAGGAATTAAAAATTCTAAGCCAAATGAGATTTCTGTTCTAATTTGCAACATTCTCTCCCAGCAAAAATACTTACCTTCCCAAATATAAACTTTGCTGAGGAGAGAATAATGTGCAAACAGGAATGGTTTTCCTTGGGCTAATGCTTGCCTATTTGAATTACTTCAGAGTCACTATCTGTACTTCTGCTAGCTGCTTAAAAGTTACAGCTACATGTGGCATAGACACAAATTTTGAAGTATATAATAAAAATAGTAACTCCTGCACAGAAAAGTGTTCAGTAGTGAAATGTCTCTATATGTTAAAAAGGATAACTGAAACATGACCTTTTTTCAGCTCCCTGATCATGAATCTTGTTCCTATGTAAATGCACAAATTGTGTTGTCCCATTTTTAACTATGATTCTAGAAGATGCAATGATGTGAGGCCTACAATTATTAGTCATAGTGACAGAAAAACCTTAAAATGTTCTGAATGTTTAAAATAATGTTGTGACTGTCTAAATGTACAGGACTGGACAAAACTGCAACCTGATGACTGTCTGTGGAAAGAGTTCACTGTGTTCCTTTTCTGTCTGCTTCTTAATTTAAAAAGAAATCATTCTGTGTGTGCTAAATTTCCCCCTGCACGTGTTCTTCACACTTATAAACCGCAAAAGTCTGTGGGTTTAAGTTGTGATTTGCCTTCCCTCCCCCCGCCTTTTAATCTTCTCAGTAGATATTTAGAACAAATCAAAGATACTTCTAAGTGGGTAAATTTAAGAGAATCTCTCAGAATTCTCTGGAACTGTACAGTTGGCTTCTTTCTGTACGTCTAGATCATGACTGAGTAGTATCATAATGTAGCAACTATTTTTCCCTTGACACACATATGTAAGCCCTATTAGTGTTAATACCTTTTTGAAATGCTTCTCTCCTATATTCAATATATGACTACTGATGTCCAAACCCTAAAGTCTTATGAGTTGCATGGCATGTGGCTATCTCTAGAGCTTAATAGAAAGTTGGATTTAATCTCGTAGTTCATCTTTTGAGCAGTAAAACTGTAAGACAGATAAAGTGGCTTAATGTGAAGCTTTTACCTGAGACCTGTGATCAAATAAGCCTTTTCATCCAAGTAAAGGACTGATTTATTTTTTTACTGTATTTTCCCCCCTTCCCTTTTATCTGTTTTATCTGATTTATGTGTTTTTAGTACAGTTACCTGTGTACTCTCTATAATAAGCTGTGATTAGTGCTGAACTGCCATGATATACAGGGGACTTGGACTAGATGATCCTTCAAGGTCCTTTCCAACCTTACAGATTCAGTGTGTGTGATATATATAGAGAGACTGTAATATTTTGAGTTACCTTGTTTTGCTTGGGGAAGGAACACACTGACACCTTTTGCATTTCAATAAAAGGAGTAAGATTTATGTGGATGATAATGAGATGGCAAGTGAGGAAATAGGTGAAAAACTGAATTGTTTGTTTTTGTTTTTTTTTTTTAATAACAGCACTTCTACTTTAGTGATGGATAAACAAAGCAATTGTCTATTGTTTAGTACTAGAGTAGAACCACCACCATAAGCCCCTGCAAAAGAACCTGCTGTTTCATGAACCAGACGATGCTGGATGAGAGGGCATTGGTTTTGACATTTTAGGCAGTCACTTTATTTCTTTAAATGAGAAAAATACTTCCTGAATATCATCTTGTTTAAAAATACATTCTACCTTTCTGCTGTATCAGGAAAATATGTCCTCTATTTCTACTTATAAGTTGAAATGATTGCAAGTGGTTAGTTTTCTGTTTTAATGAATGGTATTATGAAATGTGATACGTTCCTTTTTTTGCAGAGAATTAATGCAGATGCCAGACTGAAAATATGGCTTCGTGAAAAAGTCTCTTCAAAACTGTTTCTGTCTTGGCTTTAAGGTAAATTAAAAAAATATCTCAAACACCTATTCTAACTTTTCTTCTCATCATAGTTGTTCAGTAAGAAAGAAATGTGAGGATATTATGTGCTCAGAACAAAGAAGTAAAGCATTTAAATAACTGTTTAGTCAAAAAAAAGTGTAAGCATGAGCCAGTAATTTGAGGAAGGCTTCAGTAATTAAAGAAAATGGCAATCAGCAGCATAAATGCTTACATGTCTTTCATACTGCCTTGGCTAATATCTGGTTTTGTGTAAAAATTGAATATGCACATGAAGGAGAAATCATTATAATTGAATTGAAGATGTGAAATTACAAAGGCGGCAAAGTATAAATAATTGAAAATCAGGTTGCAGCTCTAGCTCCTGTGTTTCATGAGCTCAGTTGCAAACAAAATTGCTAGAATTGGAATTCACATTTTTTTTTTATCCTTGATTTTATTTTCATGGTACTTGATGTAGAGAGTAAGGCAGTGAAAATGATGAATGGGTAATTAAATATCTGTAGGAAATTAAGAACTAAACCAGAGATTTGGCATTCTAATTCCAGCATTCTACAACTTTGATTATATATGTATATGCTTTATTATGCATGTATATGGAAAATGTATCCTTCAACACTGCATATTTTCAGTCTTCTCCAGAATTAACTTACTGTGTTCCATGATAAGTTGAGATGAACTGGTTTTGTTTTCTGAAATCATTGCAGAAAATGATTTTAGTAACTTTATGAACAGCCAATTGCTTGCAAGTATAGTTAAGTATTCTTAATCTCTACGTAGTCATTTATCACGGCCATGCCTTGTTTGGCTTCACTATTTCATGTTCATTCTTTGAAATCACTTCAAGTGGGTAATTTTCAGTATTTGAAGCTCTCTGGATCCACCTGTCCTTCTGTCTATGGATGAAGAGGTTAGTGACGTTACTGTACTCAAAAAGCATTATTTTCAAGTGAAACTTTCTCCAAATTTAACCTATGCTATTAGCCATAATAGAAAGTACCTGCTACTTCCTATCCCTGGTATTCAGCAGTATGATACTTGCACTTGCCATAAAAGCAAGTTAAAGGTAACACAATACATTTAGAAAGTTCCCTATCCAAATGTATACAGTTGTGTATTTGGTTTAGAGGCCCAGGATTCGTCCTCTAGAATCAGGTACTTCTAGACCCTGATCAGATTCAACAGTTTTGCTTGTAAAAGAAGATCAAAGTGAAGCTGTCAGCAGTGTTTTCAAAAGGAGTGCTGGGCCTCTAGTGAGCCTGCTCAGCTGTCCACAGGCCAGGAGGGCAACTTGTAACTGTTCTGGTTTGGTTTAATTTATAATTTGTTTTACTTAATGATATTGTATCATGGGCTCAGTTGTATCTCCTTTAGGGTGGGATACTTCTCTAAGGACTTTATGAGAATGGGAAGATTTCTTTAAGGACTGTGGAGTTATTTAAATAATTTGCTATTAATAACTTTCTGAATTGAACAGTTTTAAAATGCAGATGCTCCTATAAGAGAGGGCTCCAGGAAAGCATGAATTAAAACTTAATATATGAGGTACTTGGGAAATACCTGAGGACTCACAGATGGCCAGGACATCTTATTCTTAGCAGATATTGAATTCCTCTAAATTACTGTCATGGTACTTATACAGTGTTAATGAACTGAAGCTTTAATAAGATACAGATCAAGAGAGAAGGGTTTGCAATGGTGAAATTACGTTACTCTAGAACTTGCAGAATATACTCATAGAACATAAGCACAACAAAAGCAAAATTGCATTTCTCAGTAATTGAGAGGGATAAGTCTGACTGGCCAGGATAGCCATTTCCACCCTGCACTTCAAATATTTTATGTAAGCATGGTAAGTAGTAACCTTGGCACAACAGATGAAGGGTTGGGATTGTGGAGAGACTGCTGTCCATAAAGACAGGACCTCTCTTGATGCCTCTGGGCCATGTGATCACAGCAAGAACAGTTTCAGATTCTAGTGCTTTTTCTCTTCACCCTGTTCGGTGCCACCAAGTAAATTTGATGGTTTCTTCAGTTATATCGTGATGGTTTCATGGTTTAAATTGTTTTACAGTCTTCATTATACTCTAGCATCAGAGATAAATGTTTAAGAAATCTGGCAGTAATTGATCATTATTACATTTGCCTAATTAGCAAACAGGCAGAACTATGCTTGTTATATTAAAGTAATTGTAATATAAAATGGACCACATAAGCCCCTTTTTCTTGTGCAGTGTGCTTTGTGTGCGAATAACAGAAGTTATTTGCTATCACATTTCTGATTCTGCCTTAGTTATTTAGAATTCTAGTTAAGAACACCCTAAATTCCATTTAAATATCAGATTAAGCTCTTTTAGCCTTTTCTCTGTAGGAACTTTTCCCAGTCTTGCATATGTTCCCTGTCCTAGTAATCAAGCTCCATCTCTAGTAGTGGTTAACAAATCTAAAAACATGTTCATGGTGGTCTCAAAAGTAAAAAAAAAATAAAAAAAATTAAAGACACAACATATCTTCTTTGCTCAGGAGAGACCTCAGCACAGGAACACGCTGGGAATTTTGTGTTTCCCTATTGTAGAATTGGGGGGTTTGCAATGTTTGATGTTTTTTAGTGCCCTGAAGAAAATTTTAAGTGTTTTAATATTTCTCTTCACTGGAGTTGTATCAAACTTCAGTCTCATGGAAACTCACACGATAACAAGACTGAAATACCAGGAATATATTGTAGCATTATTCAAGTATGAACTTCTGTGGAAAGAATCTGTCTTCTCCTCTAACTTCAGCTATGGCTCTACCACTTTCCCTGTACCACCATGGATGCTTGGGCTGCAATGTGAGGAGCTGATGAGAGATGCTCTGGTTGAAGCTAAGCTGGAGGAACTCTAAGGGAAGAGTTTTTGTCTTTATTTGCATTGTCTAGCTCTGTTTATGGCTGCGTAACTTACCTGCTAGTGTCTGCAAGAGGAAGTTAACCTGTGACTTGAGGTTGGGCAGGCAGAGAAACTACTGCTCTGGAGGTAATACGTGTTTATGTTGGTATTAAGAACAGCAGATCCATACCTCTGGTGCTTGAAGTATTATTTGTTTCCATGGAATACATTAAAGACAACACATTTCTACTTGAGGTCAATTGATTTTTATTTATCTTGACAAGGTTTAGAATAGCATTTTCTCATGTTGAATGCCATTCTTCCAGAGTTAAAAAGATGTCATCTGTTTGCTTTTTTTTTTTTCAAATTCAAAGGGCACTTCAGTACTGTCAATGTGAGATCATCACTGGCTAATAATAGACATCTTAGATGATTTGTGTTAATGTCAACTTTTAAGAGTCCTCTTACTAGAAGAACTATGCCATGTAATCATGCTGTATCTTTCACTACAATGCAATTGCATGAATTGTGAGAATTGCCTAAAATCTATCAGTTATTAAAACTCAGAATGTTACTTCTGATCAGAGATGAAGACATCTTGTTTAACTTCCCCCTCTCACCCCCTCTTCATACAGCTCAGAGTGGGAGCCTATGTGAGGGAAGAAAGAAAAGGAAGCCTGATGGTGGCTAATGGCTAATGAATACAGCTAAGGATACAGGAATGGTTGCCTGGCAACGAGAGGAGAATGGGCTGAGGTCCCTTGTCCTAACCTAGCAGTTGACAATTGGCTCATCTCTTGAGCTCATGAAGGCTGACTTCTGCATTTTTGCATGTTTTATTCTCAATATGTATCATAGCTGGGTTAGGTTTGTATATTACATGTTTTATCTCTGTATTTAATTCTTTGTAGAAGAAACACAATAAGAATGGAAGCAATCCAAGTGTTTTTTTATTTTTTTAAAGGCGCAAAACATGTTGTGAATTCTGTCCCATGCAGTTGTTATGCTTTCAAGAGGAGAACCATTTTTAGTAAGATTTGCCTAAAATGATAAGCTTTTAGATCTAAATCCAGGTAACGTTTTCTTAGCCTGAGAGCCTTCTGAAAATCAACATCAATATGCTCAATGCTGACAGATGTTGAGATGGGGTTTGTGTTACAACTGTAACCTTGAGAAGATTGCCTTTTCTGTGGTTGAAACACTGTTAGGAAGTGACACTTCTCCTTTGTCTCCTTTCTTACAGTGCAATAATATCAGACTGTGAACAAAATGTATACACTGAGGAATGTGACAGACATGACCTTGTACAAGTTGTACTTACAACAATTCAAATGAATTTTGAATATGAGTGTCAGTGTAGACTGTCTTTCTGCTGCACTGTAATTGTACATAGTGCTTTGTTAGGGAGATCATGGATGGCTTTCATTCATTTGGCATTCTGGAGAAGGCCTTTTGGAAGGTGGTTGTTGTTAAGGGAACACTGGACTAATTTCTTTCTTTCTTTCCTACAGAGGTGATTATTAAGGGAAAAGTTGCAACTGGCCTGTAGGCAAAGGCTGGGCAATCCAGTAGTAGGCTGCTTAGTTTCAATGGTGCCAAAGGAAGTAATTTTCTTTCTTTCGGTGCCCAATGATCAAGTCAAAGCTGCAGGAAACAGGTTGGGTTCTTGTCTTGAATTGTTGGACAGGAGATCTGCCTAGCTGTTTTGTGCCTGTTTCTTCCACCCAGTATACAGCTGCGATTGTCTTACCCTGGAATTCTTGAAAGGGAAAAAAATAAATCTCTCTCCTACTAGTAAAAGCAATTGTCATTTGCTATATGCTCGCTTTCATTTTTTCTTTTTGAGTTCAATGTTTTTGTTAATAATTAAGATTGAAACTTTTTAGAGCACTTTGGATACTGTGAAACCTGACCAGCTATCAAAAACCAGTGTATGGAATTGTTTTAATGGAAGCTGCAAAGAATCTATTATATTTACTGGATACTTTGTAATTATCAGACTTCAAATAATCTAGAAAATCCCAAACAAAGAGTATTTTCATAAACTTTTTATCTGCAGTCTATTCTCTTTCTGTCCCCATGCAAACACAGAGGCAAGACAGCAGCAGCCAACTGTGTAGAATTACTGCCTTATAACTGGAGATACTCAGAAAATCAGGTGAGAGGTTTGAAATTTGTATAGCCAAAGCCTTAAGGCAGATGTCATTAACAAAATGTTTTTTCTCCTTTATTCTTCATGTTGTAAACTGTCACTTTGGACTTCCTATTTATCTTTTTAATGGTTTATACTTACATTATAAGCCCTAAGTTTGCTACAGGGTATTGAGAAATGTTTTGTAGCTTATGATGATTCATGAGAAAGTTAGGGTAAAGTGCTCTGGACTGAATTTCATGGTAACTTGTATTCCTAAGGGCAACTTTGGTCTGTAGGTAGGATTACACATTTAAGTGTCTGCTTATAGAATTGTATTAACTTAAACATAACCACCATGATTGAAGGAACTGCATACTGCACTTAAGGTTACAGAAACTTTGGATCCAAGTGTTTCAAGTAGTGCTTTAATGTCAATGAAGGAAAAGATAACAAATTTAAGACTGAATCAGAGCTCATGTCAGGATGTCCAGATTGTTGGCTATTTATTCCTCTTCTGCAAAGACAACCAAATGCCTTAAAAAATTACTAAACCAAGAAAATAAATATCAATAAGACTTTTTAAAAAAGGCTATGTGTCTATACAATACAGTGTTGTTGAAAAAAGTCCATCCAATTTCTGTAATGTTACTAGAAATGTTCTTTTATTTACAAACAAACAAAATAGTTTTAAATAATTATTGGGATGGAAGTGGGATATGTTAAGTGTTTTCAGCCTTCTGTTAGACTACCTACCGGTGTCTTTATGAAATTTTAGTACTACTAATCTATAAACACTTCGGTTACGTTAGAACATTGGTTAAGAAACATAACTATGCAAGTTGTGTTTTAAAATGATGTCTTAAATCAGCCAGTCTTGACACTTTAAACTTACTTCTGTATGAGTTTTCTTTAATTTTCTTCTATTGCCTCATAATGTTGCAATTTCTGTTGGGCTTTTGTTTTTCTTCTTAACCTTAAAGGTAGAAAGTCATGCAAAGATGAACCCAGAGCAGACAAGAGTTAAGATTTTTATTTTGATGTACCATGAGCATTGTTTGGAAGTGAGATTCTGATTCCTTTTCTTAATTATGGATGTGGAATTAACTTTTCTTCCTCTCTTTTCACTTTTGTACTGTTTCAGTGGCTTTACATAATATCCTGAGATACCAAGACAATTTATTGATTATAGCATATGAAACAAGTGTGTAGAGTGCAAGCAGGGAAAAAGGGGAATAGGTAATGTATTTTACATTTCATTTCCCATGTTGCTTATATATTAAAAAACTGTGAAATTATATTGAGTAATGCAAAACTGCATACTAGTAAGTACAAAGCCAAGAGTTGTTTTTTCCAAGAATACACTGCAATTGGGAAAAATAAAAATTTATTACAGATTTGGGGAGAAGGGAATACAATGCTAATCTAAAAATAATTTTTCTCTTTTTTTCCCCCTTCAATTTGGGAAAATAAGATTTTGCTGCCTTTAGTCTTTCTGTAAAAATAGGGCTCATTCTATGTTTTAGAAGTATGACATAGATAATTCAGAGACGCAAGCAATTATGAAGAGTGATACTCCATACTCAAAATGCTTTATATGGGAAGTTACTTACAGCAAATAATTGAACTAACTAGTCTGGAAAAAAAAGAATTTATTCAATCTGAAGCACAATTTAAATGTGATGCTTATGCTTTACTGTCAAAGAAGGTATGGCAGGCCAGAACGTGAGCCTCAGTTTGGATAGTCCAAGTGCTGTGTCCCCTACCTATCTGATTCTGCAGAGTAGTTGTTAAAAACTAATGAAATGTGCTTTACTATAGACTAATGGTACATGCTCTGTCTGCAGAGGATTGTAAGCAAATGCGATGTGGAAATATCTTGCTGGAGAGGAGGAGATGGAGTGTGCTGAATTTGTATATGTGCATACTGCATGGTACAGCTGGATCAAAGAGACTGTGCTCACCTTACAGCTTGTCAGCAGCAAAAAAAGTCTGTCTTGTTCCTGTACTCTGTGCTCCTTCATGGGCTGATTAACTTTTTTTGGAGTAGCAGAAAACTGAAAAGTGTTAGGAAAAAGTAAATAGCTTCCTACTGGGGAAACTGTGGGAGTAGTGATCTGAGTCATCTTACCATAGCTTCAGAAGAAGACCACACCTTGCACAAGGAGGCAGGAAGTGTACTGGTCATAAAAGCAATGGATGTGTGTAGGAGTATCATTTCAGTGGCAACTTACTTTCAGTATATCTCCTCATTTGTCAATAGATGTGTATTTATCACAATAATCTGTCAGACTTCTAAAGGAAAGACTCACTGTTGAGCCTGGTTGATGACATGACAAAGTTGAGTTCTGTTGCTTTGTTTCATTCAGTAGGGAGCTCTTTGTCAACTTGAGGTGCTCAGTGGGATGTATGTATTGTAACTCCCAGCGTTTCAGGGAATGAATGTCTTGCTGTATGTAGCAATCTCAAAGAGAGGCAATTTGGTACCATGATATTTCTTCTCTAGATGGTATACATACACATATATATGTGTATCTTTATATATGTGTTACAGCATTTCTGTTGGAACAATCTTTGGTGTCTGAAGATTCACACATAAGCTTCTGCCTGGCTCTTCTATATTTACTGGGATAGAAAGTACTTCAGATCCAAGTCCTTATTGGCTTGAAAATCCATCTCCATGTTAAATTACTGTATTTCGTATTGTGTATTTGTTATAAAAGCTTGCATGCATGGCTGGAATGTAAGCTGACCTATTTAAACCACAAGCCTTTCCAGCTGTGCTAGATGGATCTAGAGATAAGTGTCCATCTTCCAAATACAAGGTCCCCCATTTTTTTTTTTTATGAAGTGCCTTCTCTGAAAGGGTAGAGTAAGAGTAAAATTGTGATTGATTTACTTCTCAGGCTGATAAGCTTTTGATCCCTGTATCAGATTTTTAGAATCTGTGCTTCTTAATGTCATCTTGGAGTAGCAATGTAGTAATAGTAAGATTTACTACTTAATGAAGTTTAGTATTAGTATTTATAGTGTTAGCTGCCTTGCTGACAAGTATTAGAAGAAACATTTTTCATTTTATCACTGTTTTATTCACTTCCTTTAAGCTGCTTGCTTTTGTCATTCAATTTATCCTTTGCTTTCAATTATAACTACAAGATTCATCAAAAATAGGGGTGGAAGAAATAAATCGTGCCGAGATGAAGTAAAACAGATAGCATATTTAATAAGCACACATTTAATTCCAGTGCTTTTATACATTATCAGGTGTATCGAAGGGCAGTGAAATTGATACCCTTTTTCCTGTATCTTATACTCTACATGACTATCATTTGCAAGCCCAGATTGTAAAGTGTCTTCTTCCATGAATCACATCTTTATGCTTGGTTACATAATTTGATTTTGTTTAATTCTGAAAAGACAAAATTAGAAGGAAACCGGAGAAGCTAATTCTTCTTTTTTCCTTCTTCCACGAACCAGCTTCAGACTAATATGTCTGTAGCTTTGGCTTCTGTGCACTCATGTTTCAGCTGCTAAGTCAGCTTGAGTTGTTATTTTCTACAGGCTCATCTGAGTTTTCACTAAAGTAGGAAGTCTGAAAAACACTAGAAGTGAATCGGGAGGCCGTTGCTGATTTGGTTTGCTAACATTTTTTAGTTTGGTTGCTAAAGCTGTGAATGAAAATGGAAGAGCAGGAGCAGATTACAAAAAAAGATATTTAAAGAAACTTCAGAAACAACATTTTGACAAAGCACCTCTTTTCTATGGAGAGAGAAATGCTTGTGTTAGAGGAAAGCTGCCAAGAGGTTCTTGTTTCAGCTTTCCAAATAGGGATGTTGAACGTAAAGAAAAGGAGATGTTGAGTTGTTTTGTTGTGGTCATTATGCCATCAAATGGAGTAAAAAATTGAATGGGAGTGTTGGATCCCCATTGCTGTACTACATTTGTCAATCATGTCAGGACCGATAGGTCTCAGAGACACAGATCAATTATTCATAATCCAGGCATTGCAAAAATTAATGTATGCATTATTAACAAAGCAAAAAGAAATAATGAAAACTCCATGGATGTTTTGAACCTTGTTTTCTTCTGCATGCTAATAAATTCCCTTGGCATGTGATTTTTCTCGCTCCACAAGGGATCAGGGAGAGCTCGAGGTGCATGTTAGTTATTTTGCTGGTTGAGCTTTTGTAAAAAGGAGCTTATTCCTCTGTGCAACCATCCTTCAACAAGATAGCCAAGAGGGAAAACCACCTCTTATTGGGTCTGGGAGACTTAAATCTTAGTTCTGTTCAGTCCACACCAATATATATTGCAGGTTAGAGTGATGTTTTGGAGCCTTTTCTGGTCATTTAAAAATAAATTTTAAGAAGAGGAAGAAACTCAACAAAAAACAAGAGCATTTTTGAACCTAAGAAACTTTCTTAATGTAAGACTTATTAAAACAAGATCTTTTAGTCACAAAAGCAGTTGTTCAACAAAGTGATGTTTTTCTGTTGGTATGTGATGTTCTGACAAAAAGTTGCATTGAGCTGTTATTAGTGCTTAGAAATAAATGTGAATTCCAACCCTTGCCATTCTATGATACTGTTTCTTTGTTTCCCGCTAAGCTCCAAAGTGGAGATGTTTGTGTCTGCATGAAGTTTTATACTACAGCGTTCTTGTAACTGGTGAAAAACTATTTGCCACAACTTGACTTGGCAATAAAACTCAGACAAGCTGGAGGAATGTGGGATGAAAGTCTGATCCATGATGGAGAAAGTCTTTTGTGGGTTTTACTTGCTACTTAGCTCTGTCTGTACACTGTCTGCCTGCTGGCACTCAGTCACTCTTTAAATGCATCATTTGCATAAACACCGAAAACCTATTTCAGTGTGGTTTTTGAGACAGGTTATCTTTGCTTTTGTGTTTAATCCATTTTAACAGGGGAAGAAAATATTTTTTTCCTTCTCATCTATTTTAATTGACGTTTTAGGCTAAGCAACTGCTTGTAATTTGGAGGCTAACCAAATAATCATGTTCCTTTTACTGTGCCATTTTCTGTGGAACAAATAAAATTAGCCATGTTGCTCTTAAAAAAAAACCCCAAACAAACAAATCACCACCAACTACAATACGAGAACTTGAACATCAGTACCTGTGTCCACAGAGGGCTGTCCCTTTTCTGCAGGCACTCTTGCCATTGTTGAAAGGGAAATATTTGTTACTTTTCCTGTGAAGAATGTCAGTCTGTGGTGCCAGACAGGCAGTCACTGCAAGAAACTTTGTGGACTGCTCTTCTCATATGATACCTGTTAAAACACTTGGTTATCAGCTAGCAAGCTTTCACAGAGACTGGATCACAGAGTCATCGTGGTGATTTGCATAAGAGAGCTGTGTACTGACATTTGAGCTGTAGATAAGATTTGTATTATCTGTGCAGTTTTACATGTGGTAAGTGTGCCTCACTGTTAACTTTTTCAAAACACGGAAACTCTCTTCTTTTGGACAGACAACCCCCCTTCCCCCAGACTTTCTAATAAGTTTGTAGTGTATGTAGCATAGTATGTCTGGGAATTTTAAATGCATTACTAAAAACAATTACAGCATCTGTGTTAGCTGATGTTAATTATATTACTTTGTTCCCATTAACTCTAGAAAAAAAACATAGATTCTTGGGTAGAAATGAGAGTCCTGAAAACAATTTGGCCAGCAATTCCAGGAAACCATTGTCTTTCTGGAGGCTTTCGGTTGTGAGGGCCTCTCCCTATGTTCGTGGAGCTCTCCTAGAAAACTTGAGACAATAGTCATATGCTATGCCTTATCACTATTGCTGGAGAGTAGTCTTGTTTCTCATGACATTGAATGTGGGCGTGTGGTCATCCATAATATTTGCAGTAACGGCTTCATGAACAACATTAAAAGTTAGGTATTTTCTCTTTTGTAACCCTAATGGCTGTCATTATCAAATTATATTTCCATTCATTGTCTGTCAAATGCACTTCTTAGAATCAAGAAACATTGTAGTTGCTGTATGGTAAATATATAGCATAACTTTATTCTTCTGGGAGCAGAAGAAAACCGTTGCATTTACACATTTGAATTTTTCTAGAGAGTGCATGAATTAAGAGTTCTTCCTTTGGAAAGCACTCCATTTAAATCATTGCATGCAAGTGAGCACAACAGACAGTTTTAGGAGAACATAAAAGCAAGCTACCCGTTTCTCACCATCAGGCATTGTTGGAAGAGAGAGTGTGAAAAATTTTGAGTTTCATTCCTTTTTGTGCTATTCTCACTTCCTTTGAAAGGAAGAAGTATTTTCAGTACCATCACTCTCATCTCTTGAATTCTTAAAAATATTTAAGAGTTAACAGAAGGTGATGTGACAAAATGCTAGAACTTAAACTACAAAATGTTTCTTTAGGTGCTAAAAGCTTCAAATCAGAATCTTACTCTTTAAGGAACGTGTTGGTACTCAGTAGCTAAGAAGAATAGTTGTGGTTTTTTCTGCTTTAGAATTCTGTTTTCTTTGGAGTTAGTATCTGGCTTTATTTAGGGGAGGACTTCACAGAAAACAGTATTGAAGGTAAGAACTCTCTCATTTTTAGAAGTTACAGTAGTGTAGGGTACAGGAATAGACATAGATCTATTAATAAAGTCTCAATATCCACTCTTGCATACTCATTTAATTAACTGTACTACTGGATTATTTCAGGAAAAGCCACTTTAGGTTTTTACTCTTGAAATAATCATGGAGCCAGCAAGGTTCTTAATTCTGCATTTCTCTGCACACAAAAATAATTTAGTAGAGAACTGATCTGTCTTAGAACTGATCTGAGAAAGACCTCAATCCACTAAATGAATGTTTCAGTTTAATGTTTCACTCTTACATTTAAGTGGAAACAGTAAATTAATTCAAGATGATGTTCAACATTGGAACTGAAAGTCACTGGGTGTCAGCTGTGCAGTTGGGGAGATATTCTTCCTTCATGTTTGTGTTCTAGAAAATAATTATTTCAGTGCCTTAAAAAAGGGGAAGACAATACAATTTAGTTTTAAAATTACTTATTTTTTTAATAGATAAAAAATTCTAATGCTATTGATTAGACCATTTTGAGTGTAATACAGATGGAGGTTAGAGCTGTGAGAGATATTTAGCTCTTCTAAATTGTCATTATTCCTTTAAAATAGTGCTGTGATTTCTCTTTGATTTTTGTCATTGGTAGTTGCAAATGTAAATGTTAAAATGTTAACATAAAACTGACTCTGTAGGCAGAGGCAGGTGTACTTGTTCAACAAATTGATCACAAATGTATCAGACACCTTTTATTTGATTTCCACAGTAGAAAGAGTAAATATTTTCTGGGAACTCAACTTGAAGTCTGGCTGGATAAGATTATCTTAAAAGTTTGTGTCCTTGTGCTGGAGAAGGAAGGGGAAAAGAAACAAAGTAATATTTAGTTTTGTTTATAACCCCTCTCTGTTACACCGTCAAAACAATCTAAAAATTACAGTGTTCAAGTAAAGCATTTTCCTTGGAGGTAGTCTTTGTGAAGGGGTAAAAGGGCGGTTTTGGTTTTTAGGTTTTAGATTCTTTGCACAGCTTTTGCCGAGGGGCACTGCGTCTGTGATGATCATCCTCCTTAGTGGAGAGCTGTGGCTGCAAAGTTCCCATCCCACACAAACCAACTGAATTGTTTTCATTTAGCTTTCCTATGAAGTGCAAATTCAGAGGATGTTCAAAACCAGTTGCAAACTTTTTACAGGGTTTGGACTTTTCACTAAAACACCTGCTGCGGAAAAGAAACGTTCTTCAGATCTCTACCTGCGCGAAAGTGAAAGGAAAGGGTGGGGAGCAAATGAGCAGGAGAGTCCAAGAGAAGACAAAGCAGCCTTGCCTGAAGCACATGTTAATCAAGGGAGATCAAAGGATATGATGTCAGTTTATAGAGAAACAGGTCAGGCAAGCCCAGGTAGCTCAGGAAGCTGGGTACTAATTATGCACAGAAGAAAGTCGGGTATACGGTTACCTGCTACAGTTGAAAGTCAGAAGGTCAAAACTTCCACAGCAACCAAGTCAACTTGGTAAAACAGCTTGGATCCTCACAGGCCACTTGATTGTCTTCTAGAAATGGGAGAGAATGAATCTAGTGTACCGAGTCCATCCCAGCAAGGTAGGCACATGCAACCTGCGAAGTGCTGTGCTGTTTGGAGGTTCGGGGCATTGTTAATCCCTGCGTGTGGGAGCTTGTTTTGCTGTTGGCTGTGGCAGCGTGTGCTGCATGTCCACATGAGGGGATGTGTTTTTACATGTGTTTTGGGGAAAGGAGGAAATCCACATCACTCATCTCTGCAATGCTTGTTTTTAAAAATACTCAGCATTAATTTAAGAGGGCTTAGGGCAGCTCTGATAAGATCGTGTAAGCATGTGGCACTGTAATGTCAACAAAGGCTGCTTTAAACTTAAGGTGATCTGTGAATGTTGAGGTTACGGTTCTGTAGTTTAGTTCAATATTTTGCAAATATTTTTTGGATAGGAAATGGCTTTGCACAACTGTGTTGCACTAATTGAGTACCTGTTGCAAGTGAGCAGGACATGGCAGATGCTGAAGATGAAAAATATTCTTTCCATATTGCACTCTTGGCTTATTGTGCTGCTTTGTTTATTCTATGGACTCTGTTAAGGTATCACCATCACATGCATGCAAAATAGCCTTTGTAAGCACTTATGTGACTAACTGTAAGAACAGAGTATTTTGTCCTAGGTGTTTTAAATTTTCAGTAGAAGCCTGAACACAACAGTTCATAAATCTTGTTTAGTCCTTCTTTTGCAACATTAATGTCAGGTTTTTGCTTTGAGAAAGAATGTTTTCCCAGTAGCCCTTTTTTCTTCCAACAGACAGTTTTAACATCCCAAGAAATATTATCTTCCTGAGGAATTATTCCATTATATTATCTTCTTAGCATTCAATGATTATTTTTTTTTCCCTTCCCCCTGACATTCAACCTGTATTTTTCTCTTGCTGGACTTTACGTGTCTCTTCCTGGGCTTTTTCCTCATGCTTTGCATACCAGCAAGGGATAAGGTTTTGTATCTATTTGGGGTTTTGCAAGAATCCTCAAGCTAATGTAAAATTTGCAAATGGTTTTCCAAGAGCTGAAACAGTGACTTGCTAGTCATTAAGAAGCCATGTTACCACTTTTCCACTTGAAGTTATTCTTTATCTGTATGCCAGCATGTTATACAGGGATTCAAATATGTGTCTCAGAACTACATTAATTGAGAGTAACTCTTTAATGACAGAGATTTTGTTCACGGAGGACTCAACCACTACTTTTTCATCTTTGTAACAATAAGTAAGTTCATCCTACACAGAAAATGTACACAAGAAAATCCAGATTTCATCAAGATTTTAATTTTGAAAAAAAAAAAACAAAACCCCGAGGTAACGTTCAGTACTTTACAGATGTGATTATGACACGGTTGATATTGTTTCTTTCCTCTTTTTCTTCAATCAGGATCTGACTTGAGGTTACAGGGGTGTACTGTTCAGAAATACATCCTGCCTAATTTCAACCTTTGTTTCATGCTATGAGGAGCTATTTCACTGCAGCTACTGAAGTCGTATTGCTAAAACCGATGTAAAATGGTTTGGGACCAATTGTATTTTATACAGGTCTTTTGAGAGCTACAGTTGTGATTCTGACTTAATTTGTGCCCTTTTTCCATTGGTGTGGGTGAATTTAGTCAAATGGAATTGCTCTTGATTTGCATTAGTTGTAATGGAACAAGAACTGGAGCTGTGCAATAATATGGCTTCTTAAATAAAAGTGTTCTGTATGTCTGTGCATGCAAACACACACGTGCACCTCCAGTATAATAATTATTTTTTCTGTTGCCATCAGTCTGATGAACCAGGTGATTTCCATGTGTGCTTGTTTTTAGAAACTGCCCAAAATAATTGGCGATTCAACTGGTATTTTTACAAGGAGGGAAAAAAAAAAAAGGAAAATTAATATTACTCAAGATACCTGTCAAAAGCCCTGCTAGTGAGACAACTTACATTTCTTTTCTTGATATTTATTTTTAGAGAACTTTGCGCTTGTGTGAATTACTAAAGGTGCCAGATTGACAGCCCTGGAGGCTGGCTTCACTTATTCATTAGCAAAAGAGTTAGGGCCTGGGCAGCAGGTGCACAAACCTACTTGCTGTGCTATACCCGTGTGTCTCCGTTCTGCTGTGAAAAAATCCCTTTTTGAGGATCCAAGAGTTTCACTCCTGTTCGCTCCTTGCCTTTCCCTGCAGCATTTTCTTCTAAGGGCACAACATAATGGTCTTGTGATGATTAGGTTTGTGCACTAAAGACTGTGCAGAGACCTTTATTTGATTTTTACCAAACAGGCGTCAGATGGTGAAGAAGGCTCCAGGCTTACATAAGTCAGTAATTCTTGCCATCTGGTCAATCAGTAAATATAAGGTCACTCTGCCGTCACAGCATTTTTGTTTTGCACCAAGTACGGTAAGCTCAGAGAGTAAATTAGCTCTTGGTTCCTTTCCGTTGTTATGCTGCTCCTTCTGTAACTGCTTCAGACCTCCATTGCTGCGAAGGCTTGCAGCTTGGGTGTGACAACTGAAAAGAGCAAAGCCCCGAACAATAGGGCTTTGACTGCCAGCCCTGAATTGATTCCTCCTTCAAGGGAGCACACTGAGAGCCCTTCAGAAACGCACTGCAGCTACCTAAGAATATCTTGTATTTTTGTGATGGTTTGGGTTTTTTGCTTTTAGAATCAAGTTCCATTTCTTCACATGGATTGTTGTTTTGAGTCTTCCTGTGAATTAAGTACTGTTTACTGAGAAGGATGACAATATTAGCCCTACACAATATAGTTACCGTAAATTTAATGATATTATACGTGGGTTGTAATTTATTTTACACTAGATTTTGTTGCTAGATGGTCATAGTAGTTTTACTTCCTTGCTAAGTGTCTGTAATACATGCTTGCCTCTCTGGCCCAGAAAGGACAGAGTTAAATTAACAAGTCCAAGTTAAAGCAGCTTGTCCTTTCAGTCTGGGAGGCACAGTAAGTGAGCAAGATTGAGAGGAGTCATATGAGTGTTATTATTATACTCTCTTGAAAAATTTGTTTTTTTCAGGACTCCTTTATGTGCTGTTTATTAGCCTATCTAAAGGACTTTTAATAAATGGGTTCGTTATATATATCCTTAATATAAACATGTGATTAAAGAAATATAACAATTCTTAAAGTAATCCCCAGAAAATTCTGTAATAATCTGGGCTTTGGATCAGCTCTGAAATGTGTGTTCCTTTGGGTTTGTTCTTGTGTTCTGGTGTTGATTTTTAGGTCAATATATATGTAATCTCATGAAACATTTAGAGACTGGATCTAAAAGAAGCAACTACTACTTTTTGCTGAGAAAGGTGATAGGAACATATCAAGAGCCTACATAAGGAACAGAGCATGCTGGCATGGGGCTGTGGGAATTAAAAAGGGAATGTTCCAGAAAGTGAATTTCAGAGAGAATTTCTTTGTCTCAAGCTTCCCTTTCTTAACGAGGGTTTATTGGCTACCAGGTTCACCTTGCTCGTTAGGCTATATGAAGAATCATTTCAGATTTGTGTTTTTGAGCAGGAGTCTGAGTAATGCTAATGAATGCTGCAATCAGCTGCAGTTATTAACTGTGGCATTCTCTAACAAAAGGTGGTAACTCTGAAGGTCCATTGTGAAAATGCTTCCTCCCTGCTGTACATTCCATGATAATCCTCAGAACTGAGTGCCTGTTTGCTCTCTGGACAGTTATTGGCAGAACACCAGTGGGTCCCTTCTTGGCTCTTTTTGCATGGTAATAGTGAAGGTTTCCAGTGACAGCACGGATTGGCTCTATTCCCCAACCAGGTACAGTAACAATAGGTAATTTAAAATAATTCATTTTATTGCTGCCTCCTGTAGACTTTTGACTTTCATTTCAAAGTGGTGAATCTAGAGAGCTGGAAAAGTAAGTTCTGATCACTGTCCTGATACTGTGAAAAATATGAGATTCAAGTAGTCCTGCAGAGCCATCAGCAGCTGGATCAGCACAGAGCACTCTTGACTTCCACTGAAGTAATTCTGTCTGCTTTTAACTCTTTTATTACAGCTATGCTATTTTTTTAGCTTTAATTTCCTAGTTTAGTTCATCCCTCATGAATTGGGATTTGGGATTTTAGTTTACAGAAATATCTTCACTAACAAGCATATTAAAACTGAGAAAACTGCATAAATTGAAACATGATAACAGTGAATCTCTCTCCAGTGGTGAGAATCTACTGCAGAAATGGATATCAAACCCAAGACTTTCAGCTCCCAATCTGCTTCATATTATTGTTGTTTTGCTGTTATAAGCCTTTCCAGTTCTTACAGGTATGTTGCACATGATTGCATCCTAATATATATGCTTGAAAATGAAACAAGATAGCAACATCTTGCTGCAGTAAGTAGAACTGAAATTGAAAACATAGTAATGTATAGTAAGGGATGTTTGCATAGTATCTGAAAACCTTTCCTCATAATCTTGATCATAAAGCTACTTTAAACTTTGAAATTCTACCAAATGTAGAAATAAGCTCTTGCTGGCAGTAAACTGTATCAGATTCAGTGTTTTCCACTCAGGGAAGTGATCCAAGGGAAGTTGTTGGTTTGTTCCCCCAATACATCATTCGTCAGTGTGTGTGGTAAGCGTTATACTTATTTTGGCGGCTTCCATACCTCTTTTCTCCGAATATGTCACTTACCAGAGAAAAGTATAGAACTGAGGCTGATGCAGAGGGAATATCAATGTGGTTTTAACAGTTCAGGCAAAAGAAATCAAGGTTTATGTAAACTTCTTATGCAGTTATGACTCTAGTTTATAATCTAAAGAGTGGTTTGCCTTTGTGGCAGGTCCTGACAAGGTTTCTTTTTCCCCCTTCTCCAAGTACTGGAAGTTTTCTGGAAGCATCAGAATGTTTTTCCGCTTCTATACGTTGCATTCCATAATCCTGCTGAAAAAGGTGGTGCTGAAGAGGAAGTTTATTTGCTTTTTTCCTTGACTTGAAAAACAGTTATCTCCACTGATGTCCACTACAGATGAGGTGGTCTAATCCTGGGAAAGTATCCTAAACTGCATTCTGTCTTGCAGTCAGTTGCTGAGATGTGCTTTATAGAGACAAGCAAGGTTGTTTTCTTCATTGAAAGTACCTATTTTTTTTCTGAAGTGTTTGTGTGTTGTATTTTTGAGAGAGTCTTTTTTGTGTCTTTTGTTCTTTTTCCCAAGGTCTAGTCTCTTAATTAGTTCCTTCATATTTATGATATTTTTAATAGTCCATTAGAGACTCCTTCTCTGGAGACATTCAAAGCCCACCTGGATGAGTTCCTGTGTGACCTACTCTCGGTAGCCCTACTCTGGCAAGGGGGTTGTACTAGATCTCTCATGGTTCCTTCCAGCCCTTGAGATTTTGTGATCCCGTAATTTATGGACACTGACTGTAATGTAGTGTTACTTTCTAATACAGTGTGCTTTAAGTAATGATGAAAAAAGGTACAGGAAAAGTAGACGTTACTGGAAGAATTGTCAGTGATGATATGTAGATATTTTTTGCTCTCCAGTTGTTTTTTTTTCTATCCCATTGTCATTGTTATTTAAGTTAGATTCAAGCCAATAAGAGAAACATTAGTTACTTGGGACATCTAGGCAAAATAAAGAGAGTACTGACACAGTACCTATGCAGTAACTCCTATGCAGTGAGTTTTGAACAATTCAAAGCAAGTCATTGTAGATTTGTCCCAAATGTAGAGACTTGTTTTTCTTAGTTCCCCTGCTATTCCTAGTGATTCAGTGTGACTCTACACATTTCCAGATTGTCATTATGCATATGTTATGTGTCGTGTATCCTGGGGTGTATGAAGCAACTCTGTTAGCAGAAGGAAGTTGTAGTGATCTGAGTAATTTTCCATCTCACTCTTATGTTTGTAATCATACAGCCAAACAGTCTGTTTGGGGAAGAAGTCATACTCCTTGAATTTACCCTGCTGAAACTGTTTATAACTTGTTAAACTAAGAGCTGTGAAGGCTATCAAACAGAACACGATGAACACAGAAAATCTTTTGTCACCTCATTTGCACATTCTTTGGGAAGAGGTAAAATGCACTGTGTAAAGACTTCTGCTCTCTCTTAGTGATGTTGCTTTTGTCATACAGGTTTCAATAGTTATTGCAAGCATCCATTTTCATGACAAGTACTTAAATTCTAGCATGTGTAAAAACTTTGAGGGATTTTGTCTATTTCAGCCTTATTTTGTAAGGAAGTGAGACTTAATGCTGTGTCTGTCAGATGAACTTGAGAATGTTCAGGCAAATTCTGGATGTTTTGAATGTTGTTCTGACTATTTTTTCAAAAGACATTTTTAGAGATCACTTCATTTATGCAGCAGTAAGTGTAGTTGAAGACATGTCTTAGATGTAGGAGGTTGGGGGAAGTAAACAAGCTTAATTACTTTTCTGTAACTGAAGTTCTTCATATCCTAAGATTAATTTTTAATTACACAAAGCTATGCAACCCTGTGGAAGTGTGGACATCTCCTGGATGGTATTCCAGCTGGTACAGAGCCATGGGGTGCTTTGCACCAGTCCTGGCACTAGAAGTCCACTCTTGCAGTGTGGTGCTACATCAGCCTTTTTCCAGTTTTATGTTTCTGGTTATATTTTGATGATATACTCAAGCCTTTCTTTTAGCATTCAAGAGAATAAAAAGAATAACCTGAAGTGGACTGAATCCATCCCTCTAGAAACAATCATAGCAGAGCTGAGATTTTTAGCCTGAGTGTTACTGTGAATCTATAGTGCTAAGCATAGTTTCATAATAGCTGGCTTTGACAATTTGTATGTATATTCATCTTTTTCTTCAAATAGTACTTGTATAAAAGTGACATTTCTGCTGTCTGTGTAAGCTCAAATTTTATGTGCCTTCATAACACAATTAAGTTTACCACATTTTATTCCTGCTAGCGCTGCAAAGAGGGACTGAGTCAGAGTGTATTTGTTCATCTGCTTCATCAGCAGAAATGTTTACCAACTTTCTAGTTATGTTTATTTGTGGAAACATGATGAAAGTAATGGAGTTGCACTGGTATTAGAGGATTTAATTTGGCCTCTGTTGGTATTAGCATTGATTGAGACTTACAAGCAAGGAATAATCCAGTTTTAGTTCCACTGCCCAAGGCCGAGTTTTTAGGAAACAGATATACATCTTTTCACTTCTCAAGTGAATATATTTGACCAGAAACGGTGGGAGTTACAGTAAACCCGAATCACAGCAGTGTTAGTTGAGCAGCAGAATTATGTTTTGTTTCTCTCCTCATGGAGGTGATGTGTAGTTCTCCTTGATCACATGCACTCTCTTCTTGTTTGCTCTCCTTTCTTTAAGTCTTTTCTCAGTATGTCTTGAGTATAAGAAAACAAAGGTGCATGGTTCAGATTATTAATATTAAGCCATTCCAATATGCCAATAAACTAAATTACAGATACTGTATTACTACAGCTCCTGGCAGTATTGATGATTCTGGTACCCTATACGCTGTCCCTGGGATTCTGCCTTCTACGAACTCTAAGGGACTGTAAATTCAGTTTTCTGTTAATTTATGGGCATTCTGGCCATCTACCTGTAAAGTGTAGATGGTTAACTAGCAGATTATTATATAAAGCCATGTCCTTTCTGTACCTAAACAAAAAATGTTTTGAAACTGTTGCTTTGCTGCTATAGAGAATTTTTCCTATTTAGTGTTTCTGTGATCACCAGATTACATGTAAAAAACCATAAAATCCTTTATATTATCCATAAACAAAATAAAAGTGCTACACTACATAACTTTGACTTAGTCGATAATTCTAGGCTTAGCCTGAGGGATTGAAAAGAAAATTATTCCTGTTACAAATTTTAATTATGCCATAAACTTTGGGAAGTAGCTGTTGATCTTCAGCATCTGGTATCTGAAATGATGCCTTCACTTTTTGGTTCTTTAGTTTCTGAGGAGCATTGTCATTACAGGATAAAAATAAAAAAATGTTGCAAGAGATGATGATGTACCATATGCAAAAGAGAATATTTTGGTTTATTTATATACTAAAAATATTTTATTGCTGAAGAGGGCTTTTTTTTTTGTTCCTAGATTTTTGTTATCTCCAGAGAAATTTGCATTTGAGATACAAGAAAACAAATTGTAAATCTATTAAGGACCTTTTCTCACCATGGGATGCTCTAATGTATACAATATGTTCCTTCTCTTAGAGGTACCTCTAAATTTGCAGTGTGACTTTGCTCTGTTGTGGAAAAATTACCGTTCCTGGGGACAGATGAGACAAAGGCTGCAATCTTATTTCTGTGCTTTTTTACTTTAAACATGAGCTATTAGATGATGGATGTTAGTCTGAAAATGTTAAGTTTATCTTAAAATAGTAAAATTGAAAAGTCTGATGTGATAGGAAAGCAGTGGCAAAGCTCGCACTGCTCTTGAGCACACTGAGCCCTCAGATGTGATAGTATCATAGAATCGTTTCAGTTGGAAAAGACTCTTGCGGTTGAGTCCAACCAGTCACATGCTACCAAGCCCACCCATGGCCCCCAACACCTCAGCTACTCAGCTTTTAAATATCAGGGATGGGGGGGACTCCACCTCATCCCTGGGCAACCTGTGCCCATGTCAACAGCCCTCTCAGGGAAAATGGTCTTCCTAATTTCCTCTTGTCTTGTCACTTGTTTCTAGGGAGAAGAGACATGCCTAATTCGCTGCTGGAACAGCAGGAGGAGCTTTTTGGGTGTTTGCATTTCAGAACAGCACACAGTGATTGCCTCATTAGAAATTCAGACTACCTTGCTAATTGTAATAAGGCCTAGAGACAAAAGTGTTGTTTCATGGCACATATGCCTGTGATTCATGAGATTTGACTGTAGGTGAAAGAACTCGGAGAAGTGAGGTGACTCCTGAAAACAGTCATTTTAGGTGGCTGGAGATGCAGAATATGCTCTAATTGAAATTTCAGTACAAGGATCCTTGTAGGCAGATAAGGATAAAGCTTCCTTTCTTTTTCCCTCATGCAAAATGGTTGGTGCCATCCTTTTGAGGTGAATAGAGGAAGTTAGTCTTTCCTATCTGGAACTGGAGCTACACAGAGAAAAAATAAGTTGGAGAGCTCCAAAGAGCTGGCCCATGGAAGGATGACAGAAGACAACTCACCACGGTGACAAAAAGTGATGGAGACATTGAGGAGGTGCTGTGGGTCCAAAAAGTGCTTACTTTCTCTCCAAATGTTTGTTGTGTAAAGCAAGGAGGTAACTTTTGTGGTTACTATTGTGTGGAATTCGTGTGGTCCTGAGAATTGTGCCAAATTGATGCTATGCTAGTTGGCTCAGTACACAGATGTAGTGAACCTTATCTTAGGGCCAAATACTATGTCGATCATCTGTATGAAACAGAAGGATGTTTGTAAAGCTATAGGATGTGAATACTCTACTCTGCAAAGGAAACTTCTAGAACACTCTTGAGAAATAATATACTTTTATCTCTATTTCAGCAAGGGATGGGTGCATCTCTGTCCTTTTCAGCTTATTAGTTTACTTGGATTCTTTTAACTTCGTGCATACCATGGTGAGTATTGACACCAAGTGGCACCTGAAGTTTCTCAAACTTTGTGTGTGTTACAGAGATGCTGTGACCTCTTATTGAGAAGTAAACTAGGCAAAGTAGGACAAAGATGACTTCAGAGAGGCAGCTTGTAGTAGCTGTTGCCAATTCTTTGCAGGAAATTGCTCCCTTCTAAGAGTATCTGCCAGTGGCGTATTGATGCTTGAATCCTTTGGGCTATCTTTACTCTGCATAGCCTTGAACAAAGGGGGAAGGAAATAACATCATTGAGGCTTGCAGGCAATAGAGGTGGCCAAACTGACAGGTTGCACTCCAGCAGGTAAACGGAAGCCTATTAAGAGCACACAGAGACAAAATGTGTCTTGTGAGCATCAAGTGTTTTGTTGAAATATGAATCTCAGTGAGGAAGACAGCTGTGGCTGTGTTTCAAGGACACACAGAGTAGGGATGTGGCTTCTGAAGACTTTCTGTAACAAGTTTTGAGTTAAATATTTTTATCTGAGATGAAATGTCTAAATGGAAACGTGCATTTTCATTCTTTTTACAGAGCAGGACTAAGGTGGTGTCTCTATGTCACTGCAGTCCTCTGTGTAAAATGAAACCCTTTGCACACCCCCAAATTTTCTTCTTTGAAGAACTGTACTACTACATGAGTATTTTTTGGTCTGCTTTTATTTTCTGAAAAACAATTGTGTGTGTAATATGTATGCATTTTTTACAGGGAAAAAAAATCTATCGAAACACCTAGTTCTCTAAAAACTTCCAACAGTGTGAGAACTCAGACTTGACTTGATGTTTCACTCCTCTGCAGTGACCCTTTAGCCAATTAATTTGGGCCTTGTACTTGAGAAGGTTTCTGCCATTTATGTGTTGAAACATTTATTTTGGTGAGAAAAGGAAACTCAATACCTTGAAAAATGTAAGCTCTAATTTTTATAGCCTCCATTTTTTTAATGTATTGTTTCTGGCTGGCAGGTCAGATTTGTACTGCTGCTGTATGCAGCAACTTAAAATTCATGTTGGTGTGTCACTGCAGTTACTACACTCAGGCCACCACACCAGAAAACTATTAACTTTCAGTCGATGATAACAAAAAATGTTTTGTAATAAACTGTGAAATAACCTAATCATCTGCAGAAGGTGTAAAGATTTTATATTAAAATGAAATTAACTTTTGCCTTTTTTTTGTTTGTTTCTTTTTAACAAATTGGTTATGTAAGACATGCAGTTAATTGGCTGTTGCTTTGGAGGGAATTTGTGTTTGCTGTGACATGGTGTCTGCTCTAACAGTAGGTAACTGCCACTAACTTTTCTCACATTTACATGTAAGGAGATAGGCTTCTTTTTTGGTAGGAAGAGAAAAGTAGAAAGTGGCAGCATGTACCTGTTAAAGCTAAGAGAGGCCTTGTTTCAGTTTTTGGTTGAACAACAGATTTGGCATTTTCTGTATGGACTTGAGTTGCTCTCTTGTCTTGCTTCATGCAAATCTTTTGCATCGGTTTTCACCTTAGGCATTGTGAGGTTAAAATCTGCCAATGATCCCTTTGTTTTAGCAGTAAATAACCACAGCAGCAAGGACTACTTAGAAGTACTTAATTGGCTCATTTCTAACAATAAAGATGGTTCAGTTGAAATGAAAATAACCCCAGTCTTCTATACAAAAGGATAATATTCCAAAGCCAGATATTAGAAGGTGCTGAACTGTTAAAAATGAGGAGTAAAACTCTTACTATGAAGGATGGGAACCAAAAAGTTGGCAGAGAAAGATAAACAAAATGAAATGTGTGATAATTTGTTCAGAATACATTTCTGCTGCAGTGGTGGTCAGTTATGAAGGCTGGTGGCACAAACCTGCTTCATTTTTACTGATTGGAATCTGAGGTTAGGGAGTGAGTGTCCATTTTCCTGAAGATTTTCTTCTTTTACGACAATTTTCAAACCCAATCATCTGTCCATCCACGGTGCTGTAGGCATTATACAAATCACAGGTTTAAATGTGAATCTTGATGTAATTATCATAAAATCATAGAATGGTTTGGGTTGCCTGTTTATAAGGTCAGCTGTTGGGTTTAAGAAACTTGGATTTTTCCCTTTTTTTTTCCTGACTAGTTTAGCTGCAGCTATTGGAAATGGATTAAAATCTTTTATTGCAATTACAGCAGAACTAAAAGATGCAGGAAAGAAAAATCACCTTCATATTTCTAAAGTGATTTTAAAAAAAAAATAAAATGGGTTTTCTGTTGTCTCAGAAACAGATGTTTGTTTAAACCCAATCATGAACTCATACTCAGCTGTAATTTATTGTTTAATTTTGTACCAGTCTTTTGTAAATGAACTGCCTCAGGAGGAAGTGAATGGGAGTTTTCAATATACTGAAGACTTGGAATGGGGCTTCTTTTAGCAGAGTTAAGCATCCCAGGAAAAGAAACAAAATTGCTGATGAAGCAGACTCATGTATAAAGATATTTGTCAGGGTTTAAGAGATGCAGTAACTTCAGTTTGCAGCATGTCTCCAGTTGAGTTTGAGTAATTGAGTTTGGTCCAAATCAAATCTCAGTCTTCAAAACTCGGCCTTCTAAAAAAGTGATTTTTTTGGTGGTTTTCCTTTTTTTCAGCTGTGAGAATCTGCAGTCTTGTCTGTGTTCAGTCATTTCATGTGCGTTGCATCTGAGTGCAGGCAAGTCTTAAGTGGAGGCAAAGAGGTACAGCTGGAATCTTTAAATTCTTTTTGACCAGATAAGAAATAAACTCACTGAAATGTCATGATGGTCATCTTGTTTTTCCTGTATGGAAATTCTTACCTGATAAGCAAAAACGAATGTTTGAGAATTGGGGTTTGAACCAAACTCAAGCTTTAAAGTTTTTTTTGAATTGCAATCATATGCTTTAACAGAAAATAAGTATTAAAAGCATAAACATTCATTTATTTTTACTGTATCTATTTTTCCAGTTTGTCCTAGCTATCTTAGTTGATTTGAATTCCTCCTCTTGAAGTCTGCAGAAAAATTGTTTGCATTTCGTCTTGTATGTATTTCGTATTCAGTATTGGAAGAAGGAGCATCTAGTCCATCCAGTGGCCCATGTTTGCTTTTTCAGGGAAACAAAAAAATAAATACGTAATGTAATGACTATTTCAATCCTAAAAAAAATCACAAATAATGAATTTAGATCTGGAAGGTTCATTTGAAATGGGCAAATTACTGTTGATTATGGAAAAAAAAACCCTAAAATTTTTCCTGTTAGCATGCTTCTGTTTGACAGACTGTTTTTAGCAAACATTTTTTTCTTGTTTTCTGTTTTTTATGGCATTTATGGGCTTAAAAAGTTATAATTGGCCATGTTTTTCATTTTGTGTTGGTTGCTTTTATTTTGGTGTTTGTTTCAGGAAGTTAGCATTTAAGTCTTTGAATATGCACATCTGTTGTAAAGATGGAAAACTGATAGAGGCATGATTGCTTACTGTAATAGGAGAAAATTAAAATCCTATATTCCATGGAATAGAATAGCAGTAGAATGCTGAGATAGGACATTTGAAAAAGCAGCAGTTTAAATGTTACTGGATTGTTCAGTTATCATTTGTAAACCCTGTAACCGTGAGGCATTTCAGCCATTTTAAATTACTAGTGTATAAATGTTTAAATTATGCCAAGTATAAAGATAAACATTTCTATTATGCTTCAAAATGTGAAGATCATCAGTAACTTCCTATTCTTCATAAAGTTCAATTTCACGCAAGGGTAACTGATGTTTTCAGATGCAGTCAGTGATGCTGTGACTTCTGCAGAGCTTTCAGTTGATAAGGGAGAGGAAATTCAAAGAGAAATAATTTTGAACAGCGCATGGTTGATTTACTAAGGCCATTGTGACAGTGTATCCCATATCGTGTAATTGGACTCATCATATTAGTGATTTTATGTATCATCATAATTGGATAATTATTGTATTTTATATATCCAAGTTTGTTACCATTAGCTTTTAACTCTTAAATCATTAAAAGCGGATTTTAAGTTCCATTTGAATTAGAATACATTCATTTCTTAAATAGGTCAGTCTTTGCAAAAAGCTTCTGCAGATTTTGACATCACTCCTTATTAAAGCTTTCCTTTGTCAAACGAAAACTCAACATTTTGAAGTAGTTGTTGTCTTTTTATAACTAACTGAAATTAGGACATAGAGAAGATGTGAGTTTTTAACTATTTTTATATCCTATTTGAAATTATTTTCATCTTTCCCATAATAAATTAAATGTCTAGTGATTCTTCCTGCTTACTAATTTGCATTGTTGTCTGGCTGCCTTGCATTTAATCAGCAAAAGTAAACTGTTAATATACCACCAGGAATCTGTCAGGAATATCTATGTAGCACTGTGACTGCTGTCAGGGTGTGGAAATTCGGTGGAAATGATGGGCTCAATCCACAGGGGATTACGTCTCTTGTCAGAAACACAGTGACTGGTATCTCAAAATCTACAGGTAGAAGGTGCAGTAACCCAGTTCTGGTATGGGGCATTGTGCTTATCTTGTAAACCACCTGCTTTCTATCTGGATTAGTATGCTGTTCTTATTTTGCTGTCTACCAGGAAGCAACAAAAATATGTTTATTTTGGCAGTCTGCATTTACAGAAATGTCTGGGTTTAGATTGTTGTTGGTTTAAATTTACTGCATTAACAGAAGGCCATCAGTTGAGTTGACTTTGCATAGTTAAATGCAAAATAGAAGTTTTCAGCTGAGTCTAAGGAAAAAAAAAACAGGATGGCAATGGGACAATTCTTTCCTTCGCTAAGAACTTGCGAAATTTTGTAAATTTTGTTTGGTGTTACAAATGCCGAAATGTTCGCAAAATGCCGAAGTTCAGATTGTATATTCTTGACTTCCTTGCTATGTTTATATTGCTGAGGATGCTTTAACATTAATAATGGTTCTTGCAGTGACAATTCTTTCTTTTCATTTTTTTCTGCTTTTCACTACTTCTAATCCCAAACTAAATCTTTAAATTTCAACTGGATAATGGAATATTCAGGAATAAAAGATTATATTGTTTGAATGACGTAAAGACGTCCTGTTTATCTGTACTTACCCTTTGCCTATCACACCACCGACAATGAAGGGAATTTGAGCGGTTTCACCTGTTTGGTTATATCCTCTTAACTAATTCTTAGACAAGGTAACATTCCATAAATAATAAAGCCTTATCTTGTAATTATTTCTTACAGTTTAATTTATCCATGTGTTATATTAGAGGGAGGGAAGAGAGAAGGGATCTTGTCAAGGAAGAGCCCCAAGTTTCATAACCTGATAGTAAAAAATTATTATTGCATATGGCCCGCTTTAGGAAAGTGTTAAACACTCTTTAGGGTTCTGAAGTGTGAGCCTTTATGAACCTGGCTGCAGTTGGCGTATATCTTCTGTCTTTTGCTTCGATGCAGTAATGATATGTCAATTAGACGCAGGAAGATTTTAAGAGCAAAAATGACACGTGGAGCAAATAATCAGTATTTTACAGGCCAGAGCAAAATATTTTTTTTTTCTCTCTGCCTGTTAAGAGACAGAAAGTTAATCCTACCCAGAACTCTTTAAGTGCTCAACCTGCCTTTACAGCTCAGAGTTAATGTAGTAGCATAAATTAGTGAAGCTACCCTAAGTTGCATGTGAGTGGCATATGTCTGTAGGAAGGATAGGTATATGAGCTAAAGGATTTTCTCTAAAGCTAAAGCCTGAAGTTGGCACCTGGATCCTAACTGGAATATCACATTAGTAGTTCATCAGTGCATTAAGGCCTTGAAACTGAGCTCTGGCACATCCATCTGACATCTGGCAGGCATGTCTTCCAGGTTGTTCCATGTTTGTGATTGTGTTGAAACCAGGCAAGTGTAGGAAAGCAAAACTCTTTTTTTCACTCATCTTTGGGTTTTTTCCTTGTGTTGTATTTTCAATCAGATTCAAGATTAGTACAGCTTCTGTGAGTACACTGGTAAATAACAAACTGTTCCATGTTATTTTAACAATGCAGTAATCTATTAAGGCTCCTAAACCAAGTCTGTACACATTGCAGATCTCAAACTCCAGCATCTCTAGAGTGTTCTTATTCTAATGTCTGCTTGGTTGTTCAAAGGTCATTATGGGTTGTTCAGTTCTTGAGAAATGCACTGTGTGCTGGGTACACAACATTACACAGAGTTTTATTCAGGTGGTGCTGATAACAGACTTGATTTGCTAGTTTGCCTGATGCTTGATCATGCTTCCTGCTTTGCAGGCCTGTTCAGTGTAGAAATTGGTCTAATTTTCTTCAATTTAAATGTTAATGATCCTTTTATTTTCTTGAAGCAAAGGGAAATGTGCACAATCACTCTGAAAATAAAGATTTATTTTCCTGATAATTCTAGTAATAACTTTGTCAAAGAATACACTTTAAATACTTGTTTTGCTATTTGGCATGGAACTAGTTCTTACATAGACAACTTTTGTGAAGGTGTTGGTCAGAGATTAAAATTTCAGACTCAATCTGACAATATATGCACATATTTGAAGGCAATAAAATGAATTAAAAATGTTTGGTTTTCCTATTGTCTCTTTTTTTTCTAGGTACAGATACTTATAGATGCTTCAAGGTGTTTCATGAATTTGGGGTATGGAAATGGCAATATATTATCAAATGTGCAATGACATTTTATCATATGTGTTATTTTGACAACTTAGGCCACCTGCATTTATATAATGGCACGTTTTAGAACCCTTAGTTTGGTTATGTTCTGAGTCTACTTAAAAACCTTGTGTTCTTGTCATAGGAAGCATCAGGTATAAGCAGTATATAATAAATAAGTGGTTATTTAGCATAAGCAGAATAAGATATATGTGCTACAAATTAATGTGTGGGAGAAGAAGGAATCTAAAGATGTAGCTGGATGATCACAGGGATTCTGGGTGTTGACAGCAACAATGCTTGTGAGCCTGATGGGGTTGAAGTGTGCGTGAGAGTACTTCCCTTGTGAAAAGATGGCAGGAGCATGTAGATTAGTATGCCACAAGGGAGGCTTTGACTGTTTTTCTGGATTGATATGATGACCAGGCTCTATATAGTGTATTGTTACAAAATACAGTGGCAAAGCTGGTGATGGAGTGTAGTTCTGAGTACCAGTGATGTAGTAAAATCTTGATAGCAGACTGGACATGGTTAAGAGATAAGTTACTTGTTTTGTACTTTAAAGCATTCACAGAGATACTAATTTTATATTTCAAGTGGCTGTCAGTGTCTCCTTCCATGTTTTCCACCCCAGCTCCCTGGGAAAAAGGGTAAGGGTCAGCTTGCTGTCCTCAAAGCCACCTACAACATCCATCTCCTCTTGTTATAGTCATGTAGTGAAGAACAGGAGGACATATCCTACACATTCAGCAATCATGCTGGCTTAAATTAGCTAAATGTTAATGTGAATGCAAGTAATTTACCCTGTCCAGGTGGTCCTGTACCTTTTGTCTTTTTCCATGTGCTTGAACATGGAGAATCTCTCACAATTTTTATGTTGCAACTTCTTGTTTATTTTGCAAGACGGGGGAGATTTTCCCTCTGTATTTATCAGTCTGTTGCAGAGATTTGTAAAATTCAGTCATTTTAAGTTACTGATTCTTCATTAAACAGGCACATGTCTACCATCTCATATGAAGTAAAGCAAGTTGCTTGCTGTAAATCAAGTGAATGTGGATACTATAGAAAACACCATGTGTGTTTTGAACCCAAGAAAATCCATCTGCTTTCTTTTAAGGTGAAAAGTGCTATTTCTGTTTAAGTTAATAGCTGGGACTGACATTAATTTATATTTTGTTGTTCAAATATTCTTTATAGACAAAGATGCTAAACCAGTTATAATTACATTACTGCATTTGCTGTTTGAAATATCATTTATTGGCTTTGGATTAGGTGTCTTAATTACTTGATTGCCGTGTTTTGGTTTTGGGTAAATATCTCTTATTTTTTGTGACTTTTCAAGTATGATTAGTACCAACACACACACACAAAGAAGTCATTAGCCTTTAGTGTTGAAAATTTTCTCTTTTTTGGTCAAGATGGAAGAATGTGTCAATAAGAAAACAATTTTCATTTCAAATGAGGGCTCATAAATATGTAGAAATTAGAAAGCAGTGAATTGGGAGTTTTATGAATTTTAATATATGGTATGTTGCAGCATTATGCAAAGGAAATGCATAGGTTAAAGTAGTATATTAATTCATATCATTTTGCTGTAACTCATTTTGTATGTGTTAGATGCATCTGTGTGCAACCTACACAAGTCATTGTCACACAATGTGAATCTTCTCCCACAACACAGAAACTCCCCCGCTACTAAAATGGAATATGGTAGCATTTTTAATAGTGCTGCTAATGAAAACTGTAGCACTGTTTTGAAGAGGTTGGGGAGCAGAAGTCTGTTCTGTCTAATAGATGGTTTAAGGGAAAGGATGTGAAAAGCAGTACTGACACATTTTAATGCTGTGTTGGTGTTATTGTGGTTCCTTACTACCTTTTAAGTACATAACATTTTTTAGTAAGTTATATAAGGGTTAATCTATAACATAATTAACTGTATATGTTTCATTCTTCATCTCCATTGTTGAAAGGTACCTAAGTCAAGCATTATTTGACAAAGTCGCATTATTGCTTTATATGGTTATTTGTTTTATATTGGTGGTAGGGATAGAGCATTGTATGTGGTCATAGGTTGAATTAATGGGTGATGACAGAATTTCATTTCTTCCTTTAAAATCTACGGTCAGAGTGAATTGCAGTGTTCAAGGACAGAATAGGACAATGGGTATAGGAAGACTTATGTTTAAGATGGAAAGGTCACAAGAAATATTTATAAACCATCATTCAAGTGTAGCTGTGGTTTCAGAAATAGTCAGAAGGTTATAGAAAGACCTATGTGCTGAACTGTGGAGGTAATTATTACTGGTCAGCTTCAGTGACTTTCTTTAGCAGTACAGAAAAAACAGGTTCAAAGCGAAGTCATGCTGAGCTTCAGATAGATAAATGCTTGTCAGGGAGAAGGTAGAAAGGAATCTAGGTAGCAACTAGGCCTTAAAGCTAGCAGAGGTGTTTTCAGTGTGGTGGCTGCAAACAAAAAAGTCAGTGGACCCTTTTAAGGATCTGTGAGGGTAATAAAGAAAACTAAAACTTATTGGCTAGCCTGAATGCACTGTACAAGAGTCTGAGCTGGCAGGAGGAAACTCGAAGGGTCAATAAACTGGAAACCCCCTAAGTTAGAACTTAAGCCACCATCAGTTTACATTTATTACTGTTAACTGATTGGGTGCTAGATTACTTCCCTACCAGCATTTCACTTAACTGCAATTAAAATTTAAAGTTTGGATTGTGCTTTGTACTGATGGACTTCTACAAAGTTTAATTGCTTTGAGAAGATGCTGTGCTTTTTTGATTAAAAAAAATAACTTCCCATTAAAAAAGGCCAGAAT
This sequence comes from Colius striatus, assembly GCF_028858725.1. Classification (NCBI taxonomy): domain Eukaryota; kingdom Metazoa; phylum Chordata; class Aves; order Coliiformes; family Coliidae; genus Colius; species Colius striatus. The sequence continues at coordinate 17,590,998 of NC_084770.1, read as the reverse complement.
AGTTCTCTGTCAAGGTGCTTTTTATTTTAGCAGTCTTTAATGACAAAATGAGCCATTGTAAGATATCTAAATGTTTCCAAATCCAGAACCTAGATTCCAAAGTGTATTCAAATATGCACAAGCGGGCACTGGAGAGCAGGTAGAGGAAAGTCAAACATCACGTCTTGATTATAGAGGTGTATCACACAGATGTTGTACAAGACTTTTTCTGAAGTTATTTCATTAAAGTATTAATTCAAGACACTGTTTAAGATCATTCCCAATTTCAAAGGTAGTTAAAATAATTTGTTAGTAATTGAGTCTAAGCACTGATCTGTGGATTTAAATCAGTAACTTGCAGAAATCGGAAGACTCAAGTTCACTAACTTCAGTTACTCTGAAGATAAACCTTGATAGTTTTTTCACAGCTCTGAGAAAATACCAGTCTCTGATTTACAGGTGATTTACACAGAGCAAAAGTATGTTACCAAATATATTTCTTTTGAAGAAAAAAACCAATTAGTTTCCCTGCCATCAACACTGTGCAGTGCAGTATTAGGCAGCAACATGTGAATGTTACAGAAGTGGAAGTCATGTCTAGATCTGAGACTGGTTCATCTTGCAGTAGGCAGCAGGAGGATACCAGGTTACTCAATGTTTCTTTGCGTGTCTCCAGGTCATTTTCACATGATGTGATGTCAACATGCCTTTCAAACCAAATTCATTTCAACTGAATGCAGATGGATGTAGTGCAGGAAGCAGTGGTGCTTGGAAAACACTTTCCAAGTATAATTTTGCTTTCTTCTAGAGATGTTCATAGAGCAAGATGTCTGTCACTTCAGAAAAATTTTCAGTATTCTGTTGATTTACTGTTTAAAAATAGATATGTTTTCTTTCTAGATGTCTGTTGACCAAGGACACCTTTAAGTCAGTGGCCTAAAGGTATTTGTTTCATCCTGCAGCAATTTTCAGATATCTCCTTGATTCCTGACTATTTTCTTTTTCAGATACGCATTCTCTAATATATCTTCTGCCCAGACTCCAGCTAGTTCCTGATATCAAAACCGGTCTTTCTCCTTGTCCTCTTCATTTCCTCTATGCAAATTGTAATCTGTAGAAGTCAAAATAAATCTACAAAGAAAATCTGTTCATAAATAGGAAACTTAAATAGACTTTAGAAAAGAGAATTATTTTCATTACACTTGTGCCTATTTTTGTTTTCTGAAACGGCTAGAACTAATATCAAAGGTTACATGCAGTATCAGTAAGCTTGTGGGGTTTGTTTTTAGAAAAGAAAAAGCTCTGCAGCTTGGAGATAAAATGTAATGTACTAGTTGCTAAGGTAACTGCATGTTTTTGTGAATAGTGGAACAAATTAGGTGAGCAAAACATCTGTAAATTGTCAATACGTAAGTTAGAGCTGCCCTTAAGCTGCAGAAATTAACCTCTTCAGACCTGATAGCGAAGCCAAGGAAGGAAGAGGAGGAGTGGTTGTGCCAAGCTCTCGGTAAAGCTGTGAATGCCAGTGAATGCTATTACCTCTCCCTGGGAAGCAGAGGCTGGCTGTGGTGGTGGGTCTTCAAAGTCCAGCAAGCAGGGGATGAGGCTGGCTCACGTGAAGACTGGCTGCTTTTGTTTCATCTGGAGGGACAGAATGGGTTGCTTTGCCTCCTGCATTCAATGGGCGAGTCTTCTGCCTCATGATGAGTGGCCTGTGGCTTCAGGGCCAGATTTGGAGAAAGACGAGGTTGAACTGTCCTGCTCTGAAGGATGAGACCCCCCCCCCCCCCATCCTTGTGATATCTGACTGCCTTAGGACTGATGTGTGCCCCAAGTCCTGCATCAAGGTGGCCAGTTCTCACTCTCAGCTTATACTGGAGGCTGTTCTTGGTCAAGTGTGCTCCTAAAAAACCAGGAATACAGGCTTGATACCCTGGAGAGATACCTTTAGAGGCTGAGCATCTCTCATCCCTATACATCCAATATTCTGAGAACACACAAAATCTGAGTCCATAAGCAGTTTGGTTTTGCTTAATGTCATGCTTTGATAGCTTTAAGTAGATGATACCTAGGCATTATTGTCAGATGCTTTCCTGACATAACCAGCTAGCTCTTTTTACAGCCACTGGTGACCAGTAGGACATGTTTTGTAAAGATCTGAAACATAAATTTTACAGAATGAAAGCCTGATGCTGTTATATGATTACTTTAAAGCGTGATGGCTTGAGATTCCAGTCAAAATCTGGCCCATATCTACAGAGCAGTAGATACAATTTTATTGGGAGGAGAAACTTACTGAATTTCTTCTAACACACCAGAGGCTAAAGACTAAAAATGAGAGCAGTAAGAACAGCAAATACCTTCATGCTTCCAAATGCTTTAAGAGCAAAAATTATTGGCCTCACTGTCATTCAGAGCAGGGATTATTTTGCAGAAGAAAGTCAAAAAGTATATGTATATCTACATCTTAGTGATTTTATGTGCCTGTACTTTTGAGCATCCATCTCTGGGTTTACAAAAGGTCTTTTTGTACTCTGGACTTCTCTGCCTTGGCTTCCACAAATTGAACTAGAGCTGTCCTGATAAGCAAGTAAGCTGCAGTCATTTGCGTTTTACTGAATGCCAACGGTTCTTAAGCAGATAAGTAGCACAGGGATGAGGCCTTTTTTTTTTGTCCCAGTCTCTGTGGTTAATTTTCTAAAGTGAGAAATCATGTATGGCACCCCATAGCAGGATTAGCAGTTTCTTCTTAATACATGAGCACAGAGGTTAGGGGGTTGGGGTAATTTGAAATGTGGAGGTAAAGCTTTCTATGATTAGTTTCCAGTCTTAGTCCTTTATGAGAATAGAATTTATTATTATGTGGAAAGGGAGGTAAGAGGAAGCACCCAAGTATTGTGAACTAGGTCTTCCTCATACTTTAAGGTGCAAAACATACAGCTCGCTGCTTGGGAGAAAGGAGATAGAGGTCTGCAGGTAGTTCTGTCAAGTCCATGATCATTGAAGGTCACCCAGATTGATGTGAGGGCAACTCAGGCATGTCAGTTCTGGAAGCTGCAGCTGCTTTGTTTCCTCCCATCACTAGATGTTTTGAATAAGCTATACCTCCTGCACCAAATGTAGACCCATGGCTCATCACATGAAGTAATTTTTGCTTGAGAGCTGCACTTTTAACTTCTCTGGCACTTTTGGGATTCCTGACTGCAGGGTCAGTAGGTACCAGTAGAGCTGCAGCTGTTTTGGTTTAGATTTAGCCCAGCTGGAACACACAATATCTTTTTTTTCAGGAAATGATCAGTATGTGATGCAGCAGATGCTTTAGACATAGTTAAAACACCCCATAAGTGTGGAGTAACTTCATTTCAAATGCAGGAACCAGTTATAGTTAATGAGTAATCAGTTTTACAATTGGGTTTGAATTTTACAGTTTTGAGTGGGAATTGCAAAAATAAATACAACTTCTACTTTTCTAGGTGTTGTTTTTCTAGGAAATTCCTACAATTGCTGTTACTGAGTAATTTCAATGAGTAATTTTAAGCATGTGAAAACTTTGACTTTTGGGTTTTGTATTTTTAATCATGTAAATCATCTTCAGTAATGAGACTTTGTGCTATCGGACATGATTTGTTGAGTCTGCCTAATTCATTCAGTAATTAGGAATAAATAAAAATGAACTTTAAATTGGGAAATGAGGCATACACAGAACTGGAGTTCAGGTTTGCTGGCCCATCCACAGGATAAAAACATTTTGCAGAAGATGTCTCTGGAGACAGGAAGAAATATATTTTAAAATTTGTCAGGTAGCATTTTATGTAGAATTACTTGATCTTTAAATATAGACTGTCCAGGTGAAACAAATGTGTTTGTCCCAGTCCCAAAATCTCCTTCATTTCATTCCTTCTAGCTCAACGATTACCAGAATCTCATTTTGGAGACACTTTCATACCCAGCCACCTATGCTCAGCTTTGGACCATGAGATTCTTAAAGGTTTTATAAAAGCAACAATTATGTTGGTCTGACACTGCTTGCATGCATTCCCGTGGTGTTTTCCACTTCACCTAACTAACTTTTTTGTGTCTCTGAAAGACAGTTGCAATCAGAATTGCTTTTTACAGTGAGATTTGAGACCATGCAAGGGGGAGTAAGTTCTTAGTGTAGGACCTCATGCAGCCTCATCAATTTTCATCCTCACTTTCCCAAAAGTGAGAAAAGGAGATGCTGAGAGTTCTCTCACAAAGGGTAGAACTTTGGGCACTATATTAAAAATACAGGCAGATAAAGAAACAACACGCAGTTTCCTGCAGCTGATGTTTCATTACTTTAGGTGGTAAATGCTTATTATGTACAGTTCCAAATTGCACATTTCATATCTATGGGCTTTGTAGTGTTCACTTCCAAATAGCATTATCAGAGTGGGAAGATAAGTGTATTCATAAAATATGGATCTTTATAAATATATTATTGTTTGCTTTCTCTTGTAAAACACATTTATCTGGAGAATTTTCTTTCACGACATCCCTCTTTTCGCAGTGAGAACATTAATTTCTCCCCTATAGGCCTCCTTTAACAGCAATGATTTTCTTTCTTTTCAGTCTTTACACTGTTTACCTTTTTTTTTTGTTTTGCTAATAATTCCTCAGTTTCCTTCTGGAAATCTCTTAATTAAAAGCCATGAGCCTCTAATTATTCTGCAACTCCAGCAAGGCCTCTTGAGAGGATAAATGCTGTCAGTTTATGGCAAATGTTGACACCTGCATAATTTCTACCACCTTTTGGATGAGTGGTGATTATTTCTCAGAAGAACAATCTCCAAGCTTTATTGGAAAACTGTTCTCGTTATTGGCCTCTAACAGAAAGATCCAGCCTGTTAATATCTGTTAATCTGAAATGCATTTGCAGCCTATCCAGAAAACATGCTTTGGCCTGTTCAACAGAATGTATGATTTTATATATTTAAAGAAAAAAAAGCTTCTCTCTGCACACGACAAATTTTATTCAGAGAAGTTGGAGCTACAAGGTAAAACTAAAATAAGATTTTTTTTTTTTCTTTTCAGCCTTATAGTAAAGCCTCTTTGTGATCTCTCAGTGGGAGAAGTAGAGGAGTTGACCAGACATTGAAGTTTAGACATGATAGATGAAAAACAGAATACTGTTTTTAGCTACTTTAATGGGATTTCAGTAGTTTATTGGTATTTCAGTAGTTCAGTAGAAAAGACAGGTGAAGCAAACCCACTGCCACTGAAAGTGTGGCAGAAGGATCTTATACTGTGGTGATAAATATAAAATATATGAGTGTAGGATGGATGGAAAGGGAAAGTGTTTCTATGCCAGATGACAAGAGGCTGCTATAGCAGAGAGAAGAAATGGCAGAGGTCGATATCCCTCCACGTTGTACACAGTTCCTTAAACTGCAAGAAAGTGTTGGTGCTCTGGCTTGTTTTTCCCTTGTAGAAGGTCATAACTCCTGAACTACCTTGAGGTGCTTTGAATCAGGGAGACTGTTTTCCTTGTAGACAGTAAAAAAGGAAAGGAAGAAAACCCCACAACAAAAACAGGCCGATAAGCAGAAACATGATATTCGTAGTGGCAAATGGAAAATATATGAATTATGAGAGAATTCAGACAAGTGCTTGTGGATTTAAACCACAATGGGAGTGGTGACTGGTTTTGACAAATGGCAAAAATAAATTCAAGAGACAATTTGTGATTCCAACAAATGGAAAAAAAAATCTGGAGTAAAAAACCCCCACATGACTTTTTTCCTCTGAAACTCATAACACTGACTACGTTTGTAAGGGGGTTTGCTGCAGCAATAAATATACAATGGATCCTACATGTTTGTCCCGGGCATTCATTGCAAGTGTCACTTAAATGTGCTTCTAATGTGTATTACTTTGTTACAATGGGAAAGCAAAGTCTTCCTTCTGCACAAATGTATAGAAAAGCAGTGTGGTATATCATGTGGTTGTTATAATTAAGAATGTAATACTGGAGGAAGAAGTGCTTTGTAATGGGAGAGGTGGGCAGAATTTCAGAGGATTTAACAGTAAGTGTGTCATTTCATACTTAACTATAAAAGTAATATTTTCTAACAAAATTACTATTTTTGATGGAGTCATGGTGTTTTTGAAGGGTTGAAACATGGGGAAAATGGAATTTGTGTTTGAATATAATACACTGCAAAAGGGATGCTCGTGATGTCTGAATTAGCTGCTAGTTCGTTTTAGATTAAAGTGCATAAACTTCCTCTTTTTTAGTGCCTTATGAAATAAAGAGCAAAGGCACAGGTAATAAAAGCAAGGGCGTGTTCTGTTTCTGGAGTGATATTAGTAAATACAATATATTTCCCGGAATAATCAGAAAATGGGGATAACTTGGTAGTAGTGATTTATTTACAGGCTGATATTCTTAGTCAGAGATATATTGCAGACATATATTTAATGCATGCCCTTATCGATATGGTTTTACAAAGGGAATAGCTTTTTTCAGGAAAAATTACTATGGATTATAAAGGAGAAAAATTGTAGTATAAAAGGTGCTGTCATTTAAAATGCTAAAATGCTGTATTAAATTCAGAGTCTCCTCTTATTGTAACTGCTGAAAGTTCAGAGACGCCCTTTTGACCTTCCACTGTTTAACAACTGTCAGTGGCTGAGCCATTATATTCATAAGCAGTTTTACAGTACACCTTACAGTACATCACTTATTTATATTAATACCTTCCTACCACAACCTGAAGCACAGCTCCTTTCTAATCAAACATTCAGTTACTGGTGGCCTACTGAAAAGATTAATGAAATGCAGACTTTATTAGCTGCAGTGGAACATGTAATTTGACTATTGAAGTTACTACTATTGCTCACCTAAACCCACACCTTTGACCACAGGAATTGAATGTGTTTGATCTCTGAGTGTGCCTAAAGAGGATAATTGGCTGATGCAGAGGAGGGCAACATTCTGAGTCAGGTGGCACTGTGTGTGCCAGGTGAGAGGAGTACTTGCCTGGTGACACGAGTTCTTTCCCTCTTTTCTGGTGTGGTGTTATGGACCAGGTTCCATGTGAGAAGGCACTTCAGGGAGCAGCAGCGTGCGCTGATGTGCTGCACGCCCAGCAAATGTCCATCTTGGGGTGAACAGTTAAATGTTTGTCAGGGTGCAAAAGAAAATTTAAAGGACTCAGAGGAAAAGCCAAGTCACGGTAGTTTAGTTTGTCACCTAAAAAATCTGTAGGAATAACCTGAATGTGGCCTTCTGGTAGGAATAGCAATTAATTGTTCAAACACTGATTCAAATAAGAAATAGTTGCATTAAATTATACATATATATATATATATATATTTTCTTGTTTTTCTCTGGACAGTTACAGATCTATTTCATGTCAACCTGTGTGGTAATCGTGACTTTTATACTTCTTTTATACGTTTTTTCTTTTATACTTCTAGACCTCAATAAGAAGAGACTTAAGAGGTGAACCAGTGTTCTGCCTTCGAGTGTTCTGTTCCTACCTTCTTATTTGTGCATTTTCAGTCCAAACTTTTAAATAAAATGGATTTGTGTGATGAGGCTGTCTGTAGGCACACGTCTTTGTGTTTAGCATTAACCATAGAGAATGTGCAGTTAGTAGAGAATGTGCAGTTAGTAGAAAAGGGGCCCAACAGTAGATGGAGCAATGAACTATTTACATCTCTGTATTTTGATACTGCATGTGCTTTTTTTTTTTGTACATGCGCCATCTCCTTTTCCTCAGGCACTTCAGATCAATTTTCAAACATCTGCCTGTCAAAAAAACAAAGGTTGCCTTTCTGTTTGGAAGATTAATTGGGTTTTTTCAGTCACAGGCAAATTGCCAGCTATTGTGAAAATGGGAGGAGAAGGGTCGCAAATTCTAACAGCTATTGATGAGTAACAGATGTATATTCAGTGGGATGGAAGATAAACTGGTCTTTCTAGGGATTTCATAGATAGGATGCTTGCTCCCCAGTTTCCCGGGGAACACTGTAAGCACCTCTGTTAGGCTGCAGAAGGTGTTACCTAATGAATTTCCATTGATTACATGATAGTGAGCATTGATCACGTCTCTGTTGCCAGCCAAGTCCCTACTCTGGCTACTGCTTCTGCCAACTTTCCTCCAGCAGGAAATAACAGGTTCCAAAGTCTGTTTTCCGCTGTTTCTTTCCTTTTATATATTTTCTTTGTACTATTAAGGACTGACTTGAAATTATGTATGTTGCTAGAAAAATCAACTGAAAGATCGTGCTCTCTTTATCAATTACTTTGTTTAATGTATAAAGTGTCCAGCAGAGTGTATAATCCAGTGTTTTGGTCAATTAGTTAATCAATATAATCCAAAGCAGATTTATAAACTGCACACAGGCAACCTGGGGAACAGGATCTTTAAAGCCAATAGCATCAGCCAGCAGTCTGAAGTTATAATGACAAAAGGAGTGGTAAGAGAGTAACTAAATGCTAGGTTGCTTTGTAATGACATCGTGAATAAAAGAGACTGCACTTTTATGCACAACATGACGAAAAAGCATTGTTGGCCTACCGTAGTTCTTTTGTGGTTTTGTGTGTGTTAACTATGCTTAGCTACCTCTACTAGAAACAGTAGAGGACAAATACAAAGAAGCAAAAGAAGAGATTGATAGTAGAACTAGTAGGGAACTTCATGAAACAGTAGTTCCTAATCCACTTGCAGAGGAATCCTGAAGTGTTTCAGATGCTCTCTGTACATCATATACTGTGGAAGTAGTTCAGTTTTTTGTTTTCTTCTGTCATTGGTATTGTCCTTATTTGTCTTGTAAAATTAATTCTTGCCATTTTTTGCATGTATGTGAGCTGTAGTGTTCTTTAAAGATTGCTGTCACTTATAATTCCTGCAAGTGTCCTGGTATTTTCCTTGAATTTCATACTGAATCTCATATAAGACTATATTTCACTACTGCTGCAAGTTTCCTTGTGTGAATGCCACATCATTCGCAGGTCAATGAACTAGCAAGAACTCTAAAGGATTGACTAGCTGGATATTAACGTCTTGGTGGGTTGACAGACATTTTCCTGGTTGTTAGCAATAGAGGTCAAACTAACATAGAAGTCTCGTTCTGTCCACAGAAAGTACAGTGCTTTTTTGGTTTGGTCTTGTATTGTGCTGAGGATCACCACCAATATTCAGTAGCTCAACACTTTAATATGAAAAAAAAAAAAAGGCAAATTTAATCCAGACAACAAGCAGCTATTTGAAATCCAGATCTTTACTCTTTGTGCGGATTGTGTGTGGCATTTTTTCTTCATCCCTTTCGAGTTTTTTCTGTCTAAGATGGTTGTCTGCTGCTGGGTCACTGAACCGCAGAAGATAATCATTCAAAAGAGCATCCTTTTGACCTGTCATTCTATTTTTTAACACAATCCTACCAGCATTACTTCTGGCAACTGTGCTTCACCAGGTAACACCCCAGCAGCTCCATGTAGGGCAGCTGAATTACAGTGCTCCTTAATGGAAGAGTGCTTGGGTGAAAAGTCCTCGTGACTACGTAAAAGTATGTCTGTTATATGATAAATTATACTTTTCTGTTTCATCACATCAGTCAGATTAAAATTGCATAAGCATTGGTATTAGTTTCTAAATTTCAGTGACTGTGCAGCTGAAAGAAATACCTGCAAGCAGAGAGAAGTTAATTTAATGAAATATTTAAATGTCCTACTTAACCTTCTGAAGTTGCCTCTTAGATGTGTGCAGTGAGCACTTGTTGCTGGGAGCGGACTGTACTTCTACTGCCAGAAAGACATTGGCTGGAATATTGAGAACAATACAAATCATGAGAATTCCCTCTTAGTGAAAGATAAGAACTTCTTAAATCTGCAAATGATATATGAAAGTACATACAATGATTTGTTTTAATTTATGACACATCACAATCTGTATGGGATTTTTTTTTCTGAGCATGGTACTGTTTGAAAGAATTTCCTTTGTTACTACAAGGTGAGGAAATAGCAATAGTTGTCAGAATTTTGTCACAAAGATAAGTATTAATGAAATACTTCATATGAACTTTGGTAAAGCCTCCTTGGAAATTCAATGAGATCACTTCCCACAGAGCTTTATTGTCATTCACTCAGTAGCTAGCTCTTCTAGAGGAATGCGACTATATTTTTTCAGTGAAAATGTCAAGAAATCTCTATCTCTTGTGTGATGTGACTAACTCATTTTGTCAGAATAACTCCATTCCCAAACTTTAAACTTACTTTAAAATATATATGTTAGTCACGAACTTTCATAATGCTGAGGAAAAAACTTCAGATGCCATAAATTATTCATGTGGGAAAATTTGTTTAATCACCTTGTGTTTTGGGGCTTAACTGTCTCTTAGTTCCTCCTGAGAGCTTTCTTCTAATAACATCCTCCTGGATGATGACTCCAGCTTCTGATGTGTCTTCTGCCAGTCGTTGAGGTTCTCCACACTGTTTTTCCTCCTCAGCACAGCCATACCTGGACTTTGAAGTTACTTCTTGTTAACTGAAGGCGTTGTCTTCTGATCTGTTACAAAGAAATAATAATGAAAATACAAAGGTCTTCTCTATTCCAGCTCCTCGGGCTAAACCACCTGCTAGCTGCAATTACCTGAGGCTTTCCATTGCTAGTATTTTCCCATACTGCCAAACTTCAAAGGAAATATATTAAGTTGTACTCCATATTAATGATTAATTGTGATCTTGTATAATACAGTTTCTCTCTTTTCTTCTCTTGGTTAGAGATTCATGTAACTTTGCCTGTTAATTCTATTTAGAAGTTTTGATTTGATTGGAGTTTTTTCAGAAACTGCCAAGGCAACAGGCCAACTAAATGTTTTCGTCTGGCTTGATCAAAAATCCATCCAAAACTTTGGGTTTTGCAAAGAGAGTAATTTTTTATCCCATGAGATTTCTAGTGTAATAAATAATGTGTAATATTTCTTCTGGTTTTTGGAGAATTAAAGCAGAATGTATGTCATCAAGGTTTAAACTTGCCTTTGGTTACATGTGCTTAACCAAAACGCACTTTCTTTGTGGGCTGATTCTGGCTATATCTTTGACTTTCTTTTTTTGATTTGACTTCCCCAACTCATTTCCTTGAGAACATGTGCCTCAAATACAGCCTCTTTCTTCATAGTTAATGTTATGGACAAGTGTCTGTTTGGGGTGGACACGTGTCTCTTGTAGATTGTAAGCGCTGTCATTTCAACTGTTTCTGTGCAGCAAGAGACTACATGCTGCCTTATTTGCAATCAAGTATGGTGGTGGCAAATCTCACCCATTCACTTCCAGTGGAATTTAATGCAAAATAAAGCAGTATTGTTTGTTTTTATTTATGCATGTTAAGAGTCAGCCACTAGCCTTAGAAAAGTCAGGGTTTTTATTTCTCACTTTGGAGCAGCTGAAATAGCATTAATGGAAGGAATAAAATTATAAAATTTGATCAGTACAAATAAATGTGAAATAAAATAGAAAGAAAAAGACTAAAGGTAACAATATAGAGGGAAAGCAGCAGAAAAAAAAATACAGATTCAATAAGACCTATCAGTGTTATCCAGTAAAACCCCACTTCAAAACTTTGTGTTGTTTTTGTTTTTTTTTTTTTACATTAGAAAATCGTATTCTAAGATGCTTAAGTAGAGGTAAGATCAGTCATTTGATAACTGCATGCAGACCTGAATCCAATTTACTGCATTTGACTCTTTCACTCATCACCAAGAAATTGGCCCAACTTCCACATAGTTGTAGGAAATTCAGGTTTTAGAGATGATCTTTCCACTGTTCCAGAGAAAAGATTAACTGGTGAAATGGAAAAGGAACTTAGACTTAGATTATAATCTAATTTACTTTACCACTGAATGCCATAAATATTTCAACAAATGAGAAATGTCCAGTTCTTTTAAATTTGCAGTGGAGCTTAACCTCAAAAAGAAAATAAACCTGGAGCTGAAATAACAGAGAACAAACAGCAGCAGTTCTTTGGTTTGTTTTTCTTCTGGTATTTGTATTTTAATTCTTATTTTTAAAGAACTCAAATTTCCAGTTCTTATGATGACAGCTTTTTTTAATGTTTTTGTTGTGTGCAACGTTTCTAGTAACTTGTAAAAAGACTAGTCATACTTTGAAAAGTTTGACTTCTCAAAAAAAAAAGGTTATTCAGGATGTCTTTTGTAGCTCTAAAATAGTGTGGTATTTTTAAAAAAATCAACTAGAAAGCCCTTCAGGAAACATAAAGGTAGAGCTTTTTTCAAATGATGATGTATACATTGCTTCTAGATTTTAGTACTGGCTTTGACACCGGGAAATCAAATATTTCTACTGATGATTGGAATTCATTTAAACCAAAAAGCTGCTTCTGTTAGGATTATTCAGCATTGTGACATTCAGTTCTACTACTTTCCATTATAACATTTTACAGTACATGAGACTTTTACTCTAAACAAGTATTTTCGTAACACATGAAGTATAGCATTTGGGGATGCTTGTGTAGAGCTTTGTATTTTCCAGTATTTTTATTCCGCTTCAGTCTTTCATCTTTAGCCATTATGATAGAGGATATCATCTTTATGTAGATGATGGTAAGGTTTTGTGTGTCTATGGTTATTTTCCTGTAGGAAGCACAACTTTTAAAGAGTAGCTTACTTGTACCTTACTTCTAGGATTTTGGTTTTTTTGTGTTTAAGAGAAATTTCTTGTTGTGTATCTGTTTAATCTTTTCCAGAGTTGGTCTATGCTGGCCCTAATTAATGTTTCAGAACCCACAGAACATATCTTAGAAGTAGTTTGCAGTATTACATCCTGGCACTGTTGTTTTGTATTTATTCAGTATAGTAGACAAGCAGTTTAGAAGCAAAAGGCCATAAACTAGTCAGTAATTAGGTCAGATTTGCAATGTGATCCCGACCTGGTGATATGTAGTAACCTTAAAATGTTGCAGCAGTGACACAGTGAATCTGAGCTGTCTGAGCAATGTTCACTGAGTATCTTTGCCTTATTTGGAGTTTTGTACGGGCTTTTTGTCCATAGTCTGTGACTTGACATGCTTTTGCTTTTTCCCTCTGTTTTTGTCAGTGCAGAGCCTTTCTTATTCCAGTATGCTCATTACTCTCTTGGTGACAAATTAAATTAAGAGTTTCTGCAAAATGCAGGCATCTTGTGTCTGAAAATGGTGTCTAAAAATAATTTCAAGACAAACAATGTAGTGTCTTTCAGTAATTGTAAAATGTGAGTGAGCTAGGCTAAAATAAGAATCAGACCAATTAAACTTCTCTTTGAGGACAGTGGTGCTTGTAATTAGAGATGCTCGGGAAATGTTTTCTTTCTTTCACTCCCCACCACTCCCCACCTTTTTTCTCCCACAAGATGATGGAATGTAAAGAGAGAGCACCAGCCTGAAGAGCTAAGTGCTCGAGCCCTATAGTGCTTACGTGGGAAAATCCAGCAGTTTCTCCAGAATATTAAACTTTATGGTGAAGTTTTTAGAATGCATTTCTGTGTAACTTCTTGGGTTTTCTTAAGAGCCAGTGCTTTCTGAGGGAAAACAGTTTTTCTTAGAAAAATCTCAATAATCTATTATTTGTGATGGTGAAGAGAGCATGTTAAGTGCTCTATTCAGTGTTTTGAAGACCTGTAATTAGAAAGTGTGGCTGTAACGATGCAGCTGGACTTTTACTCTATTGTATCAGCAATTTGTGGAAGATTTAGTTGAAAAACAAAAAAGTGATTCACCTCTTAGATAATTTTTTTTATTTCTCATTAACTTGCTGAGAAATTACTTATGTACTACATCATGAGTGTACCATAATCTTTCCCTGCAGCTCAAGGTGGAACACACAATATCATCTCGAGTCATGAGACTACTTCCTGAATAGAGAATCTGAGAGCTGTGTGTTGGGAAGGGGGAGATGCCACCAAGTAAGGAAGTTTTGTGTCTATGTGAATCTTGGGTTAGGTAACAACCTATTAAGTGCTATCAGGCAATTTTTTTTTAGTAAATTAATAATTTAATATAAAAATACATTATAATTAGTTTCTCAAGAGAACAGTCTTATTTGAGAGAGATTTAAGATGGGAATCTCTAAGAAACAGCTCCCTTCATACAAAGAAGGGCATACCATGTTACGAAACAGAGTTTACAAGCATCAATCTGAAGATGGCATTTTCTCTTCTTCCCTAGGCATTTTAATTCTGCACTATTTGCATCCTTTATCTAACCAATATCTATCTAAAGGACTGTCATTTTTGTAGTAGTATTTCTGCTTGGAGAACTGCAAACCTTCTCCATTCGAAAGATGTTTGGGGTGTTTGCTTCCTTTCTCGATGTTCAGCAGTAGGCACATGGTACAGTTATATAATGTAAATACAGCAGTATAGATATTTTTTTTTTTAAAGCAGCTTTACATTGACTTTTCTTTGTGTGAACTGATTCAAAAATCTTCAAGATTTTGTTGGTCACAGTGTTGGTTTAATTGCCTCCCAGATGTAAGAACAAAATGGACCTTTTCTCAGGGATCTACAGAAAACATGGATGTATACAATTACATCATTTGAATGTATTAGTTTTGAACACTAAAGACTATCTCATTTTTTATATCAGGGCTTTCATTTTTACAATAAGTGAGAACTTCGTATGGAAGGTTCCATGAATCCGGTGTGGATGTGTATTTCCTATTAACAAAGAAGTCTAAAACCCAGCGTGACTTTGTCTTTGCAGTAACTTGTATTTTCCTTAAGTTCTTTGCATTACAGACAGAGCCATTGAATTAAAAACTGGTAATTACAGCAGCAATGCTTGCATAATAAAAACAGACAATGTTTCATTGTCTATTTACAGTATTTTTTAATGTGGCACCTAAAGAAGGACAACCCTTTACAAAAGGTTGCATTAAAGGGGTTGTGATATTACTGAATTAAGAAATCTAAAGTATATTGAGTTAAATGGGTTTCTAAAGTTTTGTATTTGTTCCAAATCCCCTCAATTTAATGTAAAATTTAGACTTTGGTACATTTTATAGTAGTGACCATTAGCAAGAATGTCATCCCCAAAGTGGTGTGTGATATTCTTGTCTTTCCATGCTGTTGATAGTGCAATAGTCTTAATGGGGCAAACACACTTCTAACTGAAGATCACCTTTACCCAGTCAGCTACTGCTAAAACTCCTTATTGTGTTTAAGCCTTCTTCCCTTAATACGTGTAACAGAAGAGAGGTGAGTGGTGGTGATAGAAAATATCAGGCACAAATATGTTTTATGGACTTGTGTCACGTGAAGCCTTGGGAAATCTTAGACACACGAATGCTTGAACAAGTTATGTTTAACTTGCACGAGAGAAAAAGACACTTTGTTTTTTTGGGCTTCAGGTATCTTTGAGTAGATCTATTTTTACCAATTCAGGCTGAGCTAAGAAATATATGAGTAAGGCTCTAGACTTTGCAAGGTCACATCAGACAGATAGAGTTGTATGAAATTTCTTGTTGAGGCTTGAAAGCAGATGAAATTCAGATGGTGTTACTCTTCAGTATGATGAGAATTTCTGACTACTTCAGGAAAAGTAAGTGAAAGTACTAGTCACGGAAGTGATTAAAATGTTCTTCCAAGTTCTGCTCTTGCTGAAAGGGAAGGAAATTATAGTTTTGGAAAGAAGAAAGTAAGTCCTTTTATCTCTAGGTAAAAATGGCAATTTCCTTTTTGCGTCTTTCTTCATAGAAAAAACATATTAGATTTGGATTCTGTAGAATGGATCAGTCAAAAAAGAGAGTTAAATATTTGAAAGTCAATTACATGAGGTTTAATTTCAGCATTACACATATGCTGAATGCTTTCTAGCATTATCAGCAATGTCTCCTGTGTCCCTCCTCCCACTGCCACAACTCAGGAACCTGAAAAACACAACACAGTTTCATTTTTTATTGCAGTTACATCTACTTATGGAGATAGTGCTTTTAAAAAAAAAAAATAAAAGAGGGTTTTAAAAAAACTTTTCTTCATATTTCATCACAGAGGGGTGATTACAGTGTCTGGGAAAGATCTGGAAAGTTTCTGAGATTTTTCAGGTTAGTTGCAAGCTCTGGCATTTCAAGCAGCGACAACAGAAGCAAAACCACACAGCTATGAGTAATTTGCCATTTCCCAATAACCTTCCTAATAGAATTGAGTGGGTTTTGCATAGCTTTCACAATTGCTTTGAAGAGCATTCAAATGTACGTCTCATGTTGAAACAGTCTTGTACTTAGGTTTCCCACACACCAGCCAGCAGTGTGTCCTCTGCAGGGCATTCTCATACTGATGTGTGAGAATTTAGTGGTTAAACCACTCCTGTTTCACCCATGTGGCTGCCAAACCAGTTGTTTTAGCTATTGACTTTCTCTTTTAATCTTTGCTGTCTTAGTTATTCACATGTACTAAAGAATGAATGTTATTAACTTGGATGATGACAGAACTACTGAACACAAACTTGTTTAAACCAGGTATGTAATCTGAAATTTATAAGAGGAATCTTCAAGTGGTAGCAGGTTCTCCACCTGTGTTGTAGGTTCTGTTAGCTTTTCAATCCATGTTTGAAAATAGGACTTCAATGTTTTCTTTGCAATTCTGTATCAGAGAGAGGCTTCTCAGAATTAATAAAAAGACTGCTTCATTTAACCTATAAAAAAATTAGGGAGCTGCAGGAACCATTAAATACCTGATGTCTACCTTGGGATTGTGGTATGGAGGGCTGATTCAGGAGGATCTGCTGAAGTACTGCATGTTCCCCCATGTATCATAGTCCACAAAAAGCTGCCAATATAATTTTGAGACCTATAATTGAAGACTAAATGTCACAACTGTATTGCCATGTTATAATGCTGTAAGAGCAACAGAAATAAAAGCCATGGCCACCATTCTTGTTATTTTAAGTAGAAGCACATGGTTAAATAATAGTCAAACAGTCTTAGGAATAGGACATGATGATGAGGAACAAAACAGAAATGTCAATGGTCTTTGCAACTCTTGAGACATCTTCCTTATGGCATTGAACATATCAATATAGTTAGAAGTCTGATTATTAATGAGCAATTCTAGGCCGCCTGCAACTGTGGAAAACTTTCTCATTACGTTCTGCAGGGCTTAATTTTCCATGCAGGACTGTTTTCAGTTCAAGAGGAAAAAAAAAAAAGTGTTACTGATGAAAGATGGTGAAGAAAAAAATGACTGCTGATGCAGACACACGGAGCAAGAGCTCTCAATCCTTGTGTACAAGAGTAGACACTGAAGTTTCAGTGTTTCTTAGATGGCAAAGGAAATAGCTATTCCTTTAAATGCCGTTGAAGGGGTTTTGTTTTCCTTTTAACTCATATCACTGTGGTGGTTGAGGAGCGTATTGTCTTCCTCTTTGGAAATCAATGTAATAAATATGATCCTTTACTAGATGTCTTGCTTTCAAGGGGTGGCAGAAGTTTGGTTTATTTAGAGTTTCAGGGTAGTAAGGATGAGGGAAGATCATCTTTTCAGCTACTTAGCTCTAAGTTTGTTTGTGAGTTGGCTTTTGCCCAGACCTTGCAAACTCTCTTCAGTCATTTTTGGGTAAAATTGCCAATCTAGAACTTCAAATCTAAGTGTATTAGAAGTGAAAATACTTAATACTTTCTTTATGGGTGTGATGAATCTCCTTATAATATCTCTTACCTGTAAACTGTATAATTAACTTGAGTTGTGTGATCAACTTGCTTTAATCTGCTTTAGAAAATACTGTAAAATAACAGACTTTGGAGTTATAGTCTCAGAAGTAATGGAAAATTGTAATTTCTGAAAGTATTTTAGCTGTTACCTGTTTTAATTTGCCAATAACTCTTTGAACTGTTAGGACTTTTGTTTTTAAAAAACCTCAAGTATCAAATGGAGAATTTAAAGATGAATATTAGAGAACAGTAGGAAATACAAAATACAAAAAGCTTTGATATGGTACTCACTCAGGAAGCAGTGAGGAAAACAGTAAGGCCAAGGCAGTCAGCTGTGGAACATCATTTTCTACACTATCAAAATAAGCGTGAGACTAAGTTTTAGTGCAATTTACGAGTAATTACTATCAAATACATAGTGGCACCATAATCAATGCAAATCTATGTAAATAGGTGGTTATGGGGAATTAGAATATAGTAGTATTGAATGGACTGCTCAAGATTTCATTAACTAAAAAGACTGAAGACCCTGTTTACTAAGAAAAATATCCTTTATTCTATACCAGTTGCTTTAGGTTCTTAATTTGAGAAGCTGATTGTTTTGGACAATTAATCATAATAATTAGAGACAGATTTAGTAAGCTTTAGTGCAGTTCTCAACTAGACTAATAGTTGTATAATCCAGTGTTTATTAATATAAATGAAGTAAACTAGAAGCATGACATTTTAAAGAGGAGGAAGAAACTTCAGGAACTTTCCTGGATCCTCCCAAAACTCCATTAATTTACAAAGACATGTAGTTTTTCTGTAGTTTGCTTTGTTTTGTTTCGATCTTTTATCTTCTCTCCTGTTTTCTGCACTGCAGTTCATCCCAGATAGGCATCCTAGGAGAAGAATATGTGCAAAGAACTCTAACCATGTTTACAGTTACTTGGTATCTATAGATTTTGATATTTGGGTGGAGAAGGGAGCAGAGAACTTACCAGCCATGGGGAGTTGTACATTTTAGATATGTATTCTCATCAGTAAGATCATGTTCTTCATTCATCTGGAGGCTCTGAGCCAGAATTGTCAGCACATGCAAGATTTCAGGCACATGGAGACTCCCACCTCAGCGTGATGCAACAGTTTCTCTCTGAGCATTGCTGTGCAGCAGTCTAAATAAGAAATACTCCGTACAGCGATGTTTCCTTGTTGCTTCTCATAGATAGGGGAGAGTGAATTTTCAGTCTTCTAAAGATGTCAACTGCATCTATCTCTATCTATCTTACAGTTCAGAGTGGAGATGATGTATGTTGGAGTGTAGTATAGAAACAAGAGATTTCCCTAGCTCTGAACTTTTTATATCTTTCCTTTTCTGAGGCCAGTCTGGGTTTTCCAACTTTGGGGTTCATATGGCAGATAAAAACTTGCTTATAACAAAATGTCCCCTTGTCTGGACTTCTGCTGACCTTTCCCTGGGGTTCTAGCCTGAGGTCTGTGGGTCTCTGTGCTCCTGTGCACGGGAAAAGGAGATTTCCGTGGGCTTTGAACTTGTGTGCTAAAGCACCTTTCTGAGTCGTGAGTGAGGGGTGAACCTGAGACTTCTTTAGGCTTAGCATCATTTCCTCATTATAAAGCTAATGTTTCATTTGCAGAAACATGAGGCTCTCCTGATGGCCTGCTTTGAGCCTCATGGATTCTAATTACAGCTTTTCTCTTTCAAAATTACTTTTTAAACATTAGGAATGATATAATGCAACCTTCAAAAGATTCCCAATACCTGAGGAGTCAAAAAGTCTCTAAATGGAAAATCTCCATCTGCATTTAGCAGCTGGAAGAAATCTGCATGTGTGTGCATGTCCTTTCCTACTTCCTCTGCCAACACGCACTAAATCAAACTGATCCACAGATCCCCAAGAGCTGTCAGGAATTTCTTCCTCAGAGATTTTTTTTTTTTCCTTGTAAAATTAACCCTCTTTCCTTCCTCCAAAAATAGAAAGCTTGATTTTTAATAGAGCAGGTTCTTGATCTTTCACCTTTTTATTTAGGCTACCCTGGCTTATCTTTGTTGAAAAACCACATTGCTAATCTAAATACTAATAGAAAACTGACTAATAGAGTCAGAGCTCACTTGAGAAAAAAGGGGCAAGGAAGGCAGCAATAGCCCTAGTCATCTATTTTTGAATACTTATTTATTCTAATGCAAAATACTAGATGGCAGTTGTAAAGATCATTTGCCATCCAATCCAGGCTCCTGTTTACAAATCACCTGATGAAAATATCACCAAGAAGTGGTTGTGTGACATGTGCTCATCCGTCACTCCGGTTATTCCACAGCAGCTTTCCAAGGAGCAAGTTTGGAAATAAGACCAGCTTTCCAGTGGAAGCTCCTTAGGGTAGGTGGTTTCAGTTTTGCCTCCCTTGATTTGGGTAAGACAATCCTGTTTGCAGTTGTGAATTCCTTCAGAGCATGCCTTCACATGCAACTTTTCATACCTTTTTGGATCGTCTTAAAAGAAATCTATACCTGCAGCTGACCTACTTAAATGTATGCAATTATTCCACTTTGCTTGGGTGTATGCACATCTTGTTCTCATCTCCTTGTTTTTTTTTCCACTTTGGCAGTCTATTTCATTCCTTGTTAAAAATACCATATGGTTGGTAATGGGAACTTCAGTTCAGTATTTCTATTGTTAGATTTACTGGCCAGAAGAATGGAGGCAGAAATCAGACTACCGCTTTGCAAAATCACAGCTCATTCATTGCTTTCTCAGAAATCCTGCTGGATTAATTTAGATGTTTTCAATAGTGATGAGTAAGGCAAACGGAGTCCTGCTGAAAGCAAGGGAAATGTCAGGGATTGTTGGTTCTGCTTAAAAATGCACCTGTTTCTCACCAGACCTTGATGTTGACCTTATTAACGAGCTAAAATTGAAGGATGAAAGTAGTTTTCCTGAAGACACTAGGTCGTTTGATGTTTTTTACTGTCTTAGTACTGGCATTCTCAACATACTGTATTATTTGTTCCTGAATTGTTACAATTAAAAATCATCAAATCTCTTAAAGTACTAAGTACAAGACCTTTTGGGTTAAAATTTACTCTTTTGTATTGTGGTCAAAGACTTACTAGTGTAGGAAAGAAGGACACTTGTCTCTAGTTGCTAAGTATATTCAGGTTACTATGTGTCTTTATATAACACCAAGAACAAATTATAGATAAAATGAAAAATAAAAGTTTTACCCAGATACAGTAAATTTTTGGCAGCATGAATATGTACAGAGGGAGGACCAGCAAATACCAGCTTCTTAGTTCTGCATATTACTTTATCTCTAATACTATATAGTTATTTGGTTATAGAACTTTTGACCCTGATGTTTTTTGCTTCACATTTTTCTTGTAAATGTTGCTTTTATAAAGTTGCCCTAATAAAGTCTTTCCTCTCGTTTCCAAAGTGTTGCCTTGCCCCTTGGCTATCATAGGGAAGCAGCTGTGATTTAAGACATCAGCTTAGCTATTAACATCAAGTGGCTGCATAACAACTATGAATCATATTTATGAATGTCTTCTGACTAAATCATAGGACTCATTAGGTGTGGATGGATGGATATCTGAGAAAGTGATATAGGTAATAGGCTGTCTTCTAATAATAATGAAAAAGTTTTCACCTTCACTTTTCTTTCTGTACTTGCCTTAGAAGTGGTGGCTTTGTAATAGAAATATTTGCAAGCACACAAGTGAGAATTGGTCTATCGCTGTAAATCTGGTCTCAATGCAGAAGACTGATTCGCATGATTGAATAGTAATTTTTCACAACTGGAACTTCTGTAGCAGAATATTTTATCAGATAAGAGCAAATGAAGTTTGGGGTTCTTTTCTTGAAAGTTAGGAGTTCTCTAGCATGTGATGGCCAAGAAAGAATAGTCCCTGGTGTCCTCCAAGGAAGGAAGATATGGAGATTTATTATAATGAATCTCACAGCAATGTGCAGAAAACAAATTTCCTGAATTTCTGTTTTGCCAAAACAGCCATTTACATAGCCTTCATTCCTTCAACATCTGGTCTGGGTAATGTCTTTATTTCAAGGAAACGATTTTACTCTTCTATAGAAGAAGCTAAAATCTTAAGCAAATAGCCTCCTTGCTAAGTTATATCTCTTAACCTAGCAAGTACAATTCACCCCCAATGAGTTAGGTTAATCTGTTTTTCTTGGTAATTTTTTTTGCTATAATCAGATTATTCATAGTTGGTCTCTAAATACTAATTTTAGTTTAATAAAGCTTTTAATTCATTTCCTACAAAGAATGGTTATTTAACAACAAAAAAAACACCAAAAAAATCAGTCTGAACATTAAGACCTCAAGACACAAAGTCATTAGAAGCACAGACTCAGATTGATTAAGCTGATACTGATGGTGATGATAACAATAATTGCATTTCAGTAGAGCCTTAGGATCCTAGCTATAAATGAGATTCTCATTCTTGTAGTTCAAGAACTACTGCAGCCCTATAAAGCTTCAGATCTGGAAGTGAAATGAGAAACAGTGAGAACTTGAATGCAATTCTTCCCTTCCTAATTTTTTTGTAAAAATAAGAGACTTACTTGGATCCCAACCAGATATGCCCAATTCAGCTTCTTCAAAATACAAAAATACCTGTTGAGTGCTCTGCTGAAATTATCTTGAGGGTCTTATCATTTCATGTGCCTTCGGATTCTGCCCTCTGATTTGCGGTAAGCAGTTACAGAAATTAAATAATGAATGATGCAGATTTCAAGTGTAGTAATGCACATAGTGGTAGTAATAAGCAGGGAGAACATATGCTTGTTTGAAGGATGAATTGAGGCTCATACCAAGCTATTGCTTTTACAGTCAAACAGATGTCAGTGGGCTTGCTTTACAGGATATTACGATATATGAAACTGAAGGCTTTTGAGTAGTAAAAATTACTCCTGTCAATTCGTCTTTGTGTTTGGCACTTTGATATATCATTCACAGCTTAATTATATTGTCATAGTTGAGAGATTAAAACAAAAGTCAGGTTGACTCTTGCTTAAACCTCTCTCTGAAATAATGCTGGTAAGTGAAAGGGGAAGAAATCCATAAGATCTATATAAAATTCCATTATAATGTATTGCACCATCAATAACAGGTTCCTTCGATGATGCAGTTTCACATAGTGCAGTTAGAGCGATATTCATCAGCAATCACTCACTACACAGGAGTATAAACAACTAACACCAGGCATATCAGGAAAGAAGTGAGAGATTGGGAATTGTGGAGTAGTGGGTTGTGAGTTGTAACAAAGCCCACTCAAACTGGGGCAGCAGAGCAAAGACACAAATCCGTCAACACAAGTTTATGGAATGACTGTAAAAAAATGTTTTCTAACCCCATCCATTAAGTCTTTGCTGTCACCTTCACCAAGGTGGAGTCACCTGCCTGTGGAAGGGGCTTGGGCAGTGAGAGCCAGAGCCTGATCAGCTGCCATCATTGATAGCAGGGACAGGAGAGACTCCTTCCCCACTGCGGGGTTAGAAAGGCTTTTTTGGATATTGAGCTGGGCTCAATTTGTTACCAAGGAGATGTGGGATTTTGTGTTTGCCTGTCAAATGGTGAGCTACAAATGACAAAACAAACTATGTAATCAGAATAAATTGCAGTATGTCATTTAGGCATGTGGCATGCAGGTTTTGAGGCATAATTATTCTCAACTACATTGATTAGAGCAAAACCAATCAAAACCCAAATGAGAATGTTCTGTGTTCCCAGACTCTCAGTTACTCTTTGTGCTTGGGTATTTTATCTGCATAAAATAAGTTGCTGTTGTATGAAGCTGTTGAAGTGAATTGCATATGGGTACCTAATAAAGATCTACATGGCGTCCAAAAATAGCTGTGTGCTTAAATTAATGTTGAAATTTTTCAAGATGTTGTACTTGGCATGTTGCTTCTACATCTTATGTTTCTAGGTGATACTGTAATGCATATACCAATTAAATATAATATTAACAATTACTGCCAAGTGCTGCAAATAAAAATATATCCATTTAAGTACAAGACAAGGAAGTATATCTTAGGAGAAAGCTGTTAATACAGGTCATTGTGTTATTTGTTGCACAGGTTTTATATACAGTGATTTAAATGATGGGTTAAGGCATGCACTTAATTTATTTAACAACTTCCTGCAGTAGCTGGGATTTTGCCCATGGGTGGCTTTCAGAGTGACAGCTTTGAAGGCAGAGAAAGGTTGTTTATCTTTGTACTTCAGGATGAGAAGGCAAAAGTGTGGATAGGCAGAGGTGCTGGCAATGGTGCCAGTGGTGTATGCTTGGTGAAAATGGCTATTGACGAAATTTTTCATGAAAATAATCACTTTCAAACACTGTGGAATGGTTTATGGGGATGTAAAGGCTGAGCTGCTCCATATTCACCTGCCTGGGGATGCAGCAGATGCTGACACTACGCTTCTTACATTTATGCAAGCAAGTAGATTAATGAAACATTAGTAAAACGTTCAGACATACAATCTTCTTTACTTGCTTTACCACTAAATGATTAGACTGGCTGTAATAAATTATTAATCTGAGCTTTCTAACTGTACCAGTTTTGTACTTCTGCCTTTCTTTTTGGTAGTTTACTGAAACTGCTGTTGCTTTGTTCACATGTTAAATAATTATTATAAAAATTAAAGAAAGAAAACCTGACATGATTCCATGGCTACCCAAAATGGAATGGGTTTGAATCCAACACTTTCTGATATTTACTTTGCTAAAAAAAAAAATCTTTCCATTTATACAAAGTACTTGCACAATTTAAGTAAATTTATACCTATTTCACATGTTGGGGGAAGAACAGTATACTAGGCTTTGAGAAGAATGCTGTAATGAGATCGTAGATTGCCACAAATAGAGTTTGAATGAGGGTAGAACTGTGATTTGATGATACATAATCTGAAGACCTTGCCCTGGGTAAAAATGTCTTTGTTGTTATTTAGAAGAGACCTGCTGCACCTGAAAGCACAGTGTAAATTCATGTAAAATGTATTTAGTGATGCGATTTGGGTGCATTAAAATCAGAATTTGCTTTCTTTCCATTACAGTTAAAGGCTTGTTGAGAGTAGCTATCTCTATGAAGAGCTTTTCACATCTGTTTTTACCTTACTATTTTAATTGTCTAGTGCCATATCTGCATGCAAAGACTCCTTTTTTTCTTTACTGTAAAAATCTATGTAGCATGCTGCTGAACACTGTTGTTCATGTGCATTTGCCTGGCTTGACTTGATGATATTAATACCTTTTGGATGAGCTTCGTCCACCTGATTCAGACATAATAAAATCAGTAAATGTTTCTTTTTTGGCCTGTGGATAGTTTGCTTTTTAAAAAAGGAAGAGGTGGAGTCCAATGCTGTGTACTAATGGTTGGCATAGTAATATTTTTTGTTCTTTTAGAAAAGCATTTACTGGGCAGGAGACCAGAAGCAACGGTTTACTTACTATTAATCTCTCTGTGGAATATTTAGTTGTCTCTTTTTGAAGGGATTTGCTAATAGAGCAGTTCGCCCTGAGTAACCAATGTTTTCTGAAGGAAAAATAAACAGATTTGTTTATCTATAGAAGGCTTTTGAGGTTTTTAACTTTATCTTTAAGTATTTATTACATTTTGGATGTTAAATATTAATAATGAGATATTAAAAATAACTTTACAAACAAATGTTTCTAAGTTCTCCAAGTCCATTTTTTGGCCTTTTTATTTTCCTGTTGAGCAGCCATCCTCAAATTTTTAATTTTGAAGTCTAAATGAACATTGCAGACAGATGGTGTTTAAAAATACTATTTTGTAAGAGGGTATGGATATTGTATTCTTAGAGCAATACAGGCAACCTTGAACTTTTAAAGATGATGAGAACGTAAGCCTTGCAGGTATGATGATTAGAGATTTGCTGTGTCCAAGTTCCACAGCCAGATAATCTGCATGAAGGAGGAGTTCCTCAAAGTCCTGATTTCAGTACTTGATTCTTGAAATGCTAACATTGGGTGCCCTCAAGGATAACTCATTTCATGCTGTTGGCCAGCTGGGCCAGTCCTCCTGGAATGTCTATGTGAGAGCTGAGGAGGTTGCACATATGTGCTTGACCCAATGTTTGGGCTGTTTCCAGGAGTGAATGGTGGAAGGCTGTAAGTATTTGGGGTTGGTGGGCACTTTAAATTCAGATGTTGCATTAGGCACAGGTGTAGGAATTTTGAGACTAATTCACCCTGAAGGGTGAATCTAACCTGTGTGAGTGTTTCTCCCGTCACACCGACTTCTGAAGGCAAGGCTAGTCATGTGTATAAAAAAATATTTTAAGAGCCTCGATACATGTAAGTTAATACTTCAATAACTACATCTTGTTGATGGTAGGAGTTCCTGCAGCACCTTAGTTGTTTTTTTAGGTAACTGTAAGATAATGTCTTAAAAAATAGCATATAAAGTGATTTTGTTACTTAAGTACTCTATTTGATTATTTTGTCAATGAAATTTTAGGACTGGACTAAACTAGAAGCCAGTACCATTACACATTTCTGTGGAAGTACTGCAGGTTCTTGACTTGCTGGTTTACTTGACAGAGAATTTGGGCTTTCTGAGTTAGCTCCAAAAGTTTCTTGTGAACATACAGTCTCTCCTAATTTGCCTCTTCAAGGAGAAATGGAAGTGATAATCTTCTCTTAGATCAAACCTGATATTAAGCAGTATTTTTGGATATGGAGAAGAAAAATAGATTTTTGTTGTCTGTATACACTTGTAAATTACTGTGCTTGTAAATTACTGCAGAATTGCTCCAGTAAATTACTGTGCTGTAAAATACTGCTTCTCACTGGTTTGGGAAGATTTTTTATGTACATGCCTCACTTAAAGGATACTGTAACATTAATCAGATTTATTTGAAAGGTATTATTAGATTTTGTGTACTCTGTACTGAATAGTAGCATATCCTTAGCAATGATTGCTCATAAATCCTGCAATTATTCAAAGAATAGCCTCATGATTAGTAGCATTGACTGTGTTATCCTGTGTTATTACAACAGTATGGAAGCATTTTCATAATAACAAGGGATTTAATTGGTACGAAGACTTATTTTCAGAATACTAAACACATTGGTAAGCAAGGCATTTGAATTGTGCATTACAGGCACCCAGAGTGTTATCAGCTAATTAGTTACTGGAAGGGCATATGTAGTGTTAGCAAAGGCTGTTCAACTTCTGAACACTGTTGTTTTTCAATATTAAAATGGCTGCAAAAATGATTATAAGTTTTCTGTGACTTTAAGCATGTTTTATTACTTTCTGTGAACAGTTTTTAAAACAGACTTTTAAGCAGTTTTCAGGGAATGGTGCATGATTAAGTTTTGCAATGAAGCTACTGATCTATTTCAAGAAAATTGTGTTTACATCAGTAATAGAATGGCATAAATATTTAATCTGTTTCCAAGAAAAGCTGTTTTGTTTTTTTTTTCTTACCAACGGTTGTATTTTATCAAGTGGTAGGAAAATATGAATGTAGGTTGATTGGCCCAGGTAGAGGAGGAGATGCTTTAATGGGAGTCTGATACCCTGGGGATTTCTTGATTATTAACTTGCCAGTTTTAAATTCCATTTGTAACATACTAATCAAATGCTTGTGACAGTTTAAGCTTTATTGTCACCCATAAACCTCTACAGAAGAAGGATTTCCTTTGAAATCTAGTCTGTTTCTTACTAGGCATAATTAACAGCTGTGTTAGTTTTTCTTTCCAGGGCAGTGTGTTCTGCAGATTTCTTTTGCTTAAATCTGTGATATTTTATTCTTTCCTTACTATTTCTGACTCTTCATTCAATTTCTTGGTAGAAATGGTAGCCCACACAAACATTTATCTTCTGTTCAATCCTCTGATTGTTTATGACCAATCAGCTGTCAAAACAACACTGCTATCATAGAATCACAGAATGGAAGGGGTTGGAACGGACCTTTATAGATATCCAGTCCAACTCCCCTGCCAAAGCAGGTTCAGCTACGTCAGGTCACACAGGAACCTGTCCAGGCAGGTTTTGAAAATCCTCAAAGGAGCCTCTGCACCCTCACTGGGCAGCCTGGGCCAGGGCTCCCTCACCTCAATGCTGAAATAGTTTTTTCTTATATTTAAATGGAACTTTTTGTGTTACAGCTTCTTTCCATTACCCCTTGTCCTGTCACTAGATACAACAGAAAAAAATGATACCCCAGCCTCCTGGCATCCACTATTTAGGTATTTGTAAATATTAATGAGATCTCCCCTCAAGTCTCCTCTTATCCAAACTAAACAGCTTCAGTTCCCACAGTCGTTTTTTCATAAGGAAGATGTTCCAGTCCCTTGACCATCTTTGTGGCCCCATGCTGGACTCTCTCCAGACATTCCCTGTGTGCTACAGAAGTTATCCTCTCTGGAACCAGAGTTTATTTTATTAAAGAATTAAACATTTTATCATATATATCATAGTGTTGAAAGTAGATAACAATGTGTTATTAATGCTTCACAGAGGAAGAGAATTGTTGCTAAGCAGGACAGAGTGGTTTGTAATTTCGTGAATAGTTTCCTTTTTCTTTGCAAGTGTTTGTGCAAGGCCTAGAGGTGACTGTCCTCGCCCAGGGGAGCCCAGGACAGCACAGCATCCATGTCCTTGCCTTTCAGAGGTGCAGAGGGAGCACTAGGTGAATGTACTGGATGGAGAGACATATTCCTCATTCCTTCCCATTCAGGATTTGAGTCAGAGAAGGCAGCTACCTCAAATAAGGACTGGCTGAGGAATGAACTGCATCAAAGCTGTGCAGTGTCCAAGGGGAGTGGTTCTTAATACTGTAGTAGACACTGGCAGCAGAGGAGTCATAGTGAGGGAGATGAGAGGAGAGCGCATGTCCTTTTGTTTCCTTTGCAAACCAGACTTAGCTGGGCCCTGGTGCAGGGTAGTATTGGAAGAGAGGAAAGCCCCCAAAAGCTTTCAGTGTCTGAGAAGCTGCCGTACCACATCAGAGCTGATATAGTCCTTTTCAAAACGGGCCTCCTCCAACAGTGCTTGTGCAATAGTAGTGCCTCAGTACTTGTGGTGGTGCTTGCACCTTGTCATCTCATTAAAGGCCGAAGCTCACACTGTGCACTTTAATATAGCTACTTAATTTAGAGTAACGGACCAATTTTGTTCTCCAGTGTGTTTATCAACACAATGAACAAAATGAATCATCTCAAAATGGCAGAGTTAACTCTTACGTGTGCTACTGGTGAATTATTTGCTCATTTCTTTGAAAGCAGTGTCAGGGATCCCCAAATTCCCCATCTCACCCAGAAAAGTCTTTTTCACCTATTAGAGTTGTAATGCATCAGGTGCTTATGGGGGAATATATTTCACAAGTACAGCTGAAGGTAAATGACTGACAAAGTGTTCTATTGTTAAATCATGCTCTTGGAAGACCTGGCAGAGAGAGAATTTCACCTATTTAATGGTTTTATGCTCTTCTAGCAGTTAGTGTGCCGGTCTTGCAGGGCATCAAGATACATTTTACCTGTTTAATATCTGTAATTGATATGAGCTCAGTATCATTTTAAAGATGGAAGATGATGAAGGGCAATAAGGAATCTTTATTTGTTATGCATACTACTGTTCAACCCGATTATTGTTAAACCCAGATGGTTTATGACTTTTTGATAATAGCATGGGGTATTTTATTCTTGGTATTAATTGGAGGTACATTTTGTAAAGTAGAAATTCATTCTGTCCTTCATTAAATAAGTTAAAAATCACACTATGGGGCAGTTGAGGATTCTAACAGCTCTTTAAAAAGAAAGTTGTATAGAGAGAAATTCAAATTTATGTCCTAACTGTTGCTAATTTGGGACAAGCAGAATTAGAAGGGAGAAACATCACATACTAGAGCTCAGCACATACTAGAAAATAAGTCCAATACCAGTGTATTTTTTACTGTTTTGGTTGAAGAAGCTATTAACTGATAGTACATGAGAGAGTTTTCAAAGAAATTGATTTGCTTACTAACAATGTTTTCTTGCCTGAATAAGAGTTTAATCGTATTGGTGGGAAACGAAATTGATGAACCTTTAACATCAGATGGTACAGAAATAGTGATTAGAAACCATTTGCCTACAGTTTAGATGACAGAAATTTAGATTAAGCACAACTGAAACATTAATTTAATCTAATTCTATTGAAGTCATGGGGAAAATCTGCTGCTGTAAAATTAATCTTGCTCCTCATTTGTGGTTATGAGAAGGATAAAATAATGTCAGTATAATTCTAGTGTAAAAGTTATCGATATACTTTTTTTCTCCTTCATACCCAATGCAAACATGGTTCTCATTTACAAAATGTCCTCCTTCTCCTGTCACATTGCTTGCTTTCTGCTGTTTGGTATCGACAAAGCAGTCTAGATTTAGCTTTCTAAAGCCCGGGAAGTGAGATCCCAGCCGTCAAAAGCCTACTTGGAACAGAACTTCACAAAAAAAAGAATAATCTCTCCCCCAGATGGTCTGTAGTCTTGAGCAGGAAAGACAGAGCAACTATGATCTTGGAGCTGTTTTCTGAATGTAATACAAAACTCAAATCATGCATGATCATTTTCCTCTCCTGCCAGGATTCTGATCTGGGCATTCATATCCTTTGGACTTGAATGCAAATTATCTTTTCCCTTTGTTGCTTTCTCATTGATTTCCAGAAACCATGGTTAAAGGAATCACTTAGGAAGTCTGTTGACTCTTGTGTGTTGTACAAGTACTTCAATATTCATTGCATTGTTAAAAGTAGTAGTTTTGGGATTTTGTTTTGTTTGGAGGAACGTCGAGAGAGACTCTTGCCCATTGATTCAATTACTTGATAAGAAGTGTACCAACAACACCCAATAACAAATTAACTAGTTTGCTCTGTAAACTAAAAGCCCAACACCAAAATGGAGACTGTTGGCTCTTGGATTTCAGCACTGTCCTTCTCAAACTCCTGCCAGTGAGTCTGTTACCGGAACCCAAACAGAATCCCGCCACAATTTATAGTGACTTTTTCTGGCAGAAGTCCCGGGAGATGTGGTGTCTGATAAAGCTCATGAAACTGAAGCTGTAGTTCCTACTACTGCTAAGACCAACTGTTGCCTAATGTACAGTGAAATCTTTTCTACTTGAATTCTTTCTCTCTTCTTTTGTGAGGGCTAGGACACGAGGCAGGTTGGTTGGTCTGTCTTCATGGCTTGTAGTTATCGAGTAACAAACTGCTTTCATTTAGGCCAAATTCACAGAGGTAAGCAGATTAAAACTTCTGTTAAAACTCCCGACTCATCCTCTGAAATCATCAGCTATGTGTTTCTGTGCATCTGGACTGAGATTCTTGCAGTTGTTACAAGAATTGCTGATTTGTTGAGAAAAATAACATCTACTGGGGTGTTAGAAGCTTTATCATCTAACTACAGCAGTATATCATTCTTCTGAGACCTAGTTTGTATTCATTTATGAGCCTCTTTGGAGACATTTTCTGTAGGCTAAAGTATTGCCAAGAAAGCTTAAAAATGAAGAGGTCCAATATTGTGATAGCTTTGTGATAGATGTGACGAGAGCTGGATTGTCGCTGCTAAGTTAACTACTAGGCAAATAAGTCTTCATGTAGTCTCTCAAAGGACTGATCAAGGTCTATGAAAGATACTTTTGGTATTACAGGAAGAAGATACTGTCTGTGTGATTCATCTCTTATTTACGTCAGTGTATGTGTGGAGCAACTCCTGCGTTGGCAGCAGCGGATCTAGCAGGTTACAGACATGATCACATAGCTGTGATAAAACAGTGCTGTTATTTGTTTGTGGATTGCATTTATTATAGAATTACTTTAAAGGGAAACTAATTATTTCATTGATCTCATTTACCAAAAAATATCAATTAGCATGCCAGGCTAATTAAGCTTATAAAAACTAACAGTCAAATACAGTGCATTTCCTCTCATAGGAACACACAGTACTTTGAAAGGTCACCATTTAGCTGTGCACCTTCTTTTATTAAACTTTTCTAAAAAAAAGGCAAAAAAATAAGTGGTTGAGTGATGAGAACTCAGATCTCTCTAATGCTTAATAAGCTTAACCTTTATCGTGGTGTTGAACTTGATGATACTGCATGAAAGAAGAGTGCGTGCTGCTCTAGAAGCATTTCTGCTGACTGTTGGTTAATCATTTTTATCTGCTTTATGGAATATTTATTAAAATTCTTCAGAGCATGATAAATATGCAGGGGGATTAAAGCATTAGAGTAGGAAAGACTGCTCTTCAGTAAGGAGGCTATGTGTTGGATACAAGCTACTGGAGAGGATAGGATGCATGTTGTCTCCAAAAACATTTCTATGTGAGTAGTCACCAGTGTTTGATTCTGGACATACCTTAAGGACTTAAAGTGCAGATAAAGCTAGATATGTGATTTATACAGTATTTTTATCCAGGGTTCTGCACTATAGTAAATGGTTAACATATGAGATAAACAAAAAGAAATATTGATTTTCTAAATTTTTTGTTTTCTATTTGTGTGCTCATTTTGGAAAGCTTCTGGAAAAACCATTATAGAGAAGAAAAATGTATAGAACACAATACTTTACATAGGAATATTCCCGAAGCCCATCAAATCCAAGGCATTCAAATTTCATCTCTGACCAGACATCTTTTATTGCTGCATTGTTAAGGGGTTAAGTATCTTTTCTCAAGCAGACTATAATTCTTTATCATATGTGATATTCTGAGCTGCTTTAAGAGGTAACTAGAGAATGAATTTTTTTTTATTACAGATTCCAAAGTAGTGCCCAGAAACTCTTTGGTTCCAAAAGCATTTCTAATGATCCATTAAAGTCATCCTAACCGTGATAGATTGTAGGATGCTACACTTTACGTCATGATCCTAATCTGTAGTAAAATTAAGTTCTTGTTTCTGTAACTGAATATTAAATTTATTCTGTTCTTTGGTGGACTAGATCCTGAGCAAGTATAAATCTGAGTTTTAATTGCAGCAACTGCTAATCGTGCCCAAAATATGTTCTTACTATGGCTCTTTTCCTGAGAAATTCAAGTTACTTTGCCACATTGTGCTGACTCTGCAATAAATGGACCCAACATTAGACTTTACTGGAATGTTGTGTGGGAAACCCGAGTCCCTACAGGCATGTTTACTGTGGGATGATGCTACCTCTGCCTCATTAGGAATAAAGGTTCTGCAGATGACTTGGCAATGTTGGACTGTCACTCAGACTTTAGAGAAACATAAAAGATACTAAATATTTTTTCCTCCTCTCTTGCTTCTGTACGTTTCTCTGAGAACACCAAGCCAAGCACTGCTGAGAAAAGGTGACAAAAGGCACTGGAGATGGCTCAGTGTGTGTTTGGAAACAGCAGCAATGGAAATAGGGCATGAGAAAGAGTCTCTTAA
Organism: Colius striatus; assembly: GCF_028858725.1. Classification (NCBI taxonomy): domain Eukaryota; kingdom Metazoa; phylum Chordata; class Aves; order Coliiformes; family Coliidae; genus Colius; species Colius striatus. The sequence goes on along the minus strand of NC_084770.1, from coordinate 17,557,931 downwards.
AATTTGTCGCTTTCTCTGTTCTGTCTCCAGCTTTGCATCTATTTTTATCTCTTCCCAACTGGTTTTTCTTTTCTATAATTCTATTACACATAGTAAGCAACATCCCAGATGAACAAAAGTCTGTTGGCTACCTCAGGGATCCCAGCATAACTATATTTGTTCACTTGGGGCTGAGAATGGAGGGCAAGACAGGGCTGGGGCTGACAGAGAAGATGACTGGGTGAAGAAGCAGTTGTCCTCTCAGCTGCATTCAGCAAAACCAGTCACTGCAACATGCATGTAAAAAAGTCCTACCAGTAGTGGTTGCTCTTTGAAGACATTAAACTTTGTTTATTTGTTTTGCATTTATTTTAGGGATGTCAATCAGTTGTAGTATTTGACTTGTCAGTCAGCACCAGGCTTTCCAGATGTGTGAAGAGAGGCTGGGAAAGGCTCTTTCACATTAAAGCCTCTTTTGTCACTGTCAGTTTTGGTATGGAAAACATCCATCAGCGTCAGTAGTGGGAGGAAGTTGTGCTGTTGCTGTCAAAATCTAGTGCTCTTGGTTAGTGAATTTTTGTTGTTGTTATCTTATACTCCTCCAGTAAACCTACAGGATCACATTTCTGACACTGTGTTGACTTCCAGGGACATGATGTGTAGCTTCCTCCAAAAGCTGTAAAACCTGATATTTGCTCTCCATGAGCAGTAAGTGTTTTTTGAAGTCAGAAGGCTGCTTTATAGCTGATTTTATTTCCCTGAGACATACGTGCACAAAACTTTTTGCTGCCTTGCGTACCTTTATGGGTGAAGTAAAAAGTGCTGGCAATTGCTGCTTTAATTTTTGTGTGGATAGCTATTTCATTTCTGTAAGTATTACCCCTTTTGAGAAATTGCTAGAAGACATAAAAGTTCTCTGTTAGACATTCATGAAAGGCTTGTATCTCCTAGCCTCTGTCAGCATACTATGGCTGTCACATGCTTGAGCATGTCTTGCTGCTCTTCTTATGAATCTACCTCCCCTACAGGCACCAGTTGACAGCAAGGAGTCAATTACTAACAAAATAAATTAAAAAAGAGAAAAAGAGAAAGAAAAAAAGGTGAAGCCTTCACCAGTGAAGCCTTTTTCTAGAAAATGGGGAGAATACATGGTAATGGCTGTGCCCTCAATGGAGTCTTCTGTCAAATGCCAAACAGCTGGTTAAACAGACTTAATGTTATTGGCAAAGGGAATAAAAGGAAACATGGTAATATCTCAGTTTAAGATATTTGAATGTGAGCAAGACTTGAAGAGTCCTGAGAGTGCCCTGTGGCTTTGAAGGACTGCCTGAGTCAGCTACCAACTCTCCTCTATGGAAAACTAGAGACGGGCTAAAATGGGCTAAAATATGCCTGTTTCTCAGTGGCCTGCTTCACTCTGTCCAGACAATGGGAGGGGGCTTCTACACAAACACAGCTCAGGGCTGCTGATCTGCAAGGGAGGTCTTGATTCAGCCAGGCAGATGTGCTTAGAGTTGCTCCAACTCATGGCATGTTGCCTGTCCTGCTTGGTGCTGGTGCTGTCTCTCTCATCAGCTCTGCTCTGGCTTGCCAAGACTCGCCTGGCATCTTTCCTTACTGCTCCCTTGCTTGGAGGCCCATGCAGTCCCTGCAGCCGTGCCTTCTTTTGAAGGACCTGAAACATGCTCCTTGAGCATCCTCAGCAGTGTTGTCAGTGAGGAATAATTTAATGAATACTTCCTTTGCTCATTTAAATTAAAACCCAACAACCAACAGAGGAAACCCACCATTTTCCAAACAAGCCTACACAAGTCCACTACAGAATCACATTCCCCACCATTTCTTTATATGCTAAAAAGATAGATTTTAATGAAATCTCCAGGGAAGCCTTTACTCACTCCTGTTTCTTGCACAGCACTACAGTAGCACTACCCACCTTCCTTGGCTGTCGTGGGTTATCTGGTGTTTTCCAGATAACTTACTAAATGTAAAATATAAATAAATCCATTTGGGCCTGATCCAACTATATAAATTTCTGTTCCCTGGCATCCTCAAGGTAGGACTTCTGCACAGGTCAGACCTCAAGAGCTACATAAACTGTGTTTCCATTGTGGTGGTTAAAGGCAACTTTCTTTGGAATTTCTGAATGGCAAAAGCACGTGACATCTTATGGGCATGTTAAGTGTGAAACACTGAATTAAAAGCAGATTTAGAGACGTATGATTTTTGAGATTGACTTCATCAACTAAAAAGGTGATGTTCTTGAATGTATGAAAGAGTTAAATTGATAATTGTGATACTTGAAATGGTTTTTGCCGATTATATACCTGGATATTCAGTTTGGTGGCTATATGCTAAATATTTAAGGGATATGGTTAAAGTAGCCTCAATTCCCTGTCTTCAGGCTTTGTGTAAATTGTCTCCTTTTTTCTGGCTGGAAAAGGGACATATATATTGGAGCTAAAACTGTAAAATACAAAGAATTTCTTTGTGATTTGTGGTAAGGAAAGGTGAGGCTGTTTGCGTGCAGGGTATCCATTTTCATCTACTGCAAATATTTTAAACGATTCTGGCTGTAAGATATCAACAATACTTTTCCATGGCTTACTACTTACATGAGTAATCAGCTAACAGTCTCTTTTGCAGTGGGTTTGATTCCATAAAGTTTGCTGCTGGAATGGTATTACAGCTTGCAAATATTTCAGAGTCAGCTTTAATATAAATTTTTATACTATGCTACAGTGGAGCCACAGTCTGAAATAATTTTACATTGTAAGTGGTTCTAAATGAAAGTACTCGCAGATTATTTCCATCACATTTGTTGCGGAAAGAATCTATTTCTGCCTAAATAATATTTAAGTCCATTACCTTATGAGAAAACAGTCATTTCAACTTTTAGCACCTGAGTGGTGCTGAACTTTAGTGATAGTAATAGGCAGGTAAAGGTGGTGAAGAATAAAATTGCTGCCTTCTCATGAGAAACTTCTCTCCAAGCAAACCTTGAGAGTCCCACTAATCGGTCCTGGAGAGGCAGAGTCCAATGCACTGAAGCCTGATGATGCAGCACCTTGACCTATCTTAACTTTTGGAAGCTTGTATATATATATATGTATATGGAAAAAACAGGCTTCAGCACCTTGACCTATCTTAACTTTTGGAAGCTTATATATATATATATATATATACACACACATATATATATATATATATATAAATATTTCTATGGGCATAAATAAAAATATATTTCTATAAAACTGTATGTTTTTATACACACAGAGATTTATGTTTCTGATATATAGTTATAAAATTGCCACACTTGTAATATCATTCTTACGAAGGCCACCATAGAGGTTTTGTGCTTCTGAGGTCTTAACCTCAATGACTACCTTGGAGTAATGAGATATCTGGGACCTTCCCTCCCCACACTCTGCTCCTTCAGAGGGAAACATCCTGGTGTTGGTGTAGCTTCCCTATGGATTGTCTTTCAGATATGATATGTTTTGTTTTCAGAGCTCAGACAATTAGAATCATAGAGTCATTTCATCTGGAAGAGACCTTTAAGATCACTGAGCCCAACCTTTGTCCCAGACCTATCAATCACTAGACCATTTCCCTAAGTGCAACATCCAACTGTCTTAATTCGTGGAGGAAGGAAGGACTGGGCAGATATCAGTCCTTTAAATATCCTGGGACAGTGCCAATTGATTGATGTAACCATTGCTAGGAGAATAAACTTGTTTCTTACTGTTGGTTGTGTATTTTCATTTATGGAGACTGAGTACTTCAATGATACAAGCAAGAATGTCTGTAGCTACCTGTAATGATGATAATGATGGTGGAGAGGGAACTAAATCACTTCTTTTGTTAGAATTTGGGAAATCTCATATCTTGCAGTGCATTGCTTATATAGCACTTACGATTTCAGTGAACTACAGTATTTAGGGTTTTTTTTTTATTGTCAGTTTTCGAAAATTCCAAGTAACACATACCAGTTGTTTTCTGCAGTGGACAGTGCCTTTTGCTGCTGGTCTTCAGGCATGGTGACGACTGAGTCTTTGGTGTTTTTGTTCATGCATATGTGCTTTTTATGCTTTTTTTGTGAGATTTTTCCCTTTGATTTTATAGATCATATAAATATGTATGTGCTCTCCTGTATTTTCTGTTGAGGGGCTAGTCTCTTCTGAATGGCAGCTATGACCTGCTGGGAAGTTACTGAAGAGTTATAGTATTCAAGGTTCATTTATAGCATAGATGTCGTTGCAGCGTATGTTGGAACAGGATTTTGTGTTAATAAACAACAAAAAAAGAGTACCAAATAAGTAACTTTACAGTTCAGCATCGTTTTAAGCCATCTCATTAACTTTTATTTTCAGAAGCCAGAACACAAAGGCAATAGTGAGTAATAAGAGTGTTCTAATTCAGGTAAGGAGAGTCACCATTATGCCTCTGAAAGGTGAAACAAAAGCTATTTCAACCACTCCTCTGAACTTTAGAATCTTGTCTATCTCAAGAAAAGTAAGTAAGCATGGAAGAGGAATGGGTTTTTTTTCTTGCTTTTTTTCTGCAGTTTTTGTAATAGCTGCAAACAGGTTGTCTAGGCTGACAAAATTATATATTTGACAGTACAAAGTAAAGGCTTTTGGTTGTCGGAGCAACCTATATATTTTGGAGCAATGGGTAGTAGGCTGGATCCAGGGAGATTTCTAAGTGATGTACAACAATAAGAGAGATGAGAATTGAGTCTGTGTTGCCACCCACGCTAGACATACAAATGGATTTTACAGAGGGGTTTTTGTAAATGTGTTTATTAAGGTATGAGAAAGGAAAGTGAGGTTGTCTAACGGCATGTGTTACCTTTTAAAATGATATAAGCTATAAGAGTTTTTAAAAGCAATATTTCAAAAATTGCTTCAGGACATGATTCTTTACCTTGCTTTCTCCTTCAGCCAGTAATGACTGTGTAATTCCCTGTATTTGAAAAACTTCTTCCTTTAAAAGAAAAAAAACCCAAACCCAACGTACAGAATTGGGAATAGTTCAATTGCCAAGCTCTTTTTTTTTTTTTTTTAACATTTACTATTGGCTTCTGCAGAAACATTTCATGTATGTTTTAGAAAGTTGCCTTTGAACTTGCTGTACTAGTAGCCCTGAAAGGATTTAGTGTGGTGCAGAGCTACTGGATAGCTTGGGCTGTTGACCCTCAGCTGCGACATGAACAAAACGTATCCATCTTTCCAAGGCTTCTCATCAGCGGAGCTGTTACTGGTACAAGAACTGAACAAGTCTTAAGTCATGTCATGTGTGAGGAAACATCATTTGGGAATGCGATTTTGATTTGAGAGTTGCCTCTGGAAATGTGGTGCTTTTTTTCTTAGTCTTGCAGTTACTCTTTTATTAAATCTTTGTGCTGGGTCTTTAAGCAGTAATTTAGATTTTATCCTTATCAGATTTATCTTCATTTCTCAAATTTTATCTCAGAATTTGTCTCTCTTTCTGAAGTGGTGGTTTATGTGAGGAATGCTAAGAAATTCTGAGTGAATAATGGCACACTTAGAAAATCTTTGATGGTCTGTATATGATTCAGGTTGCCTGACCACAACTGTCTGCACCTTTCTATATCCAGGCACTTGTGGTCTTCACTTTACACACTAAAAACCTGTTTCTTGCCCTGGGTCTGTCTGTATTGTGTAATATAGTGTTACCTATCTAGATGTTCTGACTCGGCTATATAGTAGCACAGTATATGGCCCTTTAAAACATGATTTAGTGTTGTGCTATGGGCTTGTAAGCCGTAACCTTGGTGCTGCAGCTCCCCACTAAGCCCCAGGGACAGCTATAGCACTCTTCAGGAAACACTAAGCCGCTTTTCTGATTTTTGCCATGAAGTTCAGTGCTTTCAGTTCACCAAAGCTTTTGTATATCTGAACTGCTTGCATTTTGAAAATCGAGGATAAAGATGTTCCCAGATCTCTTACGTTATTAAGTTGCCTTATGGTGCCTAAAGCAAGCCATGGTTTCAGTGGGAGGCATTGAGCAGTACTGCAGTAGGAACAAAGAAACACTGCTTTTTCCCATACTTGTTATAGAACTCTGCCTGAAATTTATTCCATTACATGTCATTCTCCTGAAGAACACAGAGATTAGTAAAATAGTAAGATCAATAGGGCCAAGATTAGAAATTTTAGTGTATATGGAAACATCTGCATTTGCATAAAGGACAAAACATTGTGTTTCTGCCAGCATGTCAAATTACATGTCAGAGTAACGCATGTGTATTTTGCTGAGATTTGGTAGGTACACGTGAAATCTGAAAGTAATTTGTGCTATTTAGGATGCTTAACTTTTAGTCCTTCTCTAGAGATAGATATGTAGTGATTTCAGATTTGTAATGTAATATATATTTGGTGATATGAAAGGGTGAAAGCTCTTTTAGACTATCAAAAATGGATTTTTAAAAAGAAGTGGAGTACATTTGTTCATGTAGCTTTTCTAGAATTGCTGGACTTCCATTAATGACCTCAGTATTTTGCAGTGTTTTAGAATCAGATTTTTCAGTGGGAAAAGATGCTTTTTTTAATGCCCCTAAGTCAAAGTAACCTTCACTTTGGCAGAAGTTTTGAGTAGTATTACCTACACTGACTTGAACATACCTTGTCTTATTCAAAGCTAAAAGATTGAAGGAAAATATTTCTTCTTCTGCTTTTCTTTACAGCATGGCTTTTTTTTAAGATAAAATGCAAACAACTCTGCAGTACTATTGTACATCTAAATTTATATGAGAAGATATGGTCTCATTTCCTGCCAGATCAACATAAATGAGTATTATTTTAATAACAAAAAGGCAGATGTAAAAGATACTTTTTTTTTTCATCTCAACTCGATTTTTGTCTAGCTCATTTTTGTGAGATACTTGTAACATTTTTCAGAAGAAGATGAGGTGTGGAGGAAACTGTTGATGCGTTTGGTATGTTTAGGTACAGATATAAACAGTTCTGTTCTTCAATGTCAGCAGTGAAAGCAGTGCAGATTATTAATACTTGTTTATACATTTAGACTTTGGGAGCCAGTGTCATTCATAGAAAGAACATTTGCAGGGTTTTTATATTCTGGATAAAAGTGTTGAAAAGCAACACTTGAATTTAATGTCTGCTTGAATAGTCAGACATTAAATAAACTCAAACCCTGTGAGTACTGCATGTTATTAGGTTCAGTGTTTAGTTTCCTTGTGACATCTCTGACCCTTGAATTTCTTCTTACACTAGTGACAGGGATGACACTGGGCTTTGAGGGGGAGTTTTGTTTTGGAGGCCTTTTTGATTTGTGTGGGGTTTTTTTGTTCCCTTGTTGTTTGTTTTCTGTTGTTTTTATTTTTAACAAGAGCATGGTGCTTTATGAAATCCCATCTGCCGGGTCAGCAAATATCTCAAGCTCTAGATCTGTAGACATATTGCCAAAATTGCTACCCTTGTTGCTGAGATATTCTCTTTCATGAAAGTGGATATTGGTTTATTACTTTAGCAGCTCTTTTGAAGAGGATCAGTCAGATCAATTGGAAAATGTCATGATCTGTGTAGAGTTGGCAAGGCACATGCAGATTTATAAATCTCATGTTTTGATGTGTTTTCTTTAACTCTTTCACTCCCAATTAATAAAGTGGAGGACTATAGAGCTCTTTTGTGACTTTAGCACCTCAACATGTTCTGGTTGCTAATTCAGTGTTAAGGTGGGTGATACAGACCTCTCTATAAAGGAATTGTTGGATCATGAGATACTGGAAAGTTTTCCTCCCAGAGCTGTGCAGAAATGTCTCTATGAAGATGAGACAGTAAGACTGGCCCATAGCACTTACACAGTCTAGCCATAAATCTTATTTACATCGGTTACAAATGGGATTGCTGATGCTTCGACTCACCTATTAAAAACCAAATTTGCCTGTATTTCTGCATTGTCAGAACAGAAACTAGGGGAGATCTAACACTCTTCTAATCTGAGCATTTGAACAAGCAACTGCTAAAATGTCACATGCTACCCAGGCGTGTTCTGCAGGAATTTAACAGTTTTGGATGTTTATGTTACAGCACTGTAAATGTTATCAAAAATACTAATAAGGAAACATTGGAACTATTTGTATACAAGTAAAAAAAGACTAATACCAATAACTACAAGACATTTTCAAAGTTTTAAAATGTCAATTTTAGCAGGATTTTATGTTTCAAACAAGTGTCCTTTTATATTGCATGGTGTCCCTTTAAATTTAGACCTTCTCTGCCAGTGTAATGCTCCTTCTCCTTCTGAGCATCGTGCCTGCCTTCATCGTGCTTCATCTCAGTGTGTCACCTCTGACCATTAATGCAAATTGGAGGCCAGATAAGAGTTGCTCTGGATTTAAATTGGTGCAACTCACAGCAGAATCTGTCTCCAGTTCATATTAATGACGGCAAGTGGGAGAAGCAGCCTGAACAGACAGAAAGCTCTAATGAGACCATGTTCCTTCACCCGTAGCCATTTCTGTGCCACCTAATCTCTTTTCTATACTAACCACCAAATCAAGTTCACTTGATTGTATTTTCAGTTAAATTTTGCAAAGAGCAAATACAAGAATAAACAAAGAATCGTGTTTGCATGTTCAAACATCTTTCTCTGTAAATTCAGTGCTCACTTTTTTCTTGGTAATTGCACTTAAATTGCTCCATGGCCCACATGGCTACTCCTGAGGGGCTGGTGGAAGGCACTCTGTCTTTTTAGTCTTGCTTCTTGGCGTACGGGAGGCTGTGCAGTAGCCTATGCCTGCTTGAGACTTTTCCTTTAGAGACAAATGTTCAAATAAACATCCAAAGAATATTTGCTTGTCTATACTGCAGTAGTAAAGTGAGATTTCCATGCAAAGGCCCTGTCTGTCAGCAAAGCAAATATAGTATACTGTGATTTTTTTTGTGTGTGTGCTTGAGTAAGAGCAATATTTATGTCATCGTATGAGAGCTTGCACTGAAGGATGTTATTCCCACTGTGTGTGTGTCAAAAAGGATCTTGCAGCAGATACCCTAAACTCCCATCTTTGATAAAGTACTTTTTGTCAGCAAGTGTGTATGTTGAAAATTAGCAGTTCCTTCAGCATGAAAACCTTGACATTGAATATAATTGAGGAGGTTAGTGTCGGCATGTTCGTAAGTATTACCTGTCATTTGAAATATGACAGTGCTATAACTGCAGGACCTTGGGGACTTCAGTGTGTTGGCACTGCCATCTGACTGCCTTGGAGTCTACGAGACAGCCTTCTGAGTGACTTCGACCCTGAGATAATTAACATGGCCCTGGAGGCTTCTGCCTTTTCCTTTTCTGCACTTGTTTAATAAGATGTTTGTTGCTCTGCTTGTCTCTGATGCAGTGGTGTGCCTGTAGGGACACAGGGGCCTCCACATTTTGTCACACTTAGTAGGTTTAGGTAATGCTGTCTCTGCATCCATTTCTTTCTTTTCCAGCAAATTAAAATATTATCATCAATTAGCCAGCTATAGTTGATGGCTCGCTTCAGTTCAGAGAGGATGCATGGATTTATGTGGTATGCAAACAAGGTGAGAGTGGGGAGGTTTGAAACCTGACTTTTTGTTCTGCCAGTTGAATTATATAAACATGTCAAATAGTAAAATGACATCACAGGATGCAGACATGAAAGGCAACACACGCTTCAGGGTGATGAGTGAGGGCTGTGGTTGACTAGGGGGTGCAGCCTCAGGGTGGAAGGTTATTAGCTGGCCATAGTATGAGAGACGGTTTCTTTAATCTCTTGCATTGGTAGGGATCATGGTGGTTTAGTCTGTGAAGTCTTTTTAGTGTGCTCCTGAAAGCAAAAGGTGGTTTTAACAAGGAAAGGGGAAACAGAGCTGAACGTTTTGAAGCATCTACATGAAGGCAAGCTGACCATAACAGGTTTTACTTTTCTACCCTGTGAAGTGGTATTTTAAAGGGTTTTGAAAGCACTATCCGTGTTGCTCCAAAGAGATTCATGCAGTTGTGCCAACATACATGACTGAGCTTTGTTTTGGAAATTGTGAGAACTCAAAGCAACACTAAAACCAAATCATCAGCTCCAGTGGATGGCATTATTGAGCCAGTGCTTTCACAGAGGTGCGGTTTTAGCCACAACAAAAGCTTCACAAAGTCGTCTTGTTTCCTGGGAATTGTCTGTCTCAAGGAAATAAACCTCAGAATACTGTCCTTTAGGGGGTTTTTTATAACAGTTGACTTTTGGGGAAAAAAAAATATTTATTTGTGAAGGAATCAACCAATACAACAAGCATAATGTGCCTTGTGCAACCTCAGAGAGCTGTGGCTAAGGCATTTCACTTTCATTTCATTATATAAGAACAAATGAAACTGGAAAGATGTCTCATTACACCCATTTAGTTTGAAATACTTCTAAACTGTCTTGCTTGTGGGGAGTATTGTTCATAATTAGAACTGGGAATCAATGCGAGATATCGAACAGTGAGTTTGGCTATTTTAGAGAAATGGCCTTTTATTTTTTTTAGAGAAGCCTTGAAAATACCTTGAAATCACATAGAGCTGCAAATATTGAGGAGAGTCACATATAAACCACAATCCTCCCATAAGGATTCACAGCGTAGTAATATATTTTAAGTTCCTTAGTGTATTGTTTCTGCTGTCAGGATAATATAGAATGAAAGAGGGAAATGCAGTTGTTTTCTTCTAATAATCCAGCATTAGTTGAGGAGTTAAAGCCAAGATGACTGAAAGCTACAATATACTAAAGACTCGTTCTCCAGTTCTTTTACATTATGAATATAAATATCTTTTCAGTTATAGACATTAGGCTTTCATTGTATAGCCCACCATCAGGCATAAAACACGAGAAAGCTGTCTGCATTAGGCTATTGGAATTGTACTGATTTACAGCTCCTCTCTGCCCTCGCTTTGCAAACGCTGAGGGAAAAGTACAGGACATGGAGGATTTTACATAAATACGTTAATCTTTGACTTTCATTTAGGAGTGCTATGTATTTGGCTGACATGGACTTTTTTATTTGTTCTGAAGCATGAATCCAGCATTTGTTGCTTAGTTGTAACCTCACTGTCTAAAGAAGTAGTAATGTGATACATCATTCTGCTCTAATATAATGCCTACAAGAATAGAATTGTAGATTTTAATGTACACCTTAGAGCATTTGACTCTCTTGGGAAAAGGGAGTGCTAAACTTAAACCAAAACACAACAGAATTCACGTATACTAAGTATGCGTTAAAAATAACTAGCTGACTAGAAAATCACATGGGTATTTGAATAGCTCCAAGTTTATCCTTTTCTCACTTAAAAGCTGCTGTCAATAAATAGAATTAAGTGTAAGATGTTGATCTGCTGTGGCTCATATCAGGCTAATTGTTGCTTAGATTTCAATCACCACTGACAGAAGATTGAAGCAGGAGACTATACAGACTCAAGGTCTACCAGATGTGATCTGCAAAGCCACTGAAGTGGATGAGACTTTTCTTTGGGGCACAGCCATTTAGGTGTTTTGAGTTGCACGCTGCTACTTTTGTTCTGCCTCGGCTTCTTGAAAAGAAGCATACTACACAGGTAGATGCATTCTTCCACAAAGCCATTTAACATTTACTTATCAGAAAACAATGAAGTTGGGTCTATTTTCCAAGTAAATTGTAGAAAATAGCCAGAATTAAATGAGTAAAATTAACAGTAATAAAGTTAGGGAAGCATGAAATTAAGAAAGTGATTGCAGTAATAAGGTGTAAAGGTTTTTCAGAAGAAAAATAATACTCTCTTGATTTGGTGAAAAACAATATCAATACCACTTATTAAAGAAGGATATTTATATTATCAGTATCTCATCTGTGAGGTTAACATATTTTCTAGATTTCCTACTTTGTTCTATTTGATTATCTCAGATTGATGTATTTTACAATAGGCAATCAATCCATCTTCCACATACTTTAATGATAGATGTGTATTAGTAGTTTAGTTTTTCAAAAGAAAAAAAAATTGAAGCTGAGGCTTTATGAAGTAAGTTGTCGTAAACCATTAAAAAGGACTTTAGTTTTAGGTGCTCAAAGTTGTGTAGCTTGACAAAAAATGCAGATGTTTGCTGATACCTTAAGGCACATTTAGGTACCTCAGGCTGCAATTTTATACCGTGACAACTCAATGCAAGTATGATTTCAGCCCCTGAAACAGAAGCTCATCCCTCTGGGGGACAGTGTGTTTTCAGGGACTTGGGGAAATTCTTATTCTTCCTTTTTGACTCCCAAATATTTATGTACCCTGCACAAAGCTGAACATTTGTAATGAAGGGAGCAGACAAGGAGTGTAAAAGAATATGAGTAAAGAGCAAGTTGTAATATAGTAGCTTGTCATTATTCTGAGATGGATTTGGATTTGAATTGTCTCAGTGACTGAAGCTCTGTAGAAGTCACTGAATTTTATGAGCTTGCGGTTCAGTCAAGACAGAAATGGACAGACTGAGGGAGATCAATTTTTCCATCAGTTCTTGCGTTCTTCCCTACAACATCTGGCAGAGCCCACTTGATCTTGTATGTCAGTGATGCTGTCAGACTCCTCCTTCTCCACCGATTTTTGTAGTTTCCAAGTGGATCAATGTAGCCCAGTAAAATTTTGGTCCAAGAGTGAACAGCAGAATAGCAAGAAAGTTGTGGTTTGTGTTACAAAACTGTGTGCATTTTTTATATACAGATGCAATTAGTACCATTTCCCAAAAATAGTATTTATGAATACTTGTTGAGATTTTTTTCCAGATATCTTCATTAAAATACAGATATGTCCTGATAAACTTACAGGAAATATTTGAGGGAGTGTCATTTTAATAAATTGGTTTTGGGAAAATAAGGTTTCCTGGCGAGTTAGTAATCGAGTTCCCTTGAGATGCTCTGCCTTCACAGTTCTCCAGCTGACTGGTTCATTTGGTGTTAAACAACTCTAGAAGATCTGGAGAAGTTGAAAAGCTTGATAAGGTCAGAAGAGTGAATGACTGCTGAAGACACATCTTATTCATGAAAAATGCATCCAGTTCTTTGAATGAATTTCTATTAATCTTTTTATCTCCGTGTTAGAGTTTCATGTCATATATAGAAATGTCAGCACATTTATTTATTTATTTCTTGTATTGAGCTTTGCAGAGCTGATCTTTATTGTTTTCTTCATTCTTGCCCTTTAAATAACCTTTAGATACAGGTCCACATCTTGATGGCAGACCAGCTACTTTGCCGCGAGGGTTTGAAAAGGGACTCTTGTAGACAGAATAGTGTATTCTGGGCAGTGTTAAATTTCCCCGTGTGTTACTGTCTGAGTCACATCAGCTCAGTGGCACATTAAGTAATAGCCTGTCATGGTCTGTTGTTATGGAACAGTTCCCATGAGCTAGCTTTGGGTGTATCTTATGTAACAAGCCTGTCTTTGGGCTGATGTACAGGATTTCACATACAGAGCCAGGCAGGGATGCAGCTGATGTGTCATTGCTACCCTTATGTCCATTTCTTAAAAAAGCACAGGAGTAGCACTTGGAAAGCAGATGCTGTTGGGTTTTTTTTGTGCCTGCTAAAAGGAGATAACGTTTGTTAAATAAAAGTGTTCTGGAAAGAGTAACAGATTCTGCATCTGTAACCGAAATGCCATAGCCTGCTGCCCTGCAAGCGATCAAGAATTTGTCCTGTGGCACAATCAAGTGCAGTCTGGGGAGAAGTTGTTTCAGTTTTGGTGGCATTTTTAAGACTTGCTTCAGGGCCCAGATCAGATGTTTCTTAGATACCTACTGGCATTGGGGAATGTCTCATTTTAAATAACACACTTGCTGGGTGACCTTTGAAGAAAATCACTAATTTCTTTGTTTAGAGTGCAGAGGGCATGGATCTCATAGAGTAGTTTCTGGGAAATGGAGTTTATTACTTGTATATCAGTGTCACACTGTCAGAAAGTGGCACTTTGTTAAGATAATGTGACCTTTAGAATAATCATCTTTCACTCCTTTATTCTGTCTGTGGTACTGTGAATCTCTACTTTAATTCCTAATATTTTTTGATGAAGTAGAAATAACACAAAGTTGAAGTATGTGTTATTTCCTTTCAGCTATATAAGATGTTTTTCTTTGTAAATGGCACAGGTGTCATTTTTGTCCATGAAAACCTACTGTTTGCTGACTTTAAAATGTGCATCTGTTCAAAAATGTAAATTTCCTAAGTATTTACATATTTTATAAAGGAAAGAAACTGATATGAGTATCAACTGCTTTCCAATGGCTTTTATGGACAAAAAAAAAGTGGACAAATGTTGCTCTGTGAGCCTTGTGCAAGGTTAGCTGCTGCAGGAACAGAAAGCCACTTGACTGGAATATTTACTTGAAAGGTAAATCTGAGACCAGGTGTGGGTTAGCTACACAGATTTGGTTTGAATGCTAGCAATAATATCTGCTAGTATTTTCTTGCATTAAATTTGCAAAATATTCTTTTGAGGAGATGCATCAGCTTCAGATTTTTTTTTTTTATCAGATTGTCCTTATTAAACACTCAATCAACCAAAAGTTTAGCTTGATCTCTTTCCCATCTTCCCTCTTGCAGCTGCCCCATTTCATGTGTCATACGATATGCTTTGGGTCAGGGAAACAGGCTGCTATTCTTCTCTAAATATGTTTAAGTTTTAGCAATGAAGTTTGGTGATTGGTTGGGGTTTTGGGTTTTTTTGGTTTTTTTTTAAAGTAATAAAAAGATTTAGCTGAAAGATTTCTGTCTTGCTGGGTTCTTGACCTGACAACAGTGATGGTTTTCAGTAATTGCTGTTTTTACTTTGATGATAGTTTATACAATATCAAAGATCTGGCTGTTCAGAATGTGAACCAGAGATATGCTTGATCACTTTTTCAACCTCACTGTTGGGATATGTCCAAATGGAATAGTAATGAAGTAGCAAAATACAGCTCAGTAGCTTCACATATATATTTTTTTAAACAAAAATGGAGGAAATGTGAACATTTCAGTGGAAACAAAAAGTATTTTCAGAATAGAAGCTGCCTGTTCAAAAAAATGTATTTCTATGTAGCAATCATAGAATCACAGAACGGTAGGGGTTGGAAGGGACCTCCAGAGATCATCTAGTCCAACCCTCCTGCAGAAGCAGGTTCTAGATCAGGTTGCAACAATGTTACAGAATTTTTTTGTTGTAATTGTACAAAGGTCATAAATTAATAACAAATATGTGTATGTATATATTGAGATACAATTCTGACTTATCCTGGAATCCCCATACAAAATCTCAGCATTGTTACTGTAGTTCGGTAACTGAATAAAAAATTCTGCTGAAATTTGAAAATGGTCACATATATTAACATTTCTGAGACAAAGAGGGAAATACTGTTTTATTTTGTTTGTGCTTAAAATTCAGAATTTGGATCTGGTGTTTAAAGCAGCTGTTTCAGTCTAGAAGGAATTCTGAGATAAAGGATTTTACTTTTGAAGCCCTTTTAAATTTAAAATCTGTGAAAATGTACAAAAAGGGCAGTCTTATGGGAATTACTTTTGATATGATTTTTGATATTGATGCCTTTTGATTTCTGAAATCAGAAACTTTGATCTTTACTTTTTTTCCCCTTGAAAGAAAGGTTGTCATAGAATCCAAATGGAATGAAAACCTTATTTTTTCCCTAGTGATTTTATATGACTACTGCTAATGGCAAACTCTCAGGCCTTCCAAAGTCTCCAATAAAAATCTATTAACTGCAAACGTTTCCTAGTATGGGAAGACCTTAAAAGTGCTGGAGAAGAAATAAGCACAAATAATGATAGCTTATTCTCATAAACCTTTTAATAATATTTTAAACAGATACTAGACATACTGTAGATGTGTTGAGTTTGTTAAAGCTAATACTTTAGCTCAGGGAACCCATTTGGCACTTCAAGTGAATCTCCCAGATGGAACAATATCATTAAAAATTAATTGTATAACCACTGGGTCTGCCTTTAAAGACTTTTGAACTGCTGAGGCTTTCTAATCATATATTGTTGCTCTAGTTCAGCAGTGAAGCGAATCCAATGACTTTTTCAGCGTATGGCCTACTTCTGTTAATGAAAGTACAATTTATTCACTTCAACATATAGATTGTAAAACTAATCTCCTAGTTGACACATTATGCTCTTCTGCATGTTTAACATCTCTTCACTGAGTCAAAAAAGTACACAGTAAATCAGAAGAGACGCATCGATCAACCTGGCATCATTTAAAATCCAATTAGGGTTTGGGATTGTAGTTGCTGTTGGTGTCAGAACTGAGCCTGGCCCTGCTTCGGCTGAGCTGAAGGAGGTTACATCAGGTGTGAGTCTTGCCCATGATGCTTTGTAGGGGTATTTAGTATTCAAGGAAGCTTAAAGAAAAAAGATTTATCTAGTATTTATTTAGTATTTCCATCTGAATTTTTTCCCCTTAATTTAATTGTGGGGTTTTTTAAGGTGATGCAGATATTGCCTGTCCTAAAGAGTCAAATATTCTAGTCCTCTCCTACATGGCTTCCACTTTAATCTTGTCATCTCTTGTCATGGCTCCTAAATGCCTTATAAAAGTTTTTAATTTTTTTGAATCCTTGGTAGTACTGTCTCATTGTTTGTGCAAAATCTGAGGGCTACTCTAAAACCTCCTACATCACTCCAGTTTAAACATACCTGTTTTTCACTTCTAATGCTTACTCAGCGTATAACCACCCCAGAGAGGAAATGAGGTGATAACTGTGCGGTTGTATCATCTGCTCCATCAACCTACCAGTAGTTGCCATCTTTCCTTCTCATGGAGTGACTGATGCTGCAATGCTGAGCTCAGTCAGGATGTGTCAGTTATTTCATTTATCAGGAGAACAGCCATTCAGATTATTGCAGAGAGAGAGAGAAAAGTAGAAGGCTGAATAATAGCACTTAGCATAAAGCAACAGTGTATGAGTGTATTAGAGAAAAACTTTACACTTTGGGGTAATAGGATTTACTTTTAGGGTGATTTTTAATTTTGTTTGTTTAGAGGTAGCATTACCACTTCAATAACCATTTACTTCACTTAATAGAGTTACACCTCTGGACTTTCTTGTTGTTACTTAAAATTATTCACTATCATGAAATAACTTTTCAATGATAACATTTATCAACAGCTAAACCAGCAGCAATTTCATTTGTATTATGTGACTGTTGAAGGTCGACAAAATAGATGACCCAGCTCCTGGTTTCTTCTCTGCTCCTTTTCTGAGGCAAGCTAATTCATTCTGGCCTCCTGCCCTTCGGGTATGGGGGCCTCGGGGCTATGGTTACAGACAAGGCAGCAAGGATGCCATCAGCTCCTGCTGCCATTGTTGTTCAGGATGCTGTCTGAGTTGGCTATGTTCTAATAGATATCTGCATCTACCCCGACTGTCTCCATATTCATGTAAATATGGGCATCACCTTTATGTAAGTCACTTGTAATTAGGTTTTTTCCTCATTCTGGAGGGCAGATTTAGCTTGTTTCTCAGCTGTCTCTGGCTGTTATTATACTGTAGGTGCTTCCCTGATCCTGTTCCTCAGCTGCCCAGCTACGACAGTTTTAAGGCTGTTTAGGGTCATTTTATTAGTCAGAAGCCTAATACTCCAGCACTAAATATTTAAACCTGACAGTTATTGCTGTTACTTTTATGTTCAAATAAGCTATTTGTTGCCACAAAAATAGTTCAGCTGTAGTGTAGTTTTGTCAGTAAATACCAAATAATATGTTGCATTTATCCTGTATATGGCTATAGAAAACTCACATTCATATATAGTTGTGTGTGTATATATATATTTGTGTATCCTTAAGTGAATAATTTATGTGCAAAATACCAACCATTCCTGAATAAAACAAAAAGCAGCCAAAACCCTTCAAATAACAGCATAGATACAGTAGGACATGCAGAGGATTCTAATTAGACTTTGAATTTTCACAACACTGTGTTGTAGGCAGACCGAAAAGTAAGTTAGAGGTTCATTAAACAGCGTTTAATTAAAAAAACCTCTAATTGTCTTATGTGGGAAATGCACCACCACACTCTGAACTAGTATGTCGTATTTATTAAAATTTGATTTGCACCTCCCTTTCAAATGACAAGCACAGAACAGAATTATATAGTATTTGTATATTGTTTTCATTATGAGGTTTATAGTAATATATTTTTCTTGGTTTATCTAGCATTTCAAGCTACAAGTCATAAACTCGCTTGGAATAGCGCTGGGGATTTTGATGTTTCTACATCAAAGTGACCTTTTTGTGATATTTCTGTTCTGTTTTGTTAACTTACAGAGAAATAAATTGTGAGAATCAGAAAATAAAATTAAAGGCAACAGTTGTAAATATTTCACCTCAGTTCTTTTACACAATTTACTTACCCAATAAAAAATAGGAAAAAAATCAGTATATTACAAAGGCAAGGTGACACTCCAGTCAACTGTGCTGCTGTTTTTCTTTACCTATGCATTCAGAGAAGCCCAACTCAGGTTGGAATTGATTAGGTGTACAATTTGGAGAAAGGTTATCATCTTTCTTGATCAAATTTAACATTATAAATGTTTCCTATTTTCTTTTGTAACCCAGAACCCAGCTTCCATAATCCATTGCTGTATTGGAATTCTCAGCATTCTGGAGAGTTCTTCTTCTGTCCTTCAGCCTTCACTGTCATGTGTGGTACACAAACTAGACCAACACAACGCTATCACTTTTAACCTTCCCACTTTCATTAAAATCACTCAGTTTCTGATTTACTTCTGGTATCATGCCTGTGTCGTGGTTCTCCATTTCCATGCGATTCTGTGCTTCTGTGTAAAATGAAGAATTAGTAAAACTCAGACTACTTCATAGCTTTCACACTTTTAGCAGTGTCAACGTTCTGTGCAGATCCAAGAGCAGATGTTGTGCGTACATCTTTCTGACCTCTTTGTACAGGCAAAACTAAAGATAAATATTCTTGTTCAATGTACATAATTATAGTTATTTCATTGTCTGAGGCAACTTGTAGTTTATATTGCTAATTTGATTTTAATCTCAGTTGTTCTCTCAATCAGTGTGAAACATGGCATAGAACTTCTGCAGTTGGAAACAATAATAAACAAGAATAGATGGGTGGAAAATCATTGCCAATTCAACAAAAGCTATTACAACTGCAATTAAAAGATCAGACTGGACATTGTTTATTGTCTTCCTCTTTCTTCCTTTTTTTTTTTTGAAACATGTTCTAGGAGTTATGTAATTAAATTATTACCTGCTGTACCACCATCTGCTTACATGGTTTTGAAATGTTTCTAACCTCTGTGCGTGTACACTTCATGATTTAAAGAAAGTGCCAGAAAGGCAGTGATCATACTCAGCAGATGGACTGAGCAACTCACACCCTCTAAGCAGTCAGTCTTGATTGTTCTGGGTATAATTAAGCATATTTTCTCTAAATCTAATTATTTCATTTCAAAACATGGCAGGGAGACGTTGGTAGTAGTATTAGTAAGATATTCCTGTTGGGCTGAAGACTCAAGACCATGTCTATAGGTAAACACTATGTGTTTGCTTAGTAAGGTCATAAACCTACTTTTTTTATGCTAAGTAGTTGTACCATTATCTTTTATGTAAAGATTATTTCAACTCAATCTTTGCACTACATGCTTAGGTACATCTTAAAAATGAAGTAACAGATCTGAATTCTCATGGTATGCCTCTAAAAAAATGGAATTTAGATTTCAGTGTTAAAAGTTGAGAATAGACGTATACTTGAAAACATTACGGTTTCTCATTCAAAACAATTAGAATATTCAGAGGCTCAAAGTTTGAGCGTATTGTCTAACAGAAAGCAGTGTATAATTGCAGTTTAGAGAACAAACTCCAGATAAGAAATCTATCTGGAAGAGGGACAAGAAAATCTAGCTCCAATAAAGTAATAGAGCATCCTTCCCCAGCCTCAGCTATTTGGGAGTGTGTGTCTGTAGATAACAGTTCACAAAGATCTTCAAAAAGATTCAGCATTTCCAGGCCTGAGAGTGAGTGAATTATGATGTATTGAGGTATTGGTCTAATATCAGCCTACATGACCAGGAAACTGAATCCCTGCTGATTGAATGAGTTGTACTGCTCACTGCTTACAAAATGCAGAGCTTGTTGCCAACAAACTGACTTTGATCTTCAGGTACATCTCATCTCAGTCCAGTATTGGTCTTTATCTTTTATTAAACCAGTGGAAGTAAACAGTGAGAACTCTCAGTGACTATTAGCATATTGTTATAAAGAAACAAACCAGAGAATGACCATAATCATTAGACAGTAACACAAGATGTGATTTAAAAATATTACTGGCTCCATTTTACTGGTTTTAGTGTGTAATTTGTAGAAAAGGAGCAAACTAGTGTTCTTTAATACAGGCAGGAGTTAAGGAGCCTCAGCAGTCCACAGAAGGAGTTCATTATGTGTTAAAAAAACAGTGATCCTCTGAAAAATGTGTAGGCTAGGATTTTCATGGACTGTTGTGCAATCATTAATAATCTTAGACCTTAATCACAAACTGGAAGTCTTAACGGGTTCATTAAATGAGAGTTAATTCTGGTTTTATTCATCTGTGTGAAGTCCAAGTTGCATTGCAACTTAGGACTGTAAGAATATTTTGGTCACTACCACTATTATGTAACTTGTTAAATTTTGTACTAATTTTACAGTCATTTTGACCTTGTAAAACAGATTCAGACTGTCTTCAAAGGCATATAAGTACCTTTTTTTTCCCCAGTGCTATATTCCAAAACTCTGGAGTTAATATTTTCTATATTCCGTACCCTACATATTTTTTTTCTGATTTTCCTTAGTTTAATTAGATTGCAGTTCTCCTTTCCTCTTTACTGAGGGAACACTTTGTGGCACAGATGTTTTCACTTTGATGCCTAATGCTAGATGTGCATACTCATAGGCATCTACTCAAATAAAAGTGTCCCAAGTAAAGTATTCTCATTTCCTCACATACAAAGTTGCCAATACAGCCAATAACATTGCTAGGAGTTTTTGATAATTTATATCTCTAATGAGAAAGTCGTCTCTCTACTTCAATGATAACTACTTCAATAGTACATAAAAATGCTTTAGAACAGAGGTCGATGTCTTTTATCCTGGATTTGGTTTTGAAATCACCCAGCAGCTTAATAACCAGCCTAGATATAAATTTCAGTTCTCCAGCTCTTTGTAGAAGTCTGCAAAAGCAAAGGTAGCAAAGTTTATGGGCATTTAGCCAACTGTCTTTTGAAGTGTTGTATCCTCCTGTTTCAACATTAATCCATAAAAATAAATTCCATATGTAGCCCAAATTCTGGTCTTTCTTGGTCCCAAATTACAATAGCAATAATTAAAATGTTTATTTTCATGTCCCAGATGGTAACTGCAATAGATAATTGTTTTCACTGCAATTATTTTTGACTAAGTTTAGCAGTGGAAGATAAAAATCCCGTATGGTTTTGTAACAGCACACAATATTTAATTGGTCTAGCTGTAGGTTTAATTATTTCCACAATCTAAAAGTAAAGTACAAATACAAATGGATGACAGGTCCAGACAGATTTATGGAGAGTTTTCATGTTACGGACAATGGTTACTTTGGGGTTATTGTCTTTATGTTCATTGTGCTGTAGGCTTTGGGCATGGTTTCATAATGATTGTAGCTGGGAGTTTTCGTGGTGAACTTATTAAAATGGTTGATGGAACTGATTACTTTTGATCACACATACTTAGACCATACCCTTTGTAATATATAGCAGTGCAGCTAAAGCCTTTGCATGTGTATGAAACAGAGTCATAGCTTGATACTTTATAAAAGAGAATGAAATCTGAGTGCTTAAGTAATGTAATGATCCCACATAAAATGTAATGCAATTGTAATGATTTTGTTTGTGTTTATTATAATGACCTAGTTATTTCAGACTGTATTTTGGTCACATAAATATTCTGTGGTAATGTTATATTAGTTACTGAGTTTTACATTTCATGCCATTTGTCTGACATTTGGTCTCAAAACAGCATTACTTTTAAGTGCCATTGACGATCATTCATTTTTAATAATGTCCCTGTTCATAAATAAATTATGCAAGCTATGAGACTACAAGATGTAATTAAAATAGTTCACTGTGTTTCTAGAAACCTTTAATACATACAGAAATTATAGGTATGCTTGTGTGTCTATAATATAAGGAGTTCTGTGTGTTCACTCCTGGGGAGAAAGAGGAGTGTTCAAGTTTTCAGTATTGAATTTCTGTTAATGTACAAGCTGTTTTCTGATGTCATTTCTTGTTTCATCTTAGTTACGAATTTAGTCACTCTAAATTTTTCATGAGCTTGGGTGACTTTTCACTAGAGACTGGTTTGCCTCTCCTTCCTGTAAATCATGAAAAACTTTGCACTATGAAGCTGAGTGGAAGGTATTTTGCTGTAAAAAGCAGTAGAGATGAAGAAAGCACTTCTGCTTTCTTAAATTGCATGGCCTCATCTTCTTTCTGTTGAAGCTCATGGGCATCTTTTGACTTTTTTTCTTTTTCCCCAAGCTTGAAATTAGGTCATGTATAAATAAAGCTGATTAAGTTGTTTTGTGAGGGAAATATTCCCACCAAAATCCTAAATTTAATCAAAATGCACATTTTTAGTGAAGAAATATTTATTATTTCTAAGAGGAATAATTACCATGTAAAAAAAACCAGAGGAGTTCAGTTTTGAATGATGTTTCTGGGGAAAGTGTTCAGGGGAAACAGTGAAAAACTAGTTTTTTATTTTTGAAGCTGAAAAAAATACGCTTTGAGATGTGGATCTGTATCCCCATTTCCATACCTTCTTTTTTTTTAATTTGATATTTTAAGATGGAAAGAAAGGTAGGAGAGACCAGGGGCGTACTGGTAATCACTTCAGCAATCTATACAGTTTCCCTGAGGCCCACAGAGAGACAGAAGCAGCGCAGGAATGATGATCAGTTATACCTTTTGTTTATTTTATGAAATATTTTCTTCCTCCTTCAAGGGATCGCCCAAGTATTGTGGTAGAAAAGAAGGCAGGCAATATAAATCAAATTCCAATCAAAAATGTTTTTACAATGCTGAAAATAACCGTATAGGAATTTGCAGAATTTAATGATTGATTATATTGTTCAGAGTCACCGATAGTGTGTTTCTTGGAGAGCTTCTTTACTGTAAGTTAAGAATAACGTTTTCATGAATGCACAGAAATTGTGTTATTTATAAATTAGCTTGTTTATAGAATCATAGAATGGTAGGGGTTGGAATGGACCTTTAGAGATCATCTAGTCCAGCCCCCCTGCAGAAACAGGTCCACCTTGTGTTACTTTTTGAGAGCATTAGTTTTTTACTGCTTCCTAGCTCTGTTCAAATGGTGGGAATTGATGACTGGAATCAGTTAGGTTGGGAATAAAGTCAACAAAAAACTTTACAGCTCTGACAACTTTGACATTTCCGTGAAACTCTCCAATGTTTTAAAACAAAGTTGTTGGGAATAGTGAGAGTTTCCAATGTGTCTGTCATGCAGCCGATAAAGCCCAAGTTAGGATACAATTAAATGTTTTACTGCCAGCTGAAGGAAGGAACGCCTGAAACCCGATTGTTTTTCTTCCCCAGCTTGAAGGGTTCATTTACTAGGACCTCTTAGAAAGGAAAACTTTACTTGGCCAAGTCTAGATCCTGCACTCTTGTTAAATATTTAAAGAAATTGACATCTTGTCCATCTCCAAACCTGTGGAGCTTCTGCATTGAGTCTTGGTGGGAAAGCTTGTTTTTATCTTGCTCCAGTCAGCTGAAGTTACTGAAGGGTTTTTTTGAAGTTGTAGGGTAGCAACAGCAAGGCATTGTGCGAGAAGTATGTGTGACCAAGTTAAAATTGCCACAACCCTCGTTTGCTGGTTTGTTCTGTACTCTCTTACATAAAGATGTCACTGAGAAGGATATTTTGTACACCTTTTGGTGATGTGCAAATTGCATCAAAGGCTGCAACAAATATGAGCCATGTAAAGGAAATGCTTCATTTATTAGTGATTCAGGAAATTTGCATCATTCTTGAGTTTCAAGGGTTACAAATCAAGCAGTTTTTAGCAAGCTGCTAATCTGCTATGCTTGCTATATAGTTATAGTTGCTTGCAATCCCAGGAGTTTCTGGCAAATGCTCATACAATCTGATTAACATGGTTCACATACAAAGGGCGCTGGCCTGGGGACTATCACGTCTCATTAATGGAAATGAATTTTTCATGCTATGGCTGCTATGTCTGTGTGTTAAGACTTTCATTTCTTTCTCTATTTCTGTCTTCTTTTTTTTCCTGGGGTTTGGTTTTTTTGAGCAGAAATGTCTGTATGAATTTTAACAACTCTTTATATTACAGGTTTGAGGGGTTTTATTTTTGCATGCTGATGTTATTTTTACTAAGAAACAGATGTATCAGCAGAGGATAAAAAAAAAAAAAAGGTGGCATACATTTGTGTTCATATTGAACCCTTTAGCTCTGATTGAACACTTGATGAGTTCAGTTTAAGGATGAAGTGACTCAATCTGTTCTTGGCAGCAGTCCTGCTTTGAGCAGAGGGTTGGAGCAGGTGACCCTTGGAAGTCCCTGCCAGCCAACCTTTCTGTGGTTCTGTCAATTGTCAACTTTTCAGTGTAACTTTCCAGAATTAAGATAATTAGTGTAATTGATGTATCATCCCATGTTTTTAAGAAGCTGTGATATCTTCTGCTGTGACATGAGTACTGTTCCGTTTTACAGCTGAAAGCAGGGAAGAGAAGGCTTAGTCTTCTCTCAGAGCTGTTGCTTGGAGTGTTTTGGATAATTGTTGCTTTTGAAATGAAATTGATGAGAGGAAGTAATACATAGTATTACATAGGAAGTAGTACATATTAGGTGGTATGAAAAGTATGCTCAGTGATGGACATACACAACTTCCAATCTGTGGTATTTGCTATGTAAGGGGTTTGTTGTCAGCAGACTGTCATTTTCTGACCACTGTTACTCTGTTGAAATGTTCCCAAACATCACCAGCTGTCTTGTACCACAATATCTACCTGAACATGGGTATGCAGCATCTTACTAGATCATCAACACATATCTAGCTGATGGTTTCTGATAAAGCTCAATTAGCACAAACCATCCGTCCTTCTGTTCATGCACAATTCCCACTTTAGATGGGAAGTGCTGAAATGCCTCTAAGCATCAGTTATATAGTTTATAGCCTACTTTAACTCAGTATACTAAGCTATATGTTTCTTGAATATGTCCTCCTTGTTCTTGACATAATGCACACTTTGCTTATCTTCAATTGCTAATGTCTATGAATAAAAAAGTACTACAGCACAATTTAAACTCTAATAGCTATTCCAAACCCTGGCCTAGTCTGAAAGAGGAAGGCTTATAAAAGTTTTTCCCTCAGAAACAGCTAATCTGTTTGTTTTAGATTGTGAAGTATGTATCATGCTTCTCTCTGAGGCTGCTCTGTTTGTGGCCAAGAAGTATTATATTTACTTTTCAAGAAATTATTGCTTAAGAAATGTGTCCAGTCTAACAATATTAATAAGAACTGCTCAGAGTTTAGCCTAATAGCACTTTGTGACAAATTCCGCATACATAAAAGTTTAGCTGTTAATTTGTGTCAAAAGCAACTGTAGTAGATTGAGATGGACAACTGAGATTTGAGATAGTCTTCACAATAGTGTATTTCTCTAGGTTATTTAATCTAGTTAATATTTATTACCCTCATCTTCATACATCTCAGCAAGGCTGAAAGATTTTTGTAAGTAATAATTGGAAGTCCATCAAAGACAGGCTGAAGAGAAAACCATAGGCTAGGCAGATGTGCCTCTTCTCCCAAGGCTGTGGTCACAGTTGGGTCGGACTTGGCTGAAAATAGCATCAGATTTAGCTGCTTGTTGTGACACTAGTTCTGGAAAGACTGATAAAAAAGTATGCAATTCTAATGCAAAGCTGCTGAAGCCATATATATTACTGATATATAAAGCTTTCTGTATACATTTATTTCATCACAAGTTTTAAATGTGTTTGCAAAGAGATACAAAGAGAGAGGAACAAATCAGCTTTTGATCTCAGATAGTTCCACACTGAACTTGAGGCTGGCTGATGTGGAAAGACTGTGTCAAGAGAGGCAGAGCTGCCTAACAGGTATGCAGATGAAGCAGCAGAAAGAGGAGATGCTTCCTTTGATTTTCATCCCGAGAAATCCACAGAGAATTCTTCTGCTGACCTGAACTAAAGCACCTTGAATTTTCTTCTACAGAGGAATCATAAACTCATTTCAGCATGTAGACATTGGCAAAGTCGGGATGCTGAATGTCACACCATGTTGACTATGTGTGAAATAACATGTTGTGATAAATTCACAGGAATTGTACTCCATGCAAAATTACACCTCTGGGCAGACTCAAATGACCAAACGCTGACATTTCTCAGACTTGACAGCTTATTTCAGTGGAGATTTAGAAAAAAAAGGTCAAAGGATACCAAACATATTACTGCTTCATTCTTCACATATAGCTGTAGCAACACTAAATCTTCTAATATTACATCTTATGGCAAATTACGGTTTCCTCGTTTAGGTCCTAGAAACAGAAGTAATCGCTTGAAGGCTTCACAACCACAATCTGCGGAAACAACCTCGCCTTGTATATATCACAGGTGTGGTTGCTGCAGCTTAATGGCTTCAGTGAATGTCTCCTTGCCTTGCCAGGAGCAGAATCAGGACTGCTAATGCGTGAATAGCTCGATTGCCTTATGAGAGGAGTCTGGAGCGTGGGTGCGCCTCGGCTCCTGTATACGGGTATTTAAATATGCTTTCATAAACATGTTCCCATCTTGGGTTGCAGTAACGGTTGCCATAGCAACATCACTCTGTGTACTTGAGCTTTAACATTTGAGAGTTCACCCAGAAAATAAATTTGGCGTGATTATGAAGTCAGCTTGCTTGTTTTCTGATTTCTTTGGATACAGATAGTTGAAAAAAAGCAGAAAATTATGTTACTGCCTTACTCTGTTTTCTGCTATAAACCATGCACAGAATCATTAAAGCTGCCATCTATCAAAATATAGTAAAATTCCAAGAAAGCTAAATTGTAAATGTTGCCATCTTCAGCTCTGTAATATATTATTTTTAAGGGCTCCATGTCATTGTTGAAATTGATAAAACTCAATAAAACGCCACCAAGCAAGGAATGAAAAAAAAAAGAAATTCTACAAAATGTACTCTGAAATGCGGATTATTACACTGACCTATTTTTCTTCATCAAGTTAGAAGGGCACATGATACTGGCAACAGGTATTTTATTTGTGTATATCAGCATTTTTAAGATATAGTTTAAAATCTGATTTTATCTCTCTTGATGTGAGAAATTAGGGCTTCATATGTAATGTGTATTTTTTATTTCCATCTGAAATCTTAAAAGTAGGAAGATTTGTCTTCTGTAAAGAAGTTTGTAGAATTTCATCCTAAGGTGTGAAAGCTAGCTTAGATATCTGATCTTGGGAATTACTGAGAGTAGCAGAGAGTTTGCAGACCAATTCCATTCTACTCTCCCCTGTGCCAGTCAGTTCTGTTCTCTTCGAAAAGAAGCCGTAGAAATAGGGTTTTGAGAGTATTGCCATCTCCAGCTGGAGCTCTAGCTGAAATTGTGTACAGGTCTATCACAGGTGCAGATTTTACTGAGGAAGTCTGTGTGTTGAGAATGTTATTTAAAATATTATCTTTGTTTAAAAATTGCTTTATCTCATGTATGGCCTTTTATATATCTGAGATCGTTCTGATGGGAGATGACATGTCCCAAAGTCTCTAAGACTCTTAAGAGCCAAAGGTTTCCTTTTAGATGAGACACAAGTGCAGCTTTTTATCTGCAGTCTACATTTTTACTGAAACTTGGTCTTGGGTCCTGAGCATGTCTAACACTTGCAGATCTGCTGCATGCTGTGTCCTTTTATCAGGGGACAGACTGAACTTGCAGGACTGACTTGTGCCCATCTCTTATAATAGATAATTAGCATCCCACCTGCTCCAGAATCCTCAGTTTGGTTTTGGATTTGGGTTTCTTTTTTCCCATAGCAGAATGTATTTACGCTTTAATTGCTCAATTTTAGCAAAAGTTACTAAAAACGAGAAATGGAGTCTGTGTTCATGATGAAGCTAGATTCCTGTTTGTAGCTCGCCCATCAAAACGACCTTTTTGGGTTGGGTGTTTTTTTTGTGTGTGTGCGTGTTTGTGCTTTGTTTTGGGTGTCTTTTTTTGTTTGTTTGTTTTCTTTTATTTGGTTTTTTGTACATTTGTTTTCTTTTTTAAGACATAAGTAGAAATCACATAGTATTTTGTAATGTAAAGTTTGCACCTTTTGAAGTACAGTAGGCTCCCATTAGCACAGTTTCTTACAGTGCAGTAGCTTGCAAGTGTACAGTTTTTAAAATTTTAAATTTAAAATTACATAGAGTTTTTACAATACCTTCAATTTGATTGAGTCTAATCAATGGGAAAATGAAAAAAAGTGACTGAAAAATAAAATCAGAGAAATGTGCCCAAACCAAAGACCAGCAATGTAAAAATTGCCCAAGCAGAAATGAGTCGTGTAAAATTAACTTTCTTAAGAACTGCTAAGGCCTGTTATTGCAGCTACTGCTGTCAACATTTTCAAGTTAAACACCATTTACAATAATTTTACTTCACATCAAATTTAACTATAAGCTTGAATGCAAATGCCCCAAATAGTAGTTTTTGTCTTGATAAAGCTTTGTGGTTTGTTTTGGTTGGGCTTTTTTTCTTTCAGAAGCACTTCCAGTATCTGGAGAAATGTAGTGACAAATATTGATGAAACCTTAAGTTTGGAAAAAAAATTCTATGCACGCAAACTAAATGTTAGGTTAGCACACAGGCAGCCTGCATGAGGAAATGGGAAAAGCTAAACATTAGCATGTTCAAGTAACAGTTTTGGGTGGGTTGATTGCTCTGAAGAGAGGTAGTTGCTATGATCCATTGCAAATCCCACTGGGTGTGAGAGAGCAGAAGAGTTCAAGAAGTGGCTTCACCCAGGATCCAGCAATGCTGCATTTAAAACCAAACTATGGCAAGGACTGGCTGAAACAGATGGCTGACTTTTTTTTTTTTTCTGTTTCAGGAAACATACTGTTAATTTTTGCAACCGCATCCTTTTTTAATGTGTTCTGTTTGTTATACTTGTATAATGTTTCCCAGACTCTGAAATCTGAAGCATGGATAAGAATTCCAGCATGGTTTTTTTTTTTCAAATGGACCCTTAATGTCAGGTGGGCTTTTCTCACCCCATCAGCTATTGTGATTCCCCAGGGAAGCCAAGGAAGAGGCGCTGGAGTGGGATGTCAGCTTCAGCAGCAGAGAAGAGGGGGAGCAAAAGGCTTTAGGATAGTGGTGGGACACTATTATTCTGGAGAAGCAGAGCTCAGTGTGCTGGGATGAGGGACTCAGGCAGAGATGTGGGAAAGTGAATGTAGGGGGGAAGTGGTTGGGGCAGGAGAGGTGAGATGGGACTGTGGCCTAGTACAAATGAACAGAGAGGTAAGACATCATTTCTTTTCCTTATGGTTAGTTTAAGAATGACGCATAAACCCACATACACAACACATTCCTCCTAGCACTGGAAGTCCTGTTTCTTCATTCACTTTTTTTCTTTTAGAAACACTTCAATCCTATCCCATGCCTGTCACAAGGACAACAGTGGGATCTGAGTGTTGAGCCCAAAGGAAAGAGGAGTGATTAGTTGATGCACTAAGGAACCAGTGTGTGTGGGAAGTTTATCCCTCCTTGTTTGAGACTGTCATTCTGATGTTTACAAATGATTGTTGTAAAGAGTGAGCAGCTAGAAAACTGAGCTGTTACCCACCTGAACTGGAAGGAAAAGCTATTCTGAAAATGGAAGCCAAACAAAGGCAGCAGCATAGCATGTACCACAAGAAATGCACAGACTCTGTAACAGAACTGTTTAAACTGATCTGATTGTGCTGCAGTTTTAATAAACCTCCTAGGTAGGCTATGCATATCACAGATGCTGTTAGCTACTAGAAGTTCAGTAAATATTTCAGAGTCTTGTTTCAGGCAAATATGTATTTGCAAACTAAATAGTTCTGAGGATCGAAAAGATCTATGTTAGTAATACATGCCCAGCATATTAGAGATGAGTCTGCCTCATCTTTATGTGATAGTTATCTGCTGAGTGAGAAGGAACTTCCAGGATATTCTTCTTTCTCTGAGCTTCAGGACTTCAAAGGTTCTGAGAAGGCAGCAAATACATATGTTATACCTATGCACACCTGGATGGCCCATGATATTCTAGCTCAAGTGGCTCATGCATTTGATCAGTGCTTTGATAGGCAAGTTAACTCTTGCTTCCAACTGGACATCATTGTGGATGATATAAATCAAGGTGCTTTAGAGGTCCTGTTCTTGTCATGTAGTTATCCTTTGTGTTAATGGTATCTTGGTCCACGTGGTTATTCGTGATACAAAATCTCTCAGCAATGTTATTATAGGATCTTCAGCTTTCTACATCACTCACATGTGCCAGAAATTGCTTAGTGGTGTTATATGAAGAGACAGCTTGGACTTAACTGTGTCAGTCTCCCTGGTCTGTCTTCTGCTACAACGCTGCACTTTCATTCAAGTTGTGTTTGACTTGAGTCAGCTATGGAAACATGAACAACTGGTAAATTTTGTGATTTGTTTTAATACAGTGGTTGTGTAGAGTGACAAGGAACTTAACTGTCCTACTGTAACTGAACTGGTTGCCAAGCCCATATCTGAAACGTGAGGGAAGAGAGAAATCATCACTGTTGAAAATTAAGGCAGTGATGATGGAAATATCACGTTATTTTTTGAATTACAGAGTAGTCTAATGTTGCTGATGACAGAGGTGTCTTAATCTCTTCTGCAAATGACTTTTCTTAGGGATTTATAACTGAAGAAATTTGTCTGGGCCTGAAACTTGGCTTAGTCTCATTCCACAAAGTACTCAATTGTTGTAATATACCCTTTAAAGACTTGCACGTGCCTGTGTATTTCTACACTTAAATACAGCTATTGCCCTTGAAATTGGTGACATCACATGTTTTTGGGGGTTTGCCTAAACACAAAAAGATTGCCAGGACTTAAAGCAAAAGCACTCTGTATAGAAGATACCGAGAAGAAAATAAAAATGAGAGAACTTTTAAAGATGACATTAGCCAACAACTCAGGTTTTCTGGTTTTATGACTATATAGGGAGGCTGCAATGCATTCAGTATCATTCCTGAGTAAAACTTGCCTTTTCGGTAATGAACACTAAATGGCTCAAGAAAGCATTTGGTATGGGCAGCATGTTAACACTTGCCCCTCTTCCTGCTGTGAATGAGCCTGCTAATTGACTCCACTACTTATGAGCTGAACTTAACAACTACAGCAGCAGTCACAAAGAATTTACTGTAATATATTCATATTGGTCTTTCCTTGTTGCATTTCTAAAAAGTTCGTGTTAAGTTGACTTTTCTCTTGTAGAGGTTTGTTGTGGAGTGGCAGTGATATAGATGCAACATCTTTCATGTGGTCCTTATTACATGTTTTCCAAGGCTTCATTGATAATGGATTCAAGCAAGAAAGATATCAACAAAAAACAAAGTTTCTGGTTGTTTCATAACAAGAGATACCCATCAGACAGGATGTGGGTGCATTGGCTTTAAGATGAGGGAACAGTAAGATTTGAAATAGGCTCATAAAGACAATAATGGTCTGATAAAGCTGACTCTCCTAATTTCTTGTGTATAATTAATTGAAAGGATATTTAGAAGTTACTTAATATCTCTCTATAAACATTCTCTTCACAAATAAGTTAAAGAATAGAAATGCACATCAACTTTATTGGTCAGCAACCTGACTCTGTCCAGTATTTCAGAGTTTATGATCCCTTTTGCTGTCCCTATAGAATGGCTTTAAAGCTCACTCGGTGCACATTCAGACTTTTGGCATTTTGCAGTTGCTCTTTTATCTTTATAATAAAACATGTCTTTAAAAACAATTAAATGTTGAAACAGCTTGCTGGCAGATGGGGCGGATTTTCTATCTCCTGAAGTTTTCAAAAGTGTCTTTCAAAAATATGTTCATTTTATGGTCTATGTTATAGAGAAGACTGAACTAGAGTATCATTGTGTTTTTTCTTAACTTCATAGTTTATCCATGTTTCCATTGTCTATTTACTTGTTATTCTCTGTGTAATGTTTTCCTTGTCTTTTTAATTGCTATATAAAATTGCATTTGAATCATAATTTTAAGTGACATCATCATCCTTAACCAGGTAAATACTAACTAGAACTGGTAGTGTTGATTATAAGACACAAATAGCTTGAGAGTCAGGCAACCCCTTTCTAAAAGCATATTGTCATGATTAAATACACTGCAGGCCCTAATCTCAAATACTTGGTGGTGAGTTGTGCTGGGTCCTTATAGTCAAAAGTGAAGATGATAACTGGGCCTACTCTTGCATTCTTTAACTAAGGGACATGCATTGCTAAGAAGATCACGTACTCCAAAGTCTGGTCAAGATTGGTCTCAAATTTATGGAATCGAATCAGTTGACTGTGTTTTTTTTCTGGAGTGAGATAGTGAGTTTTGGTGTTTTGTATGAAAATTGAATTGCTGAGGTACTAAGCTGCACAACGTGGTTACTACTCGTCTGCATGAACAACCATATAAAGAAATTTCCATAGGAGTCTTTATTATGTGCTTACATATTGATTTATGTGACCTTCTTTAATAAAACCTCATTAAACAGTAAGATACACTTTAAAAATATGGGAAATACAGAGAAAACTTAACCACCATGAATAGGCAATGGTCAACATTTATAAGCTTAGCAAGATTAATATTTACCATGCAACTGTATCTGAAAAACTGCCTTAATTCCTGTTCTATGGGTAATATAGTAGTTAAGGGTTTATTTCTTTGACTGAAGCAGTTTGTTAAATGATTGCAGTCATTTTGGAGTCAAAATCAAGTTCTTATGGAATACAGTAATGATTTGAATTGTTTTGAAAGGACCAAACACCTGTCTTCATTTCCTATTGCTTTTTATTAGAAAATAAAGTTGGAAAGATGAGGTGGTTATTATCTAGGAGTGACCTCTGTCGTTTTTGGTTTGCAAATTAATCCTTCCACTGATGAAACAGGAGGAGACAGTGAAAAGGCAGATAAATAGTTTAAAAATAGGCTAGCACATTTTTTTCAAAGAATATTAATAAATCACTTGGTGTTCAATTGGAGCTCAGTAAGAAGTGTAGAAATCGGTTTTGGGGCTGACATTCCTAAATACTTTCTTTAACAACCTAGATGAGAAGACAGTGCTCCCTTAAGGAATCTCGAGGTGACACATCACTGTGGGGGAAGAGGTTGACCTTCTGGATTGTAGCACTACAGTTCTGAGGGATGTTTGCAAAGCCAAGGGCTGGGCTAACAAGGTCCATAAAGTTTAGCCAGAATAGCTTTGCAGGCATAAGCCATTTGTTGACTCAACTGGAATTTAGAGACTTAACATTATCATTATTTAAATGAGTAATGCAGATTCTCACCCTAATATTAGATGCTTTAGTTGAGCCTACTCTAACTTATGTTTGCTTCCACTGCATGTAGAAGAATCTGGACCACAGGTGGGGAATTGATTTGCAAAGTGTATACAATAGCTACGCTTGAGACGTACACCTCAAGTGTGAGCTCTCTTGACTGCTCCTAGACTGCCTGACAGCCATAGGTGAGGGATAGATATATGACTGTGCAAGGAAATAGGATCTGTAAATTGATATTGTACAGAAAAAGGTAGTCTTTCAGTGGACAATAGGCTGTTTCATTATGTCAGTGCTTTCTAACAGTTTGCTCTCTTCAGAGAGCTTCAAAAAAGCTAAATTCTATTTTGCCATTAGAGAAGGTTTATCTATTATGTGGTGTCAATGTTTTCTAGAGGTAAGTCTTAGAGGAAGAAAATGCCTTAAATATAAAAATGGAGGGACAATATAGTGTTGGAGGTGTCAGTCCAATATCCATCACTCTGAGAGGTTTCATATCTTTTTCTTCATTTTTTTCCTAATTGATGAGTGAATCTGATCTTTGAAAAGCCCTAAATTACAGATGCTTATGTGATGGAGTAGCTATTGTGAAAACATGGAGGAAAATGGCACCCTATTGTTGCAGTCTATTAAAAATGATTTGTTGAAAATTGACTTTGAATGTTTGTACTGGAGGTCAGAGTTCCCTTTAGAGGGCTCATACTTTCATAGAAATATCTAGAACTGACACAATATGCCTTGCTATTAAAGAAACGATTTTGATATAAATACTTACCTGGCAATGCTTTTGATTCATTAAAATGGGAAAAATAACTGGAGCAAAACAGCTGGGACAATTTCTGAGTAAATTCATCAGTCATTCAGGAACTATGCATTTAAAATACCTATAAATAATAGAATGCTCTGTCTAAATGCAAGCCTTTTATTGATGTGTAAGTACAGTGTCACCCTGAAATTTCTTTTTTAACTTATTGTTTCTTTGTGTTTCGAATCAGATCAGGAAAGTTGTATCTGCTTTTTCAACTTTATTTTACATCACTTTGTATGGTGTGTTAAATTAAATTGGTGCACACAGTTGTTAAGCTTTCAAAGTACTTTCAGATAATAAATAATTGTTTTGGAAACTCTGTGCTTTCACTCAGTTTTAAATATTATCTTGGGGACTGACAAAATAGGATAATGTTTGTGTTTTGCCAGTGGCAAAAATCCCTTTATTCACATTCTTACAATATATTACATTCTCTTAAATATCTTCTTTCCCCTCTGATAATGTTCATGGGACTGCTGATCCCACAAAAAAGACATGATGATGGAAACAGAGAGAGTGAAATACTGATAACCCATCTTTTACCTTTTATTGTATGTGTTTATTCTGCCAGGTTTACAAGAAGAAATAAATTGTTTAGGTGTGAATAAGAAAACAAACATTTAGGGGTTTTAAAAACTTTTGTTTTAATAGATAAAAAGATGGCCTATCACAAAGTGAACGCAGACCAGAGAGCACAGGGGCATTCTCCGTACCTTGACAACGATGAGCTCCAAGCCACAGCGCTGGAACTGGAATGGGACATGGAGAAAGAGCTGGAGGAGCCAGGCTTTGACCATTTCCGACTGGACAGTGCTGGTCAGCATCACCCGGGAAACTCGCAGAGCCCTGACCTTGATCTCGAGCCCATCCAGCCATCATCTTCTCCAAAGGGAAGGTTCCAGCGGCTTCAGGAAGACCCCGACTACGTCTCACACTATACGAGACAGGCACCAAAGAGCAACCGCTGCAGATTTTTTCAGATACTGAAAGTATTTTGCACTGCTTTGATTTTATTTATTTTTGGAATCGTGATAGGATATTATGCACGAAAAAAATGCCCTTCTCCCCCAGCATCTCAAGAACCAAATAACCCTCATATCTACCACGAAATTCTCAAGGAAATCAAAGCTGAAAACATTAAACAGATTTACAGGTATGTAGCTTGATGTGTTTTTGTCTAAATGTAATCAGCTGCCAGTGTTAAGGCTTCTTGTGATTTGTTTTGTGTGGAATCTTATTTACAAACCTTGACTTTTTCTTTCTGTTCAATTTTCTTATGATGCCTGGCAAGCTTTCATACACTTATATGAAACGAGTTATTTTCAACAACGTGGATTTGTGTTAGTTACTGATATTTTTGTTTCACTAACCTTCTGCTACACATAGTAATGTTAGCTTTAATGTACACAAATTGAAAAACAGAAAGAATTTAAAGTGAATATATATAATATCTATAGATAATAGATTAACTGTCCTAGATCCAGCTAATTGTCAAATAATATTGTTTAAATGCAATGATTTTTTATGGTGTTTTGCAGTATTTGGTGCTTTAAGAAATCCTTATTTAATCTCTGGCAAATCAGTGAATCCTGGCTTTTATTTTGGACTCTATCCAGTGAAGTATATATTTGGACTCTATACCTTTACTCTGCATGGTTTTAGTATGGAAAAGTTGACCTCTGAACTCTTGAAAGACTGTGATTTGGTTTTATTGTAGAGTTGTGGGGTTTTTTCTCTTTAGTATCTGTTTTATGACTATAAAATGTAAAATGTCTACTCATTAGGTTTTATTTTAATTTTTCTTTTCCCATGTGGAATTTTCTCTGCTTTGAAAGTTTATATAACACATTCGTATCAGACTGTAATCACTTTTCTGTAGCAGTGGATGTGGAAGAAACTAGGTTTTCCTGCCAACTTTTGAAAGATATTTCTGTATGAGGAGGGAGGCGAGCTTATTTCTGACTTCTGGAACTGCAAGTTCCTTTTTCATGATAAAGGGAACGCATTGCAGATTTTTTTGGTCAGTTATTGGTTCAGAAGCAGCAGAACTAACATATTGAGGGTAAGAAAGGATTGTCATGGACATCCAAAGAGTTATTCTTGGGTAGATTAGAAATATACTGAAAGTTGCCACAGAAGTCTTCTAACTTAATTTGCCTTTATTATGTTTGCTAAACTGAGCCTGAAATCCTGAAGTGGTTAGTACTCTGTTTTGGGCCAAAACTACTGCTAAATTCAAGGAAAAAAATATAGATATGAAGGATTTCATGTCACTTTTCCTATGCTGATCTGACTCTATACCAATCTAATTATTTTATAATGAGAAGGGGTATAGGGTGGTGAAACATCATCATTCTGAATGGTAAAAAATTAACCTCTTTGTCTTCTTGGAGAGTAAATTGAACTGAATTATATCATCAAGCTTAGTCATGAAGAAAGGATTAGACTGATTGGGTATTACACAAATTACAGCAAATTTCAGAGAAGTCTGTCAGCCTCAGGATAATGCTCCAATACTTTGTGCTTGGGGACTGGGAATCGCTTGCTGTTTTATTATTTCAAAGAGTTATTATTTCAACAAAGAGTTATTATTTCAACATACCTTTTAAAATTCTTAATAATTTTGAAACTATTTCAGTTAGCTATTAGAGAATTTGTGAGCACCTGGACTGTAGGTAAAATGAATTCTAGCAGTACTTTGGAACTTAAACTTACACAGTTGCTACCCTTAACATAATTCTTAGTATTTGGCATTTTTTCCTATCTAATAGCATGATTTCAACAAATGTAGTCAAGCATTAATTCAACTACCTATCAGTTATGTATGTAAAAATATATATATTAGTATACTGCATACTCACATGATTTTTCTTAACACAGTATTTTGATCTGAGACAGCTTTTATCTCATGTTGTGTTAAGTTGCTTTTCCTCAACATCTGTTTGGCAAGAGTGAGAAGTACCGCAATGAAACCTGTGTATGTGTATCCCCACAAATACAGAACATACAACATATGTTGTCTGGGGAAAAGAAAAAGCCCAAACCTGACAAAATCAATATGTTTTATTTGTAAGACTTTTTGCAATGTAATGCAGTTTGAGTTAGTAAGAATAAGTAGCAGCTGCTTAGCTTGCAATTTCTAAATGTTACTGAGAATGACTTAAATATTCTTAGCTTATTCCTTAGATCAGACTCAATAAGGGATTTTGCTAACAGTCCTGATATGTGACTTGGGAGAAAAAAAAAACAGTGTACAAGACACAGCAGTGCGAATCACACTGTGGATGCAGACATCATCTTAAGGTACTTGAAGGTCTGGAGTGGGAACTTCCTGTTGGGAGGAAACCTGCTGCATCAGATGAAGCCTTGAGGATTCGGACCCTCTGGGCTTCTAAAAAGGTTGCAGAAATGCATAAGGGGACTTTAGTTGATCTTTTTGAAATTTTGACTGGATTCGCTGTAAATTGAATGAGTCCTCTCTACTAGTCTTTGTTAGGAATGTTGGGATTGGATGGTAACATAGAGGATAACAGCAATTTGTCTGCCCGCGTTGCTGAAATGGGAGATTCAGATGTTCCCATCCAGCTTCTCCACTGAAGGCTCTTTATGAGAGCTTGTGTGCTGTCTTTCTGTTAGACTGATACTGGTTGTCTACATCAGGTCTGTGTTAAGCTCTTTTCCCAGCAGACATACTAGAAATCATTAGGTAAGAGAAGTCACTGTGTCAGCTTTTATTCTTTCAACTTTGCTTCCTGTGAAAAGTTAATGCTACACAAATTCAGTGCAATTCAGCATGGTGGGATTTAATGTCCTTGGCCAAGTTGCCTAATTAATGATACAGTCTTAGTAAAAAATATCTCTGTAAGCCTTTTTGGACACCTCCTCTCACCCACTGTAGGGAAGTGCTTACAATGTTGGTGATAAAAAGTAGAAATCGGTTTACTTCTGATGTTTCAGAGGTTTCAAGAGAACTTATCCCAGGTGCCTGCAACTTGTGAAGGAGTCACCTTAAAAAACTGAAGCATTTTCCTCAGCTTGCATATGGTATTTTACATGCTGGAAAAAAAGACAAATATTGTTGATAGTATTCAATCACTAAATCTGACATTTTAAGTGTGTGAATACTAAATTTACTAGAAAAATATTTATAAGAGAAACGAGCTGTTCCAGAGTCAGAACTGGTAAAACCAGACGTAATCTGGAAACATCACTGAGCTGATAGGAATCCAGTGGTATTATGTCCATCTGTGCCATGAATATATCTTCTCTTAATTTTTCTTTTGGATGATAAATGAAAGGTTTTAGTTGAAGCAGGGTTTGACTTAGATCTCTTTGGGGGGAAGTTGAAAAGAGTATCAATCCCACATCTGATAGAGACCAGGTAGAAGTTGAGCTACAGAGTATCTCGGGCACTGTTTAAAATTATATCCATAACTGGCAGAACATACCAGGGCAACACAGATGGACGAAGCTGGTAAAATGTATAGACTGAAAGTAGACTGTCTTCTGGGATAGTTAGGTTGAGACTCCATGCCAAGATTGACTTCTTGGAGCTCTTTTAGAGAAAGCGTGTCAAGAGGGCATAGCTGGATCTGTGCTTTGGGTCCGCAGTCTTGCTCCCTGAGGAATGTCTCTGCAGCTCTGAAATATAATCGTTAGAATAAGAACAGTCCTGTTTTCAAATGTGATGAATGTGTTTAGATGTGGAAGTCTCTAAAGTTTGTAATAAATTCTTAAGGTCACAAGAGGCAGACTTTCAAATATACAGAAACACTCAGCAATTTTGCTAAGTATGCTGTTGAATTCTCAGAAGTAAACAAGACCAATTTTCAGTGAAAACTGACATTTTAAACCTGCTTAAATGGGATTCAAATTTCTAGTATCACTAAAGTGCTTCTAAAAATTCATCTATTTTGTTTTTCTTTCTTGCTGTGGATAGAAAGGAGGGATACTAAAGAAGATATATTTATCTTGTTGCTGGGCATCTGCCAGATGGAGGTAACCATCCAATGGTCATTACCACATAACAGAATTAGTCAGTAGATTTCTGTTTATAATTACTAGATTGATTTTGGTTTTTATTTTCCCCTCTTCCTCCCCCAGATTAAAGATAGGTGAGGCATTTATGTTGTATAGTGTCACCTCTGTCTCCTGGGTGATCTTTTTTCTTGCCCTAACTTCAGTAAAAAGGCAAAGGAAGCAATGAGGCACCCTGCTCTGGAGTTAAAAGGAACATTGTTACTGTCTTCAAGGTTATCGTCACTAGCTGCCAAGATTTTGTTCATTATATATATTTCTAAGCTTGTATATATTAGAATGATAAACATTTGAATTTTGTGAAAAATGAACATTGGTGAGTGTTTTCAGTTAAGATTTGAGTTGAATGTTGTTAACAAAATATAAAGGGACAAGGCAATGAAAGCATAAAAAAGTAGCAGAAATACAGTCTTGTCAGACCTCTAGGATTGTAATAATTACTGGTATCCAATTTGACATCATCTTTTTAAGGAAAATATTTTGTGTGAGCAATTTCATTGGGAGAAATATGAAAGATGATGTTTTTACTTTACAAGACATAATTTCAATTTTCTTGCTCCAAATGTAGATAAAAATGAAACAATCCTAGCTTGTTTGGAAAATTTGAGGTTATAATTTTTTAGGCAGTTATAATAGGAGGTTGACTTCTATACATTAAACTGATGAGCAAAGATTCCCATTGAATAGTAAGACTAAAGAGAACTGGACAGTTGTGTTATGTTAATAACTCTAGTTATAACTTCTTTGTCAGATTAGTTAATTTTCTCAAATGTTATTTTAAAAATGCTTTTAGCTTATTCTGCTTTGCTCTGTAATT
This sequence comes from Colius striatus, assembly GCF_028858725.1. Lineage (NCBI taxonomy): Eukaryota > Metazoa > Chordata > Aves > Coliiformes > Coliidae > Colius > Colius striatus. The sequence goes on along the minus strand of NC_084770.1, from coordinate 17,517,667 downwards.
CCTTTTAACAATCTTATATTTTGTGACTATCCAAGAGGACTGTGATGCTCATACATTTTTCTATGATTAAGGCTGGGAGGGCCACAGACGGAAGAGTCTTTGCTTTTCATCCACTCTATAGAGCAGCTCTAACATTCAACTCTGCTTTTCATCCTGTATATTCTCACTCAAATGCTTTCTTTGCTATCAGATTTCACCCTCCCTTCCTTGAGCAATAGGGAGGTTTAAATCCCTTCGTAATACATCTAGTTGTAACTAACTGTCTTTTGGAGGCATATCTGTTCATTCTTCCAGCTGGTAATATCACCTGCAGAATCTCCCAAATCCATCTCTGGCAAGAATTGATTTGTCACTGGGGTCTGGTGCCATCCATAACTTAAGCTTAAGTCTTCAAAGGGCTGTGGGGAATGTAGGCAGCAGCAGCAGCTCTCCTACATGGTCGTGACCAAAGCAGCAAAACTGCCTGTGCAGTGAGAAGAGTAGTTTATTTGTTTTTTTTCTGGAAGTGCAGTGAGAAACTTTCATACTCAAGCATTTCTCGTCCCTGATCAGTTATAACCAGTATTCTTAAAACCTTGGTGCTTGAGACATTTTTTTTTTTAACAGGTAAAGCCTGTGAAACACAGACCTTGATGAGCAAAGAGAGCTTAAAATGACTCATGAAATTTCCGTTCTGGTGATTTGGACTGAATTAAATTTACATGTTACTTCTTGGCAAAACTGACTTTGCTGTCTCAGGAATGAGAAGCTGTGTCAAGAGCAGAGCTTTTCTGTCTAAATGAAGAATATGAGGAGAGAAAGTAGGGCTCTGGTGACCACTTTGCTTAGGAAAGACTCGTTTTGTCCCTACTCTACTCCTGTTGACAGCTACTGTTAATTAATAGCTACATACTGACATCTACATGGCTGATGGCAACAGTCTGCTGGCCTAGACTGCTGCTCCTTTGTGATCTGAGCAGTTGTCTTTGTGTCCTTTGTACACAAATAAATTCTGCTTTTTGTCTTGCCAACAGCTGAAAAAAGCATTGCAAAAAGCAAATCTCAGCAGGAACTCATACTTTTCCCTTCTGTGTGTGTCAGTCCCAGATACTTAATGTATTACTCTAAAAAGTGTGAGTGTTAAATATAGTTAGGCAGGGTCTGAAGTCCTGCCTACTTTGTCTTTAGAAATGGATGTTGATGTGTTCCTGGGTACCCAGGAGCTAAGAAAGCTCTCATCTCATTCTCCTTTTTCACATGATAATTTTGAATGTGTATTTTTAAGTACAAAGCCCTCTTTGAAAGGAGATAAGAGTAATGTCAAACAAGTGAAAGTTCTCACTTGTGCTCCTGCTATACCTGCACAGCCAAGAATGGCTCTGAGAACATGGGAAGATGTCTTTTGTGGAAGAAAGATGCCCCACATGACCTGAGCGATATCTTTGGAACAGTGATTTGATAAATTTAGGCTTCAGATACTTATGTCAAATATGGGTTTTTTTAAACCAAAAAAATAGGTTATATCTGTACTTCAGAGGTGTCAATAGAGAGGCTTGTTGGTTTTATAGTTTTCTTTGCTTTAATTCACTTTTTCTTATTATTTTTTGTTAATTTACCAAACATAGCTCTTCCATTATTTTCCTGTAGATGAAAAAAGGAAACATTAATATTGATAAAATCCTGGACAAGGAGGTGTAAGTTAATTCCTGTTCGGGTCAGTTACAGCACGTGCTTATGAAATTCTTTTTTCATTTTGATTGAATTTATGATCTTAAAGTTTATGTAACATTAAAAGAATGTGTTTCATCTTTTAAGTCCACCATATGGTTCACCGAGAATATTTTTTTCCACTCAGTTGATTATTTTTTTAATAGTAACTACAAAAATGTATCCATTTTCATGTTTGATTTGTCAAAATCATTGACAGTAAGGTCTGAGTTTTATAACTGTGTCCTTTGTAAATGAAGTACACAATGTTGCCTTAAAATAATTTTTGTAACACAGCAGTATGATACAGTAATAAATTAGATCCAATAAGCTGTTTTATGCCATGTTGACATAGTAAGTAGAATCCTGTGATGAATTTCCTTGTCTATCACATGTATGGCTTCTGTCTTGCTGCTCCTTTGTCAGACAACGTACAGTTCTGTGCTAGAGAAAATAGGAGGAAAATCACAACTTAATGGTTAAGAAAATCTTTGAAAACAACAAAAATAAGTGGTTTAGTTTATTTTTGAGGTATAAGAAAATGAGATTGTCAGACCTCTGAGAGCTGCTCTCAGAAGAAGGAAAGCAGAGGAATTTGTTTGTTGTGTGTGATGTCATGGTTGCCTGTCCTATGTCATCAGTGTGAAAAGTGAGAACAAGGTTTTTGATTGTTTTCTTGCAAACAGATAATTCCAGGAAGTATATTTTGGGGAATTTTGAAGATTTTTTTTAAAAGAAAAAAAACCCCTTTTCTCCATAAATTTATCTTTTTCTGTGGTACACTATCTGTCTGAATGCAACGTTCAGAGCCTCGGGGTGGAAAACTGAGAGGGGACGATGAGGGACAGATCAGTGCTGCTGAGTGGTTACACAGGATGTAGAGGAGTGAGGATCACAATCCTGTTCTGCATTAGGTGGATCTGGACCTCACACCTGAACTTCTGTTTCAGTGCTTTCCTACATAACATTTGTGTGTTGGTACAGCTTATTTTCTAACCAAAAGTAACACTAGTTTTTTATAGACTGTAGAGTATAAAAGAATTTTGCTCTGATCACTTATTTTTTGATTGCATAATCTTATTTTTAAATTATAGATTACTTTGCTGAAAATTGCCACAAACTCATCATAGCAGAAATGTAGTTAGGGTTTAGAGAGCAAACCAATTTCCATGGCCATTAGCTACCTACCTTTTTACCATGACTACCAAAAAGTGTGGGGCAATTTAGTCCAAATTAGAATAACAATTCTGAATGGTGAGAAGTGCTGCTTTTCCTACTAGATGATGAAATGAGCTGTACCAGCATGGTCAGGGAGTAATTTGCCTTTAAAAAGTCTAACATTACCCCATGCCTGCTTGGGGTAATGGAGGAATGGGGGAGGGACTGATGCTAGCTCGAATCTTTTGTTTGCTGGGTTAGGGCAGCTCAGGACATATCATACTCCTGTAGGTAGTAGGTGATGTTTGGAAATGTTCAAGGGGTTGTTTGTGTTTCAGCATGGTGAACTGGAACAAGTGCTGAAGTACCTATGGGTTTTGAAAATCTGTACCTTTTAAAAACCAACATTTGGTGAGTGGTAGGTCCAGTGCTTGACTTCACTTGAGAAAAATAAATACTTGACATTTCTCAGCTGTTCTGACACTAATTGTGGATAAAAGGCAGCATTTAGAGGAAAAAGACTTATTTACGTTGCCATCCATCAGTTTTATACATGTAACCAAACCATATTTCTTCTAACCGACAGAATCTGAAGGAAGAGAGGTACACCCAGTTTTCATTTTAGGCCAGTTGCTTCTTATGGGAAAATACCAGGTGATGCACAAATTGGACAAAGTTGTACTTCACTGTCCAGTCCTTGCAACTCAATACAAGGAGAATCAACAGTTTTGGCTGGTGCTCCCAGGAACATACTTATAAAGATACTGAGAAACAAGCCTTCCAGAACAAACCCCCTTAACAATTTAATTATTGGCACAGGTACATGAACTATCTGCTAATTGCCTGAACAACTGCAAGAGTTTGCTTCTACTGAGTTAACTGTATTGGCTCTCAACTTCACAGTGAGACAGTGTGCTCAGAGGGTGGCTGTTACCTTGCAGGAGATGGTGGCACAGGTCATTGCAAAGAGTCCTCTTGTAAAATTTCTTAAGCACCAAACACTGGCAGACTCCTGTTTAGGATTCATCTCTCATCAGCAGCATGTAAAACTGAAGTCTATTGGTACTCTTGAGATACACATTTGAGTGGAGTGCTGCGATTCTACGGTATGTGCTGCAACAATTAGCAATTAGTTTCCTGCCTGTACACATAAATCAAATTAACAAAGCCTCAAGGGGAAAGCGTTTTCTTAGCCCTCTTTGGTGGTGCTTTGACATCCAGTTCCCTACAGTCAGCACCTATGACAGCTATTTACTACAAGCCTGCTAATAAGTCAGACTGCTACCAAATTTACTGGGAGCAGCAGGACTACAATTTGCTGTGCAGTATGAAGTTACTGTTCATGTGGCATTTGTAACTGAAGGCTGCTAAGGATCATTGCTAGGAATTGATCAGGGATAATGAAACTGATATTGTCTGAATAATAATCAATTTTTATAATAGTCTTCTACAATAGTCTTGCATTAAGGGGCTTCTATTCCCAGTTCAATTCTCTTTAAAAGCTGATGAGTTTCTGAAGTGCAGTAGCTGCCATGCTGAAACAAATATGAAACATATTGAAAAGCTGTAGCTTTTCCCAGCAATATTGGAACTTGTATAATGTTAGACTTTTCAAAATTGAACAAAATGTTAGGCTTTTTTTAATTTCTAGAGTACTATTTATGGGCAAGAGGTTAAATAATGCAGGAGTATGTATGTGACTTTTGTCTTAGGTTCGGTAACGGATAATCTTTAAATATGTGAGAAGTCTCATCCTTCATATAAGCTGATGTTTCCCTTGGATGCAAGTAATTGAAACAAATTTACATTCATATGATTTCCTGATGGACTAATTCCTGCTCAAGTTAAAGTAGTCATATTCTGCTTATTTTATGAGAATTTTTTAAAAGATGAAGAGGATGAAATCTTCCAGGCAGATGGTATTTTCTCTTTTTTATTTTTTAGTAAAATATGAAAATTACAAAGTGAATTCAAATGTCACTATCAGAGTGTTCAAATGGCTCAGAAGTAAATAATTTGGAAGTCTTATTTCTTGGAAACTTAACAATTTTTATTCCTAATTTGAGGAATTCTAAATGTCTGTTGATGTCTCCTGCGATGTCTGATCCTCAACCAAATTATTGTCTCTGTTTATCTTTTGTGTAATTTGGCTACTTAACAGAATGAAGAAGATAACATTATCAGAAATGAGAAGATAACATTTGAGGGATTTGTTCATTTTGCCTTCTTCAGTTGGTACTCAAATTTAATTAGACAGTTGGCTATTTAAACAGGCTGTGTAAAAAGGTCACTATTGCTGTGGGGGTTAGGATCCCATCAAAGATTGACTTCTGTCCAGCAATTTTCAGAAAGCTCTTAAGACAGGAATTTGGATAGATTGTAGTAGTTTTACGAAGGTGTGAGTCTAGAGAAAGGAAATAGTCTGAGATGTCTTTCCTTTGGAAGTTAGGGTATATCTAAAGACTGAGATAATCCTCTGATATAAGGGAGAACTGACGAAATGATCAAAGTTTTGAAGTATGCTACCTTGACTCAGCTATCCCATACTCGCGTTATGCTCTAGGCAGTAATGTGCTTTGCTTCTGATGAAGTGGAAAACTGGAGCATATAGACTGGAGTAAGCCCAGGATTTTTCCAAAACATGAAGGCAGATAGTTGTAAGAACAAATAATAGTGAAAGATGGATAAGGAGTCCATGAAAATGTCAATATACCCTTCATGGAAATTGTTTTCTTTGTTCCAGCAGGGCAGTTGTGGTTTAGCAGAGGGTTCATGTATTCACAGTTCATGATCATGGCAGAGTCAGGAACGTGTTCCCAGCAGTTCTGGAATCTGTTTCTTGTCAAAGACTATGTGAGCCAAAGCTGATGCAGTGCAGATTGAGAGCATTTAATTATTTAAATAGCTGTATGAGTGCTATTTGCAAACAAAAGGTGGTAGCTCTGGGAAGTTGCTTGCTTCATGGCTGTTTTTTAGTAATAGTTATTGAATGCCTTTATTTTTAATATGTGCCAGCCTAGATGATGGGTCCTGTGATGTGCATTATTAAATAAACAGACAAGCTTAGAAAAAGGCCATGCAGTCATGAATAAAGTTTCCATTCCCTGTCAACTATTTAGGGGAACAAAGCAAGAAACTGAATTATTCATGATACGCTTAGTGCAAGGCAAATTGAACCTGCTGCTGTGTTGCTAGCAGTGCAGATATTGACCTGAAAAATACAAATGGTTTTCTTCTGTACTATCATGCTTGTTTTTCTTTGCTAATATTTCTAGAAACTATTTAGGAAACTTAAACTCTGTGACAAAAAAGAGTTAAGTCTGCGTTACCTCAGGATCCTAGCACAGAACCTGTGGGGCTCAGCTGTGAGTTCAACTTCTGTGTTAAAAAGATGAGACATTGTATTTTGACAGTTAATACAGGTATTCCTTTTGTTCTTGTGGAAAACTTTTTTTTTTTTTAATTGAAATACATTTTGGGAAGACTGTTTCACATAGACAGAAATGTATGTATAACTGTCTCTTCATTTCTGTGTGGATATTTGTACATGCATGAATGTGTAGATACACTACACTTCTCAAAACTGTCACATATTCTAGTGCTCGGTACCATTTCTTCCTGTGGTCATGCCTGAAACCTGATTATTGTTCTAATCCCAGAGCCAGAAGTGCTTCTTATAGTTTCAAAGGAACTATGAATATAAGAACTCAAAATACTATGGTGACTGAGTTAAAGATGCCAGGAGGGTTATTAAGGGTACAGGAGAATGGATCTCAACTTGTAAGGAAGTTAATTGTGTAGCATTTGATGAGAAATAAATATAAGCTGTGGGGCTTATCTCAGTCATATTGAAATATGTATTACATTTTAAAAAACAGATTGATCACAATACAGAAATACTTCCACTTGAAAATAGATACCTGGACTGCTTTTTTTGCTGTGGGAAAAGAATACAAGAACCAACAGCCAAACTCTTCAGTTCCAGAAGGGCAGGGAGCTTCTGGAGAGAGTTTAGTGCAGGGTCACAAAGATGATGGAGAGAGTGAACATCTCCCTTTTGATGAAAGGCTGAGGGAACTGGGGCTCTTCAGCTTGGAGGATACTGTGAGGAATGATCTTATTAATGTTTAGAAGTACATAAAAGGACAAGTGTCAGGAGGATGGAGCCAGGCTGTTCTCAGTGATGGCCAATGACAGGACAAGGGGCAGTGAGTACAAGCCTGAACGTAAGAGACTCCAAAGAAACACAAGGAAAAACTTCCTCACTGTTCAAGTGAGGGAGCCCTGAAAGGGGCTGTCCAGATGGGTTGTGGAGTCTCCTTCTCTGGAGACATTCCAAACCCAACTGGATGAGTTCTTGTGTGACCTACTCTAGGTGGTCCTACTCTGGCAGAGGTCCCTTCTAGCCCTCGAGATTCTGTTATTCTGTGAAGGGTCAAGCATTAAACTAAAAATAAAAGTACACAGCACAGATAAGAAGATGAATGGAACAAATTTTGTTATGACTTTATTATATTGTTGGATGATCTTTAGCCCAACTGTCATTATAGTGTTCAGCACAAGGCAAAATATATATCTGTAGCATAGAATCAGCAAGGTGAGATGATTTAGTGGTTTCTTTCTGATGTTTTTTTTTTCCCAGTTTCTGTTTCATCAGTCTTTTCAAAGATTTAACTGAAGCATACTGAGATCAGTCAAGTTTGTTACGTGTACAAAGAATATCTTGGAGTGCAAGTCTGAAAACTGTTAGTACTTTGGATATGGAATGAGTAGTTGTCCTGGGTTTGGCCAGGATAGGGTTAACTCTCCCCAGCCGCCGCCAGGGGCCGTGGCCAGGCAATTCCATCCCAGGTTCGGTCAGTGCGGGAACCGCGGCTCTGCTGCCGGTCTGCGCGGTGAGCTGGGAAGCCGTGAGCAGTTACACTACGAATTGCTTGTTTTTCTGTGTCCTTTGGCCATCATCGGAGCAGCCTACTCTTTGTGGTGTTCTGTTAAATTGTCCTTATCTCAACCTACAAAGTTCTACAACTCTCTCTGGATTCTCCTCCTCATCCTGCTGAGTTGGGGAGGAGTGAGTAACTGACCTTGGTGTCTGCGGAGATATTTTCACATTCTCACTCCCTGTAACTGCTGCAGTTGAGCAACTGCGCAACAACTTCTCCTTCTCAAATATGTTATTCACAGAGGTGTTACCTCCATCACTAATTGGCCAGGCTTGGTCAGTTCTAGCTTAGAACTGACTGGCCCTAACCCTGTGAGCTACAAGGGAAGCTTCTGGCAACCCCTTTTGTTTAAAGAAAGACCGCTGTAGCCCTCCTGCTACCAAACAACCTGGCCCAGGCAAAACCACTACAGTAGTAGTGTTCTTTCCTTTTCCTAATCACAGTGCAAGGATGGTATGAAAAAAATTCTTGCTTTCAGATACAAACCCTGACTATGGATCACCTTTTCTTAATTCCACAAAGGAATAGATTCTTTTTTTTTTTAAATAGGATTTTTTAAAAAATAAACCCAATAAAGAGAACTCAGATGCTTTTTTTTATACCACATTTTAAAATTACAGTTGTCATCTTTGAACTGACCGTTGACATTTTGGTGTCCATACCTCCTAGTACTCAGAGCAGGAGATGACTGCTGGAGGAACACAAGGGATTTCTGTATGTGTTCTGCAGCACTTAAAAAAACCTCTTTTAAATGAATTATTACATTAATGCAACTTACACCCTCGTGAGGTTCAACAAGAACAAGTGCAGAGTCCTGCATCTGGGAAGGAACAATCCCATGCACTAGTACAGGCTGGGGGGTCGAACTGCTGAAGAGCAGCTCTGCAGAGAGAGACCTGGGAGTCCTGATTGATAATAAACTAAATATGAGCCAGCGAGAAGGCCAATGGCATCCTGGGATGCCTCAAGAAGAGTGTGGCCAGCAGGTCAAGGGAGGTTCTTCTCCCCCTCTACCCTACTCTGATGAGATCTCATCTGGAGTACTGTGTCCAGTTCTGGGTTCCTCAGCTCAAGAGGGACAGGGAAGTGCTGGAGAGAGTCCAGTGCAGGGACACCATGATCAGGGGACTGAAACATCTTTCATATGAGGAAAGGCTGCAGGAACTGGGGCTGTTTAGTCTGGAGGAGACTGAGGGGAGATCTTATTAACATTTACAAATATCTAAAGGGTGGGTGTCAGGAGGTTGGGACATCCCTCTTTTCTATAGTAGATAGTAACAGGACAAGGGGTGATGGGATGAAGCTGGAACACTAAAAGTTCCACTTAAACATAAGAAAAAACTATTTCACCATGAGAGTGACGGAGCAGTGGAACAGGCTGCCCAGAGGGGTTGTGGAGTCTCCTTCCTTGGAGGTCTTCAAGACCTGCCTGGATATGTTCCTTTGTGACCTGATCTAGGTGAACCTGCTTCTGCAGGAGGGTTGGACTGGGGGTCCCTTCCAGCCCCTGCCATTCTGTGATTCTTTCGTTATGGATCAAGTAAAGAAATAAAGTCAGAAAGTCTTAAAGGAGATGGAGAAGTTTGCACTGAAGTTGATTGTCCTCATGGCAAGGTGGCCCTGTTCTGCTAGTCATCCCACTGCCTTCACATGGATTTCTGGCACAGAAAAAAACAGTTCTTAAAATACTCTTCAAACGCTCAATCCTTCACTGGTGGCCTCTGCCTCTCATCAGCTGTGGTCAGATGAGATGGAGTTCTGCAATTCTTCAGCAGTCAGCTTCTGAAAAAGGCAACGGTAATCTCATCTGATAGAGGATAGGCATTAAACTCCTAAATTTTCCTTTATTCTTGAGCTGTTTTAGCTAGGATGCCTGAGAGGGTTTGATACTAATATTCTCTTTTGATTGATAAACCAAAGTAGAACAGAGGATTTGGACTTTGGTGGTTGCAGGAGCCAGAGCAGAGCCGAGTGCTGTTGTGGGGCTGCTGGGAGGCACAGGGAGCTGTTTATAGGAGCTGTGAGGCAGTCAGACTTTATCTGGGGTTTGCAGCTCTCCACTAGCAAGACCCTTTTGAAAAAAAAAAACCAACAAATGGATTCTGTTAAAACAAGAATTATTTGGTATTATTTTAGAAATACAAAACTGAAGAAATTAAATCCTACTTCAGTCTTAACGGATTTGGGAATTGATTTTACATGCTTTCGTCACATCCTGGCTGGATTAATCTCTCTTTTTACAGTTTTGTCAGCATTGTTGCTGCAGGAATGGTATACAGATTGCAGTGGCAGCAATGATCAGCATCTCCCCAAGGAAGAGCAAGGCTTGCAAAGGTTTAGGCCCCTTTTTCTTCTCTCATTTTCTCCTGACTTAGTATGCCTTGAAGTTAAAAATGTCTTGCTGTTAGGGAAACAGTTAATTGGATCAGGATGAGTCATACCCCTGGATTAAGTGTTGGCAGTAGGATTGGATACATTCCCCTTAGTTAACATAATTAAGACTGACATTGAAGATCATGTTATCCTATACCCAACTAGGCCTCAGGTAAGTGAGAAACTCGTGAAGGATGTTCTTGCCTAGTGCTGTCCTAGTGCAGGAGGCTATGGGGGCCCACCAGAGAAGTCCCGTTGTGCACTGAAGGCCAGGGCTGTTGTGTGAGGTCCAGACTGCAAACTGCTGCTGCCCTGGTGCTCTCCATGGGGAGGAGGGTGCTGGCTGTGTGCAGGGCCACTAATGTCCTCTACATCTGTCCTGGTTTCAACTGGGATGGAGTTAATTTTTTTCCTAGTAGCTGCTGCAGAGCTATATTTTGGGTTTATGCTGAACAGAATGTTGATAACACAGGGATATTTTAGTTATTGCAGAATAGTGTGTTCATGGCACCAAGGCTGTTTCTGCTTCTCACTGTCACACCAGTGAGTGGATGGAGGGGAGAGGGTAGGGGAAGGCTGGTGTGTGCACAAGAAGCTGGGAGGGAGCATGGCCCAGACAGGTGACCTGAACTAACCAAAGGGCTACTTCATGCTCAATGTATGAACTGGCGGGGGGTGACTGGGAGTGGATTGCTGCTGGGGCATCGGTCAGCGGCTGCTGAGCGACTACATTGGGCATCACTTGGCTTTTTCCTGGGCTTTGTTTCCTTTAATTGCTATTATGCTTTGTTCCTCTTAGTTATGCTTGTTCTTATCTTACCCCACAAGTTTTGAGGATGTTTATTGATTCTCCTCCCTGTTCTCTGGAAGGTATGGGGAGGTGTAAGTGGCTGTGTGGGGCCCCATTACCAACTGGGCTGGAACCACAGCAACATTTAAGGCTGCAGGTGCAGGTGGGTTCACTGAGGCACAGACGGGAGATGAATGATGATGTCGTCCTGGAACTATGTGAAATGCTGTCCTGATGACCTAATGATGGGCAGAGAAAGGCACTGGGTAAGTACAGTGTGTAACAGGCCTGGTCTGTATATACATGCTGCTGTTCTGGCTGTGGTGCAGAGCTGGCAGATTCAGTTTGCAGCAGGTTCTTCCCAGCTCCAGCCTGGCACGCTGCCTCCTTGGCATCTTCACAACTGCTTGTTTCCCAGAGTACTTTAGGGAGAGTGTCAAAAATTTTCTAGCGGGACCACAGAATGGTATGTACCAATAAACGTCTTGTGGCTTGGCTGCCTTTCTTCAGTTCTCTTTCCTGAACCGCCTCAGGGAAACCCCTGAGTACTTCCAAAGTGTCCTGGCTGAGCTGGACATGCTCCTTCTGGCTGAGGACCTTATGTGACCAGTTTATTTTGACTTCTGAGAGACCTCATCAAGGCCATCTTTGTTCACATATGTTTGATTCCTCCAAAACAGCTGACTCTAAGATCTGGTCTCATTTACTTCACCTCAGATAAGAGCAGCTGATATTTCAACAGCACCTTTTAGCTTAAGATGATAAATTTCTGTCCACACCTACTCAGAAATTATTTAATCCTCCAAAGAACTCAGGATGTTTGTGTTGGAAATGCTGTTGCTGAACAATCGTCTGCCCAAAAAGAATTAACTTTAAGATAAGCTTATATACTAAGTCTTTTGGTGCATAAAGACATTTTAATGCCTTTTCTTTATTGTATGTTAAACACTGGTTGCATTATATTATGTGGCTCTTTGCTCATCAGAGATAGAAAACAAATTCATCTGAGTCTTATGTATTTGTTATGTGCTGTTGGGCTACTCACTAAGAGTGACTTTGGGATGAGAATGGTGCTATTCCACCAATAACTTAAGATATATTACCCCAAAGGAAAAGTTCTTACTTTCTCTAGAATGAGGGGAAAGTAATTTTACACAGAGAAAGGCAGTAATAGTTATCGTAAGGCTTACTGTAGTTGTACACCAATAGTTTCCTAGTTATGCTAGGCTATGATAACAGCACAGAAATAAAACCTCATAAAAACATCAAAAAGATACCTTCAAAGACAAGATGTGACCTTAGTGAGAACTGCAGCTATTCCACCAGCAACAAAAGCATATCATAGTACTGTCTCTTTGTAATCCTTTAAACAGATGACTTGATAGTAATGGAAAATGAGTGTGTTTTTCGAGGCTCACCTCCAGCTGGAAGAGACATCATTCTGCTCTTTTGTATTGCAAAGAGCATGTTAGCTTATCTTTCAGTATTTAAACTGCCTTGGAAGTATTTGAGAATATATAGTAAAATCAAACAATTTTTGCTTACAGTATTATTTGAGCACTAACTTTGGGAGAGACCATGTTCTACTACATAGAGAAAATGGAAGTATTTGGTTACAAGTAATTGTATGGCTCTGAGTGTATGTAATGGAGGAGAACTCTTTGGTGAGGTCCTCGTATGGTCTTGAAGGTAGTGTAACAAATTTTCAGTTATTCCTGTTTTCAGTTTTTCCTGTTTACCAGAAGAATTTCAGAGCTACTGGAACTACTATATTTTACCAGCCTTGAATACATGGAAATGTTGAAATAAAGCTTTACAAAGTAAATACTGATAAACTTGAAAGATTGAATTTTCAAGGGAGGTTTAATTATTTAGGAGAAGTGAAGATTGGATGAAGACTAGAAAGGCTCCTTGATGGTATTCTGCTTGCATTCCTTTCAGAATGTGTATTCCGTTGTCATGTTTTGATTTCATCAGATGAATTAACTTTATTTGATTTGACTTTAAAATCAAAATAGAACTAAATGGAAGACAGGCGTGAATTTTTACATGAGCGTTACTATGCACTGGGAATCAGATGAGTGTGAGTTCGTGCTGTTTGAACCTTTCTTTAAAGAAATAATCAAATATTTTACTTTAGGTTTCTTTTTCCCTGACGATCGTGTAGAATTATCATTTGTATCATCAGATTTGAGCAGTAGAAAGTAGTCGACTACATATGGATTCAGCCATGCTGAGGTTTTAAATTACTATGGTTGCCGTTATAGATAGAAAGAACTTAAAAACATAATAAAAATGAATTGTGAATGAAAATTAATTACCAGGATCATTTTAAGCAATATACTGAAGATAATGAAAATAGAGCAGTGGTCCTGAGAAGGGAGGGAAAGGCACAGAATGAACTACGGCAACTAATGTCCTTTTTAAGTGCTCTTGAAATATTTTTCCTTGGTTTTGTCACTGAAAAGTAGCCTTCCTATTTTTCAGCTGCCTTTAAGCTGGTCTAAATATATAATTAAGTAGCATGAATTTAACTTAGTTCTCTTTCCAAGTAGTTTTAGACATTCATTCTTGATTCCCGTTTCAGGTTTCCTAGTATGCACTTATTTTCCTGAATCTTACAGTGTTCACCTGAATTAACAACCGTTTAACTGAGTCTTTTATTTAGAATGTAATTGTTTATGGTTAACAGTATGACTGTTTTAGTAGTTTCTTTTTGTTAGATGAGATATCTAATGTGTCTTGACACACCTGAATAACACGCTGGGATTTATTTTTTTATACTTCAGAAAAAAGAATTGAAGTTTTAGCTTATATATAGGAAGTTTTAGTTTATATATAATTTTGAGACGTGTCCCAGGAAGATGAAATAAGGTTACTTAAAAACATTGATATGCACTTGGGGGTTTTGAAATCTTTTGAAAGAAATACTTCTGTGCATAGAAGGACCAAAATACATAAGACCATGAAAGTATAGCTTTTTAAAATCCAGTTTGTCAGATGTGTAGACTGGAAAGTCTTTAGGGTGGTGAATGCTTTTATTAGCTGTTTATACAGTGGCTAGCGTTCTTGAGTGTTGAACTCAAATTCCTCTGTTCTGAGCCACTAAAATGCCAATAACATGTAGTAACACTGCCTTTGTTTTCCGAAAATTAATACCTCCACATTGAGCTTATGCTGTTTAAATTTTAAGTGCACACTGAGCCATAATTGTATAAAATGAGAAAACTGCACAGAATGGAGGAAGGGTAAAGCTACAGCTGCTAATGAAACCTTAATTCTTGAGGTTCAAGGCAAAGGCTGAATATTCAGAATTGTATCAGGAACTGCAAACCCCCTAACACTTATTACTTATGCCATTTAAAAATGATTGGGCACTTCAGTTTAATTTGCTTGAAGGTGAAGAGCTGATAAGACGTATTTGAACCTAGAAATAATTCTGACAGTTAACTTTTATATGCATGGAAAAGAAGTTTTATAGCGGAAACCTTGACTTTTAGTATTGCAGAGCTGAAATTCTGCTGTCATAAAGGCCCTAATGATTTGTATCTTAATTATGTGTCTGAACACTTAGACTGATACACATTCACTACCCTTTAGAGATTCTTATCAAAGTACCAAACACTGGATGCACTCCTTGGCTCTGAAACCTGATTTACTTTGTCTTTGGCTGCTCAGCTCTGCTAAAACCTGAGATATGTTCTCTCATTGTTAGTATTTCACTTCTAAGCTCGATCTCCCCACACACCTCCTTAGTTTATAAATAAATGGCATAAGCACATTAGACCTTTGCTGATTGTGTAAAATGCTTTGAGGAAACTTAGGAAAAGCCCTTCTGTATTTGTAGCAATGTCCTTCTATGTGCCTGTCAGTGTGTTAGTCAAGTGGTTCCCAAAATAGTTTTGCACTGCTGGGGCTATGCAGTGCGTTATTGAGTAGGAAAGAGCAGCTGGACCTTTTAAACAGATGTATCTGTCTTAGATGGCAGGGGAACAGTTCTGGCACCAGAGAAATGCTACAGCAGCCCTCCAAAATGCTACATGCCTCTTATGGGAAACGGATGTTCCAGGCTGATCTGAGAAACAAAGGAAAGTGCAGCTAAATAGGACAGGGCAGGTTCATCTCTGGTTGGCTGTGGAAAGAAAGTGGTGAAGAAATCATTAACAGCAAGACGTACTGTTTTTATGTGGTTTTGTATTAAACCTGTTGTCTTCAGTTAAGGAGTGCAACATCAAAAAGGTTCTGCTTCACATGCTTCAGGCATGTTTTTGAAAGGTTGTTACTGTTTGGCTACAGTTAATTCCATTTTAAATATGTTTATTTTCACTTAGAAAATTCAACTAGAGTTTGGATTGCTTCCCTGTTGAAGATAATTTCATTTTAGACTGCAGTAATTTGGAAGTATATAGTGAGAAGATAAGATTTTTCTATAAAGCAGCACTGGATGTAAGTCATCCCGTTTGGACAAGGAGTTTGGTGCTAAGTTACAAGTTATGTCTTAAAAGTTGAGTGATTTATCATTTTTATATAATATTTTAAAATTCTCCTGCACATGCCTGTTTTTTAATAGTCTGTTTGACATCCAGCTGGCACGTATTATGTCTGTGTATGAAAGTGAATGTTGAAGTTAAAATGACTTAATGGAAATGAGTTTTTAGAAACATGTCATGACATCGCTATTTTCTCTGTCAGACATGATAAAACTGATTTGAGTTCTGAATAGATTGGCAGAAATGTCAGTCTCGGGCCATGTTGAACCTGTTTGGGTATGATGCATTATTTGCTGATGCTGTTTTCTTGTTTACATAAATAGATTTGCATGGCTTGGTGCTCCACATATTGAACTATTGAAAACCACCTGCATCTACTGAGGTACTGAGAGAAAAACTCTGGAGGCTGGCCAGGTTTCTGCAGTGCTTTTGCTTACGTGGTTGACAGTAACATCTGGTAATGCAGATGTTGAGTTCTAGAGAGCTATAATTATTTTCAGAGTAGGGAGTTGTCACACATAGTTATTATCATGCTACTATCACAGGTATTAGAATGAAAGAGATCATTCTGTTCTTTGTCAGCATATGTTTTCTCAGCTTTGGAGATGTGCTATTTCAATGCCATGCAATATGCAGATTAAAAATTACTGTGTTTGAGGGTTTTTTAAAGCAGCCTGAAGGTTAAAGAAGAACAAAAAGGCTATAAATGCAAAATGTTTTGTTTCTTCAGAGTATCAGTTCAAATGCAATTGTGACTGCTGCCAAAATATTCTTCATACCGTGTCCTGGAGCCCCTCATAAATAACCATCAGATTTTGTAGCGATGGAAGGGAAGTGCCTTAGCTCTGTTAACCTCAGGTGTTAGGATTTTAGTTTTGCTTTGGTGGGCTTTGTGGTTTCTCTGATTGTTTTCGGGGTCTCTTTGTGTTTCAAACTCCCGGAATCATTTTTGGACACATTATGATTGGAAGGAATTGGAGATCCCGCCAATTTATATGTTTTCAAAAGTATTATAGAACAAATATTTTAATCTTTACAAAGAAAGAAATTTAAACTCTATTAACAGAATAGTTCTGGAAATTTTAATCCAAATGGCCAACTTGATATTGGGAGTTAACATCCGTTTTTATAACAACTGTAACAGTGTTTTTGTAACAGTGTTACTTCTTCATTTGTTTACAGTTAATATCGAGTTCTCATCTTTAAGCTTTGGATGCGGACATCTGCACAAGTGGAAATGAGCATCTTGTGACATTTCTCAAGCCTAGTCTGATGTACAGAAATGTTTTAACATTTCTTTCAAAGCTTAGATTTGCAGTAGTAACATTTAAAAATTTCTTAGCCAGCACAGGCTTCTAATGCAGGTAGGAACAAACTGCATTACTAGCAAAATCTCCCTTCTGGCTAGGGTCTGGAGGAGCAAATCCAATGTACTTAAAAAGCTTTCCGTTACCTAGGGTAAGTTTTTGATTTTTAAACTTAAACCTTCATATGAAGAAATATGAGGAGAATTTGAGGAATTGGGATCTACTATGGGTAGAAGTCCCACACTCAGAATGTAAAAGTACCATAAAGTCCTCCTAATGGCTTATTCTCCACAGTCTAAATCTGAAATTAGTAGTAAGAACAGATTTATAATAACCTTTATTTATTCAGCATGAGAAATTAAAACTTTTTTCTTTAAAGACCTTAATCATATCTTATAAAAAAATGTTCTTTATGCAACTGTCTGAATCCCTTGTCTGAATTTCCTTAAAAGGTGTGAGTATTTTTCAAACTCATCACTTTCCTGTCCACACAGCTCTGCAAGTGCTCAGGTGGCCGAGGGGAAAGTAAAATCACAAACAGATCATCATTTAGTTATTTCTAAAGTTATTTTATTATGCTGTCCAGACCTCTGCACTTAGAGCTTTCTTTTGTGCTCAGTTTACTTTTACATTTTAATCTGCACTTACTGCTGTATGAACATGGTGAGTTGCTTACTGTGCTTGACAGCCACAAAACTAATGGAATGACCTGCATCTGCTGGGGTGATACTTTTATTTAGTTAAGATGGCTTTTTAGCTGCTTTACTACCTAACCAGTGCTCCAAGCCCTCTGTGGTTTCTTGCTTTTCCACTGTAGTGCCTATACATTTTTCACTTTCCAATGGCTTTGCGTTGCTCACGTTACTGATTCCTCCGTCGCACACCGCCAGTGCCTGAGTTTCCCAGGGTGAGTCATTATGTGGGTTCAACTTGACTTTGATGCAAGTGCTTTATTATTTTGCGATGTGTTGCATAGGAATGTCTACCATGAGACACATATTTTGTAACTTTCTGATATGGTTTGTTGATGCAACAAGCTTAAGTGATTTAACATCGTTTTCTGCCCTCTAGTTTTACTGCTGCTGGATGAAAAGGTCCGTTTAGTTTTATTCTCCTTTTTTATTTGTTGGGCATCTTGTCTTTGAACTGTACTTATGCTGTACACTAGGTCAATTTTTAGTTTCAGATGCTTCTTAGTTGCCCTCATATAACTGCATCAGTAAACCCTGGATGAGAACTTGGGTCATTTTTACATTTTCCATGAAATATTTTTCCCTGGACTGTATAACTATATGTAACCAGATGAATTCCCTTGCTGTCTTTCTAACTGAAATGTCAGCACTCTCCATATCAACAACTTTCTTGCCCCAGTCCGTTTCTGGCACTCTCTACCAGCATTTTTCTCCTGCAAAGTGTGGCAGCCCATTCTTAATTCCTTCTGTGATAAAGTCAACATTTGCAAAGCTTCTACATTGACACTCTGCATGTAATTCCTGTTCTGACTCATTTGAAAATATTGCACTATTTCAGACCTACATGGTTATACATGATTACACATCCATATTGTAATAACAGCAGATAAATTACACTTTAATGGTGGATGATCTCAAAACATTACTTGGAATGTTCATGTACTTCATGAATGTCAGACTTCACGTGACTGTATTTTATCATTACTTGTGATCCCGACTTTCCTGCTGGACATCTACATATCCATATGGGAAGTTGTGCAACTGGAAAGATCTGATTTAGCGAAGAACCAGGACTGAGCAGGGTGTTTTTTGTTATAGGATGACACTTAACTGTCTTACTGATGTTTTTCAAATAAAGTAAGAGTTGTCTGTCTCTGAACTTTTTCATGTGTGCACAGAGTATTTGAGAGCTGATTTTAAAGACTAGATTTTGCCGGCCTTGTTGCAGTGGGTCTGCTAATTTATTAGTTAGCCTTCCTCAGGGGTGTAATTGCCAGATGCTCTGTGATGCTCATTAAAGTGGAATCAACATCCTTAAAAAATCCTTAAAGATGGACTGTAATGCTGCTGCTTCAAATAAGGAAAAAAAAAAACCCTATTGTCAGCACTAAGAAATTCAGTGGCTATAACATCTCACAGTAGATGTCTTCTGTGGGGAAAAAAATAAGGACTAGTGATGCCAAATGAAATTTTCCAAATGCTAACAGTGTTTTTGCCTGCTTATGTACTCACAGCCCTTCCTACTTCTATTCCATTTGAGAAAGTGTGAACTTACATTTTCAACAGCAGCAATACATTGGGTAACATGATAAATTCTCAATGATCTTGCTATTCTGTCTAAGAAACACAAGAGTAGTATTTATTATACCTGTCATTTCTGTCTCAATTATGGAAAGTGGGTTCAAAGAGTGAGACAGCAGAGCAGACCCTTCTGAAGCCAATTTTGAAATTGTTTCTCATTTAAAGAATGTTTTATTTTCAGTAAAGATTGGGTGAGGATCTTAAAGTTTAAAATATAATAGAAGGTTAATTATGTCAGTATCAAAAACGTTGTGCTTTTTGTATGTGAAATGAGAACACAGAATTAGTGATAAAATTTGAAATGAGTATTTCATAATTTAACTATACATATAAAAAGGTACAGGCTCAGTTAGGCAACCCATAACACTGTCTGTTAATTAAAAGCAACAGCAACAAAAAGGCAAAAAGATAAACAGTAGACATTTTCAGCATCATCATGACTGTCGCAGTTAAGACTGTGCAAGTTAGCCCCACTTCTGAAGATCAATAAACTTCACAGATCAGGCATGTAATTGAATTAGTTTATGGCCTCCTGTTCCGTGCCAATGCCAAATGCATCAGAGCGTACTGTAAGAATTCACAGTCAATAATTATGGCTCAGTTAATGCTTGTATTATGCCTTGAGGTAAAGTGTTTCTGACTTTTCTACAAGAAAAAAAAAATCATTTTTTGTAAGGCAAATACATATTTTCATTAACCATGTAAATGCATCATTCCTTCCTAAATGTTGCCTAGCTGCTCTTTACAATATGGTTATTAAAGGAAAAAAAAAAAAAAGAAGCCTTCATCCTTGATTTTGGTGATCATTTTGCATAAAAGGGGAGTTTAATTGCGTAGAGGGAGGAAAGAGCAGACCAGGTGCTTGCAGTGGTATATGGGACATCTCTTGGGTGAGTAGCACCTTGAAGTGGCCCTTGTGCCATTTGCAGTAGCATGTAGCCACATTACAGGAAGTCTTGGGGATCTTTCCTTGAGAGAAAAGTTCTGATGTCCTGTCATTGTGAGGTTTGACTACTTGGATAATCAAACTTTATTAATGATACTAGGATAGCCATTTCCCTCTTCTTATTTTGCAAATGGAGCTTGAGTTGCAAGTCTTGTTGAATCAAAATTTAATAAAGAACGTTATTTAATAAACTAAACTTTTTAATCACTGACCTGTAGTATGCTATTCCTTTAATAAGTAGCTGTTCCCTTTCAAATTTGTAGTGTTTAGTTTATTGTGGCTCATTTTAAAGAGACTACAAATACATCTTCATATTCTTCTTCAATATGGCTATGGCTTAAATTCAAACATTACTCAAAAAGAGAGGTCTTTTTAGTGTATATCCTTCTCATGCAGTGGAGCTCTAGAGAGTGTTGCCAGCTTTTGAGTTAGTGCTTACTGCAGAGATTAGCAGTAGAAGTCCTGTTCATTCAGTCCAAAACTAGATTCTGTCACCACAATGTGTACGATGGCAAGTGAGCCATAAAGGCGCAAAACTTTTTATGGAAAAATAGAGATTTTTTGATATGTAAGAGCAACTGTATTTAGGGTCAGTGTGATTTTTTTATGAGTACTTCCTTGCACGCACGATGTCCAAGAACCTGTTTGTTTTGACAGAAACAACCTTTGTCAATTTTTTAAAATTTTCTTTTAAAACATTTCAATACATTTACTTTATCAACACACATTAAATTTGTATAGATTTCAGAGGGATTTGATTTTATTTGGTAGCTGATAATGTAATTGCTAAACTGCCTTTGGTGATCAAAAAAATCTGAAACCCAAAAATCTATTTTTCCCTTTTTCTGCCTTTAGTACTGTTGACATGATTAATTAAAAAAACAAACCAAACAACAAGAAGTAAAGCCAACTAGGTTTAATAAATGAATTGCATTCAGATGAATAGCTTGGAAAATTATGTGCAAAACATACATAATAATCAGTTGTTATTCTGTTTTTGTAATATGGAAATTTGAAGTTAACGTGGTATTGCTAAAACCCAGGTAGATTGTTGCCTGTCCTCTTCCAGTTTTAGTCATAACCTCTTTCTATATATCTATAATATTATTATTTTCTTCTGATATTACTTTTAAAAAATGGTTGGTTTATAGTACACTTACTTAATGCTTTATTTTCATTTTGGTTTTCAATATATATTTGGTGATGTTAAACATACCAGATTGGCATCACGAGAAAATTATGACCTCTATCAAAATTCTTGGGAGTTGTTTATCCAAGACAGTGTCTTTGCTTTTCTCTGGAAGAAATTTTAGTCACTAGGAGGTTTTGAGTAGATCTTCCCCTCTTTGGAAGGAATTTTAGTAGCTATGAGATTTTTAATAGATCCTTCTCCCCACACCCCCCACTCCCCCCAACTTGATTGACTTGAGTCTGCCTTATGGTTTAATGTACTTTGTGGGTGATGAAAGTCATTTAACACTGAAATAACAGCCATATTTTTGTAACATTTTGGTGACATACTGATCCTTAGATCACTTTTTGGTTGCTCTGGAGTAATTGCTAACATTTTTTTTTTACTTTGTGAATTTAAATATATGTTTGTTGTATTTGAAGTAGGGGCGGTATTTGGATGGAGGAGGACCACTGGAACTCTGAGCAGTTAAAATCAGGACAAGCATTGATTGTTCAGTTCCTATTTGATCTTAAGGGCTTTGAAATTAATGTCTGGATTTTGACATAGTGTCTGATAGGAAGACACTCATTGAGCTATTTCCAAGAATAAGGACTGTATGTCTACAAGCTTTGATGTGAATGACACTGATTTCCAAGTGATTTTGAGAGAGGGAAAAACATCAGTTTTCCCTTATTTTTCTGCTCAGGGAAAAGGTGATGGAAATTTTTAAAATATAATTTGTAGAGATGAAAACAAGGTAAAGTGTCTTTTTAATAATACTCAGTTCATATTTCCATTTCAGTTATTGACTGAAATGAAGGCTTTTACCCACCTCTTGGAACTGAACTGACTGACTCGCTAGCATTTCATGTCCCTGTAAGATTTGCTAGATTGATAACTAATATCCACTGGAAAGGTCATAATCAAAATAATCATCTAAAAGTATGAAAACTCTCTGGTTACAGAGTAGTTCTTAAGTGCATTCAGATGCAATTGTATTTATCTGTGGTGGTTGTGATGTGCTGTCAGCATGTGTGTCATGAAAAGTGAGGACAAACCTGTCAGACACACGTCAACGATATATCTGTTTTTGAAACTATCAGTCTGGAGGAGTCTGATAAGACGACCAAAAGTAATCTCAAGTTGAGAAAAGAGAGAGAATAGCAGGATTTAAGATGATAGGGGAGAGGTGAGGTAAACAAGAAAGACGAGCTTGGGGGATGACAGATTTGTACTTTTAGTGTTAATAAATAACATCCCACCTAACAGAGTGAAGTGTATGACTGGTAATCCTGTAGTGACGTTTTGAGAGCCTCGCCTGCATCTGTGTGGCTTTGTCACTGTTGGTGGCTTTTTTATTCTCCTGGTACCTTGCTCTCAGGGGAAGGGAGAGCAGGGGTGCTCCTTTTGGTCATCTATATTGTGCAGTGCACTGTGTCTCTGCCAGACATCTCTGCTGCTTAACCTTGAGTATAGGGTCTCTTATGAATTGCCTTTTCAAAGGCACGAGATACACACAGAGAAGACAGGCTGGTAATATCCTTAGCAGATACTATCATACTTCGGAGTGTAACACCAGCCCTGGAGCTAGTTTGGTAGTTTGATCTCTGAGGTAGAGCTATATGGGGCAGTGATATGTGCCAGGTACCTGTTTATGGTGTGGATGAAGATGCTTTGCAGGTTCAGGTGGCTGTTCGTCTCTTGCTCCATTTTCAGGAATATCTCCTTGGCTGCTTCCTTGCAGATCTTAAACCTACTGTATGACTTGGATATGTGATGCCCACCTAAGAGCCACTTGGGATTTGCTTGGGGATGTCTGCTTGTTTTGTTTCACTAACCAATTTCTGTTTTTTTCTCTACCCTTTACTTAGTACTTAAAGTATTTCTCATATGTTTACATTTATTAAGTGACTCATGGTGAGCCACTGTCTTGGGCTGTCCTATGACACTTGTTAAAAAATGACACCTGTTTCTTGTAGATAGGCTAGAAACAAATTACTCCAGTGTGCCTTTCTCTGACATTTCATTTGTCTTCCAGATTGTTCAAAGGTAGTTACCTTCATGCCAAAATTAATTATGGACAGCTCTGGAATTGCTTAATCTGTCAGAAGCAACAGGTGGAGAAAACATCCCTTTTTGGTGCCAGAGGACTGGGAGAATAAGGAATAAATGGGAGTCTTCCAGACATGAATGGCAGTTTCTCATTCCTGTGTTCAGCTGAGTTCTTTCTGAAGTTGATATGATTGCTACTTCATGAAAATGGCTTGACTATGTCTTAAATTAGCAGGGTCACACTATAGCAGATGGTTGAAGAGTTAAAATGTAGTAAATTTATTCACAACATGTACAATGCTTACAATAAAAGCATAGCCTCCTTGGGTTACTCTGGTTCAAGAAGGAAATGCTATTTAAAAGAATAAACCTTCTATTGGCTGGATATCATCGTATCATCTAAAGACTGTAACGTTAACTACATAAATTACTATTAGATTCTCAGTAGTTTGAAATTAATGACTTTATTCCTTTTAAGACCATCACTGTATGTCTTTTTCATGAGTCACTGTGTGTGAGGGACTGCTTGCTGATTCCTTACACTGCTGTGCAAATTACTTCCTCAGACAGTGATTTTGAGCTGTGTTTGTTTGGAATGAGTCGAAATCCTTGTTCTTCCCCCTGCTCATGCCACACGATGGGCCCTCCATCTGGTGGCAGGATTACAGTGGAAAAGGGAGGGATTAGGCAGAAGTAAAAGCCTTTCACTGACTGTTGATTTAACAAAGTAATATCTTTGCAGTCAGAAATTAAATTGTTAGCCTGGGGTTATTCCAGAATAAGCTTCTTGTTGTTTAGAATAGTTTTCTTTATGTTATAGCAAGTGAGTGAGGCTTAAACGTATCTTATTAAATCTTTTATCTTTCATCAAGTGTGAATTGAAGTGGGGTTGGCTCAGCATTCACGATACTCCAGACACTTTAGGTTTTCTCCATTTCCTTATAGAACATAGATGCTGTGCTGTAACTTGCAGCAGCTGTCCAGGGAGTGTGAGGTGGAGGGTATTTCTATTCCATAGACTGTGGTTGTGTGCCTAGAATAGGGCAATGAAGCCTTTCCTAGCAGCGTCCAAAAACCCGTGTCTGCTATCTTCTAGTGTGTCTGTGCTTGTTGACTGCTCTGAGGTGCTACCAGGCTCCCACAGGAGAAGGAACCCCAGAAGCAGCAGAGTGTGCCAGGAGTAAACAACGTTTCCATCCAAGCCCTGCAGTGGTAGCCTCAAACCTGCCCTTTGTTGGCAGCAAAGTCGGGTCACACCACTGCAGCTTCTTCAGTGATTGAAGTGTAAGAAAACTATCTTTCTGTGTGAGTGTTTTTCCCCTACTGTAATTGTTTTTTATTTTCATAAAAAGCACAATTGTCAACATCACATAGCAAAATGATTCATCATATCTTTCATTGCTTGAGCAATTAACAGTAACTGTATTAAATAGGAATACTTTTGTAACTTATTATCCAGCTGCTGATTGTTCATGGATCACTTCTGTCACATTCTCCTTTGTAATCCTAAGACCTAGAAGGTTTTATGATAAAAGCTGAAAATCTGACATCATCACAGTATTCCAGGAGTGAAGAGTTGTGATAAATACAAAGTACTAGCTAGAAAGTTACTAGCTAGCTAGAAAGTTACTAGCTAAAATAGTTTCTAGCATGGCTAGAAACTATTTATTTGTTATGTAGGCATTTCTGTAGGAATTCAAGAGGAAAGCTGTGGGGAAAGGCTCCACTGTGAACCATGCATGACATTTCAATACTTACCTGTCTCAGTAATAGCAATTTTATTCTGCAAAAATCTTGCTGATACTTTGTCACATTACACTGACATGCCTGAAGTGAGAGTTGTTAACAGACAAGGGTATCTTGGCAGCCTGTTGTGTCTTGTGCTTTTGCAATTTTGCTCCAGCTTGTGTTTATTAAATTGCTTTAAGTTGTATTTAATATGTTTGAATCACTGACTGGGCCTTTTTGGGGGATGTGCCAAACATAATCTGGGTATTGTGAGTAATAACAGCTTTGATACGGTTTAGAACCTTTCTGAATTTTTTGGTTACCACTTCTTCCTGAAGGTACCTATGTTAGGAGACTGAAATGATGATCATGTTAAAATTCATGCATTATTGATACTCTCCCATTGAAAAATAACTCACTATATATCATCTCCTTATGAGTGTATATATGGTGCCATATTTATTATGGATTCATCAGCCAACAGCTGCAACCATTAATTTTAATAATGTTTCTAATGCTATGCTTAGCTCAGATTATCAAATAACTCCCGCTGTAATAATTGGAAATGCTGACTTGGAGGTGGGTAATCAGATTATGTTTATCTATCTGTCTATTTCAGGCTTTTCAAAGCTTTCTATGAGTGACTTCTCTGGTTTCATGTGTATCATTGTTAACATTTTCAGTTACATACTGAAGATGTATGAAAATTCAGTAGTAATCTGCTGAGAGAGACTACTGGGAGAAAATATTTTATGCATCACTGGTTCACCTGTTTATGGAGGGTGGGCAAAACACTGCTTTGGTTTCTCAGAAGAATTTTGTACAAGAGTGATTCCTAACTGCATCTTCTGTTGTCCCTTTGGTTTGAGCACTTGCTAGGAGCAGAGCAGGAGAGAATTACAGTTGGTTTTGGCATTAGAAGATCTTTGAAGTATACTGCAGATAATGCTTTCTCTTAAGTGCCAATGTTTGATAGGACTTTGTAATGTGAGTTTATTTGTCACATTGTGTAACTGATGAATCTGAAAACAGCATGTAGAAAAGCTTTGATTAATTTAAACCTTACCCTTTGTGTGGTACCATAACTTTCGGGGATTGAATACAGGGACACAGCTTTGCTCTGTAATTAACCCAAAGAGACAGAGTTCACTGTATGTGAAGTGATCCTGGAATTTTTATATCATAGCTTACACTAATTTTTTGCCCTTGTTGGATACTGATTTTTTTTTTGTTCAGCTCTGAAAATGCTCCTGTAATCACTTTATTTTCGAAAAGATATTGAGGAGATGGAAACTGTCATTAGTAGTTTCTCTGTGTTTCAGAAAATGTGGGTATCAATGTGTTATTTTTTTCCTTCAATATTTGGATTTTATCTTTGCAAATGGGAAAAACAGGTGTTGCTTTTGTTTACTTAAACTTTTTGTCTGGTGACAAAATGCCCTTTGAATCTGTTTATGTTTTTGGCAGCTGTGACCCTGCAGAGTTAAAGGGAGCATTTTACAAAGAAAGCTGGAGAAACAGGTGAATATGTTTAAACAGCAGGACAGCCTAATGTGTATTTTTCAGCCTTCAAAAGGCAAACAGACAGCAGCTGGAAACTGTTGTGGGGTTTTCACCCTGACTTTGGTGACCACCACTGCCTAGTGCCAGGAGCAGCCCATTGTAGCTGTGTCTCCTGGGGTTCATACTCCATCTGGCAGGAGACACGTTGAACTGTAGCTAGAAGTGTCTGAGGGTAGAGAAAGCAGGTTGTGTTCCAAACATCTTGTTTGTTTGCTGTCATCAGAGTTGCATTGAAATCTTCTGGTGTTTCTGAAATCAGCCTTAAATTGGAAAATACCAGCTGCAGATGAAGCAGTTGGGTTTCTTCCAGCCACAGCAGTTTCTGCTGTTGTAACACACATGCACATGCTCAGTACCATACACATGTGCCTGACTTACCAGTTATGCCTCTAGGTTTATTTATGTATTCTATATATCTGTCTGACTTCTGAACATAGAAAGTGCAATTGTTAAAATTTGCTTAAAAATGTATTTAAAAATAACATTTATGTAAGAAACTCATACTGTTAATAGGAAGAAAAGTAGGTGTTTTTCTCTTATAATTAGTCTGGTTTGGGATTTATCCTTAATTTGGAAGTATGTAGAAACCTGTATCTTAACAATTGTTATTTCATGCATCGTTGGTCTGGAAATATGAGTGGATAGAAACAATATGTCTTTGAGTGCCTTCAACTGTGCTTTTTTTTTTTCCTATCCATGTACCAATGCAGACATATCTTTGTATTTTAAAAGCATGTTCAGTTATCACAAATTGCTTTAGTTGTAGGAGATGGTTTACTTCATTAAGTAGAGGCGCTTGGTCACTTGTCATGTCATCTCTTGGCCACTTACTGAGTTTTTAACCTGGTAGCTGGAGTCCTGCAGTTTATTTTGTCTTATTAATAGCACACCTTTGAAAAGGTCAGGCCATTCAGCTAGAATATTTTTGATGTGGTGATTTCATTTAAGGAAACAGAGTAGCCAGTGCCTTCTGTGGGTGCTAGAGAAATGCTGGAAGTAGACTTGTATTGGATGGTGGCTTCTTAAAAAATTATAATTAGTCTTGGGGAGAGGAGTTGCTGCAGGAAAATATTTTGGTAGCTATTTGATGAGCTGAATGAACAAATATATAGTGTTTAAAATAAGTCAATAAACCCAGCCTGTTTTGATAGAGGTGGTTTCACTGTTCTATTAACAGAGCTTAATAAGCAGTAATTTTCAGATGAAGAGCATAGAGGTGATGGAGAGCTTGAGACAACAATCCCTTGGGCAGAAACAGCTGCAGATGGAGATGCATAAGTTTATAGAGTGCGTTTCCAGTACTGATAAGGTACCAATGTATTTGAAAACAGAGTATTTGCTATGTCTCTTGAGACTTAGGGCTGAGGCCTAAGTCAGCATGTGGAAGAGAATAATCAGTGTGGGTACTGAGTGATACGACATGTCTCACCCTTAGAAGCACATGATGATGCTGCAGACTGGCCAACCTTCCATGGGAAAATGTTGTAACTGAGGAGGAAATAGTCATCTAAACTGCTACTCAGATCTTTGATAAACCTCCTGATTTTAAATTCAATGGGTTTTTTATATGAATAGATGTGGGCCTGGGATTTTAATGTCAGCTATCCATTAAAACAAAAAATGGAGTATGGGTAGTTTCATTAATTCAGTTTATCCAGTTGCTGATAGGTATAATAAATATATAGATAGAGAAGGTAATTTTGTTGACGATTTAAGAAATGCATCCTAGCAACATAGTCCATAGTAAAGCTATAAAACTATTGTTGTTTTCATAGAAATATGCCATTAAACCATGTATCCAAATATAGTGGCCAAGGTGAACAGAAGATAAGATAATGCAGAGCAAGATTATTTTCATTTCCCATTTCTCAACTCTGTATATGTTCACATCTGCCTCTAGATAACGGAGTTACACAAAATCTTATCATGATGATTTTATTTCTTCCTGAAAGTCCCTTAAATTAGCTGCTCTTCTGTTCCTCCAAAAGAGAGGGGCCGTAATAGTCATGAAGAGTATGAGTAGTATTGTTAAATAACATTTTGAACATAATATCAAGGTTGAAAAAGATTTCACCCATTTGTACAGGAATTGGTGCCTTTTTTCTAGCCAAGAGAGCAAACTTGTGGACACAGACTGCCAAGTGGCATCACTTCTATATAAAATGTAAAAACCTGAATAAAAAGGGGCAGTACACTTCCAGCAGTTAGGCTATTCCTCTCCTCACTCACCATCTGGCTATTGTGAGTAAAATATTTTTATCAGTCCATACTGCTGGAGTATTTTCTCTTTCTCTCGTGACGAGCAGGATGAAGGACTGAGCGGGAGACATGCATGGTCCAGCTCTCCTGTCAAGTTGAATTCATTCTTTCTTTCTGCACTCAAGATTTATTTGCTTCATCACTCATTTATTCAGCCGCAAAGCTCAAATACATTATATTATTTGTCTACTGATCCTATCAGCTTAGTTCAAAGAGTAACATTTTATGGTGGAATAGTGAGGTGGAGTTGACAAGGGATGTGTCAAAGGTGAAATGTGGTAGGGAGCAGATGTGAAGCCATCAGAGATTGAAGTTACCAAAGGACATTTTTTAGTGGGAAGTGGAAGATGGTGATAAGAGGTGGTAGATGGTAGAAAAACTCCAACAGAGAATGTTGAAAGAAGTATGTGACATGAAGTGAGAGCTCCACCCCCACACACAACTCAAAAGCAAATCACAAAACCTCAGAAAGAGGAGAAGGCATAGGCAAGATTTGACAGTTTTGACTGAGTGTAGAGTTCACTGAGAGAGATAAAGCAGCAAAGAGTTTTCTGTTTAAAATAACCATTTGTAAAGATTTTACCTTAATTCACAGTGACTGCCACATATTTGGGTGACTTTAGCCTTTTTGTGGTTGTTCTGCATTTATGTAGGGTTACTGCCATTAGCTAAGGACATTTGCTATTTGAAACAAGATACAAAAAAGATGCTCCAACATGCAATTCAAAATAGAAGCTTAAGGGGTTTTTTTGCTTTCCTAAATCCTGTAGGCACTTTGGAAGACACTGCTTACATAAATATCACAACTAATACTGCGTTTTGTTGACAAAACTATTAACTTCACTGAAAGCACACTTAGCATCCTCCCTTGTGTTCTGTGTTACAATGATTTCAGATAAAGGGAATTTCTAAGCTTAACCACATCTGATATTTATTTTAATTGGGGATCAGATTGAATAAAATCCACAATTTGTTTCACTCAATATTGCATAAATTTCCCAATCATTATTTTCTTCAGTAGCAAAGCTCACAGTAATGCAGTTTTCCTACTCCTTTTTGCCTTCTAACATGCCTCAATTTGCTCAGGTCTCACAGTAATTGTTGTTTGTACTTAAAGTGAAGTTTTAATTAAAAGTCACTTGATTAAGCATCTAAACCAAAATTCAGAAATCTATAAATGCTGTCTTGGTCTTTATCTCTGCCCTAGAAGAAACTGAAAGAGCTGATTTAAATTTATGTGTATTTCAGTTTACAAAGTGCTTACTTGGGTGTAGTTTTAATTGGGATTGGGGACGAGCTTACAGTTTGCCTTGGGGTGAGGTGTTACTGCTTTGTGGCAGCAGAGTTACAGAAACTGCTCGTGGGCACACTTTCAGCCGGCAGAAAATTAGAGACATAAAAGCCTTCAATGATTTCACATTAAACAGAACAACTACTTTAAAAAGAACGTCTACATATGGATTTGCACTTGTATAATTTAAGTCAGTTTATTAAAATAGATGTGTGCAAAACCCATAACTTGCTATAATGATGTGTTACTCTGAGGAATAAATGCACATGAATTGTTGAGTCTTTCACTGTCGTGTTTTTCTGTTTTAGGCAGAATTCTTGTGGCAGTGAAAGCGTCAGTGCACACCAGCAATATGGGCCATTAATCCGAACCATTTGGGGGTGGGTGGGAGAACAGGCACAGCACACATTGGACTGCAGTGAAACTGTTTCTGCGTTTCCATGTTGACTGAGATAGATCTGTTGTGTGAAGATACCCAGTAAAACTCCATTCAGTTTTATTGTTAGTTTCCCACAACCAGAGACTTTACAAATAGCTGTGTTTTAGTGGCTATTGCCTCAGGTATAGTTACAATTGTGATTTTTTTACTTTTTTGCCTGTTAATACTTTTTTTTTTATTTACTGTAGCTACTCTGTGGTTTTACATTTTTTCTCTTCACACTTAAAAAATCTGAAGCTGACCTGTATGGTTCAACTTGATTAAATAGATGTGGATTTCCAGCCCCTTATTAGTTACTCCATTTCAATATTTATCCTTTTTATGTGTTAGTTACTGTCATGTGTATTAATGTTACAGATTTTTAAACCTGAAATGAAGTGCCGTGTCTGTGTAATCCATGTAAGTAGTTTGATACCAAGAATGAGTATTCCTGTCATGTTAATAGCAAATAGACCCATCTGCCTCCCAGAATTCCTCCAACTAGTCGATCATTTAGTAGATGACTTTGTCTTCATAGTAGATCTAAGAAGCAGTACAGGATGACCATGCCAATGTTTTGATTTCCTGCACTGGAGATAATATGCCTGTATTTACTGGATATCTACACATGGAAAACCTGCTCCACTGATGAGTTTGTGAATCCTTTTTTGTGTCCTTATGTCCTTCCCTCACACTGCACTAAGAGCAAACTCAGACTCAGAATCGTCCTATCTTTGCAGGAAGAGAGACAAGAAAATGTACCCAAAATTACCATTGATATGTAATGATTCTCCTTTTTTCTCCCCGCCCCCCCCCCCCCCCCCCCCCAAGATTTAATTGATACTGCAGCTTTGGAATAGAGCACTTTCCTCTTTACTGCCTGGCAACAGCCACCCCCCTCTGGCCTTCAGGTTGAAACATCTCTGTACTACAATAGCCCATTTGTACTTGCAGTAAGCAATTCAGGTGATTGCACATTAAAGTATGTTGAATACTAGGGGGCATTTTTCAGCCTGGATTCCAATTCCTGAACATCTGCATATTGCTGCTGTTTTTGTCTTTTGTTTGTGCTTTATTTGCTTAAGAATGGGATTTGAAATTTTAGTTAGATCGTAAGAGTCTGGAAATGAATAAGACCATTGAGGTAATCCTCCATGAAACCACCACCCACTGCTCCTGGGGCAATTTTTGGGGTTTATTTTATTTTCAGATGAAGAAGGGCCAGAAGTCTGAGAGAAATCTAGAACAGGCAAGAAAATATGAATAGACAGATTGTTTCAGGTGGGAACAGTTTACACTTTTGGGCTGGCAAGGTGCAAGAAGAGAATGTTGTATACCAAAAAGTGTAAAGTGAGAACACAGAGGAGGAGAGCAGAGAGGGGTAAGATCTGTTTCCTGTGACTTTTCTGGAAGGCCCTGCACTGTGACACCTACATTTTGCCTTGTATATTTAGGAATGGTAACGGGCCTCTTGGTGCACTTTACTGAAGATATGTGGAATTTATAGAGCAACTAGGTCAGATTTTGTGGCACAGAGATTCCTAAGAGGAGAGTGAAGTGGATAGGTTGGCCTTAGAAGGGACAAGAAAGTACAGCTTGTGTATATGGACCTGAAGTGTACTGCACAGGCAATTGCAACACAGAGAGGAGGACGGCAAATTTACTGGACTGAAAGCAAAGCTATGGGGTTCTCGTTGCAAATGGAATGATGACTTTGAAAGCCAAATCTCAAAGCAGCTGCAGTCTTGAGATTGGTAGAGGCTTAGAACCAAGCAAGCAAATGCCTCAGTTTTGTCCTACTTTAAAATATTTATCATTCTCGTTTAAATTCTTGCAAAATTTACTTTGTCAGAGTCTACTTAATGTTTTGGGAGGACTCACTTCAATGACAACACACAGTTCTGTCCAGGACAGGTTGCTGTCTGCACACACTGGTGTACAGTGAAGTCTCGTGTGAGGTAGACTACACAGCAGCTCTGGAAGGCTTGCACTTAGACTTAGTTATTTATTTGGTAGCTCTCTGGGGGAGTTTTGAGAGGAGCTTGAGGAATCCATTTTTAACAGTGGATTCTCAGGACTATTTTATACAGTACATAAAGATGTGTTCACGACCATTCCTTCTGTCAGCAAAGAAGTGATGAAATGAGGAGGCTTCTTTGAGGTCAATGGAGTGAAAGAACTTAGTGAACTTACTGCTGTGACACAAAGGTGAAATCAGAATAAAGGACAGCAGAGGAATAATAATAGACTTTTATGGAGGCAAAAGGTAATTGAATACTAATCATTCATTTTTAGTGTGAGTGTCATACTCACAGAGTCCATTTATTGGAATTCTGTTTCAGGAGGAGTAGGGACATGTAGGAGAGATCAGGGAGGGCAATCAGAGATTTCAGAAGCAGGAGCTCTGAAGAAACAGATGAAAAGACTTGAAGACATTTGGTGTAAAATAATTGCCAATAAGAGCAATCCTTAAGTATGTAAAAAAACCATTGCAATGACAAAAAGATTAGTCTGTTCTCAACATTAGTTGTGAAAAGGAGAAAAAATGCTCTCAGATACATCAGTAAATAGGATGATTATTTAGGATGGACAGGGAGCTTCTATATCTGGAAAAAGACAGGAAAACATCTGCCTAGAGTGTCAGTCAGGTGAGCTGAACCTGCCTTGAACCAAATGGTCTCCTGTGTTCTCTTCTCAAGCCTCTCTTTGGAAGATTTTATGCTTGCTTCTTTGCAGAGATTTTTTTTGTATATCCACAAGCAATTTAATTTGTAGAGGCTGTTTGGTTATCTGTGTTGATTTCCTCATTTAAATAGTAGGACTGAAAGGTCACCTCAGAGATATCAGTATTTTTAGATGAAAAAAAATTCAGTTGAAATTCAGTTCAACTGGTGAGGCGATTATATGAGCTAAGCCATGTGATATGACATTCATGATAATGTTTGCCTTGCATAAATATGTAGGAATGGTATTGTATCCTTTCTGCTTTTGTTTTTAATTTACAGTTTTCATTTTAACTGATACACCTGACTAAGCTTTTGACTAATCTGTTAAAACATCCAAGCTGACATATCCACTAGAAATGTCTCCAGTTCCAGTAGAGTTGCACTGGTAAGTTAACGTATGCTGAGGCTGGGAACAGAAAGGTTACATGACATCATCTGGTGGCTGTCTTAGCCTTTCCTGTTAACTTATCAAGATTCATGAGGAAATTTTAATTTCTTTATAATCTTAAAAATTAAACATTTATTTGGGGATTTATCTAATTCCAAATAATCCTAAATCTTCAAATAATAAGTAGCTTTTCTAAGCATTGCTAAGTTTTTCTAGGATTTCGTATTAGCATGTCATCTTAATTCCTCATTGTCCTTTGGGAACTGGGATATTATTCAAAAGTAAAATCACACAGTTCAAATAAAGATGTCCAGTGCCATCAGAATAACACCCGGCATTCACTCTAATTGCTTTTCATTTCAGAGTGTAACCTAATGATTGGCAGTTGAATGAAATAAAATACTGCCAGTTGACAGTATTGAGACTTTTTTGGTTTTTTGGAACAGCAGATTTTCTATATTAAGCGTAAGGTTTAGGAGTTTTTTACATCAATAGGTTTTCAGTATAGAAAAGATTTAGTGAAACATCCACTGCTATTCACATACACATAGAAATGGCCTCTTGCTGTAAGTAAATGTAATTGTCTCTGACAGTAAAAGGTACCACTTGGACTTGATTATGCAGCTGGTCACATTTTATTGAGACACTGACATGTTCCCTGTGGTCTGGGAAGAAAAGAAGATGATATCATTGTGAAGTTTTGCTGGGTCAGTGCTCTGCCTGGGAATTCAGGGTTGTATGGAAACACTTTAAGGTGGGAAACTTTTTATTGTCCTCCTTCAGCTGCAGCAGGCATTGCCCTGTTGGAAAACAGGGAACAATTGTTTGGAGTTTGGCATCGTTTTTTTTCCCTGCATTAGAAGAAAATAGTAGTGAATCCATTTGTTAATTAGACCTGCAAACTTTTAAAAAATAATATTCCCTTTGCTGTTTTTAAAACTGAGACTAAGATATCCTTGTATGTGCTTCAGGTTAAGTCATACAGAACACATCTTTAGACGTACCACTAATTCATGTAAAATACTTGAGATGGAATTGTGTAAAGATCTAGATTGTGATGCTTTGATAACTGAAACCCCTAAGCCTGAGTCAGGCAATTTGGTTTCTGTTCCTAGCTCTGCCATTGTCTACATTTTGCACTTGAGTGATTTCCTTATGTTACAGTTAACCTTACAGTTCTGTGGTTTTCATTTCTTGGACATCCTGTTTAACAACAAAGTCAACTGCCTTTCAGATTTTACCTACATGATTGTAAAGTGATAAAAAAGCAATAATTTAGCAAGTTAGTGCATTACAGAAGAACTTTGACTGATTATACATGCTCATAGTCCATTGCAAATTAACATGTTTAACCAGCCTTCAGTTTGGCCAATGCATTTTGCTGGTTTTTTGTGCTCTGTTGCTAAGCCAATTCATTCATAAACAGTAATGTTGATCTTTTGCTATCCATTTTCCATACTGCCAATAAAAATTCTATTAAGAATACCTTTATTTTAGAAAATCTGATGTGTTCAAAATGGTTTCTATCAAATTTACAACCTAGATAACATACTTTGCATATGTTCCAAGTCTTTTTGGCTGATTTGTAAACGATCTGAATTAACTAAAGTCTTCAGTTCTTTGCCCAGTAATTTCTGAACTCAAACACTAGTGCATATCTGCAACTTTTTTTTTTTTTTAACTTCAGATGATACTGGTTTATGAAATACTGAGATTATTCACTATGTTGCTTTAGAAGACTGTACAAAAAAGAATGAAAGAAGAACTTACCTTGTGCTCACATACAATTTATGCCTACAGTTGCTTCTGAACTTGTGACTTAGAATTTCAGGAGCTACTGAAAATCAGAGTAAAAGGATTCAGAATAGATAAAAACTCACGTAATTTCTACATGGTGAGCATGTACTGAACTCTTTTTTGAAGGGAGTCTATTTGCAGATGGCTTGCTTCTTGACAGGTACCTTTAAAAACTTGGATGCTTTGAATACTTTCATGTGATATCTACAAGTGGCAGTTGATTTGTTGGTGGATCTGGCCACATACTCTGTGACAGAGTTTAACTTATTAGATCAACTTGTAAGTCACATGACTGCCTTAATTGCTGCACTTAAGTTAGGCAATAACTGTTTTCAATAATTTTCCTTCATTAATCAATCTGAAAGAGAGTTTTTCAATTCAGAATGACATGTTGATGAAAAGTAAGGTGAATGCTTTAAGAAATCATGGATATTTGAAGCTATAGATTTATTTTTTATACAAATGTATATAGATTTTTTTTTTTCTAAATCTTCTAAGCTTAAGATAGACTAGAAGAGTAATTGAAGGACTTTGTGTGTGCTTGTCTGGGTTTTACCTTCTGGGCACTCATTTGATAGACCCTTTTTGGAACTTATATTGGCATTCCCATGTTCTGAAGCACTTGGAAGATTTGGAAGCTGGCTAGATGTCAGCATAACTGACATCCAAATCTCTTAGAAAGCTTTATAAAGCTCACCTATGGGTCAGTTTATGACTTTACAATGTTTAGTGTAGAGAAGCAATGAATTTCTTGTTTTCCAATAAACTGTGGAATCACAGAGTGAGAGAATCAGTCATTTTTTAACACTTTCCACTATCTGCCTTAAGTGCAAGTTTTACTTGTATCCTGATGTTAGCAAGTGAGATTTGATTAGTTTTCTTTTATAAAGACATTTAACTGTCTGGTGCAGCGGGTAGTAGCAGTATACTGGGAGTGAAAAAATAAAAGAAATGCACAAAATGGCTAAGGTTGGAAGCCAGCATGGGCTGTCACCTGAGGGTGTTCTTCAATCCCACGACAAAGAACTTCTTAGGAAAATGAAAGGTTTGGCCTGAAGCTGTTGTGCATGTAATTATACATATGGTCAGGCGGTTCTGTAGAAGTCTAATAGCCAGGTGCACATAAACATAGTATAAAAATTCTATGAAGTTCTTTTTAAAAGTACTTTCATGCCTGGTCATTATTGTAATTTTCTAAATAGACAACTCAAGTCTCTTTTTTTATTGAAAATACCCAAAAGCCATAGTGCATGTAATGTTTAAAAGAAAAAAAAGTTGAAAAGCAGTTTTCAGTTGGAGAACTGTGCAACCAAATTTAGAGCCAGTGTTCTGTTGTATGAAGTTAAGTATTTGTTAATGTTTTCATGCATTATGTTTATTCTGTGCCTGTGAAAAGTAAAAGCTCTCATAAATCATACTCCTTTGTGTTAATAGCATGATATCTGTCTTGTAGGTACTATGTAGCATTTGTAGAGATACACAGGTGCAGCTCTGTAAATGCTCCCTTTGATAGCAAAAGCAATACATTGTTACCTAAGAATGAAAAGGGTTTTAGTTTTCCCCAGGTTTTCATCACTGTGTTCTAAATGAGCCACGTATAATTTTTTCTATCACAAGAACTGGACGACAAAGTAGGGCTGGCATTGCCTCCCGTGGGATGTCAGTCTTCAAAGGGGAGGCTGCTGCAGGTGATGAGACTGTCTGGCCGTAAATCAGGCAAATGGAAGAAGTAACATCCTATCTTATAGTGGCTGACCCATATCTAGTGTCCAAATGTTATGTTTAAACAGAGCTTTCTGTTGCTTTCTTGCTTTAGACAGTATTGTTTTGTTCACCTAGATCAGGCCACTTGGACATGCTCCTATGCAACCTGATCTAGGTGAACCTGCTTCTACAGGGGGCTTGGACTACATGATCTCTAAAGGTCCCTTCCAACCCCTACCATTCTATGATTCTATGATACTGTGATTCTATGATTCTGTGATTGAGAAGCATATATGAATAGGCTTACCTGTTAGTTTTGATCTTTGCTGTCATCTTTGTGTGACAAGAATGAACATAATGATAGATTTGTTGTGATTCGTGACTGCTACAAAATTAATATGAGTGCTAAAATGCACCCAGAATATCCAGAATGTATAAAGGATGGTGGCAGATGTGACAAAGTTACTGGAGGCCTTGCAGCGTAACCTGAAGAGCTTGAAGTGGCTCTGGATCCTGTCCTGCACTAAGCTGCATGTGGTCAACTGTTTCCGCCATGAGAATGTTTCTCACATATCCTAACCACATGATAAATATTTATCCTCTCTTGGACTTGATGAGGTTTTTTAAAATTAATTTTGGAATCAGCAGATTTGTGGCAATCAGTTCAGACCACAGGAAATCGGATGGGGCAGGTTGGAGGCCAGCCAGCTGAGCACACTAATTAACAGGAACATGTAATTAAAATTTAAGCAGATGTGGCTTGGGCAGGTGGTATTTCCTGAATGCATTTACTTTGCTATGTGTACACACTATATGTGGTGGATACAAATAAATATCTCTGTCTGCAACTGTGAAAAATACTTGTGCATATGCTGAGCAGTTGGTCTGTACAAGTGCTGTGCACTCGCCTGGCACTGCTGAAACCGCCACATCGCAGCTCTTAATGGACTGAAACGAATTCTGATACCCTGAACATATGTAAACATTTTTAAAACTCAGCCTGGACAAAGTTTTGGGGTAGGAAAAAAATACATATGCATGGAAATCTATAAATTTAATAACTCCATATGATGCCTTTCTTACATTCTTCTTTGATTTTCTGCTACCAACTACTATTGGAAACAGCCTATTAGACAAGATGATACTTTGATCTGATGTAGCTTTACCAAAAACATGTTGTCTGGTGTATTCACTGTGACTCCAAACATCTGAAAACAACTAGTCATCTGAAAAATCAGCCCATAAAAAGTCAAAAGTTGTATTTGTTCATAGTTCTTACATAAAATTCTAGTAATTGCATTAACAATTTCAGTAGATAGGGAGAAAGTGAGGACTAAAAATTTACAGTCAGAATTTTGGATTAAGGATATTAGACAAACTCCTAATTTTGTAAAACTGACATTCAGATTATTTTTTAATAGGCTGCAAAATGTAGGCCACTTCTCACTCTTACTGCAGTACAGACATTAAATCTGTAGAGCAAACAAACCAACAGAAAAACCCCACTTCACATTCCTCATATTTGAGGAAAAACTATGTCCCTGTAGATTTTTGTTATTAAATCTGCAAAATCCTGCTGTAGTTTTAGATTTGGGTTGTTTTTTTTTTTGAGGAGGGCTTGAAACAGCTAATAGGATGGTGTGATAAGGAATTGTGCCATACAATTAAATTATTCCATCTTTTGATTGTTAGAGTGACCTGCTGTAACTTT
This sequence comes from Colius striatus, assembly GCF_028858725.1. NCBI lineage: Eukaryota > Metazoa > Chordata > Aves > Coliiformes > Coliidae > Colius > Colius striatus. Next base: position 17,478,890 of record NC_084770.1, on the reverse strand, counting down.
TTTAGTATCCTTTGAGTGATGTTTTGCAGTGTCACAGTGTATCACCAGCAATGAGCAACTGGTTTATTTACAATACCTGGTTCTCTTCTTCATCAAGCTGTGTTGAAAAAAGTGCTGTTATAGCAGATCACCCTCCACTAAGCTTCTGCATCACCTTATTCCCCATGGTTAACAATTTGAAAATGAAATTTTTGTATTATGTGCTTGGTCATTTATAAACTTCTGTTAATGAATAGTCTTTTGAAGCTGCACAAAGCTAGGCTTTATTACAAATGCTTCTCTATCTTACTTCAAATTACTTTCCTTGCTTTAGAACTTTGAATCTTCAACTGTTATATTCTGCTGCTCTTTGCAGGCCAGGATATTGAACTGACCAGGCAGTAAAATATTACTTAGACTTCTTGTTTATACAATCAAAGAATGTGCCTTCATAACCATTTTCTTGATCTTGTCATCATATCAAAATGGGAAAGGTTTACTTTGTTCAAATGAGGTAGACCTTCTCAGTTTTTAAATGCAGTTTTACTCTCTTTGTTTTTTTTAGTTCAGGAACCAAGCACCTTTGAGATGTAGCAGAATACTCATGAAACAAGTTTATGTCCTGTTCTGATGTACATTAATTCAGTATCTGATCTATATTAGAAAGTAAAAGCAAATAACTTGTGGAAATCTCTTTGAGACCATGAAATAAAGGCACTGTCTTAGTCAGATTGTTATTGTTATATTTATTAACATTGATTCTAACTTGAGACCCGATGTTAACTCTGTAGTAGCTCCACTTCAATACGTTATGCAGATTTATGGCAACTGAGATGTGCCGATTAGCTTTGTGGTTATTCCTGTTGACTGAACCTGAACAAGAAGCTGAATAAAATATCTTATTAATGTAAGGAAATAAAAAATATGGCTGACATTATTAAAGGCAGTATTGTAAATGGGAATTGGCAATCACATTGCTATTGATTCCTACTGAGTATGCAGCTGCTTGTTCAAGTGAGAAACATAATCATCTCCAGGGCCTGATCCTTTCCATTGCTAACATCTTACTGGTGTGAATCTCAGTGTCCTGGAAGTTTTAGGAAACAACTGACAATTTGTTGAGGACTATGAAGTACAGATAAAGTGTTGGGATTTTTCTACAGTGACCTACCAGTCTTTACACTTTGGCAATTTGGTTGGGGTTAGAAAATAGTATTTTAATATGTTCTAGTTGATATCCAAGTAGTATATAATAAAAATAATGAGTTTCATCTCCTCTGACCTTGTCTGTGTAGTCTGAAGAATTATATCAGACAAGTGAAGGACAGTGACTGTAAGAAATATGAAAAAAAAACCAACAAACCACCTTGCTGGTGATGCTCATAAGATTTATCAAAGTAGTCTAATATGCGCTGATTCATTTTAATGTAATATGTGTTTATAATTTGCAATCTGATTTTAACATGATATAAAGACATTATGGAGTAAATAGTGAGTGTATTCATTTCTTTAACTCAATCAGATATATTGTCACAAAAGTTTCAAAGACATGCTTATTTAATTATGAAGTGGAAAGCAACTTCTCTTATGAAGGCAGCAATTTCTTTATTGTATCTTCTTTTAATACTTATTTCCTTTTATTGAAATTGAATACTTCTTGTTGCAATGTGCCATAACCTTGTTGGCCTGGGATAAATTTCTTCAATTATTTATTCTATTAATGTTTCTATCACCTGAGGGAAATTCAGATAATCATTTAATGATCGTGTTAATCAAAACACTTCCTGGACTGCCCAAGTTTATGTCATTACATTTGCAGACATGGAAGATGAAATTGGAAACTTGTAATATACTATAGATTGGATTAACTCATCTGTTTTGTGTGGACCACTTGAAGACTTATTTGAGATAATTTAAAAAGATTAAATCTGTGAGACAGTTATTCCTCCTGACAGGATCTCTGAAGTCTTCAACATAATCCCAGTGTTCTTGTGAAGACTTTGAACTTTGTGTGTGAGTAATGTTGCTGTTGCAATGGAACTTGGGTTACTACCAGTTTCTTTAGTTAGAGAATTTTTTGTATATTTTCTTAAAACATTTAGATATTGTAATAATTGTTTTGCTCATGTAATGTAATGTCATGATGGGCATTAGACATTTGAATGTAGTATACCATTTTTGAGCCATTTCTAGATTCTAAGTAATAGATGTTATAGCCTCACTTTTTGCCTTTTTACTGTTTTGATCTTATCTAGGCAGAAAATGTTCTTGTTTAAAGGTCTGCTGAACCACAAGATCATTTTGTTGGTGTGGAGAAGGGAGTTTCTGTGCTTGTTTTCTCTCATGAGATTTCCTTGGGAAAGGAAACTCCCCTGGGGATAATGGAGGCTTCAGTGGAAGAAGTGCTGATACCTTCAACCAGGAGCATCCTACCTGGCCTGTCATCGTTGCATATGGGATATTGTAAGGGTGCCTGGAAAGCACCTGGTGGGATTCATATATAGCTATCACTTGCAATAATAGCTTTTAAAAGACTGTGCGTTTTTTAGTCATTGCTTTTGATGGGTGCAAGACAGGGTATTTTTTAAGGTTCTATTAAGGACCCTGAGGCATCTAAATATAATTGACCTTTTTGTTAAGAGAAGATTGTGAAAAAGTGTTTCAGGCAGTGTATCTCTGTGCTTGAAAATCGATACCTCTGTGATCCTTAGTCTTGTTTCTCAGTCCTGAGAGCTTCACAGACAAAAATCACTCTACCAAGATGACAAAACCTTCACAAAATTCAGCAAAGTTTCCTTAAGCTTTTTGTACTGTATGTGAATAGTGCATTTTGTTTGAGTAATGACACTTTTTATTTCTCCCCTGCTTTGCTTATATAAATGCTTGCCTATGTAAGTAGGGGAAGCTTTTAGTTGTCTCTTCAACATGTCTGTCCTCTAAAGTTATGTTTAGCATACTCTCTGCTTCTTGTATCATTTGATATTTGCTGTGGAGGAAGGTGGTCTTTCAGTGTCATCACCATTTCTGTCCTATGGCCCATCTGGTAGCAGGTGTAGAACAGAGATGCAAACCTAGTGATAAAAGCCCAGATCAGCCTATATAAAGTCTCAGTTGGCTCTCAGTTGGCCCATCTGCCAAATTGATTTACAGGCTCGTGTTGTATGCTTGCCAGACTTTTGAATTAGGTAATCCTTCGGTGCAGGTAGGAAATAATAGGAAAGCTTTCTGACAGCTAGCATGATATCTGGGAGAACATTTTTATTCTGTTTAGCAAATTTGCTTTGCTTGATGAATTCAAGCTAAACATATAATTACAACTAATTTTCAGTATCATGCTCTCCCTGTAGGCCCTGAAATGTTACTTCAGATTGTGTTTTTGGTACTCCGTGTTTGGTTAAATTGATGCTATATCAGAAACTTGATCAGCACCTGAGTGATGAATTTTGAAGCAATTACTGTGATAATTTCTGAAGGATTCTTTGTTTCAATTGGATATATATCCTATAAATACTTCTTTTTTCTTATTTTTATTTCCCAAAAAGCAGATTCTTTTGCCTCATAATTAGTAAGAAATTATTTGCAGAAACAATGGAGATTTTTTTTTCCCTGTGCTTAGTGATACATTATGAATAAAATTATGGACTGATGCATACTAAGGTACAACTGTCTTGGTGGGAAATAATCTGAAGCTGTGTTTACTTGTGTGATTTCTTCCAGAGATTTGTTACAGTTCCCTAAAGAAGATGATGTAGACACTGCAATGAAAATTCTGCTTCAGTGGAGTTCCCAAGGCCTTGAAGATGTCCGGCTGGTAAATTACTCTGTTTTGCTTGACCTACCGGGCTCTTCTTCAAACACAGTAACTCTGAAAAGCAGCGGTGAATGCTTTTATCCTAGTGGACAGCAGTGCAACAGAGAGACCAAAATGCTTCATAGCCAAGACCTGTACTCATATGCAGCTTACTCTGCCAAAGGGATTCTTGAGGTAATATGTCCATTTATCTCTGTCACTGTTATGAAATAGAGTTAGAAAACATCAGCTTCTGATGAACTTGGCTAGCAAAGTATGTGTGGTGAAATGCCCAGCCTTAAAATAAACATATTTTGTTAAAATAGGGTGTGGCCGATCTGAATTAAAACTTAAAAATTAATCAGACCTGAGTACTTCATATGGTAGTATTTTTTTTTTAAAGCCAAACCAGAAGATATATGGATTTATGAATTGGCATCATTTGCTTGGGTGTAAAAATCTGAAAACTGCATCTAGAGCCACGTTTTATCCTTGTTGATGTATAAGTGTGACTGGTTTGAGGGATATCTGTAGGAAGGCTAAGATGAGGTGTTTTGCAGTGAGACCAGTGGGAGTGCTGAGCTAATACCTGGAGAGCCTGAATTACGATTCTGCATCCTGCGTGCTTTTTTCTGTGGCAACTGTTGACATATCTGCTCTGTTTCCTCTTGAAAACCCAGATTTGTAATTTTATCTTACTGTAGCTTTTGTTAGGAAGTTTTGTCAGCAAAAAGATCCTGCCCATTGGGGTTTGTTACTTGCCAAGTGAAATAAGATCTTGGATTATCTTGTTTTATCCTCTTTACTGTCTTCACTGGCTGCCTTCCTATATTTGCTTTCGAAATATATTGGGGATGCACAAAGGGATCATAATTTCTGTTTACTTTCCTAGCTGAGATAATATCAGTCTCAATAAATATTTGTGAAATATAAAAGTTGCTATTTCACCACTAACTGCATTAACATTGTCTTTCACCGTTTCAAAATACTGTATGTTGTTCCAGTGACATGGGGTTTATCTGTCTTGATTTCTTTCTTTTTTAAAAATATACGTTTTCATATCTTAGACCACTAATAGAATATGGGACTGGATTGTGAATAGCTTTGGAGCATGTCTCTTCCAACATGACTTTATACTTAGTAAATATCTTCATATTTATAGCACAGGACTTAATGGATTTTTAACAGTAAAATGCAACTATTGTTTTTTATTTTGTTTGTGACAGTCTTTGCCCATAATATTTGTTGGTACCTGTGTCTAAGCCTTGTAATGAGTCAAAATGGGGGAAATTGCATGATGCCAACCAAACCTGTTTAGTAGAACATGAATTTTGGACTGTAGGAAATATGAGAACTGGTGGAAAATTCAGTTATTTAAATTTCTCCTCCCAAAGTCCACAGGCTTCAGTTTCTACTTCTTAAAAGCAGGAACCTTTTTTTTTTTTGTCTTAAGATATTTATTCCATAGAGGAGAAGGAATGGAGTTATTTTTCTCCCTTGGGAGAGAAGCTTCTCACCATCTCCTGATTTTGAGTCCCTTACACACCGACTTTCCATATTGATTCTCATAGTTGTTATCTCCACATAGCCTCTGTTCTGGGGCTCTACCAACCCAACAAGCTTGTTATTAAGAAATGAAATGGAGTAGGCAAGGATAGATCCTAACCTGCATGATGTATGCTTTCACTTTTCCATGGGCAAGTAAAAAGCACTAATGGATAGATTTGACTTCTCATATTTATTGCTTAAAAACTCAATATGTAACATTATTTTCTCATTGCAACTTAATAACTGTAATGAGATTAAAGTACAGTTGTGGCCTTTGAAAATCAATGTGTTGTGAACAAATTCATCAGATTACAGGAAATCCAGTGGTCTAGGAAAAGTCATTGATGTTGTTACTAGCAACGCATGTTCCACTTCCAGTAGTATTTCAGGGCAGTTTTCTGATGGGTTCTGCAGAAATGTGGACCTCACACACTGTGTTGCACTCATCCCTGAGGTTGGACCTTGGCTTTAGCAAAACTCAAAGCTTGTACTTGAGCCAAAGAATGAATCTCTGTGCACAATTTTAGAGTAAGTTCTCTGAGATACTTAAGACTCTTGCAAAACTTCAGACATTTTAGTCTTCAAAAAGTCTGACCAAAGTATCCTTAAATCTAGAAATTTGCCTAAAAGGGAAATTCCCCTACTTGTTTAGACTACAGATAATTTGGGAGTGATCTAACTTTCCCGAATTTCAGTCCTATGCAGTAATCTCTACTATTTAAACAAAGGGAGGAAGAAAAACTTAAAATGAGAAGTAGCACATGATGTCTGTTGCTGGGTTCAGCCATCAGAGGGTAACTTGTTTGTTTGCATTGGAACCACAAGTTGCAAATTTTAAATATCTTACAGTGGGTTGTGATTGTGAAATCATGAGGGTTTTCCTATGAAAAGGTATTCTTGTAATACCTACTCAAAATCTGAATAATTTTCTTTCAGATGTGGCACATCCTTAGTAGAAAATGTCTATTGCTAGTATCACTTTGATGCTGCAGCTTCATTGTATGTCGTTTGTGTATTTGGTTTGCTGGATATTCAAGCAAATAAAACCATTAAGTTATTGCAGCTTGACTACCAGCAGAGTGACATCTCTACTTTCATGTTGACAAGGTTATTTGTAGAATAGCAAGGCTCATTTTCTTTGACCACCTGTCATGTCCATTCATCATACGGCCATTGTATGCGAGCCATCCAATTTGTGCTTTCTGGTAACAGTCTAAACAGCATTTGTGAGTAAAAATGTGAGCATTTGTGATTTGAAATCTACTTTGAAAACCTACTTAGTGCCATGGTGATGGATGGTGCACTTTACTACTACTCTATATTTCATCAGGCTCTGAAAAGGTGACACTGTTTACTCATCGTGGTGACAGGCAGGGCAGCCTACACTTCTGGAGAGGGCTGTGTAGTTGGTTTTGAAAAAGATATTGCAGCAGTCATATAAATAATATATCACAGACTAGGTCAGTCTAACGAAAGAATGACATATGTGAGAAGTATTTTTATTAAAACTTATCAGCCACCTTTTCTACAGTTTAAACCTTTTGTCTGATTAATGACAATGGGAAGCAACTCTGGCCAACAGAGTACATCTATAAAGGGAAATTACATTTACGCGTTAAAGCAAAATGCATTGTCAAGCAGTGTTTAGCCAGTCTCCAAGCAAGTGTAATATGATGATTCTGAGTGTGCTGCTCTCTGCCTTCACGGTGTGTGGTGGTCAGAGAGCTGTGGCTGCATGTGCTGTCACTGGCAGGGTGCTGCAGGTATGAACTGAGGAACCATCAGCAAGAGCCAAGGAGAGTTGTGTGTGAACCCCCAGAGACCCAGCATCCTCCTTTCAGTACCACATTGGTAAGTAGCGTCAGTGTAGGTGCATATTGTAGCCCATCTGTTCACATACACGGTGGGGATCCCCAAGTGCACTGAGGTGTGAGGAAGGATATGTCTTGGCTGGAAGCGCAGCAGAAGGCTGGGTGGTGCCTGAATCTCCTGGGCAGCTGGTTTAAAGCAGACCCACTGTGTACAGTGAGCTTCCAGAAGGAAAAAGTGTTCAGTTCGGCTATCACAATGTCCATTTGCTCTCTTCCCCGCTTCTTTAGCAATTATAAATAGAAAGTCTTAATGATGGTGTTTGAAATCAGACAAATTGAAGAAAAATGAAGATTGTAATTCCTCTGTATTGCCTATTTTTCTGGAATTATATTTCTGTGACCTGAAGGTTTCCTCACTTTCCTTTCACTTTAGATTTATTCACTCTTTACTTTATGGTGGAGTTAAACTTTTGGCAAACCTAACTCTGCTTTAATACTTTAAACAGCAATAGTTGGTGTCCTCTGTTATATGTCACTGCCTCATGCTACACTGCACTCCTCTGCCTCTTCAGAAACAACTGGCTGTTAAATGTACCAGATCTCTGTTGTTTCCTTTGCTGATCCTCTGTCCTTTCTTCTTTTCATCATGTACACTCTCAGCAAGCCCAGAAAAATGTCACTTTTCTTTCCTGGACCTTATACACTGAAAGGACTGTGTTGGTTCAGGAACCAGGAGAGCATGCAAGATAAGTACAACTAGTGGCACATTCTTGAAATGGGAATGAATATGAATACAGGGATTTGATTGTCTCGAGGACAGAAACGAATCATGTCCAATCTCTGAGGCTTCTCCCAACACCTTACTGTGTCTCCTTTGTACTTTGACCCTTCCTCTGTCACTTTTCTCTGACCAATTGGCATCTTCTGCCACATCACCTCACTTCCCTGCTACTATCTGCATTTCCTGATTGATTCTACTCTTTTCTCTGTTCAAAGTGTCAGCTGATTTTAGGCATTTATACACGCAACTCAGCCAGTGATATTTTTGATTAGTTTTGATGAGGCTGCAGAGGGAGCAGGCAAGTGAAAATACCGACTGTTTGCCTCTATCTACAACATGCAGAAGAGATTCTCTACATCTGTTGATAGCATATCAGCATGCTCTGGTTCATTTGTTTTGGTGACATTTTCTCAGCTAAATGAGAAGCCACTGCAGAGATTAATACAACCTAAAGCAATATGAGAAGTACAGACCCATCTGTTAAGCTCACTCAGTTATCTTCCCACCATTCCTCAGTCTTGGCAAGATGGGAATTGAGGAAGCAAGACTCAAATTTCTGTCAGATCCTCTTTCACAAGGAGAGAGACTTGCTCGCTTCTTATCAGATACTCCATTTTCTTATGACTGTGCTGAAATGTCTCTTCTCCTCATCCGTCCCTTTCTTCCCCAGGTCCTTCACTCTGCAGGGAGAGTCTTCTTCTCTACTGCTTGTTCCTCTAATCTTTCCCACTCATTGCAGGCTCCTCACTTGTGTGCCCTATAGTCCCTTTCCCTCTCTTCTGGGTCCTTACGGTACTGCAGCACTGTTTCCTTGCAGTACTTGAAAATCTCCTTATTTCTATCTCTGTACCAAAAGGTTACGAGTTCCTCTGGAGGGAGAATGCATCAGGAAGTCCTTGACCTGACAGCTTGCTTCTGTTTGATTTGGTTTCATTGTGCTGGAAATGTGATTAGTGCCCACTTATGATCTTTAATCTTCCCTCTAGCTAATCAGTGGTAATTTCCTTAACAATATTTCTGAATTAAGATTGGTGTCAGCGGGTTGGTTTTAGAAAATTTTTAAATCTTCCCAGGTTATTTTTATCCTCAGGCAAAATTTCCAAATGAACCTTCTGCAGCGTGCTCACTTACAAATTCCAAAGGAAAGGAGTGCATATAATTCAGATTAAATAATCACAGCATCTCACCCTAAGTCTTTCAGTCATTTTTGATGGCACATTGGTGCAAAATCCATGACTGCATTTGATTCTTTTAAGCACCCTAATTTACTTTATTATTGTCTTTATTAACATGTTTTAAAATCTCTCCTGTGAAGAGAGATGTACTAGCTAAAATGAATCCCTGGCAACTGAAATAATTTTGCAGATGGTTAGGGCTATAGGTTGAATAACACATAGACACAAATGAGAAGAATCATGCGATTTTTGTAGCATTTAGACGTTTTAGAGGAGCTTTATTTAACTTTTATTTATAGAAGAGTTTCTCAGAAATCTCTTCCACAAATAATCACAGTTTAGACCACTGCTCTGCATACCAAGTAAGCACAGCAGTCTCACTAAGACAATCTCACTAAGAATATGGATTTTAGAATAGACTTGACCTTTAAAAAGAAAACAACGTTCAACAGTAGCTACAGCATGGCTGCCACTCCATTATAATTACATATAGAAAGCTGGGAAATGCAATGTGACGTTATATAATTTAAAATTGCAGTCAAAGACTAGAAAAACAATCATTGAGGAGATGTCCTGCCGAAATCCTGTCAGTTTTCTGGCATATATCACATAACCATTCATGAAATTGTACAGTTCCCTAAAAATAATAGTTCATCACTCACAAAAGCTCAGTTAATATTACTGCAGAAGTTTTGTATCACTGAAGGAGAAGGTTTCAAAGATGCAGACGGCTGCTGCTGCAAAGCCTTTTGCTGGTTTATAATTGTGAGTCAGTATTGTACTAAGGTTTTACTAATAAAATCTTAGTAATGACATTTTAGTAAAAATATCATTCATAATGAATGAGGTTTTTTAAATGCAATGATACAAAAGGTGAGGTATCTTGATTTCAACAGATACAACAGATCACTGGGCACTTCTGTGCCATTGCACATAAGCAGCTAAAGGCATTTTTCAGTAAGACCTCCATACAATACTTGAGGGAACAACATCGAGCCATAAATATCATTTACATTCCAACTGCATGGTAAAAACTAGAGGATGCAAACACCGAGGACTTGGGAAATGAAATTTGGTGCTCTATTCACATTTTAGTGCAAGTAAAATTCCTACTGAAGTCAATGGGAATGACATAATTTATAAGCAGAGTGGAATTTTGTCTGTTAATAGTCACTGTGACAGAATACAAGTGGAAATAACTTCTGTAAATGCATCAATCCCTAAGAAATCTTTTTCTTTATTTTATTGTGTAATATAGTCCCAGGAAGTTGCAATCACCTGTGCAGTTCAGTAGGTGTCTGGGTTGATGTCCACTTTCTGTCAGTGGTGCAAACCTGAATACAAAGGTACTCCAAGTCAGGTGGAAATCCTTCTGCCAAATCACAGGGCACATTTTGCTTAGGCAGTGCTATCTTATTGACCCTCTGTAATTTCTTGTAAGTCTTCTTACAAAACCACCAATGACATACTTGTGTTCATTGTAAGCCAGCAAAGGCAATATTCTTGTCAGATAAGGAATTGCGAGTTACAAGCTGTTTCTGCTGTGAGCTGTTTGCTTTGCATTTTAGGGATCTTTTTCTTTTAAATTTCTCCAGTATTTTGAAGGCTTAAAATTCCTTGAAGAGATCTTCTTCATACTAAAAACAAAAGCAAAAAATTCTTCCAACTGAGAGACTATAAGGGAAATATTCTCATCTTCTAAAAAATTTCCAGGATGAGAAAAACAATGTAAGGAACAACTGTAACTGATATAATGAGAAGAATAACAAAACATTTCTGTATTTATATTATACTCTTTTTTTGTCCCTAAAACTGCTTATGTAACTTCATTGTTTTTAAAAAAAACCCAACAGTTTCATCCATAAACAATAAAGAACTGGTTAAAATGTGGCCTAGTATTGTGGTAGCTATGAGTTACTGTAAATTACAATATTGATTAAAGCATTAGTTGTTCTCATTTTTGTAGTTTATTTCTTGAGGAAGAGAAGCAAGCCATAAAACCTTATTAGGAGCATTAGTAATACAAAAGCATCTGTAGTAGGAGACAGATTACATTTTACTATGTCTATACATCTTGTATCAGGGAGAATGGTCATAAGCTTCTGACCTTGTCAATCTCAGGCGTTAATCAGTCATCCTTAAGAATATGTGTTAGAATCACTATAATAAAATAGGGTTTTTTAAAAAATGAGCAAACCAATTTTCTCACATACTGCACTTCATTGTTTCTGAAAATAGAGAAAAAGTCTAAAGAGTAGTGATGTCTCTTGTGAGTTTGAGCTGGCAGCTGAAAAAAATCAGGAGTGACTGTTTTAATCTTAGATGCAACGTGATAAATCTTTTCAGTTGAAGGCTTAGCAATGTGTTTTATCTTCGGAGTTATCTGTATCTACCAGTACAGCTTTCACAGTCAGTATTGGACAGCATTTTGTCAAAATGTTAAGAATTGATTTTACGTAATATCTGCTCATAGAATGCTTTTCTATCAGACTTTTTAATTTTTTCCTCGATGGTAAGGTCTTTGTAGGCTTTTGTACTGTGTTCTCATCGGTAAAGTCCTTTTAATATTTTGAAATGAAGATAGGATTGAGAATCTAAAACAAGTCTAAAGGTTTCCAATCTGTGCTAGGATGTGGTAATAAGTTTAAATACAACCTTCTAAGTCTGACACTTTGAAAGAGTGGAAATAACTTCTTTAAAAAAATCCAACAATACAACAAACTCCTCACCCCCCACAAAACCCCCATACGTGACAGGTTTTAAATGTCATTTAAACTAGTTGAATATAAATCAGCCAATATATGAATAATTTGGTGAAGACATATTTTAGTGGCTTGTCTGACTTTGTTGAAGAATTGTGATATAAAAGAGCAAAAGATGTACCTCTCAAGAGACTTCTTTGAAGAATGCTATATGCCTGGACACAGAGCCTTAATAGTAGGAAAGACCAAAAAGTGAAGAAGGCTTCTCTCAGAGAAAACTCTTTGAAGCAAATGTCTTTTGAAAGCCTTTCCGAGTAGAATGAAAAAAGAGAAAGGTACAGTTGTGATACAAGTAGTTGAAAGACTATGTAAGAACTGAATTCATATGAATGTAAGAAGGAATAATAATAATGAAAAAATACCCAGTTACTAACCATAGGCAAATCTAAGTCTGGTATCCAGATGCAGGGTGTGGATGTGAACTGTCAAAATGCCGGAGCATGTTCACTGACTAGACTAAAATGTCTTGAAAAAGCTTTTGTTTGAATTGAACCAGTGACAATTCCAGGAGAGAAGTATCTGCTGATAAATATTTTTTTAAAAACAGTGCAAATTAAACAAAACTGAAACAAACATTGGCCTTTTCTTTTTCTAAAATTAGACTTTCCTATTTTTTTGTCTGATGTGCTGTCTCTTCACTAATTATAAATAAATCTCATGTCTAACACATCATCTAATGAATATTAGTTACTGTGTTTATCTCATTCATTAAAAGGGCTTTAATGTGAATTAATCATGAGATTTATCAGTTCTGTTCCCATAATTATCTTATGTTCCTGTGCTCTGCAGTTCAAAGAGGAGGTGTCTAATCAATCACCAACTTGTGACCCGCTTGAGAGTAGGTATGTGTGAGAAAGAAGATGCCTCAAGAAATTTATCTTCCTTCCACTGAATTATGTTACCATGTAGAGTTAGTCTTGTCTCCTGTGAGATTCACTGCTTCACACCGATGTCTTGGAGGGGCAGACTGAGGTGAATAAGGGTAGAAGAAGTCTGGCAATGACTTCAAAGCTGCTTAAATATGTGAGAAGGCTCCTACTGTGTCGTTGTCCAGAAGAGTTGTTCCTCCTATGGCAGGTCAATGCTTGTCAGGCACAATCTTTACTTGGGGAATGTTGTAGAGGATGAAGTAGTATGAAAACCTAGAAGTTACAGCAGAAGAATTACTATAACATTCCTGTAACCAAAATTTTTATTCCAAATATATTTTTCATGTCTTTATCCATGTTCCCCTTTTACCTATGAAATTCTTACATCTACAAGCTAGAAAAAAAATTCTGCAGTCTTGTAATGACACAAACGAAAGATCAAGAATGGAAAGTGTATTAGTGTGGACAGTGCTATGCTCAGGATCTGCTGGGTAAGGCAGATTCTTTCAGTTCAGATCCTACCCTGATGATCTTATTGCTGTTATCATAATGCCTGAAACAGACTTCCATAATTTCTCAATTTTGTCTGCAGACAATGAGGATAGGTTTTCTCAGTCTATAGTGTTTGCAAAGTGGGTCTGAAACAACAAAGAATGTGGTGGTATTCCAGGTATGATTTTATTATGTATGACACCTGAATAGTGTCATACATAATAAAATGTATGCTATATATCTCCATAATAAAATGTACAGCTATATATCTCTTGTAAGATAAACTGGCTTTCTAAAATGTTAGATGGTAGAAAAATGGAGATCTATGTTCATTTATAGAATCATAGGATTACTTTGGTTGGAAAAAATCTTTAAGATTGTCTAGTCCAACCACTAATGTCACACTGCCAAGCCCATCACTAATCCGTGTCCCTTGGTACTTCGTGTATGTATCTTTTAAATATCTACAGAGATGGGGACTCCACCACCTCACTGGGCAGCCTGGGACAGTGTCTAACAACCCCTTCTGTGAAAAAGTTCTTCATACTATCCATTCTAAAGAGAGAGTTATGCTGGTCTCCCATGCGTGCATTTTTATATTTGTTTTGGTCAATCATTTGGGCCATTTGAATTTGTTATCACTCAAGTATATTCCGTGTTTTCATTGGAGTACTTGTTCTGCCATCTGAATGTATTTGTAATTTTAGAACAATTTTTTCCACAGTCCTTTTTCTACAGAGCTGGAAGCCTGTGTAGTGACTCAAAACAACAAAATTCACATGAGATAGGAAAGATGTAATTTTCCTTTTTACAACTGCACATTTGCTTCTTCTGGTTTGATAAAATGCTGCTTTAACACTCAGATTTGTGTTTACAGCACCAAGTGGTTGGGCATCTCTCTGATTATCTTCAAGTGCATGATGTTTGGCCATGTAAAGGCTACAAGTACTCTGTGAAGGAGCATTTATTATGCTCTGAAAAAGAGAGTCCTCACTGATGTTTCTAAAAGTTCAAGCGTTCTCTTGTTGCAGTGGATGACCTCTTGTACATACATGTGATTATCTGCAGCTTTGGGACAGAATGTCTGTTGTGCCTTTATATACCTGTGTGCTTGCAGTAACAACAACTGCAAAACACATATGATTTATGTGTTTGATAGCAAGAATGCATGGGAAATATGACTAGCCTGCATATTTCAGTACACTATGCATTATACATGCACTAAGGTGAGCATTAACTGGGAAACAGGCTTCTCATGCTATGAAAATTGCCCTGTTTCAAAACATATTCTGGTTCATGTCAAAAAAATGGATACCTGAAAATTGGGAAGCTATTTTCTAGATATATTTTTCTTTTGACACAGCCAGCCTAACACTAAAAATGAAACAGTTGAACCAAGGTGAAAAAATATTCTCTAGGAAATGAAAGTAGCAAATACATTATCATTATAAAATTAATTATTTAAATTTTACTTAGATTCAAAAGCACTTCCAGGTAAAGTGGAAGTTGAGTCTTTGATAGATGGTGTTGACATTCACAGGATATTGGTCTTAAGATTTGTTGCTTCAGACAGAAAGTTACTGTCCTTCTCTGAATGTGTAGGTGCAAACTCATGTTTCACTGTTTTTCACGTTGAGCCTACATAGAGGTGGAGGGGAGTGTGCCCAGTACATTTTGGTAGTCTCTCCTATTGAGCTGAGCTTGGTACTTCCATACAATAGCTGTCTAGATGGCAGTTTCTGCTGCAGCTTGCAGAGCTTGTTATGAATCATAGAATGGTAGGGGTTGGAAGGGACCTTTGGAGATCACCTAGTCCAACCCCCATCTTCCCTAAAGCATCTTCCCTAAAGTCTTAATGGTGGTAGCAACTATAGAAAGGAATGCCTGGTTTTAATTTGATGGATGTTAAACAGGCAGTTGAAGGAGGACAGGATATTTTGGTTTCATTTGTTGTGTTTGACAGTAGCCAATAAAACCTTCATCTTACTGCCTTGAGGATTTGTTCAGCTCTGACATAATGCAACTTGATTCTGATATAGAACCATTTCATTGACAATTTTAAATCATACTGTTATAATTTACTGTGTACATATGGTGCTGTATGATTTATTTTTAAGATGTCACATCACAGCTGAGGAAGTCTGTTCTTTTTAGTTTATCCTTGGTGTAATTTGTAAATGCATAATTGCACGAATAATTACTCCTGAGTAAGCTAAACTACATAGACTGGCAAACAGAGATTGTTTCTTCTTGGGAAAGTATGATCAATGTGAATTTATGCTTTAGGGACTGATGTTACTAAGTATCTTTGCAGTTAAGCCTTATAAAGAGGGAGAGTATTAACGATATAATAGTGGATACGGTAAAGGCTGTGGATGTGGTCTTCCTGGACTTTGGTAAGGCCTTTGACACAGTCTGCAACAGCATCCTCCTGGAGAATCTGGCTGCCCAAGGCTTGGATGGACCTACTGTGAGATAGGTGGAAAATGGGCTGGATGGCCGGGCCCAGAGAGTTGTAGTGAATGGAGTTAAATCCAGTTGACTGCCAGTTACCAGTGGTATTCCTACAAGATTTCCCGAACAGTTTGGGAATGACCCAATGTAATAGGACACAGAAAATGAGGCATATTTGGATGTTAAGGCCCTACACCATCTTTTTCCTAAAGTAAATAGAGAGTGGAAAACTCGCCAGGGGATTTCACAGGTAGTGTTATGTTGAAATTATTGTAGTATAAGAATATATTATGTTGGAGTATACTCAACTTCACGTGCACTTGGCTTCAGTGCGTGCTAACCATGAAGGAACAGACTGATTAATCCCACTCACACTGTAAAAGAAATCAGTAGTTTGGCACATTACTTCCTTAGTTCAACCTTCAGGACTTCAATTAGACTAGAAACAGTCATGGGATGCCTGCCACAAAACCTATAAACACAGGTCTCTCTCTGTGTTTTTGTCTGAAACTAAGTGAAGGACAAAATTGGAAAGATAACTTTGAACATTTACATTTCTGTAGAAAAACAGTAAGTATATAAGTAAAAGACGTCTATGGCTGTTTGTTTTGTTTTTGTGTTCTCAGTAGGACAAGGAAGGAGGCTTGGGTGGTAGCAATCACAGGGAGACAGCTGTGTTTCCCTGATTATCAGAGAGGTGCTTTTGGCTGAAATGGGAGCAGCAGCTCCTATCAGAAAGCATAGCAGAGTTCACATCAACAAATGACATTGCTTACTTGGGCACTGTTCTGTTATCTCGCCTTTCCTTTCTTCCTGTTCACTAATTTTAGAGAAGAGCTAGTTTTATTTTTGCAACTTTCTTTGCATTTGTTGAAGTCCAGCTTTGATCTAAAGCCAGCTTGAGTTTACTTTTATGCTCTGCTGAATGCTGCCTTCAGCCTCAATTTCAGAGCTGTGCAAATAAATTATAGTGAAGTGTTTAATTAAAGTTAGCCTCATGTCCTGATTGCAGACTGCTGTCTTCTCAGATACAATTTGCAAATATATTTTGAGTTTTCACTTTAGGCAGGATAACTAGTTGAAGGTTATTTACTTGTGATTGATCATGCATTGGATGTTTCTCGTCTTTATTTTGTGAACAACATGACCATAGAATCCAAATGTTGAAGGACAGATAAAGGGTGTTGACTTGAATAAGAGAATGGAACGTGGTAAGCTTAAACAGTCACAGAATTGAGACATTGATACTTCTAGAATTACATCTGAGCTTTTTGGAGAAATTGTTTTAATTCTCAGGAATAATCAATCCTAAATATATTGTACACATAACATTTAGTGTTTAGTTTTCTTCAATATTTGTAGTTTCTTCAGGTCATCCATTTTAGGTCAGAACTGGCAGGAATATGAGATTGAATGTGCTACTGAGAATCAGTCATTTTCATAGCTGAAGCTTCTGTGGTCCTGACCTCCCAAATAGTTTTTATAGTAGCTGTTCATTAAAATGAGTCAACAGATGGATATTTAATTAAATATATTCATAATTTGAGATTATTAAACTGTGACACTGACAACAGGTCCTATTAAGAAGAACAGATTTCTTTTTTTTACCACAGGCGTTCTGTGGGCTACTTTTGGTTGTTTCCTGCATAAGTTTTGGGTAAAATTTCTTTGAGATTGCTCAGTGCTGACCTTAATGTATCATCTTGAGAAATAATAGTAAAACTATTTCCTTAGATGTGGTGCTTTTCTGCCCCAGAATTCCCAGACTTTAATATCTCTAGAGCAGATGCATTTAAGAGTTCCCTTCTTATTTGCACTGACTCCGTCTGTGTGTTGGTGGTTGTGAGAATCATCCCTTTCTGCATGTACTGGTTTTAAAGGGTTTTTTTCCGTGGATCTTTCCCTTAATCTTTTTCCAGTCTTGTGTGCCCCTGGCAAATCAGCCACAATATGCCTCTTAACCTGTGTATTGAGTGCAGATGTATAGTGCTGTTATTAAAATCCTTTCCTCATTCAAGTGGACTGAATGATAACGATGGGATATGACAAACATATTTCCAGTATTATTTTTGACCTATTTAACTTATCCTTTTTTCAATTGCCTCAGCTTTTGCAAAGAAAGAAAAGTTTAAAAATAGTGTCCAGCATCTTCAAGACCCCATCTGCCACCTGCTTCATGCAGTTATTCTTACTTCTCCTTTCCAAGGTCTGTCTGTCTCTTTATCATCCATGACTGGATGAAGTGTGCTGTTTTCTTCTTCAGTTTGGAGTTGAAGTTAAGGAAAAATCCTTAACTGTCTTGATTGTGGCATTTTCAGAGTGCTTGTCTTTTCTGTTTTAGGGGGATTTTATCATAGTTTTTAAGATGGAATGTTTACAACTCATTGAGCATCATCTTGAGACTTAGAAAGTAATAATAAGTCTAACATAAAATAATTACTTTTTCTAAAAACGTTTGTTTTATTACCTACCCCTACTTCATTTCATGCATGGGGGAATACTACTGAACTCCATATTGCACATTGCAATTTGTTCCTAAATAGTCATATCTTTCAAACAGCATAGAATGAAACAATTCGAAGAGTAAGTACCTAATTCCAATGGATAAACCACCTCATTCTTCAGCAGTTTCCCAGTTTTAGGGTAAGAGGATTTACCCTTGCATACCTAAACCAAGTACACCAGTGCTTTTTCTTGGTACCTGATAAAAGGATGAGTTCTCTTTTGTTTTTGAACAGAATAATCCTACCACAGGCAAGCAGTTCATCACACGTGTGATAGTCTGAGGTGGGGCAATTTGCTTTTTTAAAACCTGAAATGTGTAAAATGAGGATTATGTCATGTAAGCATTTATTAAAAAAAAGAATTAATGGAAAAAATAATCTTTATACATTTTTGGAGTTGTTAGGAATGTTGTGACTAAAACAGAACTTCATGCAACATAAAGAACTGTTAATTTCTCAGTACATTATTTATCAGGTAGCACCCTTTGGATTCAATAGGATTCTTTAACATTATTTTAAAGATATAGTTTTTCAATAGTTTATTTTATACTAGAATTAGAGAGTCAAATTAGTTGAGCCCCAATGTATTAAATAAAACCAAAACTGACTACTCTGAATTAGTATTGCTGTACTGTATTTGGGGGGATGTTGTTTTTAAGTAGCACAAAACATTTTGCTTTTTATTACAAGTTTTACTAAAGTATTCAAGTGTAGGAAAAAAAGAAGGACTAAGAATTTTTAAAACAATTTTTGTAATTTAATGTTTACCTGTTAGTTTCTAGTTTGGCAATTTACATTGCCTAAATGGAATGACTGTTCTGAACTCTTTGAGTGGGTTATTGACCTTGAGAGGGAACAGGCCATGTGTAGTTTTACTCAAGATATTATTCTCTTTTTTTGGTCATTTCTAACTGAAGTTAGATCTGAGATTAGCTGTGCAAACCTCCAGCTACTAGGCTATATGTGATGTTACCAGGATGTGATAGCTTGCCTTGATAGACATTTGCAATATTTTTACCCACAGTTGCCCCAAAAGGTACAATTAAGGGTCAAAGACTTGTGATAAAAGAGAACTGCTTTAAAGTTACAGTAAAATACAAGTGTCCAAGTACTCCTAAAATTGGACTATAGCAAAAGGTTTAGGTCATACATATTGCCAGGCAAGTGCAAAAGAAAGACTTCAAATCTAGTCAGCTTTGACATATCCTTCATGTGGAAGATGTATAATGAAAGAACATGTAATTCTTTGATATATTATACCCAGCTGCTTTTTCACTCTGTAATGACTTTGTACATATACTCTCTATGTATGAATGTATTTAATAGCTTTGGCATTGGGGGTTACTTGTAACATTTGGAGCTAAGAACATAGTTTGCAGAGTGTTTGGGGCAGCAGGGAGTCAAGTTCTGGTTCTCACATAATTAAAAAATGAGCTGTGTTATGTAGGGCCTTTTCTTCTGGCTGCTCTTCTTGAGCTCCTGTGTTGCCTGGCAAAGACTGGTAAGCGACTCTCAAAGATGCAGTTAGTATCCATAAATTAACTGAGAACATCCAAGGCCAGTTGCTAAATGTGTTAATAATTGTGCAGGCATGAAGTTTTGTTGTTTACAAAGTGGTAGTTAGCGAAGATGATGAGAAGAGAGGAAGCACATGAATGTAGACGAAAAGGGATCTCATTTGCACACAGGCATACCATTAGAAGCAAGTGGTTTGATAATTCTTTGTGTTATATCTTTGTGTATTGATTTTGCTTTAGGAAAATTTGATGTAGTTGCTCTCATATGAATGATGAAAGCTCTGATTTTTGCTGTGCTTGAGGGTAAGTGGGAAAAGCATTGAGTCCAAGGGAGTTAGATTAGAGGTCTCCCTAGGAGTCAGCCTAGATATAACCTCTCAAGCCATAAGACTTTAGAGATGCTAATAATAATGTGACTAAAGTGTGGCTATTGACACACCTCTAGGTACAAATTAAAGTAAAACTGAGATTTATAGAATGAGGTAAAATTTATATGAAATTCAAGGAATTTCATATAACTGGTAATACCCTTCCTTTATTTGTGGTGAGCACTTTATAACCACAGGCATGATGTTATGTAAAACATAAAACAGCTTCCACTAGTTTAAAAACTTCTTCATTTGATTTTTATCATATTTTTCAAATACAATGGTCACACAAGATAAAAATATCAGCCTGTAGTCAGTATCTGAATTTTCTTATGAAATAGTTTTCGAGTTCTTTAGATATTAAAAACCCCATCTATTTCAGAAGAAACGGTATGAAGCGCAAGATTTTCTGCTCCTACATTTCAGTATCTGATATTACCTCTGATGTTTGCCTGTTCTAAAAGTGTTTGACGTCTTTGGCTGACCTTTCTGAATACTTGCTTTATACAGCGCTGGTGGCATGTTACAGACTCAAAAACTTGTTAACTTGAAATTTTAAAATAATACATTTCAGAAGATGGGAATCGTGGTAAATTTTTTGTATGATTTAAACTTAATTTTTGAGGTGCAAACGGAAACAAAAAATTCAGTTACAGTTGTATAAGGGTAAATACTTTCCTAAAATACCCATGTTCCAGAATCTGGTAAAATTTCACACATCCTACATATCCAGAACAACTGTCGCTAGAATTGAAACAGTTTGCGCAGAAATGCCCAAAACCATAACTGTTGCCTTTGGTATGGAATCCATACTTAAGTTACCAAAACTGAACTGAAAGAGAAACTTTTCCATCTTTTATTGCTCCTTTTACTTTACTTTTTAAAAACTTATGTCATATTTTTGTGTCTTGTATTTGTGTTTTATGTGAACACTGTGTAGGGATTTAGGGGTTCCAGAATGTCCTTGATAGTGTCTTCAGAGCGTAAGCTAATAATATACAAGACTGATGATCCACATACTTGGTCTTCTCTAAAATCTATTGCTATAAATGTGTGAGAAAAATGCCCTTGGTCATTCTTAAATGTTATACATATATAGGCATACACAGATATAAAAATCATTGAAAACACATCTTGAAGTATTTCTCCATCATTGCCAGGGCTTGCCATTTAATGGTAATTTATACTATTACTCCATGTTCTTCCAGTGTCCTGACTAAAGAGCTGAAGATCTTCATGTTCTAAACAATTTTAACTTAGTTGTAAGTGGCTCTAAATAATTTAAATATGTATATTAGTAGAAAAGTTTAAGCATCAGAGCTGTGTAATCTGTTATCACTATGGTTATCTGAATATAATGCTTGGATAGTTATCAAAGCATTGTAAGAAAATACTCAGTAGTTAAGATATGAGGTGACATAATAAAACTATATATTGTTAGACTATATATTATGTGTATATTTTCATAGGTGATGATTTTAATCACTCATTTTCCAAAATAATTTTCAAGACTGATTAATTTTATTAAAATTAACAGAGGTGAGTTAGTATCCCTTACAAGGCTTCAAATACATTTTTTTAGCTAATGAGATGAAGTTTTGCAACCATTGGCAAAAAAAATTTTGAGTTTTTTATCACTGTGAATGAAAACTGCAAAGATATAAATTAATCTGTCAGATTGAGTTTTCAAGCTCTTTGTTATTACAGGTATTTCTGGTTAAGAAGTGGAGGTGTGGTAATTGCAGAGCTCTGCTCAGGTGTTTATACTTAGGTAAACCACTTTGTTTCTGTGGAATGAGTACCCTCAGTGATGCATGAATATAGCCTGAACTTTGTCTTCTCTTTGCAGGCAGAACTTGTTGATATGCAGTATGGGACTGTGGAAGACTTGGTCCGGATTCAAGCCATTACAAATGTGACCAAAAAAATTGCACTTTTGAAGCTAGGACAATTGCCCTTGCTTTATAAGGTTAGTCAAATGCTTGTTACACTTCGGCTGAAATATATGTTTGCTTTTTTTTTGGTTTCAAAATACCAAAACAAGGGATTTCCCATTCTCTCCCAATAAGTCAGGATTTACTGGGATTCAGGTTCTTCCTTAATTCTCACTACATTGTTCTGCAGTGCCTTTTATGTGTTAGTTAAGTATTTTGCTGCATGTCTTACAGTAGTATGTCAGATTTTCTCTGGGTGTGCTATAAGCCTTTTGAAAATAAATAAATCCCTGAAGGACAAAATAAAATGTGAGGGGGCAAAAAGTAAAAAGTCAGCTGAGATCAGGAATAGTTTGATCCGTGTCTGCCGAAAACATATGTATAACACTGAGCTGAAATAGTTTGTTTCTGCAAATGTAAATGCGTGGCGTGCTGGCTTCAGTCTGAACGTTCTGTGAGAGGAGGCAGGGCATAGTATGGGCTCACCAGACCTCAGGCTTCTGTGGGTCTTTCTGATTGCACTGGGCTGTGTCTAAACCCCAGCACTTTGATCCTTGCTGCAGTTGTGGTGCTGCCAGCATAGAGTTTGTAAGATTACAATCTATAGGGTGTGCTGCAGGAGGACAGACGTTATTGTTTATGGGTTTAACAAGTGACATTGTAACTTGGTTTCATCGTGGTGCAATATAGCCTTGCTCTGTGGAGACCTTGCCTTTGCCACCTTGGTTCTTTCTTCCATCCTTACCACTTCAGAGGGAAGGGGATGAGGATAGGAAAAGAGCATTTACTTCTGTGGTGTTTTCTGCTGTGTAAAATCTGTAAGTAGACTATCCTGAGATACACAGATAGGCATTTATCACCCTTGCCATTAATGGTTGGTCTTTCCTGTAAAATCACCAGGATTTACTGGTCTAGGAATGGGTTATCATCAGTTCAGAACAAGAATATTGGTTTTCTCTCAGTTCTTCTTTGGTTACAGCTATGTGTGGGGAGTGGTATACATGAGTATGTATGATTCTCTTCTTTTTTCTTCCAACTCCAGCTCTGGCAGAGAGTGCAGAGATGGAGCTCACTAGTCCACTTGTACATTAGACATAATAGACTCAACATATAAACCACATCTAAACTCTAAATGTCAAGTAACTGCCTTCTATTGCAAATATTTTGTAAACAAAAATACTGTTTTGCCTTTCAGAAAATACACTAGCCCACTAAATATTTAAACAATTCATTCCCAATTCACAAAAGCAATTATAAAAGAATGGTAACTCCAGATCTTATAATTAAGAGAATCAGGAGTTGCACTGTCACCATGGAAAGCACAATTGGGACTGTAACACAAGTTCAGAAAATAACCACTTAATATTTTTTTCAATAGGAATAATATTTGTCTCAATAAAAATGCCATTTTCAACTGAGTAGCTTTAGCTGTTTACTTGAATTATTTAGATGCAATCTAATTATGCTTGTGAGAGGTCAGTTATCACTATTGGAACTTGGCTGTTGTGTATCATTTCTACCCATAGATCTTACACTACATTGACCACTAGCTGGCATGAAACAATGAAATGGCAATTGGGGCTCATAAAGTAGGAGTTTGATAGAGATGCAAAGTTTGCTGTAATAGCACTGTCTAAAGTGTCTATGAGAGGGACTTGTTACCAAATTAATTTGTGCTCATGGAAGCAGTTACTGTGTCTAAATTGGCAAGTAGTGCAGCCTGAAGGAGTAGTGCTGAGGACAGGATGCATCTCGGAAGCTTTCCATCTGAGTTGACTGTAGTCTGGTCTCAAGAAGTAAATGCTTATTGGTGACTGAAGTGTGTTAGCCACGTTTCTGGTGCTCATCTTCTGTTTTAAAATAATCCATTTGGCACGTTCAGAGTCTGTTACACAATATGAATCAAAATGAAGAGATTGACTTGATATGCACACTCAGGATCTGAGCTAAAAATCCAACTCCCCAAACCCACTTTAAATGTTCTGCTCATGCAGGTGGGAAGTTTGCCTTTTATATGTTATTTCTTCTTTCTAAAGTTGTGAACTCTTTTTTTTTTTAATAACATAAACCTGCTCTTTGGCTGTGAAATAATTTTAAGCTGTTAGAAGAACAAGAAAATATTTAGGAAGATATCAGAAACAGTTTCTTCTTTCATAGAATCATAGAATGGTAGGGGTTGGAAGGGACCTTTAGAGATCATCTAGTCCAACCCCCCTGCAGAAGCAGGTTCACCTAGATCAGGTCACATAGGAACATGTCCAGGTGGGTCTTGAAGACCTCCAAGGAAGGAGACTCCACAAACCCTCTGGGCAGCCTGTGCCACTGCTCCGTCACTCTCACGGTGAAATAGTTTTTTTCTTATGTTTAAGTGGAACTTTTTGTGTTCCAGCTTCATCCCATTACCCCTTGTCCTGTTACTATCTACTATAGAAAAGAGGGATGGCCCAACCCCCCGACACTCACCCTTTAGATATTTATAAAAGTTAACAAGATCACCCCTGAATCTCCTCTTCTCCAGACTAAACAGCCCCAGTTCCCACAGTCTTTCCTTGTATGAAAGACATTCTATACCCTTGATCATCTTGGTGGCCCTGCACTGGACTCTCTCCAGCAGTTCCCTGTCGCTCTTGAGCTGAGGAGCCCAGAACTGAACAAAGGACTCCAGATGAGGCCTCACCAGGGCAGAGTAGAGGGGGAGAAGAACCTGCCTTGACCTGCTGGCCACACTCTTCTTGATGCATCCCAGGATGCCATTGGCCTTCTTGGCCATGAGGGCACATTGCTGGCTCATATTTAGCTTATTATCAATCAGGACTCCCAGGTGTCTCTCTGCAGAGCTGTTCTTCAGCAGTTCAACCCCCAGCCTGTACTGGTGCATGGGATTGTTCCTTCTCAGATGCAGGACTCTGCACTTGTCCTTGTTGAACCTCATAAGGTTCCTCTCTGCCCAACTCT
Source organism: Colius striatus (assembly GCF_028858725.1). Lineage (NCBI taxonomy): Eukaryota > Metazoa > Chordata > Aves > Coliiformes > Coliidae > Colius > Colius striatus. Next base: position 17,453,951 of record NC_084770.1, on the reverse strand, counting down.
CAAGCCGGTCGAGCACAGCCTTCTGGGGAATCAGCCAGTCCTCCCAGTTTGGTGTCATCAGTGAACTTGCTGAGGGTACACTCTGTCCCCTCATCCAGGTCCTTAATGAAGATGTTGAAGAGGACTGGCCCCAGAATCGATCCCTGTGGAACTCCACTGGCCACAGGCCTCCAACTCGACTCTGTGCCATTGATCACCACCCTCTGGGCTCTGTCATTCAGCCAGCTCTCGATCCACCTCACTGTCCACTCATCCAAGCCACACTGCTTGAGCTTTCCGATGAGGATGTTATGGGAGACAGTGTCAAAAGCCTTGCTAAAGTCAAGGTAGATGACATCCGCTGCTCTCCCCTCAACTAGCCAGCCTATGCCCTCATAGAAGGATATCAGATTAGGCAAACAGGATTTCCCCTTGGTGAATCCATGTTGACTCCTGCTGATAATCATCTTATCCTTCATATGTTCAGTGATAACATTCAGGATGAGTTGTTCCATCACCTTTCCAGGGATGGAGGTGAGGCTGACTGGCCTGTAGTTTCCTGGGTCATCCTTCCTGCCCTTTTTGAAGACTGGTGTGATATTAGCCTTTCTCCAGTTCTCAGGCACCTCACCTGTCCTCCAATGATTGTTGAAAAATGATGGAGAGAGGCTTAGCAATCACATCAGCCAGCTCTCAGCACTCTAGGATGCATCCCATCAGGACCCATTGACTTGTGAGCCTTAAGCTTGGCCAACAAGTCTTTAACCTCTTCCACCCAGGGCAAGTCCTCTGCTGTCCTGACCATCCTGTTATCCTTGCCAGACTGGGCTTCCCAAGGGCCAACCTTGGCCGTAAAGACTGAAGCAAAGAAGGCATTCAGTACTTCGGCCTTCTCTGTATCCTCAGACACCAGGGCACCCTCAGCGTTTAGCAGCGGGCCCACATTACCCCTCACCATCCTTCTGCTGCTGATGTACTTGAAAAATGCCTTATTGCTGTCCTTAACATCCGTGGCTAAATTTAATTCTAGAAGGGCTCTAGCTGTCCTAGTTGCACCCCTGCATGCCCTGGCAATGTTCCTATACTCTTCCCAAGAAGCCAGCCCCTGTTTCCACCTCTCATAGGTGGCTGCTTTCTGCCTGAGTTGTCCCAGCAGATCCTTGCTCATCCATGGAAGCCTCCTACTTCCTTTTCCTCCTTTCTTGCACATTGGGACACACTGATCCTGGGTTTGGAGGAAGTGGTGCTTGAAGATTGACCAGCTCTCATTGGCACTTCTACCATCTAGAATCATATCCCATGAGATCCGTCCAAGTAGATCTTTGAAGAAGCCAAAGTCGGCTCGCCTGAAATCCAGGGTCACGGTCCTGCTTTGTGTTCTGCACCTTCCACACAGGATCTTGAACTCTACCGTATCATGGTCAGTGCAGCCAAGGTTGCCTCCAACCTTCACATCCCCAACCAGACCCTCTCTATTCATCAGTACCAGGTCCAGTAGCACATCCCTCCTTGTTGGTTCCTCGGTCATCTGTGACAGGAAGTTGTTGTCAACAATCTGTAGGAACCTCCTGGACTGCGTGTGCTTGGCTATGTGGCTGTCCCAGCAAATATCAGGGTGATCCCCCATGAGGACCAGGGACTGTGATCATGAGGCAGGTCCCAGCTGTTTGTATGAGGCCTCATCCACTTCCTCCTCCTGATCAGGTGGCCTGTAGTGGACTCCTACAACAATATCACCTGCCTTGCCCTGCCCACTAAGTTTTACCCATAAGCACTCTACCTGCTCCTCATCCCCACCCAGACACAATTCAGTACACATTAATAGCTCTCTCACATAGAGAGCACCTCCACCTCCATGCCTTGTCAGTCTGTCTTTCCTGAACAATACATAACCCTCCATGGCTGTGCTCCAGTCATGGCAGCTGTCCCACCATGGCTCTGTGACCTCAGTGAGGTTGTAGCCCCGCACCCGCACTCACATCTCCAGTTCCTCCTGCTTATTCCCCCTGCTGCGTGCATTGGTGTAGAGGCAGTGATGGGGCTTACTCAAACACACAGGTTCCCCTGGGCGGGTGCAGGAGGTTCCTCCCTGGTTTGGCTCTTCCTCTGGGTGGTCAGCCTTCTGTATCTCATCCCAGTGTGCAGATGAAGGGCACTTATTGCATTCCCTGTCCTGCCCTGTTTCCCTGCTAGAGGGGACAGCTTGTTCTGTTTTGCTTCTCCCCCCACCCCCCAAGTTTCTTAGTTTAAAGACCTCTTTATTAAATTTACTAGTCTACTCACAAATAATCCAGTGCCTGTATGGGAGAGATGAATCCCATCCCGTCCTATGAAGCTGTAGTCCCCAAGGAAGGATCCATTGTCAAAGTACCTTTCATAAGGCGTATTTGAAGTAGAAGATTGCCTTAAACAGCAGGTCCTGTTGGTTTAAATAGGCCCAGTATCTCACTTCTGAATCCACTTTTTTAATCTCTTTTTTACTCTCTAATGTTTATGTTTCTGTACTTACTGAATCTCACATTTTTGTTTCAGAAGATACTCCCCTCTGCCTATATTTTCCTTATCTGTGTCTTCCATGTGCTTGGTTTTACATCACATTAAAACAGAATGCTAGTTCATAACAGAGCTGTCACTAGGTACATATTTTGTTACTGTTTTTCTTTCTAATTTCTGTATTTAACTTGTATTTTTCACATTTTAATGTTTTTTAATTTCTCATTATTACTACCTTTTATTATACAGCTATCTCAGTCTGGGTTTGACTCTCATTTTTATACATCCTGCACTGAGGTGTCATCTTCATAACAGAATTTCTAATCATGTCCCTATTTTTCAGCTTTGCATTTTCCCTTGCATGGGTATGCATGTTGCCTCTCTCTGTTTTACAGCCATCAAGTGCTGTTTTTCACGTACTTTTACCTGTATTCCCCTTTTGTGTTTTTTAATTTGTCTTGTTTTGTTTTTTTTTTTTTAATCTTAGCTACTCTTTCTCTCCATATTGAGTCCATTGGAAAAAGTGTGAATGAAATAATAAACTGCTGCTGGGAGAAAACTCACCATGAAAACAATATTTCTTTAGTCTTTACATCACATGAACAGAAAGAAGGATGTACTGGTAGAGAACAGTTTGATGTGCAAGGAGATAATTTATAGAAATAAACCTAAGTAATGGAAATTTGAATATACAGAAAAATAAGTGTATTACTGACAATATTTTTGGGTTTAGTTTGATATTTTATGGAGACTGGATAGGGTACAAAATTTAGGTGAGGATCAAGGTTGAAAATAAATTGGAGCTTCTGCTTTCAGTCTTTTAGACTGGGCCCATCTCTCATGTCTTCAGATACACTAAAAACAACAGGATTCAGAGCTTGGAGGAACTTGGAACTGGTATATGCAAAGATTCTGGAGTTGGCAGAAAAGTCTGAAGTTAATGTGCTGTTACAATATGCAGTTGAATCCTTAACATGAGTAACTCTGATTAAATTTGGTAAGGTTCATAAATTTAAGCTGCTTTATGAGAACAAGATTTGTAGAAATCTGACCTTAAGTTATTTTTTGTAATTGAATATGGTTTTCAGATTTTATTGGGAGCATTGTATTTCTGTTCAAAGGCAAGAGGAGCAGCAGCTGTGACAGTGGACACATTTCCTTGAATATTGGTAGAGCCCCACAGATATATCTCAATCCCTTAAGCTGGAATTTTTCAAATAAAGAATATGTTGCTACAGCCACATGATAAGTTATACATATAAAAAGAAAGAACATGGACACTACCTTTCTAGCCAGTTATCAAGAAGATCATTGACTCTGTGGTAAAAAAAAAAAAAAACCCAAACATTTAGAGCTTACGTTGCTATGATAAAAAGAGTGTATGAAAAAGGGATATATATTAACCTATATATAAATCAGAGTGGAGGTTTATAGAGGAGTTTTATCGTTGATGTGGCACTATTAAGCTCAGCAAGGGAGAAGGACTCTAATCTGTTATAAAATTAATATTAAAATTGGAAGAAAGAAACGATAGGAATGCTTCAAGGGCTGGAGCAAGTTATAGTATGGAAAAGGCAGAGTAATTTTCAAATGCAACTGAAAGGTTTAGGAATTTACTATCCTCCAGCACCTGGAGTGAACATTTCCTGCACAGAGTAAGCCAGGGGATTGAGCATACAGGGAATACTCACATGATGTATCAACTTGACATAGCCATGATACTAGTGATTTTTGTCTCTTCAACCTGAATAATTCACAGTGTTGAATAACTGATAGAAGGGGAAAAAATTAAATTACTATGCTTGCTGCTAAAGGGATCTTGTGACTAGTTCTGAGGCACTTGTAAGAGCTGCATTGTTTCCAAATAAAGAGGGAACAGGGAAGAAGGATAACTTTCTTAAGGAGAAGGCTGGAATGAGATTCATATAGAACAGGCGTGAAGCACAATGTGTAGAATTAATTGTCATAAAAAGGTAGACTACTTGCTTTCTCATGCTTTCAAATTGAAAGTGATGGCCTCCTGGTGTTCTGGCTAGAAGGAAAACTTGTGTTTTGGTGGAACTCAGGTTATTGGGATTACTGGTGACCTCCAGTAGCCACTTACATACAAGAGGTCAGAGCAGACTCCTTGAATAGGGAAGAATGTTGAAATTTATTACTAGTGATTATGCAAATCACTTCTTTGTGATAGGGAACATCTTCTTGAAAAAGAGTAACTTGAGTTGCCTGCTGTGTTTCTAGGCAAGAAGCATATTCTAATAGTATAAAATGTATGATGAAAGAAAGATTGATGAAACCACCTCATTAGAACCCAGCTTCTCTGCCCTAGAGCTCATCCGAGTCTTTGTCACCACTGTGAGCACATAAAAGAAGCCAGGGGAGGCTTTTATTCAGGAAGAATTGCACAGTAGTTTCAATATCCAGCTTCTGGAAATACCATCACCAGATTAATTTTTTGAAAAATATTGTGAGAGCTGATCATGATTTAATCTTTCAGAGTCAGGATTTGAGAAAAAGCCATAATTTCTGTCCTAAATTAACTTTTAATTGAGTAACAAAGCCGTGAAGGCCAAACCACTTCATCTTTAAAGTATTCGCATACTAACATTTTTTCCACATCCATTAACTGGAGATGATGTCTGCTGTGTAAATATCTATATTTATTTTAATAATTTACTGTCTTCATAAATATTTATACAATTGCTTTTTAACTGTCATCAAGTTTGGAAATGTGGGTGCTTGCATGTTTATGCAGAGGCTGTTGGCAGGCACTTACAGATAAGGATTTACTAATTGGAAAATAGTAAAGATTCCCGGAATAAAGGCAATTTGCAAAAAGGCTTCTGTTTAATAACTGTATTAGTTTTAAATAAGTTTACATTGGAAAAAGTCATTTCACTTTTGTACTCTGTACATTGTTTATTTCTTTCTCTCTAGTACTTTATATGGCTAGCAAACATAACTGAAGATTAAATTTCAAATCTCTGTTTAACTAGGACTCTCATCTTCCATCACTTCTTCCCTCCCTATATATTCACATGTATATGTGCATGTATTTACATAAGAATATATCTATATACAATGTATGCATATATATATGTATGTAAAAAATATATTGAACAAAATGGCGTTTAGAAAACTTCGGTACCTTACCATTGTTTTCTTAAGGACATTGCGTTGTTTTTAAAGGAGGTTTTTGTAGGGTGGAATTTTTTTCATGATGCCTAAAATATACCCATTTCCCATGTGAGTGCCGTGGAATTTTTAATGATGTTATATCCCCTGCCGAAGGCCTTCTTGAAAATTTAAGCCATAGATATAGGTACTTAAAAGTTACGGAAGTATAGAACTCAATCTGGATATCTGGATCTGGAGGGATCATCTAGTAACATCCATTTGAATAGCACCCTATTTCTTGAGTTTACTGTATTTTGTCATCCTTTTGAAAGTCTCATCTTGATATAAAGTCCTGAGACTTCCTCTTGAGTAATCCATGCTGAGTTCAGATTGATTGATAACAATCACATTTGTTGATGCAGAGTTTGCTGTTTAGCCAGATAATATTCCTAGTAAATATGCTAGTTGTGACTTTGTCTTCAAGGAACAGCTGATTGCTTTGTGATCATTTTCTGCTAGTCTTTGCCTCCCCTGAGTTTGTAGGAGATCCCTTTAATCAAGTTAATTGCCTTTATTGCTATTCTTTATACCTTTTTTTCAAAAAAGATTAGAATTTGGGTACTCATGTTCTTAACCTACCCCCTTCTCAAACATCATCTTTAATCCACTAGATATGTCCCAGCCTAAAGAAGACTGTCCTTTAATTTCTTTCTCTACTTCCTTTGTTAAAAAGAATCTGTACCAAGACCTTAAAAAACCTGACTGGACTATATACCAAAAAGCTGTTTATGGGATTCAGGTTTCACAGTGCCATCAGTCCCATGTTTAATTACCTCTTTAAGTCTTTCTGATTTCATAATTCATTGAAAGATGCACAAGTTATTTTTATCTTTAGTGGTTATTAAGAAAATTTGTTTGTTTTGAAAAAAGACCATAGTCCTTCCTTGATCTGTAAGTATATAGAATTTGGGATTTTTAAACATGGTTCTCAGTTATATTCCTCCTGCTTTGACTTGTAACAGTTCTTTCTTGTCCATTTCCACAGGTGGAACAAGCTGTAGTAGCTAATTAGAGAAGCCTGAAGATGCCCTATCATAAATCTGTGTTGTTCTGTGTTGGGGCAACTAAGAGATCTATCCCCAGCCCTTTGGTTACACATACTTGTGTTAAAAAATCGAGTCTCTCTGCTCAGATTTATCAATTAATGCTTCATTCATACTTTAAACTTTGATTGGTAAACTTAGTTTAAAACATAGCTTAAAAAAATGAAAGTCCCGATTGTGATACTTTTTTTTTCACCTCTTTGTGAGGTACTATGGGAAATAAAATGGAGAAATTCTATTGAATTGCAAAATTGATAGTTGATGACCAAAAAAAAATCAAAAGAGTGGTTTTGTATTACTGACTGGAACCAAATCATGCTACTCTCTATTGTTCAGTTCCTAGAAGGCTGTTACTACCCAGAGTAACTTAAAGTGAACATGTTGGTTTACCTTGTACTCTATCCAACATTTGAAGGACGCTGTACTGTGACCTGTACCACCTAAAAGTGAAACAATGCCAGTGAATTTATAAATCCCATCTATATCTGTCCAGATGAATATGAAAAAATTGACAAAAATGTGCTCTCTTATCCCTCAGGTGTGCTGCAGTAAGTAAAAGGAGCATGAGAATTCCTTCTTTATACAGTATAAATGAAAGTAATTTGTTTTTGTAAGCAGTAAGAAGGATATCTAAGGGGTGGGGTAGGAGTAAAGCAATTGATATCTGGAAGAAAGCATAATTGCAGCACAACTTGTCAATAACCTCAAGTAATTAACATTTTGGTTTCATCAGTAAAAGGACCTTTGGTTATTACTCATTTCCTTTTCAATTACAAACTTCTGGATTTGTTTGAATGGAAGGAGAAATGTGCTATTAGCAGAGTAAACAGGGGACATGTAAGTTAATGAGTAAAAGTAGGTATTGATTATTCTGCATTTCTGATGCCACAGAATTTTCTGTGAATGTTTTAAGAGCTCATTGCCATTTTGCAGACATACTTTTATTCCCAGGTGTAATTCCTATTCTGTCTTTCTCTTCTGAATTGATACAGAAGTTCCTGAAGTCTTGCTACTGAATCAAACACTGAATTCACAGCTATCTGATTGGGTGCATAGTCCTATTACCTTCAATAACACTGAACACTTAATTTTCTCTTGGGGAAATAATTCTAAATATTCATATACTCAATTGGGTGTTTAATTGCACATTCACTAAATTTATTAAATGCATCTTTTGGAAAATTAGTCCAGCTCCCATTATGAATTGCTATTTCTTGAGGGAAAAGGCTGACCATTTTATAGCTGGTCTCCTCCTTTTAGTACAGTAAGCTTAAATTGAGTGAGACAGTAAGTGGCTTCCCTTCAAAAATGGAGGATGGCTGACTCATAAAAAATTCATTCTGGGGTCTTCTGAAGCTCTTGTCAGTTTTTAGACATGTGAAACCTGAGCATAATTTTCTGTTTTATCAAGCCCTTAGAAAGTGAGTAGTAAATGCAGTCATCCAATTTACTGTCTGAGTGCTGTGTCCTGATAAATGGTGCAAAGTCAAGTGAAATGGCTTTGCTGGGAGGCAATTGTTCTGAAGCAGAGCTGAGCAAAGAAATCCATTGCCTCAGTTTTTACTTCAGAGTTCTAAGCCCACACAACTGATCAGCCCCTGGTGTGCAGGGCAATAGGCAAGACTGATGCACTTTGTCTTTCTGTTATAAAATGTAAACCTTTCAAATTTGCTCTCTCTGCAGATGCATGAAACATACTTTAGCCAGTGGTCTTGACGCTACTTTCTGATGCTTATATGAGGAATTATAGATATTTCCTTTCTACCCAAGCTGTTATTTGAGCTGGCCCTTCAGACTAGTTGAACTTGGACTTCACAAAAGAGCCATTGACAGAAAAATTTTCTGGGCCTTTTTTCATCTCTTATGTTTCCAGCATGTACTGTTAGATTTCAACAACAACTGAGAAAGTGAAAAATAAAATGAATGACACAGGAGGTTTAAGTAGAGATGAGGAGTAAATATATAAAATCTCGTTCTCCTGGAACACATCTATCTATCTTTTTGTTCATTGAAAGTGTCAGCTACTGGACTAGGTGAAGCAATGCAACCCATACCATTAATCTTCAGAACTGCCCGATTGCACCTCTGCAGAGGATAATTACAGACCAGTACTGCACATGTTAGTTATTTTATATTTTATGAAATAGTGACCAGAGGAAAGGATCTTCCTCCTTCAGACAACAAGTGTTTTATAAGTACTCCCACTCATTCTGCATTTGGATTGTGTGGCATGTTCTGTAGTACTTGCTGGTTTCTTATTTTGTTTTTTAGAAACTGTGACTATCCTCTGTCTTTTTATGGTCTTTTTGGTTTTGTTTCACAGTAATTACTTCTTAATAATCAGATTTACATTCTGTGAACTGATTTGAAAGGCATCTAAAGTCATTGTTCTTGAATAAAGTATTTTAAGAATAATAAAGAAACTTATTTGAGAGAATACAGTTCTGTTCCTAGAACCAATGTTCTAGTAGATAAACCAGAATGTCACAGTTTTTTGTGCCTTGTGGCTCTCTTCTTTGTAATCTGTCCTTTAAAATGCAGCTAAGTCAACACAGTTAAGGAAAAAATGGTTCAGTAACCCAGTGGGTTCTCTGAATAGGATACAGCTTTGAAGCTGGTGCTACAGGAAATACAGCCAGATCCAGACCTTGGTTTACTTTGCATTTGTTCTGCATGGCTTTAGAGACTCATCTGTGAGAGCTGTTTCACAAAATCAGCACTTGTGATTTATATGTGAAAATCTGATTTCTGCCCTTTCAAACACACTTGCAGTTTTCATTGTGATCAGAACGTGGTCTTGCTAAATACTGACAGCCAACATTTCATTGGCATCAGTGGAAGGAGATTTCTATGCTTTACGTTCTATAGCCTGTGGAAGTTTTGGGAGATCCATTTTTAGGGGAGAAGGGGAGTGACTTCTAGCTTTTATCTTTCTTTACATATTGCTGAGGAAGCCACAGAACACCGAAGTTAAAATTTCACTCATAGCCTTTTGGGCCTCGTAACACCTGTGCATGAATTTGAAAAGAAAAACACTAAGACCCTCATTACAAATCTAGTTGACATGCTCTTTGCAAATACAACAGTAACCACTTGGAATATTTTGTTTCCATTGCCAAAACATTAAACTAATCTTTTGTGCAGAAGACAATTCTTCCAATGTAAACATATTTTTCACTTAACATGAAAAGATTGTGCATGTCAATATGAGAACTTGGGCATTCTGGGATGCATCAAGAAGAGTGTGGCCAGCAGGTTGAGGGAGGTTCTTCTTCCCCTCTACTCTGCCTTGGTGAGGCCTCATCTGGAGTCCTGTGTTCAGTTCTGGGCTCCTCAGCTCAAGAGGGACAGGGAATTGCTGGAGAGAGTCCAGTGCAGGGCCACCAAGATGATCAGGCGTATAGAACATCTTTCATATGAGGAAAGACTGCGGGAACTGGGGCTGTTTAGTCTGGAGAAGAGGAGACTGAGGGGTGATCTTATTAACATAAATATCTAAAGGGTGAGTGTCGGGGGGGTTGGGCCATCCCTCTTTTCTATAGTAGATAGTAACAGGACAAGGGGTAATGGGATGAAGCTGGAACACAAAAAGTTCCACTTAAACATAAGAAAAAACTATTTCACCATGAGAGTGAGGGAACCCTGGCACAGGCTGCCCAGAGGGGTTGTGGAGTCTCCTTCCTTGGAGGTCTTCAAGACCTGTCTGGACATGTTCCTATGCGACCTGATCTAGGTGACCCTGCTTCTGCAGGGGGGTTGGACTAGATGATCTCTAAAGGTCCCTTCCAACCCTACCATTCTATGATTCTATGTTTAAAAATGTAAAATGTTAAAAATGTATTTTATAGCTCTTAAATGCAACTCAGGAACACAAATTTCCAAAATGTTAGGTCCTAAAAGTCCCTTCCAACCCCTACCATTCTAGGATTCCATTCTATGATTTCAGTTTTGGCTTTAGATCTGAGTTAATAATTCATAGACAGAAGCATGCACAACAAACAACTTGTTTTCTCTAGATCTAGCTCCAAGTAAATGGCAACTTGCTTCAATTTGTATGTTATCTTACAACATTCTCATGGGTTTAGATAAGTTTGGGTTTTGTGTGTGTATTAATTTTTATAATTGTGTGTGAAATAATTTTAAGCTGTTAGAAGAACAAGAAAATATTTAGGAAGATATCAGAAACAGTTTCTTCTTTCATAGAATCATAGAATGGTATGGGTTGGAAGGGACCTTTAGAGATCATCTAGTCCAACCCCACTGCAAAAGCAGGTTCACCTACATCAGGTCACATAGGAACATGTCCAAGCGGGTCTTGAAGACCTCCAAGGAAGGAGCCTCCACAAACCTTCTGGGCAGCCTGTGCCAGGGCTTCCTCACCCTCACAATAAATGTGAGAATTTTAATACTGAATTTATTCTAAGCAGTTTTATGAGAGCATTATTTAATATTTGAAGTTGAAGTTGTGGTCATTCACGATGACTTTTTAAAATTTTTTACTATTTTTAAAGAGCTTCTTGATGTTTATGGGGAGAGAAAACAAAAGTGACAGAAGCACAGTTACTACTTCCCTAATTTTATTTAGGATGCCATATAGTAGCTAATAATGTTTTTCATTAACAGTTCAAAATTTCCCATCACTTTACACTTAAAATGTCTTTAAAAATCAGATTCTTAGTCAGATTAGAAACAAAACCAAAAGACAATTAAAAAACCCAAAATACCTTGCATTACTGTTGCTGATATAGCCTTGTAATTGGAAATAATCATGGCTGAGATTTGTCACATAGCACAGAGTTATGTCTAGATACAGGTAAAATTTTAGGTAGAGGACAGAGTATTTGCATTTTGTGAAGGTTGGAGGAATGCCTGCACTGACAGTCAAACCTGTTATTTATGTTTTTCCACTGAAAGTTGTTATTCAGGCATCATAAGAACTCAGAAGTGACCTTGAGGTGACCTAGAGCCACCACCCTTTCATTAAGAAGGAAGCATATTTTTCACTTTTAAGTCAATCTTGCTTTTCCCCGGAGTGAGAATTGACTATATTGCCTTTTAGATCAGTATTCATTTATATGTGATGCTTTTATGATACCAAATGTCCACTGGGAAACTGATCTGACAACTCATTTCAGTCAACCCTCCTACTGTGATCTCAGAGGAAATATGATAAGATGTAATCCACTTAACTACCTGACTATGCCTATTTATCGTAACATAGAGTATAAGGGGAAAAAGGCAAGTCCAAAGCTGCTAGTTCAGGCCATTCTTAGATTTCCAGGTTTAAGAAACCTTTATGACAAATTAGCAATAACAATCCTGTGTGTCTTGACTGCGGTAGAAGTTACTGTCTCTCAATAACTGTGTATGTCCTCTTCATTTTGAATTCCCTCCAAACAATGCAGTTGGTCACGTAACTGTGTAATACATCGGATCTGCTATTTCCAATGTGAGATAAATGTTGAAGCTTACACAGGTTTTACAGGCTCTTGCTGTGCCTGGCAGTTTAACTTGTCTTCATGGTAAGGTGCTGTACATATACCTTAAAAAATGAGGTACAAGGCAGACATTTGAAATGCATTAGAAGTGTGATCTAGCCTCCTTCTGCCCAAGAAAAATCAATGGGTTTTGAATAGGATTGTTACTCTATCTTGTTTTAAGAGATCAAGGGCTAGTGTAAGTATCCTATTTGCACAGTAGTTCATGAAGGGGAGCGTCTTTAAAGGATGGGCAACAAAATGTGGTTGGAAGGGTAATGCAGAGCGTGATTAAAGTACAGAAATTTTCACTGCAGAGTATTTCATTGACATCTTATTTTTTTTCAGTGTAATACAATTCATCAGAAATTAGCTAATTACGAGAGGCTGAGACCTTGGCATTAAAAAAAATGCCAAAAATGGAACATTGTATATACAATATCATCTGTTTGGAAATGCCTGCAGTGTTATTGTCATGTGCTTACATTTGCATGTGCCTTTTTTCTTGACAACTTGTGTTCTTCGCAACTATAAAATGGATCTCATAAGTATTTGTAATTTTTTTAATGAGATTTTTATTTAGATGAAAAATTATTAATTTATATTGTTTACAAGTAGACCTGACTGGATTGAATTTTAATGTGGGTACCGTACAAATTCACTGAACTTTGTGAGGGCAAAAATCTGATGTTGCCACTCAGTGTTTTATTTCCTTTGAAGATGAAGTAATTTCAAGGTATATAGATCCAGAAAATAGGGTTTGCTTCTGACCTACCAGAAGTGCAGTATTTTTCACTGCTTTGATGATAGCAGATGTAACAGAGGTAGCTCACATGTCTTGTTTCTCTCTCTTTCTGTTCAGCAAGCAAACAGAATAAAACTTGAAGTACATTATTTAATTTTGGGGAAACCTATATTTTAATTTCACAATTAGCTTGGTTGTTAATATGACAAAGTTTATTTTGCAATAAAGGGATAATCTTGATACAGCAAGGTTTCTAGCATTCTACTCTTGCTCCAAAAGAACATACAAACACGGCTTGATCTTTAAGAACATTATAGAATCATAGAATGATAGGGGTTGGAAGGGACCTTTAGAGATTATCTAGCCCAACCCCTCTGCCAAAGCAGGTTTATTTCATAACAATTGTGTTCTTAAGTGTATTGCTCAGTATGTTTTACAGGAACAATTCCCCTTTAGCAAAAAAAAAAAGCTATGTCTGGTGTTTATTCAGATAAAACTCTCATATGATGATAAGGTCACAGCCATCACATGGTACCATTGTTGTTGAAATATTGTTACCATAAACTGTCATGGTCAAATGCACAGACAATCACTCATCCAGAATGATCAACTGCTGAGTCTTCTGTCAAGAAGTTCTTATTGACCAGAAAAAACTCTCCATCTTTTTACTATGAGAACATAAGAAATGTCTTCTGTCAGCATGATAACCTTACCTGACAGAACTTGTGCTTAGGGAAAGAGTATGAATTACAAAGCAAGATCAAAGCAATTTTTGTGTGTGTGTGAGGGGGTGTTATACGTTTCTGAAAAATGAAAATAATTGTTTTTGTGACTTCCTGGAGCAGGAAATGGTGCCAGGGCTGATTTAGTGAGCATCATGAATATTCCAGGAATTTATGAATCCCAGTTCTGAGCCTCTTTAACTTTGCAACATCTTGTGGTTATGAGTTCTGCTACTTAGATACTTACAGTTTCTTGAGTTGCACATTTGAGCAAGTATATATTTAAAACTCTGATAATGCTTTACCACCTATTTTTTTTTTTAAATAGATATAGCAACCTACCCACTAAATATTCCAGCTTCAGTCTAAATATGAACAGATCACAGTACATGATACAATTCTGAGTGTACTAGCTGCATGCTCAATGCTAGTCTTTGCCCTTTTAGGATCTTAGATAAACTTTTTCTCTTGGCCTCGGGATTAATATAGACAGTGTGATAAGAACTAGTGCTTCAGAAGTTTGTGCTTCTTAAATAACACCCAAGCAGATGTTAAGCTGCTTTTTTATTTTTCCTGAAATTAAGCTGCTTGGTGTCTTATGGTCAAAATATGTTACATGATGATTCTGTTTGCCTCTGAAGATGTTTATAAATACAGAGAAAAAAGGTGATTTTTAACATAGCTATTCCCATAAGTTCTGTCTACACACCAAGAAGAGGAAAAAAAAAACCCAACTCAAACCACAAAAAGAAACCAAAACCTCACAAAGGTCAAGGAAAAAAACCTCAAAAGCCAAAGCAAACATGTTTAAAGGCACATGTGTTTTGTCTTTAAAGAGGCAGCAACACTTCCTTCTGTGTCTTTTGGTATTGACTTAAGTCTTGGAATGATACCATGTTGACATTACAGACAATTTGATTACAAATGGTATGCCTGCATTTTGGAAATGAGTTTAGTAATAATTATTTTTGGTCAAAGCTTTATATCTTGTATCTTTAACTCCACGTATGTCAATTCACTAGCTAAAACCATCTGGGATTTTTGTGCTTATGGATAATACATGATATTTATTGCTTTATGAAATCTAAAGAAAGAAGAATGATGTGAAGTGATAATGTCAGTAATAGAAGTGTGATAACATATGACTTTGAACTTTACTGCTAGCTGAATTGTAGTGCTGTACTTAGTAGTAAATGTATGTGTTATAAATGAAATGGAACAACACCAGCTGCATTTTGGCCTAGAAAGTATATGGCTATGGAAAATAATCACTGAATAAATAAGCTATATATATATATATATATTAAAGGATAGAAATGTGTGGAGGAAATGTCATGGACAAGGCATTTTTCAAGTAAAAAACACATATGTTCCCTGAATTCTTCTCTTTCAGTATGTACATCATCTGCTTCTTCTGGAGGCAAATAAAACATTAGTTATCCTGTTATTAAAGAGGGATTTATATATTGCTTCATATATCCACTTATCAGCATTGCATCAGCATCAGTACAGTTAAAATTCACCTTCTAGACAGTTATACATGTGACCCTAGAGAGATTCTTACCTTCTCTGTGCATCTGTCTCAAAAGAGGGGCTGAATGTGAGAACATTTGGAGAGAACTACATTTATCACAGATTGATAAATTCAGAATTGTGAGTTTAATTGAGAAAATGGCTTTAGAGGTTTCTCAAACTTTATGTTGTCACCTATTCTCTGATCTCAAGTGTGTCACTCTGCTGCCTTCCTATTCCAGGAGATGGGTGATTCAAAATATCATTCTAAATAAGTTGTGTATCAGAAAACATTCCAAATACTAAACTATATACTTCCTTTTTTCTAAGAAACATTAGCACCCCTCCAAGATTCATGCTGTGTATAACAGAGAAATCGCTTTCTTGACTGTTTTTGAAGGGCCAGATGAGTAAATCATGTCATCCAAAAGGACTGATCATTGGTTAACAGTAACTTCTGGAAAATTACTTCTGGAAATTTTGTTCTCTACCAGAATTTCCCAGGTTCCTAAAAAAAACCCCAGATATATCAGGAAATGTTTTAAAAGATGCCAAGACTAGAGAAATTGTGATTTATTGTTGGAAAGTAGACCTCTTTGCTGCTTTTTCTCAAGATTTTCTGCCTTCATTTTGAAGTCAATCATAAATAATCAGTTTATTCTAGTAGGTTGTGTTTATCCACATTTCTAGAAACCAGTAAGAACCTCTTGACTTAGTGCCCTGTTCCACAATGTGTTTGTCTATCACAAAGTTGTTGATATGACTTCTGAAAGAAGGACTGTACAGAGATGGAGAATACTCAAAAGTTACACAAATGTTTGTACTCAAATCCTGAGAAGACCTTAGATGGTAAGCCTGGAATTTGACATCATGACTGTGAGATGAAATTCATATATATGTTTTTAAAACAGACTTCAAATTATTTTATGATAATCAAAGATGATCTTATGGACTGCAAAGAGTTGAGCTGTGTTAGAAAAGATTTTAACTATTAGAGCTGTCTTCCAAGCTCAGTATCTTTGTGGAATGTCAGATGGAGAGATTGTTCTCTTGAGAAATCTTGTCTGAAAGGACTGTTGAATGGATGCTGGCACAAACTCAAAAAAATAAAGGAGGTTTTAAAGCCCCTGTCATCCTACTTTGTGTCTTAATAGATCTGCTTAGCTACTCAGTGTCTCCTATTGGCATATAGGCTCTTGTTAGAAAGATGGGCGTGAATTTACTTCTGCGTTGGTCTGAGTTGACTCTGCTTTTACAATGAAGTACTTTATGTACTTTGTCTATTTTAGGATTAATCTTTAATATTTTCTATCAAAAAGAATAATAATATTTATATTAAGTAATTTTTTTTCCATCTCCTGAGAGAATTAGGTTCACTACACACAGGATCATTTAGGTTGGAAAAAGCCTGTAAAGTCGTTGTGTCCAACAGCAAACTTAACGATGCCATGTCCAGCACTAAACCATGTCCCTCAGCACCACATCTACACTACTTCTGAATACCTACAGGGATGGTGACTCCACCACTTCCCTAGGCAACCTGTTCCAATGCTTGGCAGCCCTTTCAGTGAAGAAATAGTTCTAACTATCCAATCTAAACCTTCCGTGGCACAACTTGAGACTGTTTTTCCTCATCCTATCTCTTGTTACTTGGGATAAAACATCGACATGTAACAGGTTACAAAGCCTGACGTTTAGGTTCCTACCTGTTTTAGTTTATTGAAACTGAGCATCTTATGTTGGTGTAAAGCTGGTGCAATTAAATACAGGCTTGGACAAAATTATTTCAGTAACTATATTATTCTAAATGTAATGTATATAGTTGCATTTTTCCATTAATAAATGATGCAAAAGTAAGCTTGCTGTATAAACTCTGAAATGGCTTTCTTTTCACCTTTTTGACCAGTTGCAAGTAATGGTAAGTACAAAGATTAGTCATCACTGACAGTCTGTCACCAAAGAAAAGGAATTATGCTATTTTCACTCCTTCTCTCATTGGCAAAGATGTTACATAAGAAAATGCTTGTCTGAACTTGGAACCATTCTCTGATTTTCTACAGATTGCTGTGCTATGCTAAATACCAGGGGATATAAATGCCATCTTCATTTCTGTATCAGAACCTTCATTGCAGGGCCTTACAGCATATCATTGTGTTTTACTTGAGCACTTATTGAAACAGATGGGGTCCTTAGTTGTTTTTTTTCCCCAGAATAAAATTTTGTATGCTTTACAGGCTTTTTACGGAGTGTTTCTTTTTCAGTCTTCTAATTACAGTATTCTGTGTTTGTCTAGAAGTCAGTTCAGTGCAGTTCTAGGACCTGTAAGTGGTGATAAATCTTTTCAGTGGGCCTGTTAGAAGGAACTGTATTTGGTTTTAACATAAAAGGTTTCAAAAATATTTTATTTTGGTCTTTCTTTGCCTTCTCCAAGAAATTGTCAAAGCAAGAGGAAAAATGACTTTACTGTGGCTCCTGTCCATGACCTAGTTGAGGAGAAAAGTGACAGGGAGCAATATTGTTGCTAGCTCATCTTTCTTAACCACTCTCCCTATGACCTTGTTCTGATATTGGGGTCTTCTTTTCCTAATCAGTGCATAAAGAATGTTTATGACAGTAAGTAGGACACATTTTTCACTCCATTCTTTTATGACGAGGCAAGGCATAATTTTGGATTGATGTTCTGGAACTAATTGTATACCAGTGTTATTGAAGAAGAGCTGGTGGTTGTTGGGTTTTGTTTTTTGGTGTGTTTTTGTTGGTTTTATTTGTTTTGGTTTTTTAAAACTGGTAATGAATGAATGACTTTGTAGTGTTTTGTGACTGCCAAACTAATGCAGCTGCCATCTCTACTCTCATTGAGTACTTCAACCTTGGACCTCTTTCTACTATTTCATTTTTGTGAAATGAGCTATTTAGTAGGTCACAGGAGGAGTCGAAACTCTCTTTTACTGATGTGCTGAGTGGAAAGCATTGAAAAAGTAAGGACCTAGGAAGAAAAAAGCCGTAAATGTTGACTTTTTCAACTGTTGTGTCTTTTGTGCAGCTTTTTGGCAGTTTTGCTGTAGCCAAGTTATGCATAAGGTGGTTCTTTGCTTTATTATGTATTCTGCTATAGACCCTTGTCATGGTTTAACCCCAGCTGGCAACTGAACACCACACAGCTGCTCACACATTTTCCTCTGGTGAGACAGAGGAGAAAATCAGAAGAGTAAAAATGAGAAGACTCCTGGGTTGAGATAAGGACGTTTTAATAGATAAAACAAAAGCCATACACAGAAGCAAAGCAAAACAAGGAATTCATTCACTACATTCCATGGGCAGACAGGTATTAAGCCATCTCCAGGGGAGCAGGGCTGGATCGCTTATAAAAGTTGCTTGGGAAGACAAACACTGTCACTCCAAACACACCCTTTTCTTCCTTCTTTCCCCAGCTTCATATATTGAGCATGACATCACAGAGTCTGGAATATCCCTTTGGTCAGTTGAGGTCAGCTGTCCTGCTGCATCCTCTCCCAACTTCTTGTTACTCCTCCAAGCTCCTCACTGGTGGGTGAAAAGTACAAAAGGCCTTGACTGTGTAAGCAGTGCTCAGCAGCAACCAAAACACCCTTGTGCTATTAACACTGTTTCCAGCACAAATCCAAAACACAGCCCCACACCAGCTGAGAAAAATTAACACTATCCCAGCCAAAACCAGGACAACCCTGATGTTCACTATGAAAGATATGGTCAGGGTATTTTCTGTGTAGCACAGTTCATGAGCATGCTCTCTTGGAAAAAACTCTATGACCTCAATTGTTAGTTGCGAAAAAAACCTACTTCCTAGGCACATTTTTGATTTGGGGATTTCTAGAGGAGTTCAGGAGTTGAATTTAGTTCTGATAATTTATAAAGAACTGTTATTGCTTAGGTTTTTAATAACTCCTTTAATATTTATAGTTTTTGAAATAACTATATATACAGGGGCCCATTCTTTATGATAATTTCTTTTATCATCCCTGGTTTGTGACTGTTTTTCTAATAAGGAAGATAAATAAGTTCATTCTGAGTATTGATTTACTTAAAGGCATTCTAACTAAGTAGTTAAACACTGTTCTTTTCCATAAATGAAAGTAAAATATTAATCAAGTAATTAATAATATGCATTTTTCCTAGTTGTTACATAGATATGCCTGAGGCTTACATATAGCATACTCTATATCATTATATGTTCTGCTTGAAATGTAAAATTAAAGCAAATGTAAATTTAAAAATACATAACAACTTCATACCATGTCTAATGAGATTTATATTATGTTCAAAGCATTATTTTAAAAGCATGCAACCTGGATACGATGTAATACCCTAGAAAATCGTTGAGCAGAGAATATGATTTTCATGTAATCTTCCAAGATAATAATTGAGAGAATAATAAAATAAGTGAAAAAGAATTGTTTTGCACAGGTCTAATGGAGACAGTTGTATTTTAACAATCTTAACAGATGTCCTAAGGTACACTGTTTGGGGTAGCTAATGTGCCTTAATTAAAACTTTATGACTGATGGTTATATGGGTTGTGAGAACATGTGCTAATATGATATCATGATTGTTGAGAGAATCGAAAGATTGTGAGTTTTCATTGCATATACTGCATGTTATGAAGGACAGATTATTGAACTGATAGTTTTACAAACAAGCTAAATCGAGTTTTTCCATATTGTCTCCACTTTTGCTTTGTTTAGTGGTCTTGAGGCCATTAAATGTCCAAATCCTACCTTGTTTGGAGAATTGTTTGTGGAAACCATTTATAAATGCAGAATATAGAATTAATGCAGAAGTTGAGTGAATAATGGTAATAACATCTAGAATTCCCAGGAGGAGTTCTATCAGACAACTAAGGTTAAATCAAATGCAGAAAAGAAGACACATTACTGGATTTTAAGTGCATACAACACACACCTCTGCTGTTTAGTATGTCTAACAGTGTAATACATCTTGTATTAATTTCTCAGTCTTTCAGCCCACCTGCTATTTCTCATAGAAGATATAGTATAAGAATTTGAGAATCCTTATCCTGAGTTTAACATACAAGTTTCTATCCTGTCCTAAATTACACTGCTACTTAGCCCTAGGGGTTTCCCCAATGGGCAAAGGTCAGTGGCTGTATCAATCTAAATTACTTCAGAAGACTGGTGCTTGCAAAGTAAACTGAGGCATAGCTGTTCCTCCAGTTGTTCATCTGAAAACATAGACCAGTGTTACTGATTTTTAGTGTGTATAACAGAAATAGAGAGTGCTCAACTCTGTAGATGAAAGCGTAAAAACAAGCCTGATGTCTCCTCACTGACGTTTGATTGCTGACGCAACTTAGGTGATAGATTTTAGCAATTTTTAATTATTTTACTTCTAAGAGTAGTATGGTGTTAAGCTTTTCTTGTGAGTATGGCCTTGACTGTAACAAAAAAGTTTGACTCATAAATGTCAGAGGGTGAGGATAACTCAGTTACTCAATCAGAGGCAAGTATGACAAAACTCAAGATTTAATTATCTGATTTGTTTCTTCAGCTGAGCCTATCTATGACCAATATATAAATAACTTCAGTAGAACAAAATTATAATTTATATCTTCTTAATCTTCAAATTGTCCTACGTGTTGTCAGGTTGCCAGTTCTCATATGACTGTTGTGTGATGCCAATACCAATTCAGTGGCAGTGGATTGTAGTGCCAAGCTATACTGAAGGGACATAAATTCACCATTGGAAGAAATACCAATGTGAGCATATTTCCTCCACTACCACCACTCATGGTGGCTTCACTGTCTGCAGGTCAGTCTCAGTTTGAATAGTTGTCGGTGTATTTTGAATGCAGAACATGGAAATTGTGATCAAGATTTTTCTCAAAATATCTGTTCCTCAAAGAACACAGAATTCTCCAAAATGGAAAATGCAAATTCTTCTTGGATAGAAGGTAAAGTTTAAATGGACAAGCACCAATAACTCTAGATTGACACATTATATATTTAAGAGCTCTTACTGTAGTGACAGGTAAAATCCCTTTAATAACACCTATTTGCGCATTATCTGTGGTACTGAGTATAAAGTATTACCACTCATGAGTGTAATCACTTCTCTTTTGGATGACACTTCAGAGTTTGATTTGTAACTAAAGAGCTAAAAATAGGAACTGCTGCTGCATCCAATGGGAGTCCAAACCCTGTCCTCTTACTAGCGCAGGGTAAGAGCCAGGTCATTGATTTGCTATGAGACTTAGGATACTGCAGTCTAACCTGTCATTATTGCTATGGTTAGCAGAAAATGAAGAGAGAAAAAACACCATGGGCTAAATATGTTTCCCTAAACCAAGAAGAATATTGACCCTCATCTGAGGGAGACCCCACAGCCACAAGCCCAGACCAGGAGCAGGCATTGATGCAGCAATCAAGAAACACCTCAGGCTCAGAATGAGCAGCGTGAGCCAAGCCTTGCTATACACAGGTAATCCGCCTGGCAACCCAGAAGCTTCCAGAGGGGAGGCAAGGCCTGTCAGCTGGCCAGAGGCACTGGAGTGCATTGAAGTGGGAACCACTGTCTCACAGCCAGTCTGTGGAGCAGAGGCTGCTCACTCCGTGACAAAGAAACCATATTTGCCCTAACAAGGTTCCACAGCACATTGTGGAGCTGAAGATTGTGGTAGAAAGGGTTTGCCTTCTGAACACATTTGCCTTCCTCATGGAAGCCCAGTATGGCGAAGTGCCAAGGAGGCGACTGTCTTCCACACTTCCTACTGTCAGTGCAAGCTAATAAGTAGTTCAAGCAGTACATGAGAGTGATCCTAAGTGAAGCCAGGTACTGTAGCATGCAACTGAGCTGATACTGAAAATTGGTCTGTTGAAAATTGTTTCAGGGTTGCTGTTTCATGGTTCTCCTTGGCTAGTAGTTACTGCTGTGATTCAGTAGCAAAGACAAATGCGCTTCAGATCTGAGACCTCTGTGAAGTTGAGACTAGGTGCCCTGGATGATTGCTGCCAACAGTGAAATTGCAGCCTCTTCACTACAGAAAACCTTTGGTGGTTTTTATGCTCTGACTGAGGTACAGAACTTGACACCACGATTTTCTGAATGAGAAATGCTGTGTGCAGGGAACAGTGTTTGTGAATTGCCTCTGCTGACTTTACATCATCTCTCTGGTGGTAGGAAAACAAATAGTTTTAAAAAAGTGAAGGGAAATTGACAGGTTTGGCTCAGTCCTGTGACTGTATTGGATATTTGGATTCAAGTTTGCTGGAATGCATACAATACAACGAAGGATCTAATCAGTTTATTCCTGATGATTTACCAAGATTATATCTTCGAGTGATTGTTTTTTGTATGGTGGATCTTCAGCTCCATTCTCTCTATAGTCTAAACATAGACTGAAATAACCATAATCATAATAAAAAACAACAGTATCAGTATGAACAAGGAAATGCTATTGGCTTTTTGGAGGTTGCTCATCTGGACATTCATCCAGTCAGTTTGTTTCTTTTTTTTTAATGTTTAGTGAATATTTAATGATACTTATTATACACACAGTGCTCCTCTACATGCCTGTTTAAAAGTAAGTAGTATTTCTTGAAGACATAGGAATGCAATAACAGTGTAAAAGGCTTTGTATTATATACTCATCAAATAGTGAAGCATTTTTTTCTGGACTGTAAGCAATTCTATTATTTTGTTTCTGAAATAAATTAAGTAAAGCTTATTGAGTCTAAACAGGCCTTATTTCTAGGGAATTGTAGTTCAATTTCATTTTTAATTAGACTGAGCATTGTGATTTTTCTTAGCAGTGGTAAGCAAGATCTGGCAATAAAATATGCACTCAATTTGTATTAAAAGTTCCTAAATTCTAGTGCAGGGATCTGGCAGTATATTTAGCTTATGTTTAATTGTCCAAGTACCCTATTGTGAAAAATTCCATTTTTAAAAACTGCTGATGCGTAACAAATTACTTTTCTTTGATAAAACTGTATAGAAGATGAACAGACAGCAAACAGAGAAAGTATGGGACAAAATGTTCAGTTCTTTATAAGCTTAATATCACATTCAGGACCATGATGCTAAAAATTTCGCTTTGCAAGGATTACAGGATTAAACCAAAGTGCTTTTTTGTTTTAGAGATGGTAAAGGGAAAAAGTCTCGAGAGACTTTTCCTTAACTTCTGTGACTGTTGCCTAGATTTTTAGTTAAACTAGTAGAAAAGAAGCTGAATTGTAATTCAACATTATACATGAGTGCTTGGAAACTCAATCTAGTTTGAGTTCTTCCAGTTTATGGTAGCTCTAATTTATTCCTTTTGTTGTTGTGAGTTTCTTAGCTTTGCACAGTGGAAACTGCTGCTCTTTGCATGAGTACTGTGATTCCTTATGCTGGTTACATTTTCTTTGCTTTTCTTTTGTGGCTATAGACGTCATATCCATCTTTACAAACTCCTTTACAAAAGTGCAGGTACTCTAGACAAGGTGGCCATTCTGTGGCTCTTTAATATAGCATAGCTTGTAGAAATAGAAGTTTATTTCAATAACAAACAATAGCTTATTATTTGGATTTTTGCCTTGGGAAATGGAAAGAGTCAGCTATACATATGGTAGTAGATAACTGGAAGATTAGAGCTGGCCATGGGAAGACTGAGTGTGTACATTTCATTGTATGACAGCTCAGTTGCTCCTCCTACTGCAAGGGCATGTCTAATGGGTCTAAAGGGTTTGAAGGACGATTCGAGGCCACATCTAGAGCAAACAGGGTTTGAGCTAGTGTGGAGATGTAATACTGCTCCAAATTGATGGGCTAGAAACATGGAAGCCTATCTTACTTCTCTCCTATAGTTTCTTTTTAAGATAGTCATGCTACAGAAAACCATCTCACCTTATTCTTATACTTCAAAAAGATGGTATTCATGAACCTTCACAAATCAGTTTTCCTGTGATAAGTGCTAATTTGAAAGTCTACTGCCCTTGAATAGCACTTATCTGGGAGAAGAATGTGGTTAAAATACAACTGATGGTGAATTTATGTACCAAGCTCTTATTCCCCACTGCTACAGAGCCCCATCACTCGTTTGCAGGTTTGAATGATTAACAGGTTTTTTACCCTTCCCACTCACTTTTCCTCTGGTACTATAGATCATCCAGAAATTAAGAGGGAATTTTTCTCTCTTTAGAAATCATTTTTAGATATACAAAAGGGAAAAAAACATCTGGAAATTGAAAATTGTGAATGACCATTTCAATTTGCAAAGTGAGTAATAATAACGTATTGCAAAAGCCAGGTATGCCAGATTCTTTCCACAAATCAGTGCACTTCGAATCCTCATTTTTATGATAGTAAGTAAATCAAAGTTTTAAGGTCTTGTCATGATGCAAAGTAAGGATTTGATTTTGTATTGTTCATATTGTGGCAGTGTACATCAGGAGTAGTTTGTTTAATTCTATTGTAGTATTTTTTCTGCCTTTTAAGACCCTTCTGGGTATAGCCTGTTGTTTATGAGATCAGTTATCTGCATTTCTGAATGTTTTTGAAGTTTGATGCAGCTTAATCCTTTTCCTAGTCCTGTTTGTTCAGTATAGCAAGAGTATCATTCCTTAGACAAGGACAATGTTTATGCAAGTTGGAAGAGTCGTGTAGAAAGGAAGGTATGTGTATCTAGGTTGTTTTTTTCTGCCTTGGATCTTGATTGTGTTACCACTGCACCTACCAAGTACTCTGCATTATAGTATGTAATTGAGAGGACAGTGGCATCTAATTAAATCTGCAGTATGCAAAGTCTTATTTTTCTACTCAAGCAATCTGTTTCAGAAATAAAACGATGTTATGCCAGTGAGACCTTCCAACAGTTTAAATAGTGTTTTCCCCTTGCTTGGTAATTTTACATACTGCCAATTAGTAAAATGAGATGGGAGTTCCTTTCAGAGCATCATGATTTTAATTGGAACTTCGGTAGAAAAGAGTAATTAATAACTTGCAGCCTGTCCAGCTAGTAAAGCTATGTCTCAGATTAATGAAGCATGTCTTTTTCACGTTGCACTACGGATTGAAAAATGCAGTACTTAAGAACTGGTTACTGTTATTTTCTAATTAATGCTGATCATTGAGCTGAAGTGTAATGACAATAGGAGATGTTGCTTCTACAAATTTTTGTGAATATATTTGATTTTAAACAGAGGGTAATATGTAATAGCTACATGCATTTATTTTCTGAATGTCACAGAATCACTGAATGCTAGAGATTGGAAGGGATCCAGTCCACCTCCCTTCTAATGCAGGACCACCCAGATCAAGTTACATGGGAATACGTCCAGGCAGGTTTGGAAACCTCCAGGTGAGGAGACTTCACATCCTCCCTGGGCAACCTCTGCCAAGGCTCCCTCACTTGAACAACAAAGAAGTTTTTCCATGTATTTAAGTGGAACTTTTTATGTTCATCACCCCTAGTCCTGTCACAGGACAGTACAGAGAAATGTGTCACCCCATCCTCCTGACAGCCACCCTTTAGGTATATGTAAGTGTTGATGAGACCACCCTCAGTCTCCTCCTGGCTAAACAGCTGCAGGTCCCACAGCCTTTTCTCCTAAGAAAGAAATCTTTGATATCATCAAAGAATATCTTTGAGATATTTTCTTTCTTCCTCTAAAATATTATTGTGTATTGTATTTATTGTTTTATTAATTAGCTGCTGTTCTTTAATTTTTTGTTTGTTTGTTTGTTTCACTGTTCCACATGTGTTATGACTTTGAATATAAAATTCTGCATGTGTTTTTGTGGAGATTACCTAGAAGGAGTAGAGCTAAGGGGATGACAAATACACATAGGCAATCAACATAAGCAGGAATAGCCATTCAGTGTTTATATTCTGAATGCATTATGTCCAGATTGTACTATGTTAGCACCTGAGTGGACTTGTCATAAACAGTGCAGTTGTGAATCTGACTTCAGGAAGTGGAAGGCTTTTGACCTGACGTTATATGGAAGAAATCATATTCTAGAATAATAACATGATCCAGTATGGATTGTGCTATACTGTCAGTAGCTGACAAATGCTTTATTGTCTAATGAATGGTGATGTAATTTACATTAATGCAGACACCATGTAAAGCGTCAATTTTATAACTTTGCATGCAGATTTTGGAAGTGCAAACTGCCCTATCAAGATTAAATAAATCCCATGCTTAAGCATTCTGTAAGTGCCTGTTGCTAAAGCATGTTCGATCTCTTTATTTAGGATTCTGTTACTTTGCCAGAAAGAAGAAAAAGAAAATCACATACTTTTTTTTTAAACAATAAAATTGATGCTAAGAGTTAAGAAAGCAGATAAAAGTTGCTTACTTTACCACTTAAAGCTTTAGTGCCTTGGTATGCCAAAGGCACCCCTCTCCAGATCAATCTCAGTTGCTTGTTTTAATTATTGTGGCTTTCAGGTGTGATACTTCTGGGTTTTCATATAAATAAGTTCTCAGGGTATATAATCTTCATGGTACTGACATCATTCAGAAGCTCGTAGTGTAAGGCAGAATTGCTCTGATTCTGATTTATGCAAGAGCCTCTTTCTGCCATGCTGTGGTGATATAGACCTTTAAAAACATGTGAACAGTTTCAATGAACAGCATAATGCTATTAATATACTGTTAATATAAGTACCTAGGTAGAGGAGTGAGGATAAAGCCAAGATACACATTGAATATTATGAATGAAATACATGTACATGAATGCCTTCTGAAGGTGAGAACTCTAATTTGAGGCTCTTTTAAGATATCAGGGTGTGCTAAAGGTGTTTCTAAAATGTAGACTTCTACTAGCAGAGTATTGAAAATGTGTGGTAATGAGGTTAAAGAGAAATCTTACATACAGCTAGTTTATATTGGTTTATTTACTGGTGCACTTTAACCATTAGGTAATGATTGAAAAGCTGAAGACCTATGGGATATATTTGAAAACAGAATTAGATCTAATAAGAAAATGTCACTGGATTTGTATTGAACCTAGTTTTGAGAAGTAAAATATAACAGCAGGGAACTTGTAGTAAAATGAAGTAATCTGTTTCATTTGTTTTCCAGCACTAGAGTTTGATTTATCGCATGCTGAAAAACTCTCATTGATATTTGAAAGTTGCTGTATTTTAAATTAACTTTTCCAGACACGATATTAGTGCTATTTGTTTTGAGTAAGGATAGAACCTTTCACGGTGACACTTACATAGGATTGTAAGCCAATATGTCTTGTATGGAACTGTGTTATCTTATGTAATGTATCATTTGATACAGGAACTGATTGTTCCATGGGTTAGTGAACAGGTTTGTCAACAGCTTTGTTTATTGAGATTAGTTTTTAAGATGTCTAATTTGTGGTCCAAGCTTTTGTGTTCTTGTCTGTCTCTACCTTTTTATTTCTTACGTGTTTTTTCCCCATTCCATTAAGGAATAAGCTCTCCTGGGTGTTTTTTTAATACCTTCTCAGTGTGGTGCATTAGCAGAATCTACCTCCTGTCTACTCAACAACCCATTTTCATTAAACTTACAGGCATATGCTGAGATATTTCCTCCTGTAAAATAAGTCTTTCATGCCAACTAGTCAATGATTCAATCGTTACTGTGGATCAAGACACGTAAATGGAAAAGCATGGAAAGCAGACTAAGGAAACCTTACAGAGGCAATATTTATCAGTAACAGGGCTGGTATTATACCTTATAAAGCACAACCATTATAGCCTTAGGGGAGGGATAAAGGGGAGAGAGATGATCTTTAGGAATGAAAGACAAACCACAGTTCTGATACTGTAGCTGTCTGCACATACGATGCCAGGAGTGATACCAAACAAGTTTCACGAAGATTGATAACTTTCTAGATAGTGACACAGCAGGGTTCTCTGCAAGTTTGGCCATGTTTTCAGGGCACTTGCAAATATAATGAGAAGAATTGCAAATAATGAGAAGATATTTCAGTATGTAATCTGTAGGTTGATATAATCCACAGTTACTTGCATTTTTCCTGATGTGTTCATAATCATTGTTGACTTATCACTTTTAGGAACATAATGTGTTGTGATACATCAGTTGATCACGCATTACTACTTTATAATTTGTAAACAGAACTATTACTAATAATCAGCTAAAGGGAGAGAAAAGATACCACACTCATTTAATTGTCTTTAAGCCATTAGAATCTTAATTCTGATCTGAGAAGAAAAGAGTGCTCAAATGCATTGAGAGACTAGTTTAAGAAGCCCCTTCTTAGTTATTTCTGCACTCTTACTTGCTGTAATCCAGATGGGACCAAAGAATGATGTGCTTTTCTGCTCTCTGACCAGAAAATGACAATGAAACTCAACCCCACATATTTCTCCCAGGAACAGAACACAACATCAAAGTAGTGTTGATGCAGTCAGGCTTTATTTTCAGCTGGAAAGTGAGAGTGTTTCTTAAACAGATACACGCCTTAATGTGCATGTTTTTAATCTTTCTGAGGCTTCATGGTTGGCAGGTAAACATTCCAGTATACTCTGGACAAGAAAGAAAGCTGATTACTTGACTGGTCTGGTGCAAGGATAGTCTCATCTCAGAACAGGAATTAAAAAAAGATGAAAATAGAAGCAACAAGACTCATTTATTGTTGTCATAGTTGTGATGTCACTGTTGGGAAGTTAAAAAGCAGCAATTATAGCTGAAATCTGAAAGCTATTTTATAATTTCACATGTGCAACACAACTCCTTACTAAAGATTGTAGCTATGGCAGCAGTGGTTGTTGCACATTGTGAAAAACAACCATGTTGTTACCTTCTCTCAGTAGAAAAAAGGAATTTAATAGTGATTTTTGTTAAATATAAAGTTTTTAAAACTCTCCTCAAAAATAAAAAGACCTAACCTGTCTATTTTCTGTGCTATTAAATGAGACTAGAGATGAATAAAGAGATACCGAATATGAATGCAGGGAAGGAAAAGACAATTATTTTAAATCCTAGTTGTTACAGTACTTAGTTGTGATGTTTCCTTCTTCTCCTGGTGTGCCCACCCACTTCTTTTATTGTGCAATCAAATCCCATCAGAATATCAGAATATGAACACAAATTGGAAACAGATCAATACAATTAATGACAAAACCTTTATCTCAACACTAATTAAAATTAATAACAATGTGTTCTGACATCTTTTTTGTTAATAGTCACCTTTGGTGTTTTGTTCCCTCAGCTTTCTCTGTTAGAAGATGCAGGGTTTGGTGGTGTTCTTCTTTATGTTGATCCTTGTGACTTACCAAAGACTACAGATCTTGCTGATACAGCTTTTATGGTTTCCTTGAACGGCGGAGGAGATCCATCAACACCCGGTTATGCCAGTATTGGTAAGTTCTATTCAAGGCATAGTCCGTTAATGGACATTTTAATTGTCTGTAGGTTGTAAAGTATGGGATGTGAAAGACTAAACCAAATTCTGCCTGAAGTAGTATGGGAACACTGAGTTATGGAACTCAGTGATTTGATTTCTGAGTACGGGAACGCTATGTAATGCAGCATGGCTCAAAGAATGGAATCCAAAAAGGGCTTTACTCTAAACTCTTAACACAAAGTCTGTACTTTAATGTATTTTATTGCTTTTTGTATTTGCGTATTCATACACTGAACCATTATTCCTGTCTACTTATTCTTATCCCATGAAAAAAGGAAAAGCTGAAAATATGAATTCGATGGTTTCTGAGCTGATTACAGGATCTTCCCTTCCTTCCATCATCCACTTTCGTGATATTGATAAGGGAAGCTTCTGGTCAACAGATGCAAGTGCAAAGTAATCAGATATTTAAATTTGGGAAGATTTAAGGAAAAAAAGGTTTATAGTCTCTTTACGCAATTGTCACTTGAATACAATGTGTTCATTTAGGCTTGTCTCAGTTCTGCCTGGATAGACTTGGTAATCAATTATGCTTTTCTAAATACTTATAATTTTTAAGCATGGTGAATAAAGAATTGATTTTAATGAAATATATAGTCTTGTATGAGTTAAAAGGGCTTTTTTACAGCAACGATAACAATGAAATAGAAGCTGCAGCATATGTACTTGTATGTACCACTGAAAACTCTGTTCTGGCAGTTCGGTGAATGTGTGTTCCACTTCCCTGCTGCCTTTTCAGCTTTGCAACTTTTTTTTACTATCTAACTATTTGGAAATGTATTAAGCAGCAGTCTATGAGTTTGTGACAAGGCTTCATCAAGAATATTTGGTCCGGTTACTAGCTCAGACATCTAAAGTCTGACTTGAATTGGCACTAAATCAACTGAGACGACACTGAGATACTTCATGACTGGAATGGCAGAAAATAGAAATATTTGCCTGGTTGTCAAAGAAGGGTGTTAGCTATTCACGGCATGAATGCCTTGACAGCTCAGTGGGAAAGAAATTGCACATTTTCTCAGTGTCTCAGTGTACCTGACCCAGCGTTCTTAAAAGTGCCCTGGGAGCTACAGAGGTAAATACAACACTCTTTAAGCTTTATTCTTGCTCATTTCATGGAGCTATTTGAAGAACAGTTTGTTGCTTATCTGTCTGGCTGACTCCTTAATGTTTTATTTACCCTACATGAAAAGTAAAGCTAATTAAAACAGATACACCAACATGAAGATGCCACTTGAGTGTCTAAACCTTATGTGTTGGTTTTCTCTTCAGTACATTATTTTATTGGCAGTGTGCATTTCAGTCTCCAGTTTGGGAAGCAGCAGCTTAATTATGTGGAAGATGGTGATAAAAGTTCATTGATGGTTTCTACTAGAATCCTTAGTGTGTCTTGTGTATGGTTTTAAATCTCCAAGCAATGTTCATAAGCAGGAAGAAGCTCTCATGTTCCTGAAATCATGTACATTTTGATCATTGAATGCAGTGATGAACTGGAAAGAGCTCAAAGGAACTTTTGAGGAAACTCTTAGGTAGGTTCTGTAACTTGAAGATAAATCAAATAGAACTACTTCTGTATTTCTCATGATGATTTCCCTGGAAACTATGAATCAGTTTGGTTACAGGTAACTTATGCCTGGGACAAATACAAATACATCAGGAGTGCAGACTTTTGCCTGAGGGATGTGCTTGCATATAAGGTAGTTAAACTGACTGCATGTAGAAGTGCCAGATACCCGGGGTTGTCGTTAACACTTTGATTCACAGACTATAACATGCGCTACAGGAGATTTTATTGGAAGCTTCTGCCTAAGTTATTGATGTATCTTTGATACCATCTGCCCTTCACACATTGCCAAAAGAACTGTTACTATTACAGTTTCAGGGACTGCTCTTACTACCATTCTCCCTTTTACTAGGAAATTTCTAGTAAGATGAGTGGTCCAAAGTTAGTTTGGTGCTAGGTGAGTAAAAGGTAGGAAACTTGTGTTTTCATGTTGCTTCCTCATTTTTTTACATTCTTTTAATCTGAAAACAAATTTCTCTGTGGTGGCAGAGTATTGAACTGTTTCATTTTTTTTTTTTCCTAGAAAATAATTCTTCAGGAAATTACACCATTTACAGTTCTCTTCTCAAAGTTGACAGCATTTTCAAATGGAGTTTATGTAATAATTCGGAGAGAACTCTGGACTTGGCATGCGATTTTAGCTAAAAATTTCTGTCTCATGAAGATTAAATGCTATGCTTCTGCATATGAATTATTTTAGAATGTACAGAAATAGCTTGAGGGTGGGTTTGAGATGCCTACTACCTATGAGTGAAATGATCTGGTTTTTTTATCTCTGTTGAAGAAAGTAATGATGTGGAAAAGGAAGTGAACAGCACCTACGTAAAAGTTTCTGCAGCTTTGATGCTTCAATTCTTCTGTTCTTAAGTCTCCCAACCCTATGCTGTATCAGTCCTGAAGCAATCCTATGAGCCTTCGTGACCATTAATTCTGTCTTCCTGATTTTGATTGCCAAAGACAAGTATCCTACATTTTTAAAAATCTGTCTGTCTCCTGCATTTCAAATGAAACAGATTCAGTGGGTGAGACTCAAGGTATTAAACATATGGGATTATGAAGCTTGAGAGGGGGATAAGAGCTTAGGTAGTAAAAGTTATCCTGAAAACAAAGTTTAGAACAGCATAAAACTTGAATGATTTCCCTAATCTACTTTTTTTTCCTTCTCTATTGGGCTTGTTTTCTGCTCACTTTCTTTCACCTACTTTTGTATGTCAGACACATATTAGATTTCTTTATTGCTAGACTTCAGAGTCATTTTAAATCAAATTTCTTTCCATACAGGAAATGGCTCAGTAAACAAAAATATGGATAGAAGCTTTTTTTCAGTCCTAGTATGTAAATAGAGAAGTGGCATTGTGATAAGCATTAAGAGCCCTGCCCCTGAGATAAGGTACCTCATATTAGAATCCCTATCTGTGCAGTGGTGGAACAGAAATTATTTCATGAAGAATTCAGACAGCATCATAGAAAATACCGTGAGCTTAAAACTGTTGAAATATAACAGCTGTAAAATACAATCTTATGCTGTCAGCTGGAGTTCCAAGAGTAATGTTGCTTTAGAGAATTGTTATGCAGAAGTTATAACAGTAAAGCAAAGGTGTTTATTTGGAAGTAGTCTATGCGTCAGGTCATTGTTAACAGCCAGTCATGTGAGCCATTTTACAGGGATTTGGGTGAAAAATCAGTGACGGGGGGAAATGCACAGTGTCCATAGAACTGTGAATGGTGAGTTGTGAACATTGGTAATAGGGTTTGATTTTGAAAGAGGGGACAAAGAAGATGAGGAATCGGTGAGGTGTTGATCCACTGCAGGCCACATCTGAGCCTGTTGGCCAAAGCTGATGGTGATTTTGAAAACATATTTAAGAAAGGACAGGAATGCTGGAAAGGCGAGGGAGTGAAACTGAGCCTGGGAAAGTATAGGAAGGTGCTATTTTAATCTCTTCAGTTTTGCTTCTCACCATCCAAATCTGTTTCAGTTATCAATAGTGGACTCTGGTTTGCCCATGACAGTCATTGATAAGTGATCTCCCTGACTTTATCTTGACCAATAAGCTTTTCTATCTTTTCTTCATCTGTCCTGTTGAGTAGGGGGAGTAGGAGTGCAGCTAGGTAGGTATCTGGAGGCTGGTCAAGGCTAACCCACCACACTGTGTTCTCCATGTTTTCATAAAGAGCACTGAATATGCATCATGAAAAGTCCATATGTGATTCTTCAGTTTTCACGTAGCCACTTCTTCTGCAGTCAGCAAAGGGAACTACTACTTGTGATATGGGCAAGTGTGTACATGCTATGATAGGAAGTATGCCTACTTTAGTCAGTCCTGTGATTCTATATGTACATGTGCTTCCTGTCTCTTATCTGAGTTTGTCCAGTACTGCCCTTTCCATCATGATATTTTACTCCTCTGAACATCAGCTGAGCAGAAGTTAACTAGAAAATAGAGCGTTGTGTAACAGTTTTTTAACCATGCATATGCAACATATGTTCTCCAGTATTTTGTTATAAATCATCATGACTTTTTACAAGATGTCCTTGGCCCTGGATTGTCTGTTCTTTTAACAAAACCCAGTTACAAGGATATTTGTTCTACGCTTGCCTTTGCAACTGTGAATTTCATTTTTTTTCCAATATTTGTGTTTACTTTCTGCTAATAACATTGGATAAATTAAGTACAAAGATAACTTGCCATGGAATGACAGTCTTCATTCAGACTTCTTGTTTTAAGGACAGATTGAAACTGGGGAGAAAGAAATTTTACAGAGCCATATTTCAATTTAGGGCTGTGTGTGTGTATATATATGTTTTCATATGCTCTTGATCATTTTATTTTTTACTTATAATTTCAGTGGCTGCCATAAAAAAACACCCCACAGTTTATCATTATCAACTATTCTGCTTTGTCTGATGTATACTGTGTTATTTTCTTTATGGAATAAAACTGTACTAATGCATTAGGGAGGTAAATCTTTAGAAAATAGTGGCTTTTGAGTAGTGAGCAGAGTAAGTAATAATTTGAGCAGACTTTCAATAATACCTCTAGCACTATGGGTTCAAAAGGTATCCAAATCCATGATCTGCCTCTTCAGATTTCAAGATACAATAAAGCAAATAATTTTGTATTTTAAGTACCAAATTACATGCTGTGAGCTTTTGGATGTTGTGTTTTTAAGCTTTTTTTTCTGCTGTCTGGCTTTCAGTTGGTTTTGCAACTGAGAAAAACAGTTGGACATCAAGATACTTTAGGCTCACAGGTTTGAGTGTGTGGATCTTTGTATTGCATATCAGATACCATTCTGTTGAGCTGCCTAAATTTTTATCTTGGGGGAAGGAAATAAATTTTAATTGAAAAAGCAGTGATTTTATCAATTAGAATATTAGAAGAGGAAGGAATTGTTTTCTTTCATAACTTGGTTAAGCTAATGTTATTTGAGATTTTTCATCCACCAGTGTCAGACAGAAAAGTTTATCAATATTTGTATATGAAATCTGAGTTTGGAGCAAAAACATGCATAGAAATGACAAACCAGTACAGTCACTTTCCAGTTTTGCTAATTACAGACTATTAAAACATTTCTTTGTTGACTGCAACTGAAACACTTGCTTATCACCCATGCGATACGAGTCCAACACCTCCCAACTGCTAGCAGGCAACAGTGATATTGATGCTGTTTGGGGATCCAGAAAGTCCTTAGAACAGTAGGGGGTTATCTTTTGAGTGGACTTCTTTTTGAAGGCTCCAAAACCCTGATTATAGCAGTACAGTAAAATAAACTTAGTGACCTAAGCCTATTTTTTCTGTTTTTCTAATAGTTTGGTATAATTATCATGCTTTTCCGTTTCTCATGATACATTGTGCATTCTGAAAAATGATAGTTGTAAAAATGTAAAAGATTCTCAATATGACTGTTCAGGCAGCTTAGATTTAGAACTAGCTGTTGATTTTTAAACAAGGAGTTAAATTTGCTTAAAGGAAATTCTGGGAGGCAGAATATGTTTGTGAATTTGAGCTGAATTTAGTGTTTAGTTTTGTATGCAGAAAGGGGATTTTTAAAAGCCATTAACTTTTTAAATTCTAAAAACATGAACTTTTTGCTTAAAAAAGGGTTACATGATTGAACATTTTGAACACATTTGACCAAATTCACTGTTGTGCCTTTTTTCCTAACTTATTTTATATGCATAAATAAAATACTTGTTTTAGAGATGACTATTTTAGGCATACTGCTAAGAGGACAGAGTAAAATGCTGGCCTTTCTGAAAGGTGGTACTAGTTATTAATGCAACTGTGACTGACAGAAATGCAACTGTCTCAAAGTAAAAATTCAGGTTAGGTTCAACCAATAACTTTGGCTATATGGAAGCTAAAGGGAAAATGTGAGAACCAGGGTGATTGTAAAGCAGTTTAGGTATCCCTCACAGGAAGATAAAGTAGATAGTAGTCATAAATGTATAAATAAAGGAATGACATTTGATATTAAGGGTTGGTTAACTTTCTCATATATTTCTGCATGTGTGTAATACAGCAGTGTTCTTTTCCTCCTAGCACTCCTGTGCACAAGTTGGGATACTGCAATGTAACTGTTACGTATTGCAGAGTTAACACCTGCAAGCGCACCTGCATAGGAGCAAGAGCACTGTTAAGTCAGCTGGCTGATTGTTTAAGCAATTAAAGATGTAATTAGTTTTATAATTGATTTTTTTTTCTAGTGCAGTTTGAATATTACAAGCCAGAGTAAACCAAATCATCTTTAATTCGACTTGGTCTGTGTTCCAGACCACTGCTTACTATATTCAGCAGCTGCATAAAAAAGATAATAGTACCTTTTCCTACTTTCAGACAGGTAGAAACTCCCCCAGAAGAAAACCTTATCATCTTAAAACGGAGATGTGGGAAATACTTTTTTCATTACATGAATGTACTACCATATTATGCAGTACTGTTCTGTAGAACACTAAAAGTTGTAAGTAATTCATCATAGTTTGGGTTTGGCCAATTTTCAGAAGCATTTTGCTTTTACTTTTCAGAGGAGTTTTTCTTTGAGACTTGCACTGTTTTCCTTCCCTTCAGAGACAGAAGAATACTCAAGTGGATTGAGGGCAAGGGAGAATCTGTAGACATTGGTGAGTTGATTGGCCAAGGACATCATGAGTGGTGGAAGGAAGTTTATGAGACAGCAGGGTAGTTGAGCTTGGAAGGGACCTATGGAGATCATTGACAAGGACAAGCCACTTGCTCAAAGCAGAGTCAACCAGAGCAGATTGCCTAGTTGGATTCTGAGCATCGGCAAGCACGTGCCAAAACCTCTCTGGGGAACCTTTTCCATAGGCTTTCCTTATGCCTAAGGGGAATTTCTTGTATTTCAGTTTGTACCAATTGTCTCACCTCCATTCACTGAATACCACTGGTGAATAGCCTGACTGTGCCTCCTTCCATCAAGTAGTTACACACATTGATAAGAATCCCATAAGTCGGCTCAAAAATAGACATAGTTCTCCATGGATAAGAGGAGCTTCTGCCTGGTTAACCTCCACTGGATGGTCTTTAGATGTGGTGTTCTGAGCCACTGCACACACATCACTTAAGTACACTTAATGACTGTAGACATAGAGACTCCTTTCAATGGAGAGACGTTAGATTCATGTACTGTACTGCTGATTCATGTATAAAGTTCCAAGACTCCTTTATCAGGAGTCTGCATCATACTCCTTTGCATCAGTTTTGGTGGAGAACAGTTATTTACTAAAATAATTTCAAGTGCTCTGATGCTTGTTCTGTGAAGGTGTGGAGTTTCCTTATGGGAAGGGAGTAGTACTTGAAAAGGTTTTTCGGGGTAGAGATGGCCAGGGTGCACCTGTGCAATACAAGAGAATTTAGAATTTCTGTAACAAGAAGACAGTCATGGGTTACAAAGTTTTTTTCTTCAATATGTTTGGAGTAGTCCTGTCTGCAGTGATGCCAGTCAATATATGCTGTGTGATGGGTATGTTGCCAGATTGAGAAACAGTCAGTTTATTGCCAGATGCTTTTGTTATCTGACATGTTTTTCATGGACAAAACTAGGCTATGAGAAGGATTTGAATAAACCTTTGAAACTTTTATAACTATTTCAGTTTCAATTAGCACAAGTATATACACACAATGTGTGTAACTTCTAATACTTCTTATATGCTAATTTTACATAGCTGACAGGTGAGTCTGTTGTGTTAGTGGGAAAAAAAAAGAGCAAAGCCTCTGGGGTTATTTAAAACCTCATTGAAGTCGTAGCTCTTTTAGAACAGTGATATAATGATTTGCAAATTTATTTAAAACATTGTGCTATAGGGACCACCCTTTACAAAATACGTAATGAACAAATGCTTATGCTGCCTATTTGGGAGGTAATTTTTTTCCTTATAGCAGATGTCAGCTAAAGCTGACACGTGGTGACAAACTATTCCTTTCTAGTGTAATGCTTATAACAAGGAGACTAATTTTAGAACAGCTGGCCTACTCATGTTTTAAAACACCTAGAGTTTGGGGCGTTTTTTCTTGATTTCCAGGCATCAGCAGTCTTTCAACTAGTCCATTCTGAAGTTTCTGCCAAGCCTGCTTTAATCCAGGACTGCAAGGGTTTTTCAGCAATACTTTGCATGCTCTGGGAGAACTCAACTACACATTGCCAAACCTTCAGCAGTTAACACTTGGGCAGCAGTAATTTTTGCCTTGTGTAAAATCCATTTTGCTTTGCATAGTAGTAAATGAAGTGTAAAGGTGAGGTAAAATTAAGAATTATTTCCCTTGTCAGTTAACTCTGCTCCCTCTTGAGATGGATGTGTTAGATTCTGTGGTGGATTGACCCTGGCTGGCTGCCAGATGCCCACCACAGCTGCTGTGTTGCTCCATGCCTCGGTTGGACCGAGTAGAGAAAATATAACGAAAGGCTCATGGGTCAAGATAAGGACAGGAGATGATTCACCCATTGCCATCATGGGCAAAACAGATTTGATGAAATTAATATAATTGATTATCAATCAAATCAGAGAAGGGTAATGAGAACTAAAACCTAAATCTTAAAACATCTTTCACCCACTCTTCTTTTTCCCAGGTTTAACCTTACTCCTGAATTTTCTACCCTCTGCCCCCAATGTCACAGGGTGATGGGTAATGGGGGTCGTGGTTAGTTCATAACAGATGCTCTGCTCCTCCTTCTTCCTCGGGAAGGACTCCTAACAGTCTTCTCTTGCTCGAGTGTGGAATCTCTACCAAGAGAAGTCATGTCTCCCATGAACTTCTCCAATGTGTGTCCTTCCACTAACTGCAGTTCTAGCTCTGTTGGCTTTGCAAAGATAAGTGGAACATTTCTTGGACGGTTCAGGTGTAAGGAGAGTTTCATAAAGGTTATATAGATAATTTCATAAAAGTAGTTTTTACTTCTTAAAAAAAAGGGTGAGAGGAAGGTAGAAACTCAGTAATATAAAAAAAGGTAGGTATTATATGACTACTACAGTGTTTAGCTAATTTGACCTAGTAGCCATATTAGATTTGTAAGCCTTAGGCTTTTTGATGGTCTTACCACTTTTATAATATTAGCATTCCATTTTTAAATGAAAGCATTATCTTCTCAGCTTTGGGATATTGGAGGAAGTGTAGTAGCCTGACTACTGTCATAAAAAAAAAAAAAAGGGAAAAATCCCAAACTAAAATGCAAATAAGGAAAACCTCCATGGATTTTAAGTAGATTTCATGACTGTTAGGCATTACTCATGCTTTTAAAATAGTTTTTGTTTGTTTATACAACATATCGAAGCAAAGAGACACATTTGAAACACTTAAACAGGAACAGTAGTCCTAAGCCAGTCAACAACGCTCCCTGAATTTGCAGCTTCAGTTGTAATTTTTTAATTTCTGGCAATTTTGTCTTGTTACATGACACACATCTGTGTTTCTAGAGTGTGAATTTATCTTCTGATTCATGCAATGGACTCATAATTCTGAACTCTGAAGCTCTGATTTAGGAATCAATGCTTTGATATAGGACTTAGTTATATCTCTCATTCACTTTGTAAGATGAACAGGTGAATTGCAAATCCTATAATAGATTTACAAATCCTAAATAAAGCATCTACAGAAATACTTGCAAAGGATTTACAAACTGTACCATAAATCTTTGTAAACTAATATATGGCTATCCAAATCTATGCTCATTTCTACATTAAAATATCTGTGAGCCTAGTAGAGATCATTCATGAATTTTAATGTCTGTTCTGTTTTGGGTCAGGTTCTTTACGATTTGTTTCTACAGGACTTAACGTTCATTTCTTTGTCTGTTTCTCTTTCAACTTCATAGAATAAAAATAATTAAATCCATTATCCTCTGAAGAGAGAGGAGTTGCCATTCAAAGAAGCAATTATAAATATTGTTCCATGATGGTTGTATTATAGTGCAAATGGGCAACTGAATCCTGAATAAAAGTACTGTGATGTAGTAAGATGTTTGTCTCAGTATGCATACCTCAGTATGAATGAGTTTTTGAAAAGATGTTTTAATGTCCCACCTTAAGATGAGAAAAATCCTACCTTTATTTTTTATGTTGTCTTTTTTGGACTTGTGTTTTGAATATATAAATACTGTGAACACTGGGATGGATATCCCAGTAAGATTGTTGCCCAGTAAGACAAAGTGCAGCTGGACATGGTTCTGAGCACTTTATCTAACTGATGCCACTTTGAGCAGGGAAGTTGGACTGAATGCTCTCCAGAAGTCTTTTCCAGTATCAACTGTTCCCTGATACTGTGAGCAGGTTACAAATTTCAGAATAAATTCAGCCTGACAGACAGTTTTTTGTGAACATCAATATTTAAGAAAAAATAATAAGTGATCTGAGACAGGATGGCCTAAGAAAACCTGGGAACTGTGAATCAAAGCCAGAAGGCCCCAGAGCATACCTTGTATCATGTTCATTTGTATAGTCCTTCTGATAAGAGCAGACTATCTGTAACACCTTTGGAAAAAACATGTCTATATGGTAGGATGGGAAACAAAACAGTCAGCTATGTATAACAAATCAAGCCTGAATGTGTTCTACGTAGGTTTTTCCTTTTCCGTTTTTAAATTTTAACCCAAAATATTAATCAACAAAATGAGATGTTGGAATTAAATATGATTTTGGCAGAAGTATAATTGTTTTCCATTTTAATTAAAACTCCATTTTTATTGAATCAACTGTTATGGAATTATTTTATTATTTGGATTGACTATTATCAATTATGAAAAATGTTTATTTCTTAGTCTTCACTCTTGGTCAGACAGTTCAAAGGACTTCAGTCTTTCTGAAGATAATTTTCTTTAATTTGATCTTTATCTGGTATTAAAATACCAGGGCAAAGCTTCTGTGACATCTATTTTATTTAGCAGACAAAGTAACTAATTCAATATGACCATCAAATGCAATTTCAGTACAATGGCAAGTATTAATTCATGACATAATCTAAAGAATAAAAACAGAAGTAATTGTCTGAATTGGAAGAATTAATGTATATTTTCTGGATGCTTTAAGTTTAAAGAAATAACTAGATGGCTAAAACATGGCTTGTATTATTATAGTCTGTGCATTGCAGACGTTGAAGAATTGTCAAACAGTAATGGGTGCTGTGCAGAGGAAGATGACAGGACAAAATATATTTTGGATTTTTTTAAATTAAGGAACTTCTGACTTAATCACATTAAGTTTCTTTTTAAGAACTTGTCTTGGTAGATCTTAGACAGTCTTTGAGGATGCTAAAGGAGTTATACCATCTGAATAGGAGATATATCCAATGGTTGAGAGAAATGAAAACAATGAGGAAAGGATAAAAGAGAAGTCCGGGGCCAATAGTGTTTGTATTAGCTGCTGCAACATCACAATAGTATTTATGATTCTTTTGTGGAGCGGGATTCATGAAAAGCTATATGGAGGTTTTCTAGAAGGCCAATTGCAGTGACCCTCATACTATACTGGTAGATGACGTGGTTACCGCATGATTTTCCAAACTAATTTCCCAACAGGTAAGCAAGTTATCACTCCTGGAAGGAATGCTTGCATTGTTAATTTTGTTGCTCAAGACTTTAAGCACAGGAAAGCTATTTTGAGCCCCTTTATTGCTTGAACCAAGACAAATTCTTGTAGATAAATGAGATTGTCAATTACTTTATCAGGGTTTTCTGAAATATGGGATTGTTTGTGTACCGTTATATATCAGTTCTATCTGTTTTTCAAAATCTGTAGCTACTCATATATTTACAACTACTTTTCTTAAGCAATATCTGATAGTCCAGTAAAACTGAACTGAGTTATTAATAGGTGTGCTAATGCACTGATAACCCTTAATAATTGGTAGATATCCTCACGTGAACTGGTTTTTACGATGTCGACGTGACTTTGAAATACCCAGGTTCCTTGTCTTCTGGTAAGGCAACAGATACCTACTGCTTAATGAACAGGAAAAAAAGTAATTAGAAGGAGAAATGACAAATGAGTTTGACTGGTATTTAAATAGAGCACTTGTCTACCTCTTCCTCTTGATTATTCCTTCGAAAATTGATTAATTTTTTGTGGGCTTGGAAAATGGAGCAATGTAGGGTTCAGGTCCTATGTGACCTAATGTTTAAAAAAAGCGATTCCTGCATGCTGCCTATTAATAGTGTTGTGTGGAACTAGTCTTCCTTCTAAAGGATAGTACTATATCTTTTTTTAAATTTCTAAATCCAGCTAGAAATATCTTAAAAGCACATCTGGAAACATTCAGAATAACTCTCTTTGATTGAGATAAGCTGTCCAGAAGGACTCCAGCATTTTGTTAGCCTCCTTGCTATTTTAGTCATTAATAGTTAGGCAAAGTTTTACCTTTGGCATTTACATTACTTTACTGGATAATGCTGGAAACATAGTTTAATTCTTTTTGTTTGTGCAGATACACTTTCATTATTCTTTAGCGTCTTGCATGATGTGCTTCAGAGTGTTGTTAAACAAGACTGAGAGGAAGCATTGTGATATTAAGCAGTTAGAGAAGTGAATAAATTATGATTGTGGAAGACTGATTTTTAAGATGTCAGCATAACTGCTGGTTATTACAGTATTTGGGTTTGCATGTCAAAAATCAATATAAAGTTACATTATTCAAAGTCTAATATATTTAAGAATTGTCACTGT
Organism: Colius striatus; assembly: GCF_028858725.1. NCBI lineage: Eukaryota > Metazoa > Chordata > Aves > Coliiformes > Coliidae > Colius > Colius striatus. The sequence continues at coordinate 17,411,678 of NC_084770.1, read as the reverse complement.
AGAATTAAATTGTTTCTTAGTTTATTTTTTAAAAAAACCTCTCTAAATGGCTGACAGGGAATCTGAGTAGCAAATTGATGTGCACTACATATACAATTCATCTATCAAGCCTTGCAAGTGTAAAAAAGAAAAAGCTATTTTGGAAAATAACTGTCCTTTTAATATCATTGTTTTGACAAGGTAGAACAATACTTAATTATTGTCTGTCACAAGTTTAAAGAAAAAATTCTGAGTTTTGGAATTTTTGAACAAAAGAAATGGATTTTACTGTTTCTGAGTTGTGCAGAGAAATGCACACAGATAAAATAATTTGTCCTTCCTGACCATAAAGTTAATCGAAGAGACACATACTGATTCCTGGATGCATTCTCTTTTGTTTATTGGATCGTGCTGATTTTCTTTTGCACACCTTTTACTTTATTTTACTGCATGAATAAGGAGAAATCATGGCATTAGAGAAGAAAATGGATATACTAGTTTAGACTCTTGATTTCTCCCTTTGCCACATTTGTGAAATGAAAATGCTGTATTAGAACCTGTTAACAGCACTGTTCTGTTAATTTAGAAATTTTAATCCACTAAACTACTGCCCTCAATGTCTTGAAACTTTTAAACATTTGAAGTTTAGAAATAAAAGTAGTTTAAATGAGATTAGTTAAGCCTTACCAGAGTAATTAATACAAAGATGTTTATTATTTTTACAATCTTTTTCACACATTTCCCTCTATCAAGCTTTTCATAAATGATGTTGTCAGAACTGCCCCTTTCTTATCAGTGACATCAGTTGTTCATCATTTATGTATTTTTGAAGCTTGCTGTAAACACATAGCAACATACACCAATATTATAGTATACAATTTGTTTTAGAACTTGGAAGGAGCAGGCATCGTGCCTAGATAGCCATTTGTTGATAGCTAATGAAAATACATTTTATGCAAAAAAAGTCTATATTAATTTCTGAATGATGCAGTATCCAAAAAAAAAGAAGCCTATGATAAGCATTGTTCAGAACATTTTTTCTTAGAAAAGTCTAATTTGGCAAGTTATGAGTAAGGTATTTTAAGAAGCTAGTGAAAGAAATTTATATCTTTACAAATATATTTATAAATATACATAAATACATTGTCATGTACCATGCCATTGAATTTTTGGTGTATTAGAATGATTTATACATTTTAATGGAATAGTCATGAGGGTTTTATTGGTCATGATAAGAATTTAATCCTTGCTTCCTGGAAAAAAAATCTTAAGCACTGCCACACTGTAGATGTTTTGTTACTTTAATAGTAATACAAGTTTAATGTGGATAATTTGGATGCACATTGTTTTAGCCAAAGAATATCCCTTTCCATTTTTCACTTTAATGTGTATCCATTTCATAGCTGTCATGTAAAGTGGGATTAGCAGATTTCCTAATAATTATATTTATTTGTTTTTAAATTGTCAAGCTGTGCTACTCAACACCATAATCTATCACTGCTGTACCAGATGGTTATTGAATCAGATTAAACTTTGTTTAATTTAAGTTATGGTATTCTTTGTTCTGTCCTGTTTAGCCTTCTCTTAATTACGTTACTGGGTCTATTTTCTGTTTGTCTATTTCTTACACCAATTACAGTTATGGAAGTACCACTGTGATAAAGAATGGTAAAAGTGGGCTATTCCAATAGTATCCCAAAAATAAATCTCTTTGCAATTGCTTCGAGCTTAAGTATCACTAAGACAAGACTTGTACGTGGTCTTTGAAGTCTGTTTTGGATTTTTGTCCTTTTAGTGGAAATTATAGTAGAGATATATCTGATTAACTAAAACAAGTTAAAGAACTAGGTCATTTATCTTACTATATGGATTTGGGCACCTGCAGTAGCCAAGGTAAATAAGGCGGAGAAAAGATGTCCTCATGCCACAGATAGCATTACAGGCTTATGATTATAGCTTAATAAAAATATTTATAATTTAAGAATTGGAGTGGTTTCATATTTTACTAATTATTATAATAGAAATTGCTTCAAACACTAATGTGTTTTACCTGTCACTTGTGAGATTTGAACTAAAACTCATGTTGAAATTCTTAGCTTGCAAAAGAAAAAGGAATAGCATAAAACAGAGCAAAGAAAAGAAATTGAAAGTTTAAATAAATTTCTATAAAACATCAACATACAGACCCAAGACACTAATGTGTACTGGATTAGATTTTGATATGAGTTTGTTTCTGTTCAGAATATGGAAAACATGTATTTCCCTTTATCTACAAACTGATTGATTTTTTTCATATAGCTACTCATAAATAAGGTAGAAGAAAGAGTATATGGTCTCAAACTTCGGTGAGGGAAGGGATTGTATATTTCGAGATTCTATTGAACTGCATTAGTAGGATTTACCAAGCAGTATGCAGTATGATTTAAGACTTGGAGCACTTTTGCAGATAAATTACCTTTCTTGTTGTAGCTGTAATTGTGCCCATACATTGTATCTCTGGATGTGAGTGCTTATTTGGGTACTTGTGCCTCTAGTGATTTGACTGTGAGACAATGAGATGTCTGGAAACATAAATGGGTAATTAAAGCTTAGATCTAGATAGTGTATAGCAAACTCACCTACTTCCCTTTCAGGTTCTACCTTCCTTGTTACTGCTCTTTGGATCAGACTGTTAACAGAGAACTCACTTGGAAAAGGAATGTATTGCAAGTGATGCAGCTTCTAATAATACCTTTGAACATTGTCTTCTCAATATTGATAATGATGCTTTAATTGTTATGGAGTACTTCCTGAAAAATGCTGATGACTCTTCAGCCCATTGATCTGATTGAGATGGGTGACTGTTTAACATCTTGCATGTGTAATTTGCAAAAAGTAGGCTTTAATTCAGTAAATTGTTCTCAGCTACAGACTGTTACTTCTAATTTCAGAGACTGAATGTGCTCATCCAATTCAATTCACAAGGCATCTCTGCCACTTGGACTAAAGACAGGAAGGAAATTCCTGATACCTGTGCAAGGAGAGCTTCAGATGCTTTAGAAATGTCAGGCAAAATGTCAGGGCTGAAAGTATCAGCCCAATGACTTGTATGTTCCACTGATGTTTTTCTTTTGCTTCCATCAGTATTTTTCTTTGAATTGTCATCTAGTGTCTTTTATTTTTGTGTTGGTGAAGAAAACTTTTATCTTTCCACTGTTAAATGCTTGCTATAGATTACATCCTCCTCATTTTTTTCAATTCCTTTGACTGTTATGTTTTATCCAGCTGCTGATATTTTTAGTGTGAGGGCTAACAATTAAAACGATATTCCAGCTGAGATTTTGTGTGCTTGAATAACTGAGTCGTGAATGTTCCCCATGTAGGTGATTCCTACTGCATAGTTGCTTTCAGGGTAAAAAACTTATTTGTGTATGTATGAGGGTACAATTGCAAATTCTGCTCAGAAAACAGAGTTTTTATGTATATTTGGATGCTTCTTTTGTATTAATGTTCTTTAAAAGATTCCTTTTATGTCTATGTATTTTTCTTTCTGCTTAGATTTAATATAAGAATAGAGCTAGTGACTGTACTAATTCTTCAGGCTGTTACGCTCAGAATATTATTAGACGGGATATTATTACCTGATGCTACTGGAAGTGTTGTCTTACTTGAGCATACTGGAAAGCCTGCTAGTTAATAAGTGTTTTTAAATGTATTTACACTTCACTCACAACAAAATTTTCAGAATCAGTTGTAAAATGTGTGACTTCAGTTAATGATTGTTTTGCACTGATTGTTAAATGTATTCTTACTTTGAGAACAGGACAGCACTTCTTTTAAAAATAACCTTTCTTTGTTCATTTCTCAGGAGCCTAAAATACTTCATCTTATTAGTTTTGACTTTACCCATCTGACAGTCATTGTTTATGAAGAAAATTTTGATTTGCAAATTAAAAAAATGCTATCTTAGTGCGTTTTTTTTTTCTTTTTGAGGCTAAAATAGTGTATCTCTGTTTTACACTGCCGATTACTCAACAGAGTTCTTTACAGTATCAGTCTGTCAACACCATTACAAGTGCTGTTTGAAATTAATGGATAATTAGATGGACTTTGAGTTATACAGATTAGGAAACATTTAGACAACACTAACATTTATCTCTTCATTGTCAAGGTACTTTATCTTTTAATTACCTAAACTAGGTACAGTTCTGTCTAATTGCCTGTATTGGTTGAGATAAATGTTATAGTGGCATATGTTTTTGTACCAACATAGTACTGACAACTTGGAGTTGTTTTGTTCCCCTCTGTGTTCTTTGATGTTCACTTCTACTTAACTTGAAAGATAAGAGAATTGACTCCTTGAAATTTCTACAAGAGTATGTTAATTTTATACACTGAATACTTTTTGTTCAGCATTGCTTAAGGCAAAAATTTCCACTTTAGGAGGAGTGAGGTGTTTACCAGAAGTCCTTTTTGTGAAAGACGATTGAGAAAAAATGACAAATACTTACATTTCTTAGTCAACAAAGATTATAAAGTAAAAATTTGAATAAACATGTGGCAGGGATTTTTTTTTTTTACTAGGAAAAAAACTATAATGAAGAAATGCCCAGGGCTCGAGAAACAGCCTCAAGTTCTGGCATTTTTAAGTTGTAGATGTTTTCAGTTGACTTTAGGGTCAGAATTCAGACAGAATTTTCCATTTGTGAGTTACTACAAGGTCAAGTTAATAGAGATTAAAAAAATGTCACATCTGTGTAGCTGGTGCAACAACATTTCAGAAAACGTTTTGAAGTTGGGTGTTTGGGAATTAATTCAATTTACCAATGCATGTCCACACATCCTTCTCTGCTGTCATTCCCTCTACTTATATGTTTTCTCTATTACCGTACAGAGCCTGTCTTCCCTTTGGATTAGATACTATTTTCTATTTTCATATTGACTGGTGAGATTTAGTAAAATCACGCTGAAAATATAGAGGAAACTCATTCTTTCACCTTCAGAAAAGTCATTCATAAATTAAAGTGATTTAGTATTTCTGAATTTGTTTTTCAGTCTAATACTCAAACATTATTTTGTCTATAGTTTATTCTTGGATTTGATTCATACATATTTCACCACTAGCAGTGTAAAATATTTCAGACTATGTTTATCCATCCATCCTCTCCTTGATGGAGTCTGCAGTATTGCTTCAAGAAGGGGTAGTAATCCGCTAGACATAGCTAAACTCCTTTAGTCTTGTTAACAGTAAAACTACTATCTAAATTAATCTCTGTTTGAGTAGACAAAATTTCAGCTGAATTGTGCCCATATACTGCTTGCTTGTGTTTAAAACTTTTTCCAGTAAGCATTTTGAAGAAATTTGCAAAGGACAACTCATTTTACTCTGTCATTATGAATGACATTTTGCTATTTGTTGTCCATTATTTGTTATTTATTGTAGACCAACTCCACATTTATTTGAAATAGAATCTTCTGTAATCAATAGTATTCTCTGTAGAACTAGTAAGTTTTCCCTACTACACCTGCTATTTTAATCTACATTTACTCTTGTACTCAATGGATATTACTCCTGTTCTGAAGACAGTTAATGACATTTTAGAGGTGAGGAGTTTTCCATATGCATGTATTTTGCATGAAAAGATTTTTGTAGAATTCAATGTTTTTCTAATGCAAGAGCAGTAATTCTTTTATTAATTTCCAAATAACTTTTGTTTTATACGTCTGTTTTCTTTATTAAATGTAGAAAATATCCGTTAATTCATTTTTAGGAAATTGTGTAGTTGTATTCTGCAGTGGTGAACTAATATAATGAAGTACACAGAATCACCACTGCCTTTTGAGAGTCGTGTAACCAGGAATATCTCTGCCAAGTTAGGATTATATTATAACTGATACTTGTGCTATCCTGGTGCAAGATAAATTACTATGTAATCATTTTAGTATCTGAGAAACATTATTTCACTTCTCTTAGGAATAAAAAATAGTTTCAATATCATCAGCATTTGGTAATAGCTATTATTTAATAATTAAGTATATTAATAAGTACATAATGGATGCTTACGGATCTTCTGAGTGTTTGAACTTTAGAACTCATTGTCCCATGAAGATCCCTAAAAAATATTTAAATGAAACTATGTGTGTGGCTAAATTCTATTTAATCCAAGTCCTATCTATTTCAGTAACACTATGTTGGAAAAAACAGGAAGAATACCACAATTTTTTTTATAGCTCATCTTAAAAATGAGTGAAAAAAATGTAGGAGATCACATTTTGTTATTGCAGATTAGCACTTTTTTTGCTTGAAATCCTACTTAAAAAACCCATATACATTTAGTTTAGATAATACCAATAACACCACAGTATTACAAAACAATTAGCAAATTACACCATAGATATTTAACTCGAAGTTATGAAATACTATTAATGATTCAGCTTCATTTTCAGAGATTCATTTCAGTCCTTATTTCATTGAAAGTTAAAAAGCTTTTTGAAAATGAACATTCCTCAAAGTATTTTAGGCTAAACAGTTCCAGAATCTTGACCTGAGAATGTTAATATGAAAATTTATTTGCTCAGTCATAAGCGAATGTAAACTGACTGTGATTATTTGATCCTGTGACTGTGAACAGTCATTTAGATTAAATAGCTTTTATAATACAACATTGTACAATGTTACCTATAAAAGAAAGAAAGAAAAGAAAGTTACCTTTTAAATTTGTGCCATTGAGTCCTCCTGAAGTAAGCAAGGGACTATGGATTGAGAGAGTTGGCTTGAAACTTTGAGGGCTTGACAACATCTTACTACAAGAGGGAGAAACAGGGAAAGAAATCTTACTATGAAGTAACTTAAGAAAGCATTTCTGAAGTGACGTGTAAGAAACCTTAAATATTACAGTGATGTTGCATAAGTGATCTCTGGGTTTTATTCATTTATTTAAAGTTCTTTCTGAATTGAAAATATTGGAAAGAGGAAGATGACTATTACACAATTTCAGGTGGGTCTGGATAATTTTTCTTTGAAGTGAAATGAATTGAAAACCTGCACCACTTAGAAAATCTTGAGTTCTGTTCCTACAGATATTTACCATTGGAAAAGCCTTGACAACATTTTCCACCCTCTTTACTTGAAGAAATTGCTTTTAAGAGAGCTTTTATATTAGACTTTGAACTGGAAAAGGCATAAATATATAGAAAAATATCTATTGTCAGTATGAGTTCTATTTGCCGGTCTGTCAAATAACTCACCTTGACTCAACTCTGGATTTTGCTTAAGAATTCATATGAATGTAGAGCGTGACAATCCATTTATGTTAATAAAGGTTCTAGCTGTAGATCCAAGGAATACAGAACTCCCTGTTCCCACAGTGTATTTCTAACCCTTATTCACTAAATGTGACAACTTACCTGGCATACCCAGTTTCTTCATCAGAGTGTCCTAAGTATAGTTACAGACACCTTCCAGAATTGATTTTACAAATGCATATATGTGAGCTGCATTCTAACGTTTACTATTGGATTCTGAATGCAGAGTTCTGTTGAAGTCTGAGCTCCTTAGTTGCTGGCACATTATTGATGAAAACATTACCAGAACTCATTTGGGATTTTCTTTCCACTTACGTAACTTTGTTAGCCATGGCAGGAACAGAGTACTCAGGAATTGGGTTAAGTGCCAACTTCCATCATCCAGCTTTGCCTTCTGATGACATTGATCCATAGATATCTTCTTGACCTTCTCTTTGAAGTACTATTTTCTTAAACTAGACATTGTGTTTAAATATATTGTCTTGGCCTTGTTATCAGTTGTTTTGAAGGTAAACAATCTACATAGAGAGACTGGATTTCTACTTTGTGAGTTTTTTGAAGTTGAGGGTTTTTTTATCTCTTGGTATTTTTTTCCCCGTTTGATTTTCAAGACCACTGTTAAAATTGCTGTGATATATGTAAGAACTCGCTTTTTTTTTTCTCTTGTTTTTTTTTTGCCAAGGACGTTTGAGTTGTCAGTTACTACAACTGCCCACACTAAGTTGAGGTTAAGATTTGATGTTAATATGCATATATTTGATGATTAATGAAGAGATATTTTTGTCTAATGTATGTAGATGTTCCTTTTTGACAACTTTCCAGAGAAACAGTCTTTATCCAATCTGATGTCCCCTATATTTTTAAATTACGTTGGCAACAGCCTTTCCATTCTCTTTTAATCGAGCTTGATGTAGAATTGAACACATGTTGTGTAGTTCAATGACCATTGAATTTACAGTGTGCCTGTTGTTGATTTGGTTAATTTAGAAGTTAATATGCACCATTTCATTTTACAAGCTAGAAGTGTTGGGTTGATGGACACCAAGATAACTATCTTGTTTTGAATATTATTATAAAATGCAAAAGATTTTCTCAGAACCCTATTGGTGAAAAATCTTCCTGTGTGTAAACCCTTTAAATGTACAAGATTTGTTTAATGTAGTCTCTTGACATTTTTTTCTGTTCTCCTTTGGAAGATCTCAAAAGTCTTGATGGTAATAGCAGTGTGTAATTAGAAATAGAACAATGAAATAAATATTATATCCCTTTGTCATAGGATAAAAGAGATCCATACTGCTTTTTGTTGAATTGAGGATTTGCAAGGTTGCTTTACTGAATTCTTTTGCATATTTTCATGAAAATTGGAAAGTTTGCAATTATGTTTTTTTCTTTTAGCACCCTGTGTTCTTTCAGTCACTGTGATGGGTAAGTCAAGTAAATGATTGGTATTTCAATGCAAGTTGGCATAGCTTTATTCTTAGCACTTGCAGATCATTGTTGGCACACAATGAGCCCACAAGAACCACAGATGAAAGTAACCTTAGTGTATAACTTTATGAAGCAGCACTAAAGCTAACGAGGGGGTTATATTTATAAAAATTGCTCTGAGGAAGCACTTGTAGCTTCAGAAATTACTCTGAACCATTTCAGTCTCTTGATTGTTCAGTGAATTATTTACTTTTCTGATCTGAGGGAATTTCCAACTGTAGGCTGCCAACTCTAATTCAGGTAGTTGGCTGTTGGTGAAAGTGTCAAGTTATCTGACCATAAAAAATCAGTTTCTCCTGTAGGGAAAAGACAGGTTCACAGCAGCTTGTGCAGAAGATACCATATGTGTATCTCAGTGTGTTTATAGTTGAGAAATAGGTTAAGGATGATTCAGTATAAAGTTTGTCCTTTCTCTGTGGGTTCTCTTTCACATCAATCATGTCTTTCACAAATGCCCAAAGTAGAGAGTTGAATAAGTATGTGTAACAGACAGTTTCATTTCCTTCTTTGGATGGACAGAGTTCATATTTGTGGTTGTTTGTAGATGTTTGCATTGTGTTAACTAAAACTTGCTAGGAACAGAACGAAATTGTTTGATTTTAAAATTAAGTAGCTAGAGTATAGGAATCAACCCTAATGAATGCTCTTCCAACTAGTAGGAGGAAGTCAGACCATTCTTCATTAGATTTTTAATAGATTTGTTTCTGTCTGTTTGGGGGGAGGACTTAAGCTAAAGGTTAAGAGATAAAATTTTAAGTAGATACTTGCAGTAAGAAATGGAAAATTATCAAACATATTTTGAGGTAAGTATAACTGTCCTTGTTAATCTAAAACAATACCTTGTCCCGTTTATTAAGCTCTGACAGGAAAATCACTATTTAAACAAGTTTACCTACATAACTAAAAATCTAATTTAGTGATTAAGTTATATAGGTTTATAGGTGCTTGAAATTTCATCAATACAAGTCCCATAATATCTAATTATGTGTACAAGAGGATGCTGAAAGGGAGATAACTTATAGTCTGTACTAAATTCATGTTAAAATATTAAATAATTTGAGTGATTGTTTCGTATTTCCTTCTGCTATTTGTCATCTTATCCCTTTAATACTTCTGAAGAGATGTTGCCACTTTTGCAGCTGCCATTCTTAAGACTGGGTTTTGGTGAGAACTGAATCAAATAAGGGACCAAACTTTTTTTAACAGGACTTATTTCCTTCATTTCAGTGTTATCTATCAAATCAGTGCAAGCAGAATGCTCAGTCTTTTACATCTGCTTAATCTACTACATCTTTTACATCTACTTAATGAAAATGCATTTAGCATCTTCTCAGCAAGAAGCTTTGTCACTGTGTACTGAGCACTGATAACTGAGATGACTGTGACGGTCAGGATAGTAGGGAACATCTTTCAATACCCTTTGCATGCTCAGTCCTGAGTTTTCAGTTCATTGTGAGAGATTAACATTGTGAGGTCTTAGACTTGCTTAATGAGATTAAACTAAAAATTAATACAATTTAATTTTAGTTAAAATAGAGTTGTAACAACAGTATTAATTTGTGCTTTTTCATGTAGTATTTGTGTTTGTTTCACAGTGTTTAATTTATTTTCCACATAATTATTTTATTGCCATTTATGCAAAAACCACACATAAAGTAAAAACATAATAAAAAAGCCTCTGTAGACTGAAGTAGTATTTTTACTCTCTAGTCTTTTATTATTTTAATATTAGACATATTTACTGCAGTTCAACTGTGGGCAGTAAAATGAAATTTTGAATTGATAACCTGAAATCATGTTAAAGGAACAGTTGAATTTTAGCCTTATAATGAACAGTGATAGGCAACTAAACTATTCAGTCTGTTCTGTCTCACTGCCTTAAGTGCTCTCATACAGCATACCATGTTTGAGAATGAGATGTTGTCTGCAGCAAATGCATGGGAAAATAGTATTTGATCTTTGAGTGGCTATATTTTTTATTTTCTGAACAGAGAACAGATACTTGAGGACAAATTGCAACTTTCTTACAACACCATTGGCAGGAAACAGTTTATTATAAAACTGCAAATGCTAGTTGTGTGAAATACAGTACCTGTGACAATAACGAATGATGTTACATATTGTAGAGGCAATCATATAATACATCGAGGGTCACTTTAATGGAATGGTGCCAATCGAATTTACAAATGTGGCATCTATTCATTTCTACCAGTATTGAGAAGGAAATGAAATAAGATGGAAGTGATGATTACTTATGACACTTTCCTTTTATGAAAATAACTGCTTTAACCCATGTTGTTATAATAGTCCATGAGTTCTTTTTGTTTGTATTGCTATATTTCTTTAGTGAACCATATTTCCATATATTTGTTTGTGCTTTTGATTATCGATATGATGGAGTCAAGAGCATCTGCCAGCTACTGTGAAGTTGTGGTGATAACTTACCAGCTTCGTGCAACTTTGTGTGACTTCAGGCAAAAAAATACATGGATCTGAACTGTGACAGTAAAGTAGTACAATCAAAATAGAGGTAACATTGGAGTTTAGAAAATCACATGTATTTTTCATCAAGTGCTGAATGAACTCTTCAATAATGGGAGTAACACTGTGACTTTCCCATTGGAAGAGACCTGGGTGAGGCTTATTTTAGTACACAGCATGTCAGTTAACTGTTGTTAAAAAAATAAAAAGGTTTTTAACTGTTTATAGGTAAGAATTTGTCCAGACTAAGCTTTCCAGAAACATGACTATGATGCTTCTAGTTCTGGAGCTGTCACTGTCTAGTAGCAGCTGGATGGTTCTTTATTTAATATGTCATGGGGGTTTTGTGTGGGTGTGTGTGCACATGTCCATGCATTTGTAGGCCATAATAAAGTCTATTTAGGTAGCTGTGCCATCACACAGTCTTTGTTATTGTACCAGAAACCTGTACGAGGGTACTTGGCTGTGAGATCCAGACATACCCACAAATTCTGAGTCCTAAGTACTTGTAGAATTCATGTTTCTATGTATCTAACTTCAGACAATTCTAGAGTCTTCTTGACAGATGTCGATGCTGTTGACATCATCTTCAGACAGTGGGATAGTTCTTGAAGATATCACAGGAGAATGAATTCTAACAGTAAGCCAGTAAAAGGGAGAATGTTTGTTAGCACCGCCCACATTTATGACGTTCTGAAGACAGACACCTTTGCAAATTTCTGTAACACTGATGAAAAACTGAAATACTGAGTGTTGTGCTTGTGCTTGATACTGACCTGAAGCATAAACAGCAACTTGTCTTGGTCCAGTCTTTGTAGATTGTTTCTTCCATGGATCTGTGTGTCTTTAAAGAACAGTCTGGTCCATTGCAGTTTCAGCTTCTGAAAACAATTTACTTACTACAAGCTCTTTGCTAGTACTTAAAGGAAAGTAGTGCCAAATCTGGAGCATCTTCTATAGTGTATTAAATATATTCTTGTCCAGAACCATTCTTTTTGTACTTAAAAAAAAAAAAGAGTTGTCTTATGCTCCATGGTTTAGTTGAGATGCAGCTGCCATGAAGATTGAGATTTGCGTCATCATTCCTGTCAGCCTGTATATATTCTGTATGCTTCTAGATATCATTTATAATTCATTAAACTTCAGGGTAACAGTCAAAATGAAACTAGATATGTATTGATTTCTTCTCTTCCGCTGTTCTTTTGGGATTCTTCTAACCTGTGGTCTTTGCTGTAAAAATAGAAAAAAAGAATGGATTTCCTAATTTGCCTATAACCCCAGCAACCTCTCTACATTTAACACTATAGAAAGGAACAAAGTACAGTTCAGTGCTGCAGTGATCTTCTAATCTTGAAGAAAGAAATGAGCTAGGATGAGTGTGTTGTTTGAGGGAGCTGTAGAAAGTCTTACCTTTCTGTTTCTTTTAAAAGAAGAGACTGAAAATGAATACTGACAACCTGTATACTTTAGTTTTCAATAATGCTTTATACCTGGCTAAAGGAATGCGAAAAATGTATGGAATTTTGCTTGTATTTTGCTTTTGAAATGCAACATTTCAACAAACTACCATATATATAGGCAGAAAATTTTAGAACATGAAGAAATGTAGATTAAAAAAAATTATTTGAAAACTTTTGAAGGAAAGATAATGGTGTTTTCATTATAATATTTTATCAGGTCAACAAAAGTATCTTCTAATTCAAATATTATGTATTAGTATCTCCATTCAATTTATGGAACTGTTGCTCTTAAGTATTTACTTTTAAATATAATTCTAAGAAGCATTTTTCTAAAGTATTTCTAGGAATTTATTTATATCAACAACTTACAATTTAAAACATGGCCTTAAATATATTGAAATTCTGAAATTCTGCTGCTACTCTACTCTTCTTTAACAAGATTTTTTTTTTTTAAGTATTGCTTATTTTCTTTTTTGTTTCACATTTTCTTTTCATCTGATCTTCCTGCAGTAAAATTGTCCTTCAGTTTCAGGGGATTTAGGCAAAACATTAAATAATTCTTCTGTTATTTCAACAAAATTGTTTTGTGTGCTCATTTCAGGTAACATAAGCTCAACTGTGTACATTAACCTAAGTGAGGATGTAAAGTTTCTTAGAAGCGGTGGTTCAGGGATCTTTTAGGGCCAAAGACTCCATTTGGAGTTTTGAATTAACATTCACAAGCAATGTGCTCTTGTGCACAAAATAAAATCCAGTTCTTATGGTTGTTTGTAATAGTCTTCTGAAGCTGAATACGGCAGTCAGCTTGAACATGGATAAAACACTGGAAATTCAAAAGGAAGTTATGAAGGCTGATATTTAGTTTCCTTAATATGTATGAGGAGCGCTGCAAATAGATTCCACTGTATTTGTCTCTGTTCTGTAATCCAATAAATAAACCAATACACGTTACAGGGATTTCTATAGATGCAGCATTTTGGGATTTTCACAGCAAAGCTCTTTCCCCACTTTGTACTGTAACCAGGATTAATCAAGCATCTTGAGAACATTTAGTTGCCAATAATGGGTTTCTAAAATAAATATCTTTATTTTAGAAAACTAATTTGAGCTTGACTTGCCAGGATTTTTTTTTCTTCAGTAAATGGAAAAAAACTTCTCAATAAACCTAAATAAACCATATCTAATCTTGCAGACAAAGGATTAATAAAGGTGAACTCAGAACTTGGAATACTTTCAGCTTTTTGTTTATTTATTTGCTTTTGTTTTCACTTGGAGTTCTGAGAGATATAGGACTTTTTTTGTTTTGTGCAGAGAAAGCTTATGGAGATCTTATCAATGTATGTAAATGTTTTATGGCAGGTAGCAGAAGGTGGAGCCAGTGGTGTTCAGGGAACGATGGAGAAAGGTGAAGTACTCTAAAAACTGAACTTTTCTGTGGTAAAGGGTAGTCAAGCAAGTTGCCCAGAGGCTGTGGCATTTACAGGCTTGCAGATGCTCAAAGCCCAACTGGACAGATGACGTGGACAACCTGCTCCAGTTGACACTGGTTTGCTCTAGTAAACTGTTCTTCAATGGTCTACCCAGCCTCATTCCAAGCTCAGCCCTTCTGTAGTTCTGACATTGTCCAGACTGCAGTTTAGAGGCTGTGAGCAACTTTCATATAATACCGGGCAATACTCTGTGTTTGTGTTTCAGTCTTCACTGGTAATTTTTTATGCAACTATTATCTTTACCAACAGGGATTATTTTCATAAGTTTTGCAGATGATGGCATATTCACAGTTCAGAGATCCAGTATGGAAACTTGCTAATTTCTCTGAGGAGAAGCTTAACAGATGGCAGTCGAAAGAGAAAGTAAGGGATTGTATATTTTTATTTTTCAGGAGTGAAATGTTAATATTTCCAGTCATGAAGGAAGAACTTAAATATTTTGCTAATAAGACAGCAACTGTGGCAAGAGGGAGCTGCAGAGCTATGCAGAACAAAAAGAGAAGTCAATCTAGGCCATCCTGGTTTGTCATTTATTAACATGGCATGGATATAAAAAGAGAAAAAAAAATTACCTCATTGTTTACCTTAATTCCAGATTACAACATGCTTAAGAATTCTTGCTTAAAATTGGAATATTTGTGCAGAATAAAAGTAAATACCTCATAAAACACTCCAGAAATGATCCAAAATAACAACTGAATAGTGATCACTATTGAGGCCTGAGTCAGCAGAGATTACGTAAACAACATCTTTTACATGTGGACAGGCAATGAAGACATACTGTTGACTTACTACAGCCCTTACAGGAAGGAACTAGAAGTACATGCAGAAGGCTGCTTCAGTGTATGTACTGTGATGCAATAGTTAAAATAGTTCATGTTCTGATGGTGGGATTCATGTTGCTTTTGATTCTGATTGCACGGTTGTGTATATGCAGGCATCTGTCCATTAGGAACCGACCTGTGATAAACATCTCATTTCTGAGCAGTCATTACTCAACTATTGCATGATTAGGACAGATTTACCAGTTAGTTTTTTATAAAGTAGTTTTTCGTAGACCCTAACACAGTAACTAATGTTTGGGGTTTTTTTTTCCTCTGTGAGGATTGTATTATTAGACTGTAATTTTTAAAACTGAGGCTGAGATAGTGCTCTCTGATATATCAAAATACAAGCTGTTGTTTTAAAAAATAAGAACCCCAGAAAAAATGGAAACTGTAAAGACCTTTTCTTTTTCCTAAAGATCTAAGTAGCTTCTGAATTGATGTGTGTATTTAACTGTCATTCTGTGCCAAGGAACAGTGACTCTGTCTCCTAGAGGACATGAGTATCACGTGTAACTGTGACTTGACACTACAAGGCTTTGGGAGTTGGAGGATTTCCTGGCACTTCGTCTACCTCCTTGTCCTAGCTGACCTCCTACATTAATGATCAATTAGATGCACTGCTGTGATATGAGTTGAGGAGCTGATCTAGCTGTAAAGAACTTGAAGAAAGTTTGCTGATCTGGTTCATAGTATGGTCACTGAAATGACTGTGCTGGCACAATTAATGGCACTGCAGTGTGGGGAGAGGAATAAGTAACAAGCTGTGAGACTTCAGACCCTTGGATGACCCCATATGTCATCAAACTTAAGCCAAAATGTGACATTCCGTGATTTCAAACAAATATGGAAAAATAAATTGGAGATATATGTTATTGTAAGAAAAGCATAATATACCACAGATAACATATGCAATTTTATTTCATGTTGTCCCCCAAATATATACAGACAGCCTGTGATTCTGAGTCATTGCAGTGTTCACTACGTGCTATAAACAAAATAATTGGTATCCTAAACCTGTCACTTTCAGTGTTTTCTTAGAGATTTTCTGTTTCTCTTTCATTCCTTGTAGAGTGTTATAGTGGTTTTATTATTTTTAATAACAATAAATCTCATTGCTGTAGGTAAACAGGACTCCATGCTTGTTTGTAACCAGAGCAATGATGGTATATGTAACCAGATGTATATTCTGGCTGCTGCAGGTGTCTTTCACCTAAAGCAGAAGAGTTATTTTGCTATTTGTAATCTTGATCATCCCTGAAGGGAAGGAAATTTGTATCAATGTCTCATTACCATGTGTTTTTTTTGTTTTGTTTTTATTTTCTTCACCAGTGTAGAAAACCAAAGTGTATTTCATGAGGGAACAAGCTACAAGACCAGCCCATTAGCTCCTGAAGATGAAGTTGTTTATTTCTTGAAGTGGTTTACAGGAAACATGATTTGTAGAGGAAGTCTTTTGTACCTTATCTGCTGATGAGACTTGATGATACTACTACTAAGTGGGATACTCATGCTGGATCTTTGAAATGAGAAAAATCTTTAGAAATGAGGAGCAAACATAAAGTAAACTGACCAATACCAGTTATTCCTTATTCTCTCATCCTTGCATCTGCTTGAAAAAGCACAGGAGAGATAATAAGCAACCAATTACAGTAACTGACCATAAACTAGAAGAAAGGTGCTTGCCCACTGAGAATCCAAGAGCTGCTGCATTTTTGTCATTGCTGTTTTTCTCACCATGGACTGTTATCAGATAGGAAAAGGAAACCAATATCAGAAACTCATTAAGGTGTGACTGGAATTTCTGCAGACTGGAAAAGGCAGTTATCAAATCTGAGTAGTGCAAATATATGTTTTTTAAAAAAAAGATTAGTTTACCTCATTAGTTTATGAATGTTTCCAATGTTTTTAGCATTAATTATTTCCACACACACCTGTATAATGTGAAGAACCTCAAATTTAGTAAAGGTAGAAGATAGTAAATAGACGTTTTGGTATAAAACTACCTAAATATATGAAGTTAAATGCAAAAAGTTTTGAAGATGATGGTTTGAATTCAGCATATATATGCAAAGGACAAATTGTTCAGAAACTGAAATTTGTAAGTAGTGGATTTTTTTAAAACCAGCTTACTTTTTAAGGATTGAGGCCTATTTTTTTTTTTTTATTTGTAACCTATATAATATCAGACAACTCTTTTGGATATCTACCATTACTGTTGAAGGGATTGATAGTAGTTTGTAGGTCACATGGCCCTAACTGCTGCCTGTCAGTGATGTTTCATTCAGTTCAGTAGTGAGACAAGTTTTGCTAACTCAGGAAGAACTGAGAATTACCTTGTTTGTTCTCCTCTGTTACATTCCATTGTTGATATGATGTAAGAATATGTTTTAGCTATTTTATAATATGTGAAAGAATTTCTCTTTTCTTTTTATGGCTCAGTGGTAACATAGTTGTAGGATACGTCAAAAAGGAAATAATTACTTCCATGTCAATTGGTGTAGAAGTATTATGTAGTTTTGCTCTATTTTGGCCACTTCTGTGTCATTTTAATGATTAACTACTATTACAGGCTAAGTGGAAAGGAGGATTCAAAATGCTGAGAATATAGTGATTTTTTTTGTTTGATTTTTTTTTAATTCTTGTCATTTTAGTAAATATTTTCAGAAGAGAACAAGGAGATTAACGAGATGTGTTTGTATCAGCATGTCAAACTAGTTTTGCTTTTACAAAATAAATGTGCTACTTTTTATTCTATTTGTCTTACAATGAAACAAGGCTGACAGTATTTTTTTAGTACAGTAAGTTGGCATTAAGACATGTGTGATTTGCACTAAAAGACAAGGGAGTAACGATTTTTCCCTCTTTCTTATTGGTTAACCACATATCCTTCAGAGGGAGGGGAAAAAATGACGGTGGTTTCAAGAGGTATATTTTCTTATCAGCTATAGAATTTCTAGTTTTATTTTTGAGGACAACAGGAACCTGTTTAAAGACACTATACACAGTTTTGCATCCTTGCATAAAAGGTGATGGAGTCTCCCTGTAGTAGGCACCACATAGTTCCTTTCAGGCTGGACGTGTGTTTAGATGCAAGTCAGGAAAACTAGAGGCACTGATTTTGCAGGGAAGTGTAAGAAGTGATTGTGACTAGCTTCATGTGAATTAATGGAAATGTAACAGCCGTTGGATATATCAGCAAAACTGGGAAGGAAGCTGTTCAAAGTGCAAATGTTGTAAATGTCTGTGATGTGACAGTCTGAACATTTTTGGTTTTGTCATGATCAAGTGTGGGCAAAGGGCAGGGCAGAAGCAATGCTGGGACTATGTAAATAGAAGAACACCTCTTTTACATAAATACATTGAACTAACTGTTCACTTCTGGCAGTTGAATGGCTGAACCATCTTATGTGACCAAACTGACATATAAGAGTCATTCTGGGTTTTATGCTCTAATTTATTCTCATTGTGTGCTGTTTGGAATCTTGCTTGGAGTGTCTTTTCTCAACATAAAACTGTTTGTCAAATTTCTATTAAGCTTAAGGTGAAAAATTAATGAGCCATTCACTTCAGATATTTCAAAACTAATACTACTCTATTATTAATGCAGCAGAAAGTCAAAGATGGGGGTCTGTGCAATTTATGGTTCAGTGTTCAGTCAGACTTACGTTTTTCGATATTTTGGAGGGGACATCATTAAAATAGTGTTTCAGGTCATAGAAGCAATTATTTTAATGAATTTTATCAGTAAAAGTTTTAGACAGTTTTATTTATTAACTTTTTGATCCTGCCAGAGGTTGATTTTAATAAATAGTTAATGATGAATTACAGTATTCTATCCAATCTTTCTCTGAACTTGGAATTTAAGTAAAAAATGAACAGAAAGTTGATTTTTATAGCATAAACTTTTTAGGGAAAAATAAGTAAAAGCCTAATTGCATAACAGTGGAGCAGTTGTGGGTAAAGTGATATTATTTTGTTAACTATGACATTGTGACAAACTCTCTTCTGTTTTATGTGCTCTGATTTTTCAGCCTTGACAGAAGTTATCGTAATGATGGTAAAATAATGCTTTAGCCCAAAACTGAGTTGAATATGATAAATATTACTGTAAATTTTCTCAGTGAAAAGTTTTCAGAAATCTTGGGATATGTTATGTTTAGCTGTAAGTTAAGTGATAGAACACCGTGAAAAACTAGTTTACAGATGCGTATCCCAGAACAAGCAGTGTGGAAGCTAATGCTTAAGGTTTGTTCTTGCATTGAAAAAGGAAACACAAAACACAGTTGCAGGAAAGATAGAAATGTAGTCCTCCCTTTCTGTGCAGAAACTTTCTAAAGATTGTCTCTGTGCTCCTAAAATTAACTTATTCTTGTGTTCCTCTAGAGTCTCTTAAATCAGTTGTGGCATGGTTAGAATGTTAGACTTGGACAGAGGAAGGAATTCTGTTTCTTGGAAGATTTTCATGCTATAAAACTAAATTTCATTACAAGCATAATCTCAAATTTAAATTGTTCTCAAAGCATTGATTGTTCTCACAGATCATGAAAGTACAATGTCCTCAGGAGCTTGTCATCTGGCAGGGAAAAAGCAAGCAAGAATCTTGCAGAATTCCTTTGATATATTTGTTTTCTTATGAAGTTGCGCCACACTGTTGCGCAGTTGGAACAGTACCAAGCCCATGAGTATTTAAAAGGTGAACAATTGTTAGGCTGTTCTAGAAATGTTTTATGTCCTGTCCTATAAGTGTTCTTCCCTTTTCCATGGTGGGCTTTTCATGCAGAAATGTGTTCTTGATTTCCAGTGATACCTTTATTAAGCCAATTGAAATAGTTCAGAAAAACAGATGATCATTTTGTCCTGAAGCACTTCAGAGCATTTTCTTGTACAGAGTCAACCTTTTTTCCCAGTTCTATCAGTTGGTCTCCCAAAATATGTCATTATTGGAAACCTTCCCATTTTTAAACATTAGACAGTCATGAGTATGGAAACTTGCTTTTTTTTCATTTACAATGAGATTTTAAAATATGCAGATATGAATCATCTGATACTGTGAGATTTGTGCTGTTGCCTCTTAATTAAATTAAGTATTCTAAAGCCTTCTGATCTGTACCTTCCTCCACTTGACAAGCGTGTCTGTTTACTACACTCTCATTCCAGACCTTCTTCAGCTTCCTTCAGAGAAACACCTTTTAATTTGTAAAATATAGTCACCCTGGTTGCATTGAACCCATTTTGAGTCAATGAGAGAATCACATTTTATTCTTTAAAGGAGTGAAACGTACATTAAAATTTTCAGGCCTGTTGGTATATGCAAAAGAAGCACGTCTCATCAAGTTGCCAGTGTATCATCAGCATGCCTTCTCTGTGATGTGCTTGTCAGAGTTCTCACAAAAGCTTGTTTGTGTGATAGTTTGCTCCTTAAACAGTTTTAGTGCTAAGTAGCACAACTTCTGTAGATTTTAAACATTTTTGGCATCCCTAGCAAAACAAACAGCTTTATCAGTAGTAACGTCGTTCTATGCAGCCACTTAGGCATGATTTCAGACTGTTTAACTGTCTGCTATTCACTGTAATGATCTGTTCAGTCTTTACTTCAATTTTAAATTTATTGCTGATCAGTAATTATATTTTTTAATAATTCCTTCAACTACTCACCAATTAAATTTGTTGTATTTAAGTCATGTACAGTCACATATTTGCTTAGACTCGCTGTCATTTTTTTGTCTGTGGAACTATTCCCCAAATACTATGATACAGACATGGCAGTTTGCAGTACACGTTCCTGAAGGGATTTGTTTATGCATGTATGTATTTATTTCAGTGATATAAGTACAAAATAATGGCTACGTACTCAAATCAATTGTTTTAAGCTGTATTGTAGATGTTTGCAGTTTTTTGTTTGGTTTATGCAGAAGAGAAACCTTCTACTTTTCATTTACTTAGTTGCTGTTCTCTTTCTGTTGTTTTAGATGGAAGCTACAGACAAAATCAACTAAACCTGACAACACTGTTAGTACAACCAATTTCTGCAGTGCTTGCCAAAAAACTCATTTCATTACCTGGAGATACTGTCCAAAAAGATAGGTGTATACCCCTCCGACTGACATCTACAGGTAATGCTTTTAAAATTATATTTTCTTCCATCTGTGAAATGTTCTTCAGACCTCAATTTCATTTTCTATAACTGTATACAACTAAGAGGTTGATGAGTATGTCTTGCTTAGCTGCTTTCTAGAAGACACTATGATTAAGTTAAAAATTATACTCCCAAAATATGCTAGATGACTGTTTTGTTTAAATAAATAAATTTTAGATATATATATATATATTCAATATAAGGCATTGAGATCTAGTTCTTAATATTGACAT
Organism: Colius striatus; assembly: GCF_028858725.1. NCBI lineage: Eukaryota > Metazoa > Chordata > Aves > Coliiformes > Coliidae > Colius > Colius striatus. The sequence goes on along the minus strand of NC_084770.1, from coordinate 17,390,300 downwards.
AAAAACATCACATCTGACATTAACCTGAAAACTTCACTAAGGAGATTTTGTTGGTGCTGCAGTCTGGTTTTTTATGCCTTGTACTGCTAAGAATAAAGCCACCAGTAACTGTATTAAAGTTACTCTTTGTCTTTTTTCTGCCACTGGCATAATACTACCATAATTCTAAACTCTGCTATGTCTTTCTGTGTTCCTTAATTTGTATCTACTGTAGAGTAAACAATGTATTTTGTCTGAACCTTCAGGCACAGTTTCCTCCAAATTTCACCAGTAAAATGGTCATGATAAGAACAAAATACTTTGAGTAGAGCTAGATGTAATGAAAGAATGCATTCTGAGTATCTCTTCAGGAGGAAAGCCATTAGGAAAGACATACAGATTATTACTTGAACTATTACTGGAGTGGGTAAAAAAATTTAGAATACATTTATGCAAATATAATGCACAGTGTTTCAACAAAGGAAGCAACACCTTCCAGCTAACGTTCCAGATGAGATGAGTGCTTAAACAGTAATTCTGTCTGATTTTTATTTTGTACACTCTTTCTTTCACCAGAAAAAAAAAAAGCAAAAAAAATGGTACATCGTGTTATAAACTAATTGATTTAGTCTTGAAGGGGGAAGGCAAATTAAATTATCCCTTCTATCCTGTGCTAAAAACTTTGATGACAATAGTAAAAGCAGATTTTAAGGGTAACTATTGTATTGTCATGTATGTGCTCTATCACTTGTTTATTGCTTTCAAAAAGTTATTGTGGAATAGGAATACGATACAACAAGTCATAAAAAAGGTTGATTAATTTTATGACTTAGGTTAGCTTTTGTAGTTATACATATTAAAAAGAAAGGAAGAAAGACCTCATGCTTCATGACTTAAGCTGTTGTGGTTAAGCAGGACTCTTACTCTCCATGCATGGCTGACTAGATATTTAAAAGATTAACTGATCTTCCCCACAGCTCTATAAATGGGACTATATAAATGGGAAAAGGTCATTTTGGAAGGAACAAGTACTTAACAATTCCAGGTAGCATGTGTGAAACTAGCCCATATTGTAGGAATTTTCCATAGCTGAAGTGCCTGAAGGAAAGCATGAATTGAAGCTGGCAAATGACACTCAATTTAGAAAGATAAAAGGCTGCACTGTGTCTGTTTCTCAAACAACTTTGTATAGGGGCTGCAGGACAGAATCAGCTAAAGGGTAGCTTATTCTACTTTTTCAGTGACAGGTATGGCATGGCTTTTTCATATCCCTGGCAAGGGAAGAATTCTATATGGCAGAAAATTTCTGGCACCAATATTCCAAGCTAGCAGTTTAGTGAGGAACAATCTGTGTCCAGCTTGCTCTGGGTAAAAACAACAGCTTGTGTCTGATGTCATGTAAAGCTTCTGAACCACAGTAATCCATGGGGGGCTTAAAAAAAACCTCTTTAATGTATTGATCAAGTAGGGTCTATAATAAGAAGCCTTGCATAATTCTATAGTGCATCATGATATATTTTGTCTTGAAATAATGATGAAACTATAGATGTACTGGAGCATATGGCATACTGAAGTGTTCAGCAGCAGCCTTAATGGAAGAGATAAAAGACTGGTCTCATGATAAGAACTCTTGTATAACTGTTTAATAATAATAATAATAGCTAAAGAGAGAATGCTGAACAGAGCAATACATATGAGAACAGCAAAGGCTGAATTTGCAGTCTTACTTTTGATTTTAAGAAGTTTGAGAGAGAGACTTCACTTCTGACGTAGAACTCATCATTTATCTGTCAAAAGAGGTGAATGAGCAATTCAGATGATTGGTTGGCTTAAAATTTGTTAGAATAAAATGATCATCATTCTCATCAGTATGTTTCAAAAAGCTGAACAGCAGATTCATCAGTAATGATTAAACATTTATATATAGTTTTCTCACATTGCCTCTTTTTTCCCTTAGCCTTGCAGTTTTCAAGAGACATAATGTGACAGAGAGAGTGGGAGGATATGGAGAGAAACATCTGAGATATATTGAATGCTTAGAACTTACAAAGCGAATAGTGGTAATTGAAGTTAGTTATTAGTTTTGTGTTAGTTGAAGTTAGTAATTAGATTTGCTTTTTGTTTAGTATAGTGCATCGTTTTTAATCCTCATTAATCTGAAATTATGTGCTCCCATGAACTTTTTCCCAAAAATGGGCAATTAGAAGGAATTTAAGTGTGAAGTTTTATAGAGAAGCTGTAGATTTCTGAAGCTTTCTCTTTTTACTGAATATTGCTAGGATATTTGCTAGAACATTGTGAAGATTGCTGTAAAACCAAAGCACTCCTATAAACATAAATGAAGAAAGTCCTGCTGTGTTGCAGTAAACTTTTGTTGTTATTTGTTAAATTACCTGCCAGTTGGTGCAAATCATCCCTTTTCAATGAATCTCTGAAGTATTTAAAGTAAATTTGTCTAATAGAAATTGACAAAATGTTTTTCATCACTAATAAGCATATACTTTGATGACAAATGAAAAGCCTAGTAGCTTGGAACTCTGGTAGTTAAAAGCACTAGAAATATATCTGTAATTTTTCTCTTAAGCTTTAAATGTCGGGTTTTATACTTATAAGACTTGAAAGATCTAGGATTTCACTAGTGATCAATCTGCAGTTGTCTGTGGCAGAAGAGCAGACCTGAGGATTTCAGACATCAGCTTGCATGATTAAATAGCTTTCATTGTCGTATGATCTATAAGGAAAAAAGTACCATATTTTTCAGAGGATGAATGAAACCCTGAGGAATTTGAATTTCCAGACTTGTAAACATCAAGGGGATGTTTTCTGAAAGATTCTCAACTGAGATCACCTCTAGAATTTAGGAGAAACAATGCAACATGGTGTATGAGGAAATGTATTCACATGGTTGAGCAGCTGTTTCAAATTGTCGGAAACAATAAGTAAAATAAGAATTATTTTTAATGGTGAAAAGATGGAGGTAGTCACCAGTGAAGACAGGGATTTGTAATGAGAGCTGTTCAGATTGCTCATAAATGGCTATTAATAAAGCTTCCCCTGTGACTAAGTAACTTTCAAATCACTGGAGGATGCATTAATAACTTAGGAAGAATCACTATATGTTCTTCCTATTCTTCTGTTCTTCTTTATGGGTATGTTGGTCATTTTTGGAGATGAGGGCTAGAAAGCCAGTTGATCTGACCTAGTATGCCTGAGCAGTCTAACTCAAAGTACAGAAAGTATAATGCAAGAATTCATCCATCGATCTCACTTAAAGGCTTCTAAGTTTCTTTAGCTGACTGATGTTTAAATCCAACCCTATTTCTCTCTCTCTGGATCAACCAACACCACTGAGGATGTATCAGTTCAGAAAACATCAGTATATTTAACATACACAAAGAAGATCATATTTCTTATGATCTCTTAATGCCTTTTGCTGTGAAGTAGGTTTCATTTTTCATAAATTAACTTGTAAAAGAGTAAAACCAAAGCATGAGTAGTTCAAGTAACTTGAATGATATCAAACACTGTGTTAATAATAGAACTGGATAAAAAAAGAATAATTGGAAGAGTCCTTTAGTTTCCATATCCTATTATCATCTTCCAAGTCAAAGTTCTGCCAAGTACTGCACTAGTGATTTATCATGCCTATCTTCAGTCAGAGGAAGGGCATGACAAGATGAAGCATATAGATATACTCCTGTTAGGCTATAGCCTTGTGATGTTGTTACAGATGTGTTTCTCCTTCGTAGCTTGCTACCTGTCAGAGCAAAGAAAAACCACCATGTAAACTCTGGCCATGCCATCGTACAGTATGAAATCAATATGCAAACAATCCCATAATTTCTATCCATTTGCACTATACTAAACATAAATCCAGGGAAACAAATAGAGAAAGATGTCAGCATATTGTGTGGCAGTGCATGTTACTGTATCTGCCAAATTTGAATTCATTGCACATAACACTAGGGATATAATGATGTTCCACAGATATTGCCTCCTGGCATTTCAAAGAAACACATGTTAAATAAGGAAGTCAGATGTAATGCAGACATACTGTATGTGAAAACTTAAAAGTGTTATACTAATACTCTTGGGGAAGGGTTTTGTCATTCCTTTAAATTCTGTTCTCTTTTTAAATAGAATTTTATGACTAGAAATATGCATGATCAATGTGAAGAATCTTTTAGATATCTTCTCCCTACTCATAACTGAAGCCTCAAGAGCTTTTCTACCAGAGGTCTAACTGATCAAGATATATTTTCAGAATTCTGTTCTGTGATATTATATTTCTGTGTGATGCTTTGGTTTTGATTACTGTAAAGCAGATAAAGAATCTCTCAGAATAATATGAGATTATGAAATTCAACTACACAATATGAAGCCTTCTCAAAATTCAAATCTATCTTTGATATTGAGTGTGACACATTTATTCTGTATTACATTAAGCCCATCCCAGTTTAGAGCCTTCTTAAAGGACTTTATTTTAGACCTCTTATTTTCAAAAGCTTTTCTTCAAAAATCTTGTCAAATTAGTTCAGTTTTCAGGCCTAAGACCCTAATGATACTTTTTAAAATCGAATACTCAAAAGAAAGCTCAGAAAACTGCCTGACTGTAGGTGTTTAGTATAATCAGGATTCAAGAATTTAACCATTAAGTTTGAAAATCAGGCTTAAACTTACATTTATCTGTGTTGGTCTAAGCTTCAGATAAGATTAAAAAGAAAGAAAGAAAAAAACCCTGACTTCACAGGCTTCAAGTAGTAGTTTTTTTCCTCATCTGAAGTCTAAAATTGTCAATCAAAAAAGGGGAAAATAACCATACATTTCTAAAAATAACTAGATAATTGTGAAAGGGGATAAGGTAGTCATTTGTCATGAGACAGTTTACAGATTTCAAGTCAAGAAATAATAGAACGGTAAAAAGTATTGACAATAAATACTTTTCTTGTTTCAGAACTAGCTTCTGATTAACACAAACTCAAAGTGTACCCCAAATAATATTAAGTTAAAGTCTTCTTATACTTTTCCAGAGAATACAGAAAAGAAAGTTGTCAAGATCTTTAAAGTACAGCATTAGGAAGAGAGATCTGTTGTCAGAACTGTTTAAAGGGGATTAAACTTCACTTCTGCTGTATACTCCAGAGAGTACTTTCAGCCTTTTCATCTGGTGTACTAAGCCTTTAAGCCCAAGTCACTTTAAGCTGACTACTGTGTTACATGGCTTTTAACTACTGTGTTACATGGCTTTTAACTCAAATATCTGATTCTGGAATATATGTATTGCTAGAAGTTAATTTTCAGTTTCTTTATTAACAGTTGAAGACTGGATAGCTGATGTTGATTAAGGCAAAACAGTTCAGTCAGTTGTCTTCAAAAGTATTTATCTTCTTTTTGTCTGAAATGAGGCCTAAAGAAGCATAAATCTTAGATGTAATGTCATAGATGTTACAGGGTTAGAAAAGGAAAGGAAATCAGTTTTGGCTTGAAAAATCTTTTTTAAGCAGAATAAATTGGCTCTAGAATACTTGTAGCTGAGAAACAGCAGCAAGAGGTAACTTGCTTAGTATAGATTAAATTTAAACTACTTAATCAACATGGATGCCATGAGCTGTTTTCACATTGTTTTCAAAGGCAAAAAAAAAAAAGAGCATAGGTGACAGAACAGTGCTGGGAATCCTTTGGATATATTTTTTAATGATTTTTTTAAAATTTTAGAATAGTATCTGGAGATGTATGGAACAGATGTAATTCATCATTAATGAGTTAATAAACCTTACAGTAAATCAGAAGGGCAAAGTTAATTACAACTAAAACCCCAACATAAACATAATAGATGAAAACATTAACTTGCTGTGATGATATTATTTCAAAATAGTATGGTGTGGTTTACTTTTAAGTAACTGTGCTTGACTTGTATTTTCTTTACTATTGTAGCGAAAACAGAGTTGTCACATAGTGGACACATCTATTGATAACAGAGGAAGTTTTGTCTGAGTAAAAAGTAGAATAAATATTGCTACTACATTTTTTACAAAGCAAGAAAGATCCTAGCAATTGCTTTGCTTTTTCAAATATCAATGAAAACTATTGAATGAAAATATATTGTATTTTATTTTAGGAGAGCTTTCAAGTAAATTTACCACATGAAGTACTAGCAAATGAACCTTGAAGAACAATATTGTAGAGATGTATTGTTTTTATTTTAGATGTTGCAGTAAACTCACCACCTTCTTATTCTGAACATCTTGGAAACAAACTCAGGAAACAACCTGTTCAGAATTACATCTGTGGGAAGATAATAGCCTGAGAGATAGATAGCAAAATGATCCATGGAATATTTCAGTTTTGGTCTGTGGCAGTTGGGACATGCACATTGAAAAAATTCTGGCCCAGTGACTCCTTTAAAGACAGGTCTACCATGGGGTTGGTACAGGACTCTGGATATAAGAAAACCTTCCTGAAGGTCTAGGATGACTCTGTGGTTATTGTCAAACAATTGCTAGCATTTAAGTTAGAGGAGATTAAGACATTTTCACTTCTCTCAGACAGAAATGACCTTTCAGATAAAATGAATATTAATACAGTCTATTATAATGCAAACAGAACATTTTAAAGGTATCAGCGGCTCCCTGCAGTTAATTGGATTTTTTTCATTGCCGCAAACTGTAGGACCTAATATGGTTAGTGTGTCCCACCTAGGGTACAGAGGGAATAACAGTACTTCTTAAGAAAGGATAGCTAATTTTTTTTAAAGCTGTAAGTCAGGCATTTGCTTTTCTTCAGCTTTATCCTATGCTACAGTCTCAACTGGCAAATTCTTTATATCGTAGCACTGGAATTTTTCTGTCTTTATATTTACACTATTTCCTCAGCTAATACAAGCTAAGCCAACGAAAACTGTCTTCTGTTGGCTTGAATTCAAGGTAGATCACCAAAAGCTATGCTGGCCTTTGTGATAGTAAAGCAGTGGTCTAACTTATTTCATCTGATTTAGTGCGGGTGAGGGATTCTCCAGTAGAATAGTGTAATATAAACCAAGTATCATTTTGTGAGTGTTATTGAAAGATTTACCTGGGCAAAGGATTAGGTGAGAAAAACCTATAAAGATTAAGACAGGTTTCATTATCATGAAATTATGTAAATCCTACTCTCTATTTTTTTTTCCCCCTGTCACATTGTGGCAGCATTTATGGGGTGAATGGAATGGTCTTTGAAGTCAAGGAGTAGAGATATCTTTTGTGATTCTAGTTTTGAACCCCACTGTGAAATTGGGACTAGGAAAATAATGTAATATTTCATGTTTAAATCTCTGTTTCCTCTTCAATATCTTCTCTTTTTTTGTTTCTACTTTGTGTGTATGTGTGTAAAATTTATATATTTGGACGCAGATTTCTTGGCTGGATAAACAAGTTTAACTTTTTCTTTTCCTTTTTTTTTTTCCTTTTGTCTTTTAACAGGAAAAAAAATAATCAGTCTGAGTATTCAGTCTGTCACAACTTACAAGACAGTTTCTAATGTTATTGGATATTTAAAAGGAACTGTATATCCTGGTAAGTAGTCCTTTATCATTTATATTGATTATTTGTTACATGATAGCTGAGAGTCATACCTGGAATCAGATTCTATTTTGCCAGATAATGCAGTAATACAGAGAAGGGAGAGAGCCTTTGTTGTAGTCATTTTGTGATTCGATTACATGTAATCTGGGGAGTAACAGTGAGCATCTAAAACCTAACTAAAGTATTAAAAGATTTAGGAACAGAGGGAATGTGATAGTTGGTAGCTTTTTAAAACCTGAAAGACATAACACTGATTTTGTAGCTGTGTTGGACATGGTTAAAAATGAGATATATAATAAGAGAAGATGGTATAAAGTTAGTCTTCTTTAATCATAAGTCCTTGTTGTGCAGCCCATCACTACCCTGAACGTTACCCTGAACACTGTCCCATTTTACCTCTTTCAAAAGTATCTGATGGGTATTTTTATTTCTCTCTTTAGTCCTTTCTTTCTCTTTTTTCTTACCATGTTATCTTTCTCTACATGCTTCAAGAAGTGGTTGTAAGAAAGGACAGCTGCTGCATCTGTAAGCATGACTATCCTTTCTCCTGTGCTTTTCTGATAGTTACTTCCTTCAAGGTATTGCCTCTGCTTAGGAGGGAGAGATATACAAGGATGAAGAATTTCAAAGGAGACACCAGCTGTTATGTTTTACTCCTGTTCAGTCAGCTGGCATCTCCTACAGTAGGTTGCTGCTTGTAACTTTCTTCTCCATCAAAATTTCCTATACTATTTTACACTCCCTTCTGTTTATGCTGTTCAAAGCCTGGAACGGATATTATGATACAGGGATCATAATCTCATGTCTGATCCCTCTGTTTTAGGGGCACTTCCTCTACCAACCTAGAGGCCCATAAGGCCATTCAATTCTTTTCCCAATCCCTAACGTTAAGTGAGCTGAAAATCCTATGATTTTTCACTGTTAGTGCAACCTATAATTAAACATCTCATAATGCAACCTACAAGTCAAAAATTATGTGGTTTAGATTGCATTTTGTTAGTTGAATTATGTACACTTAGATTTACATTTTGCATACCTGCTTTTAGAAAGAAATTTTTGTTTACATACGTATGCACCCTCCAAGTAGCTGATTGAAAATATTCTTATAGGTGCATAAGAGGCCCCCTGTTTGCAAAATATTTTTTGTTCTTCATAAAAGAGCATTGCCATGTATTTTGCTGACCAAAACTTGTAAAATTCCAGTTAAAAATTTTTATCCATACAGAATGGGTTTATAATCAAAGAATCGGTTAAAATTGTCACTGAAAAAAACCCATTGAGGATGAAGTACTTAATTTTATAAAATGAAAATGTGGGCATTTTACCACCTGTGTGTTGCTACATTCCAATATACTGACAATGGTGAAGAATGAATCTCCATGGATAAAGAAAGAAAACCAAAACTTTTTGCACTGTTTCAAACCCAAATGACACTGAGAGATTGTTGTATATCTGATATCATTTGGCAACTATTCTGTTGTCTATCATTATCCTGAAATATGCAAAGAACACCTTTAGAAGTCTAGTTGTGGGCCAGAAAGAGGTGTTGCTAAATATCAGAACAGAACCAGTAAGCAATCCTTCAAAGAAGCCACCGTTGTGAATTCATCTCACACAGAAGTCTAATAGTTTAATCAGTCATTCAGCATAACTCTGCTTAGGTTTCTTGACACACATCAGTCACACTAGTTGTTCATTTTATTTCATGCTACAATATCCTTTTGGAACAAAATAAGGATATTTACACTTGTGAGTTAGAAATTTGGATTATAAATTGGATGTTATTGGATAAAAATTTCATTTAATTTCTTTGAAAATAAGAGAATTGTTGGGTTTTTTTTTCTGGATAAGCACAGGCATATTCTTTGTTTCAGGTTGAAACTTCTTGCTTTTCATTTTATAAAATACTTTCTTCTAATATTATCAAGGTTACTAGGTCTGACTTACCGTTCTATCATTCATTATCTCTATTCCTCTGTCATGTCTCCTCTCTAAGCCTGCAGTTCAGGTCTTTTCAATGTCTCCTTACATGGAAGTCTAAGTTCTGATATATAACCATTCTGGTTACCAACTTCTCAACTGCTGTTTCTGCAATGTCTTTTTTGAGATAGGGTGGTGAGCACTGAACACAGTCTTCCAGGTGAGGGAGTACTAATACTTTGTGTGTTTTTTCTATGTTTCTCATTGTACTACCACACCTTTTGTTTTCTTCTATAGACCCTAACATGTATTGAAAATAGAGTTTCGTGCTGCTTCATTTGTGTGTTTTGGTAACGCTCTAACGTGACCATGGAACTTTATTACTTTATCTGTATGTCAAAGTCCTATCTGTAAAAAAAAATGGTATATATCAACTTTATAAGAAGGGAGAGTAATAAGCAAACAATGAAGACAAGGGCATAGGAGTTAAATTAGCAAGATATATACATGTATTTATTTAAGAGTTTATTTTAAAGTAGCATTCATGTTTTCTGTATTTATGTTGTATGATCGGCACATGATCATATAATTTGTTGTTGCCAGCATTGTATTAATGACATTACAGTCTACTAATATATTTCCTCTTAATTTCTAGATATACTTTTAATTTAAATATTCAGAAGAAATAAGATTCTTTTGTCTGTTTGTTTCACATTTCAGACAGATACGTGATCATTGGGAGTCATCACAATGGTTTGAATACTCTTGGTGGACAAGAATGGGCCAGTAGCACTGCTATCATCACAGCATTTATACAGGCCTTGATGTTGAAGGTTAAGAAAGGCTGGAGACCCGACCGGACCATTGTTTTCTGCTCATGGGGAGGAACATCATTTGGGAATATTGGTTCATATGAATGGGCGGAGGTAAAATAAATTTAGAAAGACCCATTACAATGATAGTTACTTTTGTTAAAAGCGTGAAAACAATATGCATTTACCACATAACAATGATGGTTCATTGGTCTGGTGACGTCTGTGCGTGTACATTCATGTACTCCATAGCAAATGCAGTGAAAACTTCTATAAAGGCATTTCCTGTGGAACAGAGCATGTGTGATAGAGATGGCAAGTTATTTCCATAGCTGTGAAGGTTACATGCACAACACCTTTGTAAGATGATTCCCCTTCTTAATTCAGCAGAGAGACTGTAATAGAGAGCATTGCCAGAGTTTGGTGAAGGGTGTAAAACCTCAAAAAGCATCTATGCCCAGGAATACGTTTTTCTCTTTCTTAGGGGTTCAGCAATTGCTAATTTTTAATTGATGGCCTTAGCATGGGAGAACTGAATGAAAAGCACAGTTCATAAAGAATATTGTCCTATGGTTTTATTTCAGTTACATGAACATTTCAGTGTTTTCGTGGCTAGTGCTGATTCATTTCTCACGTTTTTGTGCTAAGGAGTTAGATACAGTCTTACATGGAGTTCTTACTTTCAACAGAATTCCTTGAGTTCTTACTTTCAACAGAATATAAATCAGCTTACTGAAAGAAAATACCTCATTAGAGTGTTGCTGATCATATATGATAGCAGTGGATAAATTAAAGAAATAGCTAGCAGAGAGGTTCATGGCTGCCGAATGAAAACAGTAGATAAAATGAAGAGTTAATTGCTTTTTATCATGCGTGAGAAGAGGCTAGCACTCATTGAAGTTTCATACTTCCAACATGATTATTCTTCAAAAACAAGAGAGGGTGAAAAAATCAAATTGAAAAGATCCAGGCTCGAAGCAAAATTTGTTTAGTTCCACTTCAAGTCAGCTTTACATCAGATGTAATTGCGTTACACCCCTTCTGTTCAATATAAAGAGCCACTTCGTGCAAAGAGCAACTCATTACTGAGAAGGCAAAGGGGATCTTTTTAAAAAAGAGATAATAATTGAAACAGTTTGTACATGCTATTTTTGTAGTCTAAAAAATAATAAAATGAAAACACTGGGAAAGTTGCACAATTCAAATCTGAATTTGGTCTCTAAACACTTGAGAACATTCAACTGTTGATAAAGATTGCTTTTGAAATTTGTCTTCTGTCAGGCTTAAGTTCAAAAGGCCATCACATTGCTTCAAAATATGTAACGTTTTCATTTTGGGCCTTACAAGTGTAGTCATTTTTAATTCCTCCCAGGCCTGTTTGCTTTTTCTTGAGATGACGTGTGAAATGGAATTATAACTTCTGCTATATAGAGAAATAACACAGAGATATCCTTTGAAGTTCCTAACAGCATATTGTAAGAAGCAATAGTTAAGTAATACTTAGAGAATCACAGAGGGCAAAAATATAGGGTGCAGTTTTTTCTTAGAAGGACCTGAAAGAACAAAACAAGTCTTAATTATAGTGATGCATAGCGATAACCATTGATCTGCTTGTGTTGTAGGATCTCAAGAGAGTTCTTCAAAGAAATGTTGTGGCTTACATTAGCCTCCATAATCCAGTCAGAGGCAACTCAACTTTACACCCTGTTGCATCCCCTTCTCTTCAGCAACTGGCAGCTGAGGTTAGAAATAAAATATTTTCTTTCACATGTGATTTATGAAATTAGTTTGTTAACTCTCTTGATGCCAGTTGGTTTTAGATAACTTTAGTTGGAGATTGTTTTGTTAAAGCATTTTAACCTCAGACATACACGTGAACTTTTTTTACTAAGTAAGAAGGTTAAATTTCATCTCAAATATTACAAGGTGTCCTGAGAGGTTGGAAAGGATGACTTATTTCAACAGCTCATTATTCCAAGTCTTGCCATAGTTGTGTGCAGTATAAGCTTTTTCACCTTTTGTCAGCATTCAAGTAATGTGGTTTTTATTCTTAGCACAAAGCATATTTTTCTCTTTGTAATCTGATCTTTCCAGACTTTTCCTATTTGCATTTAAACCTATATAATTACCAGAGGTAATGGGACACACAGGAAGAGTATTACTCTTAGCATAATAAATAATGCCTAAAATATGTCAGATTCAGTGCTCAGCTGTGCCTTTGTAACTAGTCTGCAGTCATAATATTCTGTGGTTATGCTGGTGTAAGTGCACATTGACTTCAAACTAACAACCTTATTACCATTTCTGAGGCTGAGGAATTTATTAATATTTTAAATGAATTTAAAATACTATGAGGTACGTACTCGATAGAAACAGTTTAAAGTGGCATGCATAAAACTGAGTTTACTTTTTGTAAAGTATGATTTTTAGGTGTTTTTCTGCATAAAATGGCCAAGCTAATACTCATTAGGTTATACTAATGTTTCTTTGCTTTTCCTCAGAAGCGTTTGATACTAAACACTGCTCAAAGTGGCATCTTGAATTAAATGGACTTCAAAACTGATCTTACTGGACAATTGTCCAACTAAGTTAGTAAGATGGTATCAGTTAAATTGCTTCTTAACAATGTTTTAACCATTTCTATCCATTGATTAGGTGATACTTTCATCATGGAAACAATCTGGTTTATTCTGTGTAGGTATTGTGGGAAATGCAGAATCATTTCAGGGAAATAAACTTTTCTTTTTGGAAGTTAAATGGTGGGTGTCAGGAGGCTGGAACATCCCTTTTTTCTATAGTAGCCAGTAAAAGGACAAGGGGTAATGGGATGAAGCTGGAACACAAAAAGTTCCACTTAAACATAAGAAAAAACTATTTTACTGTGAGGGTGAGGGAGCCCTGGCACAGGCTGCCCAGAGGGGTTGTGGAGTCTCCTTCCTTGGAAGTCTCCTTCCTGGGTGAACCTGCTTCTGCAGGGGGGTTGGACTAGATGATATCTAAAGGTCCCTTCCAACCCCTACCATTCCATGATTCTGTGATTCTATTCATAATACAGTACAGTTATTTATAATACAGCTTTAGCTACTGTATTTTCAGAAATTATTGTTTCAATGAATTTGCTAACATTTTGCTTGTCCATTGGTGTTTGTAGTAGTATCTCCATGAAAGCAGGTATTTGCCATTTAAAGGAATACATTTATTACATTATGTCCTTGAACTATTTTGTTTTTATCTGATTTTGTCTCTTTGACTTCACTATATGATCCATAGCATTGATCTGAAAACTATAAACTGTTGAGCTGCACAGCAGACATTTTTTTTATTATCTGTTTATCAGTTTACTAAGATTTTCTTCTTTTGTTCTAATGAAAGCTGTATTAGCGTATTACAGTCATACTCCTATTTTGGAGACAAAGCAAAATAAATCTCTTTACTTCCACTTTATTTCTGTGGTACATTTGGGTGTGATGTAATATTTTGTACTTCTTGTTGTAATAGCAGTTGTATCCTATCCAGTTGTGTGGACATAGTCTCTCTTTCAAGTCCTGCCTTGCACTGGTTAATTGCATAACAGTCAGTAAAAGATGGCTAGAATTCCTTTTTTGGGTTTCTTTTTCTGAACAGTAACCTCCCTTCATCTCACCTCTGATTCTTTAGTGGCTAAGGCTCTGCTATTGAAATTGTATCCATTCTGCATGTTTACCCTGAAGCCCCACTTAAAATTAAACAGACAAATTTCATGTGAGATAATTTGTATAGTTGTTGTTTTTTTCTAGGGTAATATTATTTATAACTAATGCAACTGTCATATAGTTTGTGACATTAAAAGGATTTGTATGAGTTATTGCTTCCAAATGCTGGCTAGATTTCTGAATTCATGTCAAGCATATTGACAGTGATGGAACAGCCCAGCACATATCTTCATTTATCCCCATGGGTACTCACAATTTGCCATGTGTCTAAAAGATTTTCTCTGAAAGACTGATCTACTTATAAAGAATATTGATATTACTTCTAACATTTGCCAAGAAGTCAGTGTAATTACAGATTACCTCAAAATTATGATGGTGCACATGGGGCAAGATGTGACTTTTGAAGCTCATCTGAGCTTGAAGAAATTGTGAGTCCATTCACATGAAATTCTTGTTAACATGTGCAGATTGCAAAGAAGTGCTTGCAAAGTCCAGTGAGAAACAAGGGTCATTTTATTTTGTAAGAGTTATTCTCTGAAATTCAGTTTGTTAGAACAGAAAAGAAGGTGAAATAGAAACTTGTAATTAACAAATAAATGTTTTAAAGTGAAAAGATAAAATAGTCACTCTTACTTAATTATCCAAAGTTTACAGATACGTGGATTCAATGTATCTTTGATTTAATAGTAAAACTTGTGCTTCTGAATTTAGACCACAACAAAAGATGCCAGCCTGCATTATTTATTCCTAAGAAACACTTGCAACACAGTTTTGATCAAGGGGAGACTAAGATCTGCTCCCCATCTGCCAAAGGACAGAGTTGGATTTTGTTTAATGCTCAATGTGCTAAAACTGTAGGCGTTCCATCTCAGTAAAACAGAGGAAGAATGTTTTCCTAGGGACAATTAATACTTGTCAAAAATCCCTACAAAGGTTAAGTGCTATGATTCTAGGGAAAACAATGTTAAACTGTAGTATGTCCTGTGAAGGAAAAGTCGAGTAAAAGTCACATAGATGTTACAAAGACCATAGCTGAAAGAGAGCTGTGGAGAAATGGCAAACTAAGACAGGGAAATGGCATACAACAGTGGTCACTTCCATGATATAAGTATATGGCTTTTCTAAAATAAAATTTCACTGCAGCTTCCAAAACACTTTTTTTCCATAATTTCTGTAAACAATTGGAAAAAGTAGCTAAGAACATTAACTGAAATGTAGTCTGTATGAACATTCTAGACTTAGCAATAAAAAGAAAAATCACAGACCTGACGAGTTGTCTGCTGTGTGAGATCTGGTGCTGAGTTAGAAAATAGAAGTGCTAGGCTAATTAACAGAGACCATGACTTCTTAAAGATGTTTCATGTAAAGGGATTACATCTTTATTTTAGTTACAGGTTTCAAAAGAGAGCTACATAAGCAATCAGCAAATAATAATTTTATGTGCCTATCAGTGGGATTCTGGTTGAAACACCAAATTACATGAAGAATCTAATTTAAATATTTGGATTAATTAAGCAAAGAGGAATTCAAACAATTCTGAGACCTTGATATATTTAATTAAAATCTTTTTAATATAACTATGCTAATTAATGTCCACATTAACATGAGGCAAATGCTGCCAAGTTACATTTTTGCCTACTATTATTTTGTAAGAAAACGATTATTAATTTGCTCAGTTAGTGAGTCACCATTTTTTGGCAGAGTGTCATTGGTAAATTGGTTAGGTTTGTTGCTGGCATTCATGCTATCTAAATAAGGCCATTAATGAATTTTTCTATAATTAACATTTCACAAGTTAAAAAGTTATTAAGAAACATAATTTAATTGCTGTTTTCTTTTAACTGCTGATCAGACTTCAAGTCTGCTGTTATCACTGAACCTAAGAAAACTTGCTGCTCTTTTCTCCTAACGAAAGCCATTTAAAGCTTTTGAAGAATGACTTAAGCATTAAAAATGACTGTACCAAGTATTGTTCCATGCTACTGATCAATATTTTTTCTGTTAATGGAGTAAAAGTCATAAAACATCTGTATTTTTAAAGGTGGAATTAGTAACAGAAAACTATTTTTTCTATTTGAAGTAGGACTGAATATATACTGGATAAACTGGCTTGTTATTATTATTAATTCTTTATATTAAAAAAAACCCCTTGGATTATTGCAGCATTGGTTCTTTCTTGCAACTTCTATGTGTTTCTCATTTGTTTTGTTTTAGTTTCAGCGTTTAGTTCAAGCCTCATATATCAGTACATTGTGAAGAACAAAGAAACATTAAAATTCTGCTTGAATTGCTTGTGGATGCTGTGTAGCAGAAGATTATAGCTTCTCCATTAGTTTTCAATCTTTACATATTGTTGCTTTTAGTGTTATAACTGATTTGCTAGTGTTACTTTTTATATTTGTATTGAAAACCAAAAGAATTCTCAAGATTCTCTTGAGAATCAGAAGTTTATGCTGCTTCAGGAATTCATAACTACATTAAAAGGTTCCTGTTCATATAGATCATGCTTCATTATGAGCTCTGTGAAATTCATAATGCTACTTCTCCAGTGCAAAAAGCAAAGTTTCATTTAATGGTAGATTTGATTTTGGAGTTGCATGTGCCAACAGTGTTTTTGTTTTAATAAAATGTTACTTTGTCCACTGTTACATATTTCTTCACTCGTCCTCTGTATGAAACAATTATAGTAGGTAAATACTGATTCAGACAGTGGCTAATGATTGAAATATGATCATGCATTTTGGTGTTAGGAAAATTCTATTGGGGAAAAAATTTTGTTAGTGAAGAAGAATGCAATGGAACTAGGTTTTATGTTGTGATCATATTGGAGATTTACCAAAAGTCCTTGTTTCTAGTAAATCGATCTTTGTGCTTCTGTGTCCTTCCCTATCTTTTTGAAGTTAGGATCCTAAGTTCTTGCAAAAAGCATATATGATGGATCTTTTCAACAGTTTTTTTTTGTTTGTTTGTTTTTGTATGTAAATATCAATTTTGATAGTCATTGTAGATGAAGCTGAAGAAATACGAACATTTTATTATCTTTAAATGTAATACTGGAGTATGGGAGATTTCAGTAATTCCTTACCTGCTATAGAATCAGTTTTGGTTCTAGACTTCCATTGCCCAATCTAATTAAAACTATCTAATGTATTAAGCTGTACTATGTAATGGGATTGTTTTCTCTTTCCAAAGACTTTATCCAGACTACAATATTACAAGAGTTGACTTCGGTTCTGTCTAAACATTACTTTACATAATTTCAACTTATTGCTCCTAGTCCCTTTAACTTCAGTGTTGGAGCAGTTACATTTGTGAAAACAAAATCCTGATTCTTCTAAGCCTGTTAATTGAATTTCTGTCTGTGTTCTTAGGCATAGTTGTATGTTAAATACTCAAATTTGCAAAGGAAAAAAAAAAGCCAAAACAAAAATAACACAGCAGACACATGGCAGGTCAGTGCCAATTATCCAAGGAGCTGGAGGGAAAGGAATGTTAAAATTTAACTTTAGTCATCTTTGTTGGCAAAAACTTAATAAAACCCTTTGATTAATTTTTTTGATCCAAAAGTTTGTGATGGCTAAAATATACAGGGAAAAAAAAGAGAATGATTTATAGAGACTCAGAATTGTGGAAGAAGTGGGCAAAAACATTCCATGTCCATGTAAAGCTGTTACAGCTTGAATAATCACAACCATCAACCTGAAATACTCTTGGGGTTCCCTGTTTGTCCATTGTCCATGCTCTATTCATGTATTCACCACCAAAATATTCTGGTGGTGTTGTCTTGACAAATTGAAAAACTGCTGAAGGGAGCTAGAATGGAGGCTATCAAGATACTTCAAAAACTGGAAATTTGAGTTCCTAGGAAATTTCAAAGGTAATTTCAAGCCAATCAAATTATTCATGATGTTTAAATCAATATTGTAGTTTATATGTATTTTTGTTTAATGAGTCAATGAAGCATAATACCCATTGTCTTTAAATACACACAAAATGTGACTTCACTGAATCTAACAAGGAAAAATGTTACAGCTCATAATCTGTGATGTCAGGAAGGGAAAAAATGCAGGAAATAGTTTTCTTGAAGTTTCTGTAAAAAGCTTTCTTTTGGCAGGTAAAAGGTCACACAGTTCAAATCTTTGTCTCTAGACAAAGCCTTGAAGGAGATTTCAAAACTTGGTTTGTAACCATCTATTTTAAGACTTTAGTGCTTAGGCTTTCTTTCAAGCGCCTTCTAACATTTAGGAAATATACTAACTTCTCAACTTGGTATCATATCTCCCTCTTCTTGATTACATATCTTACTGTATACTTTTCTTTGATAAGAAATTTGACATTAAAAGAAGAGGATCCTCTTTAAAAAAAAAAAAAATAAACCTTTTGGAAAATACCTTCCCCTCAGTTTTAACATGTTTGACTTTTTCTCTATAATGCAAATGATGTCAATTAAATTTTAGTTTTAAAGATTTTTAGAAAGCTTCAGAACAAGTTCTAGTCTATTGTTATTGAATTTTTTTTTCCCTAGGCTTTTGAGCACACCTAGAAAATTGTTGCATCTGTGTCAGGATGAAAAAAAAGTAGTATTATTAAGATTAATATACAACTTAAGTTTGTGAGAGAAGATACTTAGATGGTCTTTCTGCTGCTTCATAGGTTACAGTTGTCTGGGACAATCAAGGAAGGGATTTACTGCATTCTGGCTTGCTAGAATTGTTTGGTTGATGTAATCTGGAGACAAAAACTATGTTTAAACATTATCCTTAGTCAATCCACTTTGTCTGCCACTGATATTTAATAAATACCTGTTCTGAAATGTCAATAGTATTCAAATACCTTTTAATGAATTTGGGGCATCCCTTTTTTCTATTGTAGCTAGCAACAAGACAAGGGGTAATGGGATGAAGCTGGGATACAAAAAGTTCCATTTAAATATAAGAAAAAACTATTTCACTGTGAGTGTGAGGGAGCCCTGGCGCAGGCTGCCCAGAGGAGTTGTGGAGTCTCCTTCCTTGGAGGTCTTCAAGACCCTCCTGGACATGTTCCTATGCGACCTGATCTAGGTGACCCTGCTTCTGCGGGGTGGGGTTGGACGAGATGATCTCTAAAGGTCCCTTCCAACCCCTACCATTCTATGATTCTGTAAAGTTTTTCATGAAATGGACAAATGTCAAGTATATTTTTTAAAATACTTCGGTAAAAAAAAAAGAGGGGCTTGAACTTCAGTAGAAATGTACTCAGGCTACTAAGCAACACACAGAAATTAACACAAAAATATTTGAGGTTGATTTATTCTCTCAAGTTGGCACTAGGATGAGAGGAAAATTTTTTTAAGGTCATTTTAACTCTGGAATGATAAAACTGGAATCTAACAGGTAATAACTTATGAACAAAAGAGAATATAATGTTGTATGGGATAGTGTGATCTGCCAACTAGTGCACGTGAACTCCACACTAGCATTGTGTTTTTCTGTTCTTCGTGCTAATTACAAAACATTTTATTTGATCTTAGATGGATTATCCTGTAAAAGCTTCTCTTGTGTGGTGTATTTCATTGCCTGCTTATCAAGGTTTTTTTTGTAATGATCATTTATTTAAATTTAAAACATGTACCAGTAGTTATTTGCAGTTGTCATTAAAAATATTTAATTAACTCCAAACAACATAGAGGTATCATAAATCTTTTTTGCAAAACATCAGGTAAGCTTGCAAAAACAGTTGCCTGCACAGATAAAATGGAACTGAATGTTCAGAATCAGGGTGCTTTGGAACCAATTATATTGCAGAAGATACTTCTTTGGGGCTCTGCGGAATTGGGGAAAAAAAAATCACAGAAAATATTTTTCTCCCTGTAAATTAGTGGATCATTGTTGTAAATGAAACATAAACATATAGTTTGCTTGTTTTGTTGTGGGTTTTTTTAATATAAAGGAAATGAGAATTTTGTTTTACAGATGTTAAACACAAGGTGTGATTAGGTAAAGCATACATACTAATGAATGTGTAAAGTGCTTTTTATGATACAGAAGCAAAACCAGTAAGGATTTCAAGCAATCAATTGATCCAACTTCTCATCGTATTGCAAAAATAAGTCTCTCAGATGTGTTTCAGCTTCCAGTCTAGAAGGCTCTACAACTTTCTCAGATGATCTGTGCTTGTCTTCTATCACAGTACTATTTGGAATATTTTTTTTCATCTAATTGAAGTCATTGCATTTGAAGATTAATCTTTCTTTCCTCTTTCTTCTTCTGATGATCTTTACTCTTTTTTTCCAACAACCTTTTATGTATTGGACAAAAATTATCATTGTGCACAAAGGAAAATGATACACTTTATATAATAACTATCAGCTTCAGAGAATTGATACCTCTTCCTCAAAGTTAGTTTGAAATTCACTGTTTGAAATGCTTGTCTGAGAAGTATCAATTCAAGTACAATCTCTGTCAAATCCTGGTTTTGACAGAAATCGCCACATGAGGGAAGTGCATTCTACTTGAATTAATATTTTACGGTGTGCTAAAATAATGAAAATTTGTATATGTAGAGTCAAAGTGACTCCATAGAGATTCTAACCAGAAAATATATGTATATATATTTCACTTATGTTTGTATTGCTGTTAAAAATGGTATCCTAATTCATTGTTCAGTGATTTAATACGTCTTCAGAGCAAAAAGTGTTTTTATTCCAGCTTTGGAAACTGAAGTAGGTGACTATAGAGCAAACTTGGAATCAAAGCTATTTTAATAAACTAAGCTTAATTAAGCTGAGAACAGTGTATCTGATCCAAATGTCTTCTCTCTTCATCAGAACTGCTTTTGTAACATTTATAGAATTCTCACCTATGCATAACTCTTACTTTTCCTTCTGATTCTTCTTAGATCTTTTAAAAAAATATGTCTCTAGACATTTGTTTCACAACTCTTGTACATATCTGGAAAATGGCTTTGTGTTTGCATTTATGTGTTTTTTTTCAGTCTCACTGTTCTGATAATGGAGAAGAGCTTCAGAGATAGATTTGTAGTTTCAGTTGTATTTCTATAAAGTGCTGTAACTGTAGTGATTTAAAGATCTTTTTCCTGGTTTATACTGTTATAAGACAGAAAATAATTGGGTTTTGACTTTTGATTTATTTCCCTTTAAGAATGACGGAGTCTTATATTGCAGCATGTAAAATTATAGCTTGTATTCTCCATGGAAAGAGCTGTGTTTGTGTTGACAGAGCTACTGAAGGCATCTGATCGTGCTCATCAAAAACTGTCTTGGATATCGGCTAATCAGAGATAGGTGACATTACATATCTTTTGAGTAATGAAAGAAATACATTTGTTTCAAGGGAAGAAAAACTGAAATGAGTATCATCTACATTTTATTCAAATTAATTGCAATACTAATCATCTTTCTTTTTACTTTATTTATGGGATACCTAAATGACTGGGTTTAACTTTATGATTATCTGCTGAATTAGTCCTTCCTTCTACACATGAACAGTTGAGACAAGTGAGATAAGGTAGATGATGTGTGGTGGTATATATTTTAACTGAGGAAGAACATGGTGAAAACAAGTGTAATAGCATCTCTTTCAGAAGAGAGAAGAATGGTATAGAGATTCTGAGTGGCAGATAATCAAAACAAGTGATTTTAAAAATCATATCAGGGCAACTCAATTAGGTTTCTCTATCAGGCATTTAAAATTATTATGTGTAGAACTGATCAGTTCAGTGATTCTGGCAAGTGCATAAGACAGCTTGTGTTTTTAGGTAATCAGCTTAAATCCATACCACCTTTTTTCCTACAAGGAAAGTAATAGTAAGTTCTCCTATGTGTTGTTCATTCTTGATCATTTTCTTGACACCATACACATAACACTGCATACTCACCTGTTTTTTGGTTTTTTAACTGTTTTTGCATGTCAGGTAGTGGAAGGGTGCATATGAACATACATTTTCTATTTCTTGTTTTGTTTTGATTTTTTTTTACATGTCTCAAAATCCAGTTCTTCCAAAGTGAAACAGAATAATAGCATTATTATTATCTGAAAGAGTCAGGTTACATGAATGCAAACGCACTACTTGTCCATATAAGTGATTTGTCTGCACGGTGTTTCTCTACTTCATTGCTGTTGCTGTGCAATGAGAGATATTTGTCCTGGAGACAAAGGAAGGTATAAAGCTGTCTTAAGGCACAGAGGAAGAGGGCAAATGGTTGAGGAGATAATGTTAGGGTAACGCTTTGCCAGTGCTTCCATTGGTCCATGGAGGAAGGTAGTTTTCTCCCTTAATAGAAGGTTTATTTGTTTTAATCAGAGGCATAGCCTAACGAGCTTATCCTCACTTGTTATTTTACATTTTTGGTTTACACCACAAATTGAATTTTGTAGCACTAAGGGTGAATAAGAATCATTAAGGCAGCAAAATTCACTGTTGCCAACTGTGCTGAGAAGTCTTACTTCTGTTCGGGAAGCATCTGCACCTTCTAAGGTTACCAAAGTAGTTGTAGGCCTGCTGACATCTGAGCTTGATGCTCTGGTATTTGATTCTTCTTTGAAAATAAAGTTGTAAATAAATAATTATTTCTTCTATGATTTTTTTTTGTTCTGACATCCTGTACTTCCCCATCCAAGCAGGCACAAATACTCTGCAGCATTCTTCCATGCAGATTTGTGTTATACTCTTGTGCAGCACTGTTCATAGTAAGTAATGTTGTAAATGAAGGCAAAAGTATTACATCATTTAACTTACAGCCTGCCTATGACCTTTTAAAAAGAGTACTGTAACACTGTGAATGGAGGAGAGTTCATACATGACCTTCAATTGGGACTATCTGTTTATGGTCCACAAAGAACACACTCTGCCTTAGGCTTTCGTGTAAATATTTTGATCCTTATTCTGATTTCTTTTAAACTAATATATACTGAGAGGAATTATTTGAGGACTACTGCATCCATATTAATGTGAAAATGGGATAAAATGTGATTGATTGGAGGTCATCCTGTCACTACAGAACTCAACAACTCTTCAAACTTTATGAACTCAAGTCTTTATGAATTTTTCCTCAGATATATTTTGTTCTTCCTCCCTCTGTTTGCTATGGAGCATAAGCCCAACAAACTTAGAATTCTGTGAAATTTTTGTCTGTTTTCATCAGTATTGTTATTCAAGTTCTGAGACTAGAGCTTGTTAATTAGCCAGAGCATCCTCTGGATCATTGCTTTTGCATTGTACATTAACATTTTAAGGGTATCTTGGGTCTCCTCCATCAGAGTATTTAATTTTAAAACAAATGGATAGCTTGCATAATTTACTATTGATGATAATATAGTAGTTCCAAATTGGTATGAATTCTGGGTCTGAAAGCAGCATAAGATTCAGGGCTGGCAGAAGGCAGGAAAGGGACAAAATACCAGTAAGGGAGACTTGGCTAAGAAATTATTTTGTACTATTGCTCAATTGCTTTCAGGTTTGCTGTGCAGATGAACATGAGGGCTGTTTTTTTTTACTCAATTTTAGTATATACTATGTTGCAAATAAGTTGAAAATAATTCCTGACAGGAAAGTTTCTTTACTGCTTTTAGATAGCAATCATTAACCCCCTTAATGTGCATTATCTACTGTTTATCTCTAATCTCTATATTGAAGTCTACATTAGAAAGGTTGGTTGGGTTTTTTTTTCATAGTTCCTTTTAGTTCAGCATGATTGGCTCAAATTGTAACCTATTTTTCTGTGTTTTGATAAGTCAATCAGACTGCACTCAAATGTGTTAAAATGAAGCACTTGAAGTGAAATTTACAGTGAGAGAACTCATCTGCATTGCTATTTTTGATCACAGTCTTCCAAAAGCTTTAGAAATAATATTCTCAGAGAAAATGAAGTACTGAAACTTCAAAATAGGTGTTATCCAGTGCCGTTCAAGAAAGTGGCAAAGGTTAGTATAATGGGTGATAATAATTAGTGTTTCTCTATAGTGTCAACATGCAAATAGAAAACCAGAATATTGGATTATGAATGATTATCCTGATGAACATTCTCTTGCTATTTATGTCTTGTTTTCATGGAGAAAATAAGAGTTTAAGGGAAGATATGTAATTTGCTTTTTTTTAGTATTTTGTTTTGGTTTGGTTTTATTTGAGGGTTTTTTGGTAGGGTTTTATATTTCATTAAAGGTCCAGGGTTGGAATTCTAGGTCTACAATGAATAATTTACCATTTTTAAAAATATACTACTCACAGAAGAAAAAGTCATTTCATTCCAACCTCTTTTTCCTTATCATTTTATAAGTATCATGTGTTTGTTAATAGGCTTATCGAATAGAATGATAGGGTTTGGAAGGGACTTTTAGAGATCTTCTAGTCCAACCCCCCTGCGGAAGCAGATTTGCCCTCAAATTATTCAGTTTTCTTTGTTTCCATTGCTTTTCAAAATACTATTCACAAGAAAAGATGCTGTTTCTCAAGAACATCAGCGTAACTGATGGTCACTCAGGATTTCTGAATATCAGCCTTTAGTTTTAGAAGGCCAAGATGTGAACTGAACTGAATGGTAAGGAATATATACTAGGGATAGCCACAGATAGGAGAATTAGATATTTTTCCACTAGTGTTTTCTTAGTAATCCAACAGGAGGTGAATATGGAGTCTTTATTGTATGAACATTGAGTTCATTGTGGGAGCTTTAAAAAACATATTCTCATGCTAAATTATGGAAGAAATGATACGGTCATCACTCCACTCTAGTTTTAATTTCTTTAGTTATTATTATTTCACAAAATACAGGCAACAGACATATATATATAATTTTTTCATTATATTTTAATTCATACAGGGTGAAATATATTGTAGTGTAAGTACATGATAGTGTAACAGACATGCAAACAACCTGTAGCATGCTGCTTTACCTTCTAAAGCCAAATGTTATCTGGTACACAATTTCTACAAGGAAGTGCTGAATGACGATCAATTTCTTCATGCCGCCACGATTTTATTTGTTTGACTACCTATATCACAGTTGTAATCTGACAGCCAGCTAGTAGGATCAAGATAGTAAGCCAGAGATGGAAGAGGCTTTAGTTATGAGTCTCTGTAAACCCAGCTCTCCTGTATCTTTTGCCTCTTCCTTCAGCGTATTGTTGTAATTTCATTCTATGCTTTTGTTAAGGTAGTCTGGCTGGAATAGATACTGGCATTCAAAAAGCTGCTGTTAGGCACAGAGTTGTTTGTGACTTTAGGATGGAGATCTGAGGATCTCCTCCCTCTGCCTAGGGAAAATGAAAAAAATTACCTAAGAAATTTAAAAATGGCCTAGCCCTGGCAGCCCTGTGTTTGAGGAAGCCTTTTCAGCTGTGAAACCTGGAATTCTAGACTGATAGCATAGGAAAAGCTCTGAACTTCTGCTTCTGTGAGGTTGATCTCAGCAATACTGATCTATCAATAGTCAGGGGGAGATTCAGGGACCTAGTGGATTTGTAAATTGGCTGTTTGATAACGTGGTTGGATTTAGATTGATTCTGTATGTTACAGTCTGACCAATTTTGGCTTATGTAGCCAATTAAGACAGTTTAGGATTTGATTATCTAGTGTCTTAATTCAGAGAATTTGAATATCAGCAGAATTGTTGGAACACACACTTTTCAGTAATAGATACATTGATTCTGTTCATAAAGATTTTGAA
This sequence comes from Colius striatus, assembly GCF_028858725.1. Lineage (NCBI taxonomy): Eukaryota > Metazoa > Chordata > Aves > Coliiformes > Coliidae > Colius > Colius striatus. The sequence goes on along the minus strand of NC_084770.1, from coordinate 17,364,676 downwards.
ATTGGGGTAAATTATAAGGTGTGTTGGTTATTCAGTCTGATCTAAGTTTGCTTCAATGCAAACATATTTTGGAGTTCTGTTGGCATTAATGTGTATGTCCTTTTAAGTAGTGAATACCTACTTGTTTTCTGAGTGCACCTTTTCGATGTAGAAATCTCCCTCAGACCAGTAGAACCAGTTATTGCTTTTTTGTGTGTGAAGTTTAGCTCCAAAATGCACTTTCAAAATAACTTTGTAGGTATGACCTCCTTATTTGACATGTTTTAGTGAGCTATGATCAATACCATATTGAAATCAGATAGTAAGGTGATTTTTCCCGAGTTAGTGGAAATTATCAACTGATAATTAATTTTTCTTTTAAATTGTAAGTCTTCTAAAAACATACGGGAAGAAAGAAGCACTAGGAACTTATGATCTTATTCAGTGTAAACTATATTAAGAATTTGGTGCTTTGGTGATTTCTCTCAAAATTGAAGTCTCAGATTAACATCATTCTAATAAAACTCAGACAAAAGGAGCAGCTGAATGTTTTATTAGTTTTTAGTGCATGACTATTGTTTTTGGATTAACTAATAGGAAATTATAAAAGATGATATAGGGTAATTTTGTCAGTCTTGATACATAAACGTTCAGTGTTTAAGTCTGCAATTGGAAGTTATTAAAGAGTTATGAATACTACAAAAAAAGAAGAGTAAAGCTGATTTGTTCTGTAGAGTATCTAGATCCTATAAGGCAACAGAGCCCAGAGTTCCAAAATTGAACCATAGGCTAAATGAGCTATATGTACTGAAATATGAAGACTAAGAGTATTCCAGCAGCTTGAGTGCTGAAGTTGAGTCAGCATTGCAAAGAAGTGCAAGGAATGGTGTGACTATATTGATGAATTTTAATATGTAAGCCTAGATAAAATAAAGTGATTATTGATTTAAACAGGATTTAGGATAGTTATTAATGCCAGTCAGAACACATTTCTGTCATCAAACTTTTTAAAAAAATCTTTTGAAGGAGTGAAATGTTTATTTTGTAAAGGTAGAAACACACACTTTTATGGAACATCTTATATGGTGCTCTATAGAATTCACAATGAAAACAGTGCTTTAGGATAATAGTTAATCTGTGGATTTCAAATTCACACAAGCTGACTGATATAGATCTTCAAAGGTGTTACCTATTGGAGATTTTCCTATCAACATTTTTGAGGCAGCAGCACTAGTCAGTACCTTTCTTATTTATTGGGTAGAAAATTACTGCTCTTAAAATATGTCAGTGGAAAAATACAAATAGCATAACAATAAAAACCTGGAAAATAAAACCATATGGATTCACATGTGACCTAAAAAGCTCTATTTTAAGGATGAGGACAATGGAACATTAGAAAAAAATACATTGGAAAAGATTATTTCATCTCTTTGTATCTTTAGATTTTTTTTTAGTAGGTCTTATTCTTTGCTCACATGAAAAGCAACTGATCTCAGAATCTATTTTTTTTTAAGAAAAGGATAAGGCAGAGAATATGCTGCTTGTGTGTCGATTCAGACTCATAACTCACAGTTGTTACAAAAAGAGTATTATTAAATACAGCTATGTTCTGGTTACTATTAAGTATCAACCATATCAACAACCAGCACAATGAAAATCGTGTCCTGGAACTTCCAGTCTGTCTATACTTTGAAAATACGTGCATGTGTGTATGTGTGTGCATGTTTGATTTTGTAGCTATGAATAATACTTTTGAGCTTAGGGAAACTGTTCATATCCGTAAAATTATTTGCATATACAATTATAACATTGAGGCCAGAGATGCAAACTGTTAAAGATGAAGAGCACAGAGAAAAAAGATTTAAAATTGAGGTAAAAATGAGCTCATGTTTATGTGATTCAGTAGCTTTAGTCCATTAATAAATATTGGGCTGTGAAGTAAATTTCTTTCCTTACTGCTGTCTAGAATCTGTGCCTTTGAAAGTTCGTGTAGATTTAGTATTCTCAAAAATATGTATATACAGCTTTCATTAGTCTTACTTACTTGATAAGAGCAAATAGCTGTAGATTGCACTTCATTGGATTTATCAATTTGTTTTCTCTATGTGTGCAGTGTAAACATTTCTCATATCCTATGCTCGTTTTGTTTCAGAAGTTCAGTTACACTGCAGCAAAATTAACTTTCAAAGATTGGAATGTGGAGGATTACAACCTGAAATATAATGTAATAAAGATATATATTTTTAGATTGTATTGTGCAGTAGTTAGAAGCTATCAGTTTTCAGTCTTTCAGATCTGTACTAATAAATTCTGAAGTTTAATGCGTTATCAGCCTTGCTGGGATTTGCTTGCTTGTAATGAAAAAAAAGTGACATATCCCTGGAACATTGTAAACAGTAAAACCCTACATTTCCCTTAAATTTGGTTTTAGTCCTCCAGTACTTAACATGACATAGAAATTATAATATTCCCAATCAATACTAAGTATACATAGGTTTTGGAAGTAGATCAAATAATAATAATCTTAATTTTTCAGAGAGCAAAGTGACACATAGTTCTTGAAACTAAGGTGAAGTGAACTTCTATGGAGACCAGAAAGAAAATGTCATCTGGTTGTAGTAGCACTATTGCATACCTTGCTCTACTTTGTTTCTTCTTTCTTCTTGGTTATTTTTTTTTCCTGGCCAGTACAGAGACAATATCAAGGATACTTATGGTATAAGTAAATAAAAATTGAAAGAATCCAGTCAGGGAAAGCATCAGACCATTACACACTATCTAAATTAGGGATTACAGTGATCCATTTGTCCCAAAGATGTTTTTGCACCACAGTTGTAGAAAACAAAATAATCTAAGAAATTTTGGATCATTTATCTCCCACTGGAGCCTGGAGACCAGTATTTGTGGTGCTTCTGACACACTTTAATAAATCTACTTTGTGATGATCTTTCTGAGAAGTGCAATTGATACAGCTACTTGCTATCTTAAGTGCAAATACTGTTGTTTTTCCATTTGCTCAATTCCCACTGAAGTCCAGGAGAGGGTTTTTTTATGAAAAATATGATGGTAGCTTATTGACCTTCCTGTTCTGTATGCACTAATACAAGTGACTTTCCATTTCAAAGAATGAAAAATATTTTGTGTGTGTGACTGAGAAGGGAGTGATTTGTTCATGCATAGTTGCTATCAAGAAGTTTAAATGTCAGGCCAAAGGTTTCAGGGCAAGGTAAAGCTGTGCCAGCAGTAAATTACTTTGGCCTTATTCCAAGATTTTGCCATGAGGGGAGATTTGCAGTTATTTACCAGTGTGGCAAGAGAGTTCCTCCAGAGTATTACATGTGTTTTTCCGTGTTCTGTTCCAAAAAAGTTTATTCACTTGTGTATAATTGAACTTACTCTGTGCTTTGATTACAGCAACAAAGCAGGAATTTTGACTGCAAATTTCTCTTTAAAAGTCTGACTGTGCTCCTTGTTATACCACATTTATTTATGCATGTGACTCCTCTTATTTGGATAAAGTTTTGTTATATTGCCTGCCTCTTCATGTATTGTTAAGAGATAGGCAGTGGGATTCAGTAGAATTCATGAGTTCCAGAAAAGAGTAAAAATGATATTGGAAAAGGGCAGGTGTGTGGAGGGATAGGAGATGTGTGTCATGTACTGTGTTCATGTGTGACATTTTTTGTTTTGTAGTAATACATTTTAGTTTATACTGTGTTCATATGTAACAGATTCTGGCTTTCAGCACAGTGAAACAGTCAACTATGTGGAGAAAGGGTAGCAGATTGACTTTTAGCTAAGATCTGACACATCCGTCTTTCTGGGTCAGCTTTATGATAGGGCTCAGAAAGTTGCCTTTGGTGAGTTGATTTGCACTTTGTCAAGTGGTTTTTTTTGGGGAGAGCTGTGTTAGCAAAAATTTCTAGTAGAAATTCTACAGATTATGAATACTATGTAGTTGAAAAGGAAGAAGTGTAACAAGTGAATGCTGACAGTTTGGGGAAATAAAAATTAGAGTAGTTATAAATTGATGTATCCTGATTACAACTGTGGTTCTGACTTAAAACATAAAGTGCTGCAATACAAATACACACTTTGTTCTGTGTGGGGGGTTTTTTTGTTGTCTTTTTTAATAAATAAAAAAGTAGGATGGATGTGGTACTTTGAGCCATCTGGTTAGTTATTGGAAAACACAGCTTCTGCAGGTGTCTACTATGCATACTAATGAGGCTAGTATTGGTCATTAAAAATATCCATAAATTTACTTTCATAGTTTACTGCTCTAGCTGAGCCTTAATTCATTTTTAGTGAATATATTATGGAAGATTTCTCTCCTAATTTTTTTTTCTCTTTTTGCACCACTAAATTGAAGACCATGGAACGACATGTTATGATATATTCATTTGATATCCAGCCTCACTGTCCTGTTTGGGATACTCATGAGATCTTGAAATACGATATAACACTTCAAATAATGGAGTGACTGTACATATCTATCCCATTTAGGGGGATAAACAACTTCTCTATTTGTTTCAATGGAGTATGGAGAAGGAATACTATAGTCTCACTGGCAATAATTATTTAACATCCATTGGGAGCATCTGAGTTCCATCCCAAAACGAGTAGCATGTCATAGGGTTTGACTACACTGAAATGGGTTCACAGTCTTTTTGTCTCTATGTATTATAGAATGAGAATGTCTTTAGGCATTTAGAATGATTTACAAGTCACAGCTATTTCCATGGAGTATAAAATATCAACCATTTGAAAATGAGGTCTTATCATCAAATTCTAATCCTTTCACCTACTTAAGCAGTGTTTTTGTATTATCAGAAAACATTACTGCAGTGTAAAGCATAAAGGAAGTCATGCAGTTCTTCTCAAATCCCAATTTATAAGTGTTTTGTACTAAAACTGATTAATTTGCATTTTGTTAAACATAGGTTTCACAGTATCTCAGTATGTGTGTGACAACTAACACTGTTACTTGAATACCTGGAAGAAAAAGCTTGTACACCATTGAGTCCGGGAAAACATTACTTTTTACATAATCAGAAAACTGTTCGACTGCATGCTTTAATTATAAATGCAACCCTTCCATGCTCAAAAATAGTTTAGATTAAAAACAAGACCTCAAGATACAAGCTCTGAAGGAAAATAAGCACCCACTGTTTTCAGTATATTCAGAGTTGGGTGTAGAGACAAGTGTCTTCTCTTAACATAGCATTTTCTTGGCTAGGAGTTCCTAATGCAATACAATCTTAAGGTGTTTTCTGAATTTTACCATAAATAACAATAGCACACTGAATATTGATGTTGAGTCTGTGGTTATGGAATATAAGTCTTTAAAGTTACTTTATCTGAGGTGTTGGAGAGCTCACCTTTATCTGTGCTGATGAAAAGCTATGGGAGGTACTTTACTAGTTGAGGAATCTGAGGTAAGTGAATACTTAGGAGAAACAACAGCTACAATAGTTATGTTCTGTAATTAAGTTCTTCTCTTAAACCTTGTAACTATATTTAAGGCACTGAGATGTTTGAAATTGATGATGGAGTTCCAATTACAGTCTTGCCACTTATATAATTTATGCCATGTAATTTTAGTTCTAAATATTTCATTGCTCAGAAATTCTCAAATAGGAGCATACCTGCTTGAGTTTTACCTCCCTTGTAAAGCCATTGAAATTCCTATCAATTTGTACTGGGTGTAGACAACAGGTATGTCTGAGTTGATGAGGCATATTACTTCAATTTAGATATAGGAAAAATAAATGCAGTTCGGTATCATATAAAAAGCATCAGGAATCAGAGTGAGATTGTCAGTAGATAAAGTTGAATGAAGAAAAAGTCCAGTAAACAAAATTAAATTTACACTATATAAATTTTTTACTGACTTGCTTTTGTATTTGTTACCAGTTTGATGTAAACTTTGCATTTAAAGTGTGCTTCAGTCCTGTGAGGTCCTGTTTACTATAAAGAATTTACACTGAAGGTCGTATTTTTTTAAACAATAAGACAATTGCTTCAAAACATGCAAATGCTGCTTAACAGAAAGCAAAGTCCCAAACAAGCAATTATATATAAACAGCTTTATATTTGTCTTGTGTTTTATATCTGCAACCTAAATGAAAAAACTATTTGAATTTGTAAAGTAGTACAACATTTAATAACATAATTCAGTATTTCACAGCACATATATATATTTCTCCATGCTTAATTTTACTACTGGTAATTATAGTGTCCCAGTTTTGTTAGGAAGTCACCATTGAAATGCCAACGTTATTTTACACTTTCTTGAAGGGTAAAACTGGAGTTTTAAGTCTGGCACTTTGTATTGTATAGTTAAACTGAATTTTCCTTGGTTTAGTAGAAAACTGAATACAGTATCTGAACTGGGTTCTGTGTGACCTCTGTTTGATCTGACCTTTTAAGCATTGTGGTTGTCACAGTTTTCAGTTTCCTTTGCCCCTTTGAGTGAAAAAGGTCTTCTCTGTCATGCAGAATACCTGTTTCAAAGAACCATTCTTTTAAAGCCAAGTCATTCATCTGAGAGACAGTTTTCTCTTGTGAAAATACAATATTCTCTTCCACACAGGCTAATAGTTTACTCTTGGAATTTCCAGATGCAATGCTTTTGTGTAAGAAAACAAGAGTAAATTGGGGGGAATTTCTAAGGGACTAACAGTGATCCATGGCAGCTGTAGTGAGATTCTGTTTGAGAATGATCTGCACCGTGAAGAATATCAGAGGAATTTAAGATGATGACAAATTCTTTGTCCCTGATGTCTCTTAATAAACAGTAGTTCTTGTGAAAGTTATTTTTCCCTACTGACAAGATAGTCCTCTCAATGAATGTGTGTATGCGTGGAAGAAACGTCCCTCATTTTACTGTGATAATACTGAAAAACCAAAAGTAGGGAAAATTTCTAAGAGTTGAATTTGTCTTTTCTGTGACTCATTTCATTCTGTGATAAAACAATTTCTCTAGGAGTCATCATGTTGCCCATGGCCAATTAATAATGTTTGGATGCTGAATATTTTCAGTAACGTTTTATATGTATTTAAATGAAAATGTGCATAAGCTGTAAGGAAGTAATTTATGAGAAACTAAAATCCAAACTGTTACTTAATACCCAGTCTACAGAATGATAATTTTTGTCAGTTTTTGGTATTACCTCATCAATGTTGACTAAAATGTGCTAATAAGTACAATACCTGTCATCAGATGAAGCTGATCAGTTGTGTTTCAATGTCTCATACAGCTTCAAGAATTCAAAGATCATTGTGAAACCGGATTTTCCATGCTTTTTGAGCTTTACTGTCATGGCCAAATTACATGTAAAATTACATGTAAAACGCATGGACAAACATTGAAATGACAACTTTTTACAATATTATTGTCTAGAATTAATTATACATACATATAATTACATTATAGTCTGCTCATGTTTTTATTATGTGTCTAAAATAGTGGAGGAAATCAGATGATTGTGTTGAGTAAATAGGCACATATATCCCACTGGTGGTGTATAACATTTAGACTATTTGAGCCACAACTGTTCTCAGTATACAGCATATTTAGATTCAGTCATCAGCATGTTTAGATTTTCTTTTTCTCATTCAGAGAAAGAACAAATATTAATTTTTATGTACATACTGTTTAATAAGGCTTGGAATTTGGGAAACGTGCATTTCATTTCTATTTAGTTGTTTTGCTCTGTGATGTTGGGCAAGACTGAAATGTTATGTACCTTCTCTTCAGTTGATTTGAAAAGTACTTTGAAGTCTGTAGTGGAAAGTTGTGAATTCAGTCTCCCTTGAAAAAAATATAAACAGCTGAAAAAAATATAAACTATTGCATTAATAGTAATATATATGATGAATCAACAAAGACAGAGAGCAAAGCATGGTTTATAGCCAAGCAAGATAATCAAGTAGTAGAAGGAGTCTGTTTGCCATAGAATTAATACAATTCATAGACACATCATGATTTTTTTCTGTAGATTTTGGTAATCAGGGTTAGCAAAAAGCTGACAATATTTTTTAAGAGCTGTCAAACCTTCTTCCTCTAATGATTTGTTTCTCAGAGTGTAGCAGTTTTTTTATGGATGAGGGATGCATACTTGCAAATCCTTTGCCGTGCAGCTTCTCTGGCCTTTCCTACCTATTCATGATGATTTATCGTATCAGTTTACAGTAATAAAGATGCTAATCTGTTGCTTTCTGCATTTTTACATGGTCTGCGATTAATTTAATAAATTTTGTAGCTCTTTGTTTAGATAGTTTTACTTCATCTAGATGGTTATATCATGCTTCAGCTTCTTAAATGTGTTTGCCTTGCACCAGTTGCTAACACAGGTGGCGATTCAGCCCAAGAAATAGAGATTGATTATTCACGAAGAATAAGCCTGCTTGCTGTAGTTCAGAAGCTGGAATCACTGGCACATTGTAAGAAAAATTGGTCATTCTTTATTTGTCCTCTTGAAAACTACTTAGACATTTTAATCCATTTTCAAAAGCTGTGAAGGTTTTAACTTCATCTGGAGTCGTCTAAAGGAGGGAGGGTAACCACAACTGATTGACAGGTGCATGTTTTTAAGTTGAAGGTGAACAGTATGAATGGCCAATTTGTACTTTTTTTTTAATGAAGTCTTTTCTTTTTACCAGAATCTTAACATTGCAGCAAAAGGCACCTATGCTTAGTTCTAATTAGTGATAGAAGAACATCTACAGTGAAATACCACTTGATTATACTTTAGATGTGTCAGGTCTATTTTATAACATTAATCCAAATTAAATCTGTTTAATAGGCCATATGTTACTCTTCATTTTCTCAAATCTGTGATATAAACCTGTAACGTGATGCTGAAAACCAAAACACACTCCAGAGGAATAAAATCTCTCAGTCACAAGTACCATGTGCATCCTTGCACTGACATGAACCACGCCTGGATTAGTCAAACCACGTGGTTTGACTTCCTTCCAACCTAAATGGAGGGCTTGATTGACAGAGCAGAGACTAGCCTGAAAAGCTGAGTGCTATTACGTGTGTTCTACTGTAAGACTAAGCAGCTGAAGAAATGTAGTTTGCTAGCTCTAAAACAGGGAGTTAGTTGTTACAGAATGTATTGCTGGTAATTTATTCTAGATGCATTTCTTAAGACTTTTTTTTTCCTCCTACATAAAAGCTAACATTTAAAGGATCATTAAGGAGAACCTGGCTGCAAATGGTGAACTAATGCATAGCAACTAAACTTCTTTTCCAAACTCGGAACTCCCAAATTGTTTTTTGCAGATAGGAAAGGAAAGATTCTGTGGATTATTAGAATTAATTAATTTTTAAGTTATAAAGAGATAGCTTTGTAAGATGATTCTTCTGTGTAAGAACGAGGAGGGAAGGAAATGAAAGCAACTATTTAATATAGCCAGTATTTGTGAGTAATAGTCCTATAAACAGGTATGCATAGGTATGACTTCAGTTACATGTCTAGCTGCTGGGTTTAATACTGTAAATGCTGTTACTGTAAGACTTAATTAATGTTACTTTTACTTGCAGAACAATAATAATAAACACAAGGCTGAACTGCCTGGTCATTGTCAAGTGAATGTGTATAAGAGCTCTGTTCATATAAAGAAAAAAGTTTAATCCCATTTCAGTTTTGATATATTCCTTCCTACAGATGCTGATCCAGTAAGATACAGCTTTCCCTTGTGCCTTGCTTTGTGTCTATGTCAATGGCTTGCAGCATCTCAGGTGGCATTAGACATCTGTATTTAAACAAGCAGACAGCCTAAAATGTCTCATCACCTAATTACTCCTGTGCCATCTCCCATCATTCTTGTGCCTGCCATTATTCCTCTGTGTGCTAGGACTGTCTTAGTTTTGCATCTTACTCCAGAAAAGTCTTCCTTAATTTCTTTTCTTACAAGATAAGATGGAGGGGAAAGCTCACTTTATTGATTCCTTAAACTCCTTCTTTGCTTTGATTTGATGTTGTATGTGAAATATGTGGCATGGTGTGTGGTGGTGAAGTTAAATGCTTATCTCTTAGTTTAACAACACTTCATGGATGGGAAAGTATTACAAATTGTAGGACATTGTTATTCTTTATCTAAAAGTCCGTTAATTTTTGGAAACGTTTCATTTGTTTACGGAATACAAACCACACTACATGAACTTTGCAGTCATTGCTAGATTTGAAGAATGCTGATGTTGTAGAGTCTGTGTAACAATAAAAATAAATTGGAAGAGAACAATGTCTTGCACATAAAGCTTTCTCCTGTATTACTGCAGTGTTAAATATTTATCGTTGAACTAGTCTTTCTCAGGGGCTTGTGTGTCAGAACCGTGAAAGTTGAATAAAGCAGTTAAACTCTTCAGATGCTAGCACAATTGAATGGAATATGGCTGTCATAAAAATAGAAATCCTATACCATGAAGGGTGGTGATGTAAAAACCACAAAGGACTGTATCTCATTGTACTTTTAAACGAATCTGTAAACATTCTATACGTAAAGCTTCATATGTAAACGTAGTTGTTGTTGTTGTAAGGAAAAAAGTAACAGATTCTTTTTGAATAGTTAAAATGGAATGTAATAAAGTGTTTTCTGAAGGGCAGAATGCTGGCTAAAAGTCGGACTTGGGATTCTGAAACAGGAAGGTGTCTCTTTTTTGGTTCCTAGTACACTGGTAAAAATAGAGGTGGGTTTATATTAAGAATGAATTGACTCTACCATAATTTTCACCTCTTTAAAACACTATATAAAGGGGAACAGTATCAAAATACTATTAATTACCTGTGCCCCTGTAGTGTCTATAGTCTTGACAGCTGTGCTGTGAAGCCTAATATACTTAGTAGATGATGATAATGATCCATCTTTCCAATGTTCTTGATACATAGACAACAATTTAGAGGTAGAGTGAGATGACACAAATGGAAAATGCCTTAGAAGTTTTGTACAGTCTATACCAGTTAAATACTCACAGATTTAAAGTTTCTAGCTTTTTGTGTGTGTGTGAAAAGTTATTCATTGCATGAAACCTTGTTGTCTTTCTATGTTACCCTCTATTACCCTCTCTCCAATTGGGAAGTCCAGGTATAAATTCCAAGTCCACAATTGTACATCTGGTCAGCAGTTTACAATATTCCTTTTCTGAAAATGCCATAACAAATTCTATCCACAGGAGAGGATAAAAGATTAATGTTTGCTTAGTAGAGTGAATGGTATGAAAGTTTAAATTGACAATGATAAAAAAGGTAAATTGATTTCCCTACTTAATTTCCTTACCTCTGTGTCGTATATATTAAGTTTTTGATGGACCTTAACACGTTTCAAGACACCTCTTCTATTGATTACTTCTTAAAAATTAATTCTGGATAGTCACAATAAATTTTTAACCTGAGTAGATCCAAGTAGCATTAGCGTTGAACAACTTTGCTGCCATTATGTTTTGTGAGAACTAGGATCAGATGCTTTAAGAAAGGCAAGATCTGTTGTGTAGTATATGGCTTGCTTATGGATCATTGATTCTTCAGCTCTGTTTGTCTTTTCTGATACTGAATTGTTTCATTCAACAGCTTTGTTGAAATTAATCTGGTCATATAACTTTGTGTTTTCTTTTGGCAGGTAACTGTGATTTTCTTGCTTATTTCAGAGATTTTCCTGTTGAATTAAAAATCTGTATTTCACATCATTCTGTAAACTTTTAAGCATTAAAGGAAGAACAGACTAAAAGTTATTTATGAAGCTTGACCAGCTGTTTGGGGCAAAATGAGGAAGTTAGCAGATAGTCAAATCTACACTGTAGTATACTACACTTTGATACTTAAACGTCATATAATTCTTGAAAGGAGCAACCACTTAAGAATGGATCTGTGTGTATATATATCTGCATTAAATTATTAACATGCCTTTATATGTGGATGTGTGCTCGACAGTATTTTTGACTGGAAGAAATTGTTGAAGATCAAATGTGGTTGTTTGAAAACACCTTTTTAAATGAGTATATAATTTGGGCTTCTGCTCTTTCAGTTGTAGGTTTGGTGTTTTAAAAACCAAGGTTACTGACTTTACATTACACCATTGAGGTAGCAGGATTTGAAAAGCCACATTGCGATGTCAAATGTCTTTTCAATGTGATTGAAAATTTTTCAATCATGCTGTAAAGGGAGAGTGAAACAGAGGAAGAGAAGCTGTAATTAAAGAGATGCCTTCAGGTTTAAAAACTTTAAAAAATCTTTTTATCCAAATCTAAAAAATTCAAAAGACATCCCAGATTTCAACATTGTCCACAGTGTCTTAACAACTGTAACTTACAAATGACACCCACAATTAATGCTGCGTTAATGTTCCTTCTTTATTCTTTTTGTTACTATGCCACGGAGAGATGGAATTTTGACTGCTGTGTATCATGTTGTTCCATGAATATCTTGAAAGGGTTTAGTTTTTACCAGAAGTAGACTGCATATACAGAAGTGATCTTTTTTTTTTCTCTATTTTGACTGTAAGTCTCAAGTCTTTTTGGACAGATCTTGTACAACTATGAATGTATACCAGAATGGTGGGAACAGAAACGCTAAACAAAAAGAAAGAGAGTGACAGTTACCTTTTGGAAATACTTATGAAATGGAAGCTGTTTCCTGAAGGATTTTAAAATAGTTTCTATGAGGAGTCTGCAGCCCTTATTTTTACTGGGTTATATGCAATTGTTTCATCATAGCACTGATGTGAAACTGTGAAGCAATTATGCTGATTTAAAAATGGAAAAATACCAAGATTTTTCGTTTTCTCAATCTTGAAACATTTTCTTGACAAACTCTGGTGTATTTTAGTATAAAGGGAGAACTAATATTACACTGTTCTATCGTTAGTGATTTAGTAGGTAGGTCTGAGGAAGTAATGTTATACTATATAAGCTCTTAGCTAAATGTCTAAGTAGTCTGTAGTAATTTAACTCCCTAACATTCTTAAAAAGAAACATAAGTAACTTAATTACTATAATAGATGTTGAAAGCCTTTGTGTGTCTATTGTTTGTTAAGTGTTTAATTACCTGATGTATTTAATATGCCTACCAAATGCTTCTCTTGCCACTCCTACCATTTTAATTAGATATGACTTTCATTGTCCTTTGAACGACTCAGCCGTGTTGCAGCACACTCTTCATTCTCTGCTGTGTAAAATCCTAAAGACTGCAGTAGGGTACATACCTTTACCAATGTTTTTTACTCACTACTAAGTATTAATCCACTCTTACACATTTGCACCAGTCTAAGTTCTGTCTTGTTCTTAAAAGACTTGAACCTAAAGAATGCTGTGTAAATGACATTGATAAAAGTTGTTAAGAGTCTGATTGCAAATGGATAAGTAGAACTTTTATTTGTGTTTCTTTTCAGAGTCAGAGCTTCAACTGTGGGGAAAAGAGCAGATGTCCAGGATCTAATGTGAGTTCTGTGCAGATACAGGGAGATGCGGATTATTTCATCAACCATCTTGGAGTACCTACCATGCAGTTTTCTTATGAGGACATCAGTACATCAGAGGTAGTTATCAATAACAATTGACAAACTGAAAATAACAGAAAAATATAATTAGATTTTCTCAGGCTGTATCATGAGAAGCATTTTGTAGCAGGAAGTTGTCTCCTGTAACTACATTTTCTTTTCAGTTCTTCAGACGAATAACACAGAGCTTCAGAGTGACTGATTGTAGGGGTATGGCATTCCAACAAACACATGTTTTGAACAAATGACAATTAAAAAAAAACCCACCAAACCCAGACTGGAGAGCTTCATGTTAAAAATATCGATGTTGCTGATAGTATTACACATTACAAATTACCTGACTCTACTTTTCGGATTGCTTTCAACATGAAGGAGACAAACTCTGATGTATGTTTTTTTTTCCTGCACAGTAGAATGAGACAGCCTTGAAAATTAATTTTCTATCCATTTTCATAGTGAGGGCAAAATAGGACTCTCTAGTATGTATGTTAGTTGTAAGAATCTGTATACTCTATTGGAAACTTCAAAAAAACCATGGGTTTTTTAGTCCATTGTCCTCTGCAAGGTAAGTAGAAGGAAGTATGTTGTGCTGTTTGAAGGCCAGATTGGAACTGGACACAGATAAAGTGTTAGGAAAGCTTGTCCCTTCCTTAGCTTCCACTGCTGTAGGTTATATTTGCCCATTGGCAGCTCAAACGTGCCCTCAGTTGGTCAGCTGAGGATCAGGAAGCCTGGCATTAGTTATTTCGAGATTGAGTGGTCATGAGAAATGGTGTGTGTTTTCCCATAGATGTAACAATGCTTTGACTTCATATTCTCCTCATTTCTCTTCTTGCACTGTGCTTATCTATGTAAGTGCATATCTTTCCAAATTCAAGAACAAAGCTGAAGCTTTGTTGAACCAAAATGGCTCTGGCAGTGCATGCTAATAGGCTTCTATTTCAGAAATGCAAAACCAGACAGAAATATGACAAATATTGGATTATTGTTGTTATGTTGGGGTGTAAATTAAAATAGATTAAGTCAAGAATTTAAGGAGATTTCTTTTTCTAACCATCATTGCAGCTATTAGGCAAAGTATTCTTTCAAATTAAACGTAAGCCAAAGCCCGTGAGGAAAATGTTGAAAGCAGAAGACATATGAGTGCAATGCTTATGACAGGCTCGTGGTCCAGTGCAAATTTCTTATGTCACTTAGCAGCTGTTCCACATAGTTTCCATTCCACATCTATATCTATAGGATCTGTAGAGCATGAGAAAGAATCTGCAAACTTTAGTATATCAAAATAATAAGTATTTCCAAACAATGTTTACAGTATGAACACTGAAGGTTCCCTTGGCTATTGTCTATTTCTGTTCTAGCAAAGTTATTCCTCTTGTTCGGTTAACTTGCAGATGTGCATTTTTGTCTTTCAAAATGCCTCCACAACATAATTAAAATCAGAAAATAACATATTTCCGTATCTGCTTAAATGTGACACTGCAAATTTGTTTCTCTGTTGAAAATCCCAAAATAAACTTGAGATAAGTGTAATCTGCAGTCTTGGAAGTTGATGTAGAGCACCTCTCAGACTGTACATTTTGACCCCATGTGATCAATTTCATGTTAGAAATAACTCTGCTTAGCAAAATGTACACTTTTCTGTTGGCAAGAAGATGTTTGGGTTTTTTTTCTAAAAGTGAAGTTACACAGAATGATTAAATTTGGATTCTTTGCTATATTTTTGTTCTTTATTGTACTGGTTATTAACAGTTCTCCAAACCATAGGCTCTTTGTATCTCCTGTATTTTCTCAGACAAATCTCTTTATTGTTTACTGTTTATTGCAACTATTTATTGGTGATTCTGTTTGTTCCATCAAAAAGTGATAGTACTGTTATAAGGCAGAGAGAAATTATTCTGGGTTTACAGCCTTATTAATAAACATTGTGGGAATTTGTCTTGTGCAGGTTAGTGACTGAAAATAATCTGTTGAGTTACAGGAACAGATTTTTGCTTGTTTGTTTCCAAGCCATTCAGCTTTTTAAACTATGCCTCAGCTTTGTCAGCCTCATTGCAAAACAAGATTTTGGTTTGGGAAAACAGTTTTCAGAAATGGGATGTTTTGATGTGCTTTTGTAGACTATGATTTTGCTAGTTTGGTTTCCTCTGCTGTCTCTTTTATTGCTGTGACCTACTCAAGAAATTCTCTTCTTTTGGAATATACATTAGTTGTTTATTTTATCCACCTGTCAGACAGTGTCACATAAAAGTAATGCTATTCCACACTCAAAAAACCACACTGTTGGAAAGTTAAAAAGCCCAAGACCTGTGCCTTGTAGTCTGCCTACAGAGAAATAGTTATAGGTCAGCTTTAGAAATGCATTTCTTACACAGTGTAATGGCAGTCCTCAGAGAGGTTGTAAAGCTTTTCTTTGGCAGGAACCTGAGGAATAAATAAGAGGAAATAAAAGTTGTAAGAAGAAACATTCAGACCAGAGGAGTAAGTAAAACTGTCTTGCTTGAAATTACCCAGTACAGTGAACCACAGCCTCAAGGAGGTTAGATCTGCATGGCAAAAGCTTGTGGTCAGATCTGTGAGCTAGTAAAGTGCATTCTGAATATTCAACTACTAGCACAAAAATACAATGAATGAAATGCAGCTCATTTATTTACTAGCAGAAAATACACAGCATTCAAGTCTGCAAATGAGAAATTCTTCCGAGTTTGTTTCTTAAGTCAAAAAACCCATAATATTAACCCAATTTCCAAGGATTTTCTTGCAGATGCTGAAGAAATCCTTTCTCTCCTGCTAACCTCTAGTTCACTGGCTTTATCTTTCTGTGAGGGTCATATTCTGATTTGTTAAGGTATTAGGAGAAAGGCTGATCAGCTTTTCCTAATGCTGCAGATTCACTTATTTGGAGGAGGAGTCATGCTATTAAAGTTAATGATGAACTTGCATCCAGCTGACCATGTAGAGCCTCCAGAGAGAGACATAACGTTGATTTCAAATCCGAGTCTTTTCTACTGAAAGCTCATGATAATAAGTCTATTAGTCCACACCTCAGTGGAGAGCAGTATTACAAACATCTTCACTTAGATGTACATTAGCATAAAAGAAAAGATCTTAGGTCACAGACTTGTCTTTGTTACTCTCTGTACTGCAGTTAGAGCTAGGTATTAATGGAATTAATTGTATGATCATTGTTACATCAGGATTAACAAGTTGATGCACATGAGTGAATTATCTTTTTCATGTGTGGACCATTTCTATGCCCTTGAAAATATTATTCAATTGTATCACAATGTGTTTTTAAACAAAAAAAAATGGTATAACAGGTATAATACATAAACAATGCATATATTCTTCACCTATTTTTATAAACAACCTGACTGAAGCTCAGCTTTTGCTTACTTGATTATAAATTTAGGAATAACTCTGAAAATGCCAAACAATGTGGTGTGTTATCTGATGAGCATGCATTCAGTTTCTTTTTGAAGTCTTCATTATTATTCTTTCTGAATTGATATACTCTGATTGTATGCCTGTGTAATAGAAAATACTGCTTTATCACTTAATAGCTTACCTTGTTTCTCTTCCCTTACACATTTTATTTTTATCTTTGTTGCTTTTTGGCATCTTTTAAAATTTGCACGTTAATGGAAATTCTAGTATTACATGGCTTGTTTCAGTTGTGTGACTGATAACCATGTACTTTCATAAGAAGTAACATTCACTATAGACTCAGTGTTTCTCTTGTGAATGACCTCTACAAAGCACAAAAGAACTGTTAAAAATTATTGTAACTTAACAATTACATCATTGTTCAAACCTGTGGCTTTGTTAACAAGAAGTGGGTTTAGTCACAGTGAATACTTAGTTGTTAACTATTATATAGAAATTTTCTATTACTGAAGACATGGATGGAATAAGTGGAAGAGATACATGAATCCAAAGTACTGTTTAATACAATTTGAGAAGCTGCTTTTTTCCAAATGATCTATTTCATAAAGTGGATATAATTGATGTGGTTTTGAGGCAATGGGTGGAAAACTCATATGGAGGCAGATAACTTGTCTCTCAGATGACTAGGTTCATTTCTTCATAATCAAAACTCACTTGAAACTAAAATCCATCAATATTTTGTTTGCTAAATGTTCTAGCTGACCATACTGAGGTGTTTCATCCATTAAACATGCTGAGTTTCCACAGTTGCAAGTAATATCAATTGAATTTGTGAATAGCTCTGCAACTCGATTGGAAATTACTTCATGTTCAGAAAACCAAAACAAACTTACATTTTTACTTACTAAAAAAACTTCTTGTTTTCTCTGTTACTGTAGAACAGGGTTTAGCAGTGGCATGAAGCATATTTAATCCAAATCTGTAAAGCACCTTTCATAATTAAAGTGATGTTTTTGAGAAACAATTTGTACTTCTGGACAAAGCACTACACTCAAAGTTTTGATTCTTTTCCCAGTTTAGCTTTTGTCTTTACTTATTGTTTTTTTCCACACATTTGCCTAATGAAACAATGCTAGTTCTTGATGAAAGGCTTGAAGCATAAACATGGGAATGATTCTAAAAGAGAAAGGTATTCAAGTGGTAATCATTTTATTAAAATGCATGAAAGATTCAAATTTTGGTACAGTTTTTGAATTTTGTCTGTGAACTTTCCAAAAAGTTCTTTGGAATACAATACATCACAGTGAGCTAATACTGGAGTTGTAGCTTCAGCTTCTGTAGTATTTTCAGCAGTATAGATAACCTCTATTACAGAGGCAGAGTAAAATAAATCTCCTGGCGATCTGAGGGGTTTTTTTGTTCTCCTATTACTTACTTTTTAGCTGCAACAGAAGCATCACTTGTTATGGAAAAGATAGTAATTTTATGCGATACATGCTGAGAAGGGCTAAGTGTCTTGGGATTTATTTTCATAAGGTCTACTTCCATGTGCTTATTATACCAGTCATTGATGTGCTTCTGTTAGGTATTGTTTTTGGAGGAGGGGTGGATTCCACAGAATGACTGAAACTCTGAAGCAAAATTGAGGGCTGTTTTCTAGTCCTGTTTATTCCTTGGCCTCATCAAACCTAGAAAGGAAAAGAGTAGATTCTGTTATGCCAAGAATATGTATGTTGGTACTTGAGGTGTATGGAGACTTCTTCACTAAAGAGAAAAAAAACAACCTCAGAATGGGAAGTTAATTCATTTTGATTATGACTTTCTTAGCGCAGTTTATGGCATAGTTGCTGAAGTACTGGAACATAAGTAAATCACAGAAACTGAGAAAAATAGCCTTGTTTTGGCTGCCTAATGTTTGAGTACAAGAGAAAATATAATCTAGATTTGCTGTGGTTTCAGTTAGTGTTGATTGTTGGAGAGAGTCCAGTGCAGGGCCACCAAGATGATCAAGGGGAATAGAACATCTTTCATATGAGGAAAGGCTGTGGGAACTGGGCTGTTTAGTCTGGAGAAGAGGAGACTGAGGGGTGATCTTATTAACATTTATAAATATCTAAAGGGTGGGTGTCAGGAGGTTGGGACATCCCTTTTTTCTGTAGTAGCTAGCAATAGGACAAGGGGTAATGGGATAAAGCTGGAACAAAAAAAGTTCCACTTAAATATAAGAAAAAACTATTCCACTGTGAGGTGAGGGAGCCCTGGCACAGGCTGCCCAGAGGGGTTGTGGAGTTTCCTTCCTTGGAGGTCTTCAAGACCTGTCTGGACATGTTCCTATGTGACCTGATCTAGGTGAACCTACTTCTGCAGGGGGGTTGGACTAGATGATCTCTAAAGGTCCCTTCCAATCCTTACCATTCTATGATTGTTTCTTCACCATTGTAAATCCAACATTAAACTGTTCAGCATTTTGAAACCATTCTGATCACTTGCAAACTTAAACTGGTACAGGAGTATTTTGAGCTTTTTTTCAAGATGGAAATAGACCGTTTCTACCTATTTCTATGTAGTTGTAATCAACAGTTTAATGGGAAATCAAATCTTTAAAATTATATTTAGGTGATTTCCTACATTAGATTTGTATTATCCCTTCTTCTCAATGCATCCTATTACGTAATGATTCCTATCTGATAACACAGAATGTTAAATACCTTCTCTGATAATATGATATGTTACACCAACGTTGGCATTATAATTTAGTTTTGAGGAAAAAAAAGCAAGTTACAGCACATTGTTAATAAAACCCAAACTACTTACCCTCTTTTTTTTTATTTATTGATGGACACATACTTAGCATGAAATATTTTATGGTGGCTGTCCAAGTTTGGGTATGCAGGGCTTACAGAACATTTACTTTTACACCTAGACCATAAAAGTTGTTTTCCGTGTCTTCACTCAAACTTAAGTACAGGCAAGAAGTATAAAAATTACCTGTCACATTATTCACTGACTAGACCAAGACAGTGTAATACCATGGACCACTAAGCTAATTTAGAAGAAAAATGAAAAGAGGTTTCTTTATAGAAGGCATTTGTATGTAATATATGTAGAAGAGTTTAGAATTTTGACAGTTTGAGATTGTATCCTCTTTAGAGAGAATGCATAATGATTTTTATTTCTGTTGAAATATGCATAACTTTTTGAAGGTAACTTTCAACTTTCATTAGAGCCCTTGAAAGTGATTTTCGCCCACACTAGTGTAAAGCAGAGGCCACTAAATCTTAACTCGTCAATGAATGTGGCTTCTCGGCTGTTGTTACAAACTGCCTCTGCTTCCTCCTTTCCCCCCTGACCTGCCCTCTTTTCTTCCTTTTTTATCATTCTGTGGAGAAATAGACTGCAGTTTCTTGACTTCAGTATTTACATGCTTAGGCTGACACATCATGCACTTCTTTCAAAAGAAATCAAAAGCTTCCCAAGTTTTCTTTGTTATGAGAGAAGAAACAGAGGATCTGTCCTTGATGCAGAGAACTGAGGGTCTAGTTTACTGAAAAATAACTCCCACGTTGCATGCCGCCTTTATCTCTTTCATGTGCTTGTTTAAGTGTGAAGGGAGGGCTTAAGCAGTATAGAGTGTTCATTTGGCTTCTATCCTTTTGAAAAAGAATGGGAAAATGGTGTTTATACCAGTTTTGGTCTATTTGGGAGCAGTACTGAATATCTGTAAATAGTGGGATTCTGGTGTCAGTTGTTAGGAGCACCATTTTAATCCTGTCTTATGGGGACTGTCATGGTTTAACCTCTGCCAACAACTAAGCGGTAGCAACCCACTGACTTCTCCCCTCCCCAGTGGGATGAGGAGGAGAATCGGGAAATGAAAAAGTAAGACTCGGGTGTTGAGTTGAGGGTTCAGAACAGTTTACTAAATAAAATTAAATAAAATATTATAGTAACAATAATAATAGTAAAATAAACAAGAATAATAATTGTAATGTAAATGAATGCAACAATAAAAGAGATAAATAAAACACAAGATAAAAACAAGTAATGCACAATGTGATTATTGACTATCTGCTGCCTGATGCCCAAGCAGCGATCTGCCCCTCCCAGACACCTTCCCTCAGTTTTTACACTAGGCATGATGCTTTATGGGCTGTAACAGCCCTTTGACTAGTTGGGATCAGCTGTCCTGCCTATGCTCCCTCTCAGCTTTCTGTGCACCATCTCACTGACAGAGCATGGGAAAATGAATAGTCCTTGACTTAGGATAAGTGCTACTTAGCAACAATGAAAACATCAATGTGTGATTCAACATTATTCTCAAACTAAATCCAAAACCCAGAACAGAACCTGTATTTCCCTGTAGACTAATAGGGAGCTCACATAAACTCAGTGTGTTGCTGTGATGATCTGCAGTTTGATAACTTTTCCATCTAAAAATACAGCTCTGCATGGCTCCCCTCCTTCCCCGTTTTACTCCTCCTCCTCTTTTTCCCTGGCATACCTTAATTCTTTAAAGGAAATTCACAGCTGGTAGCTACCCATGGAGAGTTATGGGAGATGTTTCACACATTTGTGACAGAATCAAAGTACTAGTGTGCTTAGAATACCAGAAATTCTTTCCCAACCCACAGATGTGTATCAGCCTCAGAATGGCAGATTTTTTGTAACCCAGGGTGTCCTTTTTCTAAACTGTCTCTGGAGGATTTGATGTTGTTGCGTCTGCTACTGGGAGATTTGATGAAATTTGTTGTAGAACTTGATGGTCAACAAGGTGTAGCATTGGGAGTTAGATGTGTCAAGGTGAAGAGAGAGGTTTCTTTTTTGTTCATGCACAAGTGAGGAACTGCCAGCGTGTAGCAAAATATAGTTCAAACAGTCCCCACTAGGTCCAAACGTTGATTGATGGTGTGTCTTGCCTTTCTCACTCACAGACCGTACTGTCTTTATGATAGCTATGCTTTTGTTTATGCATACTATATTTATTCTAATCAGCATGTTTTCTCTTTTCTATCTTTAGCATAAATTAATGCTTTCTAATTTCTCATTACATCCAGGGGGTACTCAGTGTAGTACTCACCAGAACTGTATTAATACATCAGTCCATCTGTTAGCTTGGATACTAATTTAGTTGAATTTGGTAGTGAGAGCATGCTGAAATTGTTGAGGTTAATGACTCTGTTTTACAAGACAAACTACATTTGATGTTCAATTGATTGCTTGAGTTGTTTTATTGAGTAATATGAATAGTTAAATAGTTTCATAGAAGAGCATCTGTGTTGTTCCACTAATGTTAGTGAAACTGATGACATCAGTTGGATACATTACTTTGAATCTGTTTGGTCTCACAAATCCTAGTGCTGTGTTGTCCAAAACGTTTCATGGTGCATAGAGAAGGTGAAAATTCTTTTAAAAAATCTGCTATACAGTAGCAAAAAGGCTCAGCTTCTTTAGCCTTCACACTCCATGAATACATGTTGCCGTAAACCCTGTCCTCTCATAGGCTCTTCATTTTCTTGAACTTGACTTAGTTGAAAGACAATGGAAGACACACAGCCTGGAAGTAAACAGGGTCAATGGGATATGGGAAAACGTGACAGATTTGCATAGACACCAATTATTACTTCAGTTTGATAGTCTACTGAAGCATCTAGTTACTGAAAACATGTGTTATCTAAGGATAGAAGGCACTGAGTTATCTGTCCTCCCTGGAGAAGTGGTGTGTTGAGTTCAAGATAACATTTTACCATTCTTGTTCTGAGGAGTGAAATTCCACAGGCCAACTGAAAATCTTTCAGTAGAGTATCTGCAATAAGTATCAGAACTTGGGTTTGTTTCTGCAGATATTAGGAAGGTAACACTCAGTTTTGTGTTTTAATGCTTAAAAAGATCATAATAATCCAGATCACTGGACTATCAAACAGCTGTGATTTGAGTCAGTGACACATTTGCAATGTTTGATTTATTGTGGCCATTAAAGAACCATCTAATAAATATGGAATCATAGACTGGTTTGGGATGGAAAAGAACTTAAAGATCTAGTCCCAACCAGGTTTTTTATTAGCAAGCTCAAGGCTTTTGATAAATAAAAATTGTCTTTGAAGGCATTATTGATCTTAGCAAAAGCCAATTTTGATTCTTACTGCAAAATGGTGAGCCTCCCACCTTCACAGTATCTCTCCAGTGGATAAAATCAGATTTCTTCATTCAGCATAATAACTTCAGAAAGTAATAGCTTTTTAAAGCATTAAAGATAAAAACTGGAAGTAACCATAGAATCAGGAAATAAAAGCATTTTGCTTTATGATTTTTGTGATTATGAAAGACATTGTCAGTGGGATTCATTGTTAGGACGATCTTCCTGGCACTGCATGTCTTCTGCATCATTTGAATCCTCACAGTTGATCATAAAATGTTACAAAATGTTCTTGCATCCTTCACACCATACATCCAAGAAAAGATATTCTCTCTTGCATGGAATGAATATGAACTGAGCTTTCTATTTCTAAACTTTCTGAGGCTTTGGGAAGCTCCTCTGTGAGGTTCCAGATTAGTGGCCAGGGCTGCTGCCTCCTACTTAAAGTGCTGATTCTGTCTTCAGTTTAAAAAGTGCCAAGGAAAAACTCTAGAGGGGAATAAAGCTACCCAAGTATTCTCATATCTTAAAAGTTGCTTTCTTTGTGCTGTGGCCTGTGAATGTATAGCTTTACAGTGATTATTTCAATTCACTCACTATTATAAGGAAGAAAACATCAAAATAAAAGAGATGAGAGAAAAGTGCTTATGTCCTTTTCCTGTATGATGACTGCTAGCTTGAGTTTTTCTGTCTGCAAATGAGTTGAATAATAAAATAAATTGCGCAGCAGTGATTCCAATTCTGCCTCTTCTCTTTTCTGTGTATTCTGATTAAGCAAGCCTTGCTTTTTTTGTCCAGCATCTGGTGACATCACCAGGTCAGTGTGCATCTTTATCAGAACATTAAAACAGAAGACAGAATTGATTTTTGTTTTTTTTCTAAAAGTGCTTCATCAAACTGAAATCACGAGAGTTCGAAAGAAAACCTCTTGTCAGAAACTCTTCTGCCAAGCCCATTTTCACAAAGTAGGGTCATTCTGACATTGAATGAGATTTTTGACATACATTAGGCTGTGGCAACTGCAAAGCTGTGCTTTCTAAAAATAATTTAAAAGCATAAGCAATTTATTATTTTACTTTCATTTAAGTAATAACAAGTGCAGCCCCAGTTTGATAGCACCTTATATTTCATTATGGATTGAGTTATTAATTAGATACCAAGAGCATTGACTAGGAAGGGAAAAGTCAGACTACCAGTGAGATGGAAAGGCATGCACTCTCTTCTGTGATGTATTTGCAGCTCTAACGGTCTGAGAAATCCTATATGTCATACAATAGTGCCTGATGTTATTCCCTTGATTCATTTTAACCCACACCTTAGATAAGTACATCTTGACTTCAGTACATTCTATGCTAGATAATCCACTTTTTCAGTAAAGCTATATAAAATTGTGATTCAGTCTGCATGCAGAATCTCCCCAATAACAGTATTCCAGATAGCTGATGATAAGCATATTTTAGTCTGTGAGATACCCTTTTCCATTACTCTTGTTTTGATCCTTCTTCCAAACTTTGGTTCAATCTCTTACACCCTGCCAAGAAAAGAAGGAAAGCAGAGAAGAGATGGTCTTTTAGCCCAGCTGAGCTGAAACACCTGTTTCACAAAGGAATACAATTGTATATTTGCTGCCAAGACACCATATGCCAATTGCTTGGCTTAGGGCAGAATGAAAGAAGGAATTAGTGAGAGCCTGCAGCGCAGATTTCAGAGGTATTTTTGTTGTTCTCACAATTCTCTTTATCATTTCTTCTGATGGGGCTTTCTTCTTCATGCTATGACAAATTTTTGGCAATAGTTTTGAATACAGATGCAGATGAATCCTCATGCAATGGTAAGCCTCTGGATTTCTGGGTAATAGTTTTGGGCACTAGCATAACTTCATAATGTGTGCTCTGCAGGTGGGTTCAACTTCCCAAGTAAACTTGTTTGCCAGGTTGATTCTGAAGGTAAGTACTTGTTTTGTGTTTTAGTGACCAGACACTGCACATTTTTGTGTGTCCCTGAGGTTGCTGCAAATCTACTCTTCATGCTGTCGTGTTACAAAAAAGCAGAAAGAGTGAAGCAGGTTGAATACCTCATAGAGCAGACACAGCATACATCCAAACGTATATATATGAGTATGTGGACAAGGAATAGATTATATTTTCAGTCCCAATGCAGCAGGAGCTTTATACTCCTAAATTCTCTTCTGATAGACATTCTTCTTTGGTTTATGGAAAGAAAATAAACAGCTGTCTTTTGGCTTTCATCCTTCTTTTATGTATGCACTTTGCAGACTTTAACAGTGTGAGATTAGCATGTTTATACTGTTTGACCTACCTGTACAAATTTCAGATGAGTTTTTGTTCTTGCTATGTGCTCTCTGTTGCACCTTCCTCAGAATATTTTACTTTTGTGCAGTACAAAAATGGTGGCACAAATACTGTGAAGTGCTAAAGCGTGAAGCTGTCACAAATATGGACAATACACACAAATATTAACAAGGGTGAAATTGAAAGTGATATAAAAACTTCAGACTAAAGACTGTGGTTTTCCAGGTCAAGCAATATTGCTGGATTGCATGTTACTTTCTGAAAGAATCAAACCCAAAAAAACACACGCAAAAAAATCACTGGAGGATATTCAGCAATTAAAATCTATTTGAGTATGGATTGAAAGCTTATTAAGGAATTACTAGTTAAATACTTTGAGTTTCCTGACTGGTAATTTAACTCTTTATAAATGAATACATAAGAAAACAGGGCTCTTGTTGTGGGTGCAATATTGCCCTGGCCTAGTAAAGAAAACTGCTGTACATACCACAGAATTATTTCCATTTCTAAGTGAGTATGTGGTAAAATTTGTTTGTTTGTTGGGTTTTTTTTAATGACAGCAAAGGAGATCTCTAAAGTGTGTTTTGGTGTTTACTCTGTTTTATATTAAATCATCAGAAGTGCTGTGGGGTTTTATTCATGATTTAAGATGCATTGGTTTAAAGTTGGCATATAAATTGAAGGTTCACTGTAAGATGGTACACAAGGGATGGCAAATTTAGTACCTTTAGAAGGTGAAGCATTCTGTTCACTTAATTGGTTGAGGAAGACTAAGTTAGAAAAATGAGTCTAGTAGATCAGAAGTTAATTTTAGTACAAGTGTCTATCATAAATAAGCAAGAATAAGCCAGGTTTGTGTTTTAAGGGTTTTTTTCCCTGCATTTTTGATCCTCATTTAATCGATTCATAAATCAATTAATTACTGTCAGGAGACCTGAGGGCAGCAGGAAATTGAGTTCAAATTAAAAAGAAAAGAAGGCAATTTGTTTTAAGATTGAAAGTTGAATGTTCAATCGAAGTTTAATCAGAAGTGACCCATTATTTGAAAAGTGAAACATCAATGTCTTTCTAATTTCACAGAATGCTTCATTGAAGGAGTATTGAAAAGATGAGGTTAAGTGATCATTCCAAAGGAAGATGAGACAAGAGAGAGATTCCAAATACAATATGTATATGGAAGCCCACTTCCGAATACGTGTTATTCTTGTTCATTTCTCTTCCGAAGAGCTTGCAGAGAAATAAAATCCTTATGCTGGGATTTCAAGCATTATTGGTGTGATTTCTTATAGATTCTTTGTATTGGAAGAGCTTTGCATCAGAAGAGCAAATGTTGGATTAGCTATATACCTAAAGAACAATTTACAAAAGGCAATAAATGAGGAGAAAATTCTCCAATGCATGACTGGAAGTTGTGCCTCCTGAGTTTTAAGGTATCTCAGAGTTTTCACCTTGAAAACATCTTTTTCATAAATTGATATAATCTGGAGAGCTTTCAGGTGCGTGATATGTAGAAGACATTGTCCATTGTACACAGTGAGGTTGATACTAATGACTGACTTGAAGTGAAGGCAGGTGAATTTTGTTTAGGAAGTGAGCATGGGAGAATACGAAGACAGTAACTATAGCTGTAACTCTTTCTGCGGGTGAAAAACACGAGAACAATATATTTGGTGTTAGTAGTCTTTGGGTTAGCATGTCTTTTTCTTAGGGTGAATATGCTAGAAATTTGCTCAGCAACTCACTGTTAAAAAACAACCAACCAGCACTCACTTGTTATTATGAGCTTACTGAAAGAATAAATGAGGAGTGATTCTGTTTCTCACTGTTGGAAAGTGTTTCTATGCTGTTAAATGCTGAGAAGCACTCTTGAAACATAATCTAGACTAATTTCTCTGCCATGTGCTCCCTGGGATAAAGAGTTGGCTTTTGTTCCTTGGAAAGTTCATGCAGCTTTGTGTGATGAGCGTAGTCCTTGAAAGACAGTCAAAAGCCAGAGAAACTCAATGTTTGCCTTTCTAGCAGTTTGTTGTGGAGATGTCTTTTGAGAAAAAAAGTGCAGAGCAAGATATTTCAAATGTCAGCAAAAGTAATTTGTAATAGTAGTCTCGAATTAACTATTTGCAAGTATTATCTGTCTGAATAATAAATGTTGTCTGTAAATAAGTACAAATATATAAAATTGTAGTAATTTGGTTTATGTGACCTCCATAGGAATGACTTTGTTATGGGGGCAGAAAGCTTAACCATTCATAAATACTCAATCCTGCTTAAAGCAGTGATTCTATATGACTGCTTTTCAAGATCTGAGCAAGAAGGATCATGATTCTGTCATGAGCGAAGTGACTTGCCACTTGTCATGACAAAATGCATTTTGATTTATTTGCTGATGATTCCTTACTTATGTGGTGTTTCTTTAAGAGGCATCAGCTGAGGTGGTAGCAAAGGCTACCTGTTTTCTTGCCCAGCTGCTGTGGTATCAACTAAATTGGAAGCCTTGGAAGGAGAGTTGATTGCTCAGTGGCTTTCCGAGGAAGAACACAGTAATATGAGGGAGTTTTCTAGAGCACAGGTATGTCAAATGAAAGAGCACAACTGGGCTGATGTTAGAACGGGACAGTAAAAAAATCATAAATACTCCAAAATCTTTCAATACAGAAACTGATGAGAGGAGCAGGGAGGATATTTGTAGTCTGACCACAAGACAGGTAATAAAAAACCTAAACCTTTTCCCTTGAGGGTCCTAGCAGAAGCTGTGCTGAGTTTGTTGCAAAGTGAAAAGTAACTGAAGAGTTTCTGGGCCAAGGAAGGACCTGAAGATAATGATTGCTTGTTCAAAGAAGCAACAGGCAAAAGTAAGAGTGGTTTTCATTTTGTTAGACCTTTCCCTTTTAATATAGACTGTTGTCCTGGATTCAGTTTTCATAAAACCTAGTTTTAAGGAAGAATAAAGTTTATATTTTCAGGTGTTTCCTCCAGGAAGATACCAGTATTTCTTTCAAGTGTGTAAGAGTAGCACTAGCTTCTGCTCCATGAAAGCACTTAAATTTAGAGAATGGGTATGAATGTGTACTTTCAGTGTTTGTATCTCTCACTATCGCATGCAAGATGTGTGTAGGATGACTGACATCCTAACCTGTGCTCCACAGGTCTGTCTAGATTAGAATGGGATAAAAGCCAGTTAAGTGGTGTTTCCTGCCTTGCAGGCATCCCATCCATCAAGTTTCAAATTCCAGAGAAAGAGGATTTATCTAGATGTAGTGATAATCTGATCTTGTGTAGCAAATCTAATTCAGTCATCATTCCCTTCATTGACTCTCAGTAAGGTACTCCAGAATGAATATAAATAATGTAATTTTCTTTATGTTATTGATTGCAATTATGTGAATGATGATGAACAGCATTAGCAGTACCGTAGCAAAATGACAGTGTTCCTCAACCTCCTCCCAGTCAAATGACATGGCTCCATAAACCTCCATGCAGAGTTAAAACAAAGATTAATAGGTGTTACAAATTAATCTTGAAGTATATATTTTATCTTTATAATAAATGACTTTATGCATCTTCTTCCTGAGATCTTAAAAAAAAAACAGCCTACAAATAGTTTTCTGAAGTAAAGAATGACTTAATTTATTATTCTGATACTTCTGTGACAAATTATGCAACACACAGTTGCATCATTGAACACAAAGATTTGTATGAGTCAGTTCTAATTATGTTTGAGGATTTTTTAAGAAAGTGGTGGGAGCTTGCTACTAGAATTAATCTTCTAGAAATGTATAGAAATATTGATAGAATATTGATCATGGAGACATTAATTTGTAAAAAAAACCCAGCCTACCAAACCTACCAGCAATATAATGTACTTTGAGACATACTTTTCACTGAATTTTCTCCAGCATGTCTATGAGACAGGTCATAACGTTCAAAGAAACTTAACCTAGCTGTTAATGTACTAGCTCAGAATGTGGATTGAGCATCTGTAGGGAACTGCACCTATGCAGAGTGATTTTGAGCAGAGTATATTTGCATATCATATCACTGATACCATTATAATGCACTTGTGTCCCATACTTATTCAGGAAGAGAGCTAACAGTGCTATGCCCAATTTAGAACTAGCTCCTGGATCCGTGCAATGTACTGCATTGAGAAGTACAAACAATTCCAATTCAGCAGGCGTATATCAGATACCACCACTTCATCCCCCAGGGGTACATGAGTAAGATACTTTATATTGTTTGTTTCAAGGAAGAAGGTAGGGTTTTTTCTCTACTTCTTTTTTGCTTCTTTTGTTAGAATTAAAAGTTAACAGCGCTTTTAGCTAAAGTACTGTTTTTCTTCAGTCTTTGTATGGTTTAGAACCCAGCATGTGACACAGCAAAGCTCAGTCATATAAGAAGAGGTTGTACAAGCCAGAACAAAGCATCTGAATGGTCTCTCTCATTTGCTTACTTCCTGATGTTTAAAACAGTAAACCCTACAGAGTGTTTTTAGTGAGTATCAGTCTTACAAATTGATCCTGTTAAATCTCAGATCAGTTTTAGTATTTTTTTAACCAAAGATTTATTTGGCCACGCTCAGCATGTAATCTCAGAATGGAAATAACTTTATGGCTGTTGAAAAATGTGAAAGGCGTCATTACCAGATTTAATACCCCTAAAAAGAGACTTCAGCTTTTGTGACGACAGAGTGTGAGTCTTTTGGAGTACAAGGACAGAAGGTATAGAAGATAAGAATACATCAAGAGGAAGAAACTGGAAAAGTATTATTCTAGTAGATACGGGAAGTTGGTATTTGAAAAGGGCATGCTTTCAGAACATTGTCAATATTGCCTTACAGTCTGGGAGATAATCTATACCAGAAAAATTAATAATCTTAAATACAGGACCATGGGCTTCTGTGAATTCTGTTTGAAATGTAATCTGAAAAGACTAGATATTTTTCAAAATGATTTTCTAGAGATGTTACCGTAGCGTAATCTCGTGATGATTTAGGCATTTCTTAGCCAGGGATATTATCAGCTTCTTATTGCTGCTAGTACTATTTTATAGGTGAATTCTTAGAACATAGAAATTGCACTCAGAATTGTGAACTCTGCAGAGTTTTGGAACTAACATATATAAAGTGCCATGATTGTGAATCTGGCCATAAATATATTCATTTCATGAGTCATTCTGCTCTGCTTAACCTTTCTTAATGGTTATGTTTTCTTATATTCTTACTACTCTCTCCAGGAAAAAAACAAAGTGTTACTAAAAGACACATGCAAAATGTTAGTTAACCTTAACCTGAAAGTGGATAATTCCCTAAGATTCCACTATGTCTGGAACAAAGAACAAGACTGGTTTCCCAGCACTCAGATGGAAAGATATGCTACGATGAAGTATGTTAATGAGAGGCTTGTATTTCCTTTGCAGTCCCCAGTTGATCCCTCTAGTAAGCCTGTATGTGGCACACAGTGTAGCTAAACACAATTATATATTTAGGTGCTGGCATCCAAAATGAAAATCAAATTCAAGAATAAGATTAATGGACACAGAAAAACTGAGGCCTTCCAGAAGGAGAAGCAAAATATTGTGATGCTGAACTTAGCTGCCTAGAGCTAACCAGAGTTTAACAGAGGGCTTGAGGTGAAGTTTTCTTCCTCACCAGGATGTAGGTGACTACAGTGGATGCATCTCTGGTTATTTGTGCATCAGAGTCCACGTTCAAGACTGTGTCTAAAAGAATGACTCATAGCTAGTATATTTTTGGATAGTATGATACTCATGCACTGTCACATCCTCCTGCTGATCTCTGAAATAGCTTTGGCCACAGTTTCCATGCTTTTGTACTGAACTTATTGCTGTTGATGAACAGTGAATGTATCTGAAGTATACATACCAGATCGAGCATCTCAGTCCATCGAGGTGTACTTCTACACCTATTTTTGTGCTATGTGAGGATTATATGGGCACTAGGTTCCTGGCTTTTCTGAGAGAGGCAGTTCCAGTCATACCTAAAAAGCGAAACTAGAGGCACTCCACAAAACCAAGGATGACTTTAAGATGTATGTCTCAAGAGGTATAGGGAAGTACAAATTATTTTTCTGTTCAGGTGAGTTTCTGGGTTATCTTACCTTATTTAGGAACATGGGTTTAAAATAATTTCTGATTTAGGCATCTCTGAACCTTTAAGACTTCAGGTTTTGGGTTGAATTGTTTTGCTTTTTTTCAGTTCATGTCTGGCCGTCACATTGTTGGTTCCTTGTGACAGCAAATATGCAGCCTAACTTCCTACTTTCTTACAGTACAAGAAGAAGAGGCAAACAGTTTTCTCAAATACTGTATTAAGACTGCCATATGTTAAGAAGAGTGGTCAACCTAAAGGATACAATTCTAGGGAACTGACCAAAACCCCATATTATGTATATGGTGTTACTCTATACAGAAGATGGTTGCAGAGGATCAAAGTACATTCTTTGATTATTGTGTTTACATTTCTTCTGAAAACTAAATAATAACATTTAATAAAATGTGTGATTGCTGCCTAGCTCAAAATTAAATCTGTGTGGATATTTTTTCTCCCTCTAGGCAAATTTTTTAGCTGCTTTGGGAAGCATAATTACAAAGACAACTGCCATTCCAGGAATAAAATCATAAGACTTAGGGGCTTTTGCCTCTTTCGGGGACTTGGAATCAGTTATTTAGATCAGTGAAATAAGTTTAATAATTGGCAGAACTTAAGAACAATTTGACGGGTTTTTCAATCTCTGAGCAGAATCCAATAAGCATTTGAAGGAGCAAATCAATGTGGAATCCTAAAAGGCTTCTTATTTCTTTCTCGTAGAATTCTGCCTTTCTCTCTGAAGCTCTTTTTCCTCTGCATACAACAAAAACTGAAGAGCTGGATCCCTCCTTCAGCCTACATGAAACCATTGCAAAGGTAACAGAAATGGAGATCTGATCTATGCATACTTTCTTTCACATGGTCAAATTTGACTTTGTTAATAACTTTGAAAGGTTATTTTTCCCTGTTAATATTTTGAATGTAGTTAAAAGTTGTGGAGTTCTTTTCATTGAGATTCACCTTTCGAATACTCTTTTCTGTCACATTGGTCAACTTGTGTCATCCAAACAGTTTTATATTCAAATGCCTTGTTTTATGTAATTCAATTGTATTTTCATCTTTCACATTAAACTTACTGGCATGAGTGCAATCATTGAGCCCTACAAGGTGGGAGAGAGTAGCAAGTTTATTCCTTTCAATTTTGTCATTGAAAAGGGCTCTCTGAGGGCACCTTCACGTACACAGATGCTTGGTTTTATGAGCTGTCACAGTGATGCTGACATGGGAGGAAGGGACGGCCATCCCTTGATTCTGGAGAGTACTCTACAGTGGGGACACTCCCAAAGTCAATGTGTCCTGATCCACCTCTTGTCACTCTGATATAATACTCCCTTCCTGTTATTTATTAATACAATCAAAATTACTCTTATTCAAAGTGCTCTTTCTTCACTCTGTCCACTCTGCTTCTACAAGGAGACATGACTACAAATGAGTGCAACTTAATGGATTCGTACACAATTGGATTTCTTATAAAGCAGAGCTATGTAGACCTTCACAAACAGATTTCTTTGTTTATTCAGAGCTACTTTTGGAAAAGCAGCTGCTGTTGAAATATTTCTTTTGGCAACAACAGAAATAAATTCACAAAGATCAGCAATGTGCAAATTTAGCGTGTAGGCGGATCAGCATCTTTGGCAAAATAGACAGTGACTGATCTTGGGAGTTTTTTTGAGGGGGGGTTGTTGGCTTGATTTTTTTGGTTTTGTTTTTTTTTTAAAAAGCACATATTCCTAGACATGGTTTGACAGTTAAGGATCAATCACAAGACAAGAGTCTTCTCTGAAGCCCTTTAATGGAATTGGTGTTTTTTAAGCCATCCTTGATGCCAAAGTGACTGAAAAGATTCACCAAATTTCTTCCTAAAGACTAAGGGAAGTAGGTATGTGATTATTTACTGCATAATTAATCCGTGTTTTAGTAATTAGTGTGTGATGGGCCATGTGTAATCTGAGTAATCTGTATTTTAGTCTTTGCTCTATAATGTTGATTAACACAGAAAAATATTTATTAGATAGTTGACTTGAAGTATTTTGATCCTGGTTAAATCATTACGTATTATTTTCAGAAGGTTCATTGAGCATTACAATTTTCTTTGATAAAACTTGATGAAGATTGCACTAGGATGCAACTACATTTCTATTTTGTTTTTCAGACTGTAGCCTAGGATGCTTTTATAAAGGTGAATAGCATATGCAGCAGTGAAGTGAGATCCTCAGCTGGTAATTTTGTCATCTTTAGCCTAGCTAATTTTCTAAATTAGCTAAATTTTCTAAATTTCATCTATCATTTACTCTTTCATTCTAATTATCTGAGTTATTACCTCTTGGTTCCCTCTACTCTGTCCTCAAACTTTTTCTTAGAGTGACTAAGACAGCTATTGTCTTTCCCTTCTACTGTAAGATGGGCTTTCCTTACCCCTCCTGTAACCTAGTGTTTGTCATCTATTCCAACTTGAAAGCATTTTCTTTGGGTGAATGTTCAGAAATACATGCAGTGTTTTATGTGGGACCTTAATATGTGTCTCTGTAGTAATAGTTATCCAGCTTCATACCTGAAGTGACACCATATCACCTTTTCTTTGGTAAGATGTTCTTGCAGCCCTACGTTTGCATGATAGCACAGACAAGCTGCTGCATACCTAGTGTGATTTCTAAAGAGTCATCTTATTTTAGAAATTTCCCTTTTTAAACTAACACTGGTTTCCATGCTTTGGGCAGCCCGGAAGATTGTTGGGACTTTGGTGATGTTTTTTTCCTGCCTCTGTTATCAAAAATCTAAATATGTCCTCAAACGTATCAGTGGTCAATGTGAGAGTTCTTTAAAAGGGGGAAAGCTTTTAATGAAGTTTTATTTCTTTGAAAAGAAAAAAACACATACTAGTTTATCTTTAATGAAATGACCTATGATTACTAAAGAAAGCAAATGTAAGTCAGATGGAGATACAGCTCTTTTAAACAATACTTAATATTTTACATTATTCCATTGTTGATCAGTTATCCATGGCCTGTGTATGAGTGCTAGCAGAATTCTGTGTATTATACTGTGCTCATGAATGATACATGATGCTTACTGCTTCAACAGTTTTCAAATTATTCTCACACTAAACCCCAAACACAGCACTGTACCAGCTACTTGGAAGGAAATGAACTCTGTCCCAGTTAATGTTAAAAGACATAAAATATTCAAATATAATAAATTCAACATTTGATACTTTTCATTGGCTTTTTTTCCTCAGAAACAATTTATGACAATATTTGAAACTGTAACTTTTCATTTCTGTTTTGGATTTTGATTCATATTAAAATCTTACACATGATGAAAATGCTGGATTCTGACCCACTTTATTCAGATACATATCTGGTTGTTATACCACTATTTCTTAAAATACTAAATATTCATAAAATCATAGAATCATTTCATCTGGAGGAGATCTTCAAGATCATGGAGTCCAGCCTTTGTCCCAGCTCTATCAACCACTAGACCATTTCCCTCAGTGCAACATCCACCTGTCTCTGAAACCTCTCCAGAGACGGTGACTCCAGCACTCCCTGGGCAGCCCATTCCAATGCCTGACAACCCTTTCAAATTCATGTTCACAGAACTAGAGTAGTACAAATGCACTATTAACCAGCCATAATGACTTTAAAGACTTTGAAAATCTTTGCTATGCATGAAGTTTTCCATGATATTATATTATAGCAGTTTAAATTGGAGGAAGCTCAAGTTGAGGAAAGACTTGTGAGGTTTTAGAATTGCAAACCCTGGAAAATAAATCCAAAATGTTCTAAGTCTGTAGTTGATAGCTTATTCTTGTCTGAAGTTAAGCAACTTGCTCCCATATCTAAACTAAAGATTTTAGGATCTTAATAGGCCTGATCTAAGCTAAAGTCTAGTCCCAGCATAATAATATGCTATGTTCCTAAATCAATAGAATTCCTTCTATTTTAATGATTGCTTATTCAACTATAGTATCCATGTTCAATAAATAATTCATTTTTAACAATTTTTACTTCCGTTAATAATCCTTGTATTTTGTTTTCTTTTGTATATCGTAAAGGCCAATTAAAAATCTGCCTAAAAAGACAAGTATTTGTTAAGTTTCAGAGCATTAAAAAAAAATCCATTTTCCATATGTAGAAGCATGTATTTTAGAGCTGCTTATGTGAGAGGCTTTGTGTTTAAAATTACAATCTCAATTCCTTTAGCTACCAGCTGAGACCTGATCTGAATGACTCTGCATCTATTGGAACATGCACTTGTAATTGCTATTTTTGAGACACAGTTGGTATTATATTTCTTTAAGCTATACTTACTTTATCATATCAAATTGAGGTTTGGAAACAGAAAATGTTGAATTCAATGTAAGAAGGCATGCTGGTGCTGGATGGTGGTTATTTTACAAGGAATATTTACTTAGCTAAATTGAGATTTATTCATTCAGGCCTGGCAGTGAAGATGTTGTAGAGGTGAGATATCTGGAAAACAAATTGAAATACCTGAAAAAAGCAGTTGTTAGGAAGTAATGTGTAGTACCAGCTTTCTTGTGTGTTGATGGTTTTATAGTGAAGGAGAGTACCATTGGTAGTAACAAGTAGTAGATTCTTGGGAAATAGTTATGTAACATCGGGCAATTGTAGCACAATACTTCCTCTGGCATACTTTCCCACTTACTATCAATTGACAGTGCAATATTTCTTGGGCTCATAACCATACCTCTACATCTATTTCCAGCTCTGTTACATGTGTAGTTATTTACGTCCTTTTTAGATTGATTTCCTTTCTGACTTCCATAACATCCCATAGCAACATTTCCTATAATTAATCTGCCCCACACCTCCATCCTCCTCCATGCCTCTCCCTGCCTTTGATACTTCTGTCTTTGGTATGAGAAATAAACATGGTCTAGTTACTTTTGATAACAGTTGCTTTCCTTTCTAAACTATGTTGTGTCTGAGTGTAGTAACCAGTTTGAGCTGTCCTCATAGGTATTCTTGCCTAATAATATATTGCTTCTGTATTTGTGCAGTTTGGTGGCATCTCTTTGGTTCAAGATAATCAGAACTATGTACCATTTTAACATGTTGAATGACTGTGGATGCATAGACTATGATATTTTCTTCTCTAATCCTTCCTGAATAATCTTCAACATTTTATTAATCTTTTAGACTGCTGTTGTATATTAACTGTTCATGATGACTTGAATGGACAGTGATATGAGCTAATATGTGCATCCTGATTATCTGTGTGTGTACTCATAGATTGTTTCCTCCTGTGTCCATCATTTCATATTTTACAACCGTGAGCCTACCATTTTTCAGCCCAGTGCTCGAATATTGTGGGATGCAGGTCAAAAAGGACACGAGTATCTTTCGGGAGTGTGCTTAGTGTTCTATTTGGTGAGAGACATTTGCTGCTACGTCACTCGCAGTCTACATCACTTATTAGGTCACTGAAGCTGGTAGAAAAGCTTACATTGTTTTTAGCAGGACATCGAAACCCTTCATCCCAAAGGGAAATAAGCTTTAATGATATTTTTTTTTCATGTGTGAGTGGCTTGGTATTAAGTTACGATGGAAAAATTTCAACTTAAATTTTTACATGACATTCAGTTTCACAACAAATAATCAGCTGATTGTGGCTTATGCTCTCTGAAGATGGTAGTTACCATAACTTTGTGAACACTTTAAAAAGGGAGGAGATTGCTGAATGTAGCAGGCAAAATGAAAGAGAAGTGTGCAGCTATTAAAGAGATAGATCTGTAATCTGAGTACTTAGAAGATCCAATTTGTCAAAACTTGTCAGATCAATTTATTTTAGATTTTGGCACTTTAAAGGTGGATTTAGGGTAGATTGCTGCAAGGCCTAGGCTGATAGGAAAGATTCAGAGAAGAAAGAGAAATATATAGGCTTCCTAGTGCTGAAGAACCAAAACATTCTTTAAAGCAGGGTTTTGCAGTACAAAATTTAGTGCCATCTTCAGTGAGATTTGCAGACCTTGTAATTTCAAGAGTGTTTTATAATACGTATATCAAGTACTAAAATGGGGAAATGTGTATCTGTGTGGCAGAGAATGGATTTTCCCGTCAGACCAGAAAAAATCAGATGAAACTCTGTTGTTATCAAATACATGCTTAGAAAAGTGTGTACTATTTTTCATTAAGTTTCATCAGTGTTGATCAGCACAGTCTTTCATGGTAGCTAGTCAATTGGAGTTATTAACAAATTGGAAAATATTTTGGTGCTTATGAGGTATGCTCATTAGAGTAGCCTAATAAGACTCAGATTATACAGTTCTAAAAGCTTTAATGGCAGTCCCCCAACAGGGAGTGCCACTGGAGCCACTTACCCAGGATCAGCCATGGAATAGTAATAATATTTTATTGATTTTAAGTTTGGCAGGCACCAAAGTGTTGAAAGGTATGCCAACATTGACATAATTGGGTTTATGGTGATTTATGGGTGCTGACAGATAAGTCTTGAGATGATTATTAGTTATCCTGATTATTCTACACTTCAATTATGGAGCTGCATAAAGTAGAACTAACTGCTGTAGTGCAATTAACTTGTAAACATTAAATAAAACAGCAATAGGGAGGAACGTTTCCATTTCTAGGGGATATAAGTTTTTTGTTTAACATATTGTAGTATTTCCTCTTTTTTTTCTTTAAATATAAACTTTACAAG
Source organism: Colius striatus (assembly GCF_028858725.1). Taxonomy (NCBI): domain Eukaryota; kingdom Metazoa; phylum Chordata; class Aves; order Coliiformes; family Coliidae; genus Colius; species Colius striatus. The sequence continues at coordinate 17,326,572 of NC_084770.1, read as the reverse complement.
ATGACAAGATTCTTTTCTGGAAGCAAATGGAATGAGAAGTACTAGACTGCAGGTCTGTTGGTAAATGAAATTCCTACTTTGATCACAGGTAAGGTCACAGAATCTTAAGGGTTGGCTGGGACCTTGAAAGGTCATCTAGTCCAACCCTTCTGCCAGAGCAGGACCACCTGGAGTAGGTTGATCCAAGGAATTTGCCAACAGGATCATACTATGCTGCTCCTTTAAGGCACAGGAGGGATATATAGTGCCATTTACCTATTGTTGACTCACATTAATTTTCTAAAACAAGCACAGGGAATACCCGTTCATCTTGGCAACAAAGTTCCTTTCTCAGTAATTTCCTAAGAGTCAAAGTCTGTGATTTGATATGTGCTGTTTCTGCTTAATATTTTCATCTTCCTGTATTGTATCTGCAAATAGGCTCTTTTTTATGCTTCTGTACTGCCAAAACTGAAAGTAATTATGGAGCTATATATAAATTGAAACCTGATAGATTACCATAATTTATTGAAATATTAAATTTGTGAAACATAATGCAACATACCTAAACTAAATGAAGGTGGCAAACCCTTACAATCCCAAAGGTTGGGAGGGTGGATTTTAAATCCATAGAATAATACTGTGAAGAACAGTATTAATGGTGTTTCCTGCCAGGGTTCAAAATCAAAACAAAATCTCATTGTAGTCAACCAGCTTGAAATTTCTTTGCATTTCACTGAAGCATCTGTTACAGTTTTGGCAGGGATGCAATCCCCATAGTATCAAATGGAAACACTTTCACAAACCATATACTGCGTGTTTGTGTTGCAAGGGTTTACCAGGAACATTTCTACCAGCAGATTATTACTGGCATAGCTATTTCAGCAGAGTACATTTCCATTCATGTGTTGTTCCCACTACAACATGCCCTTTTTGGTATGAGATTTTTCTTGAAAAGCATGTGGCATTGTGCTTAGGCATCCCAGTTGCCTCTGCATCAAGGCAGCTGTATGTCTGGATTTCCATTGATGTATCTTCCATTTTCATTGAACAATTTCCTCTATGCAGAAATATGGGATTTGGCAGAAGTTTTTTAAGAGTTCCAAACAGCAGAGACACAATAATACTCCAGAGGAATATTTGCTGTATGCCATGGTTTCTGTCATGAAAATGTGACACATAGGAGTGTCAGTTTCCACAGGTAATTTCTCCAGTTAGCTTGCTTTCTTCTATTTCATATAATTCTTAAGATTCCTGGCTCCAGTCATCTATCCCAGACTTTCACATCCTTTCCCAGTCTCTTCATCATCATACCTCCAAAGACGAGTTCTATAGAGACCAACAGCACTCTTATCTTTTTCAAGACAAATTATTTTAAGATTTTCTACTTTCTAACTGAATTATCCAAGCTTCTGGCCAACAAACAGGAATATGGACCAGGGATAGATGACAGAGGTGCTTGATGAATTTAATATAACAGAAATTTTCAGTGTATGAAGTGAGAACCAAACTGGAGGATCTGACCAATATCCTTGTTTGAGACAACCTACTGTTCACATTGAACTTTTAGATGTGAAGTTTTGAAGATATCAAAATTGTCTGCAGTAACATTTGGGTGCTCTGTCACACATAAAAGCACCTGTATGGGTTTAGAAATTGCAGGATGACTTGGGGCATCCCTCACTTTTTTCTGTTTATCTTCCCACAGCTGGCAGCAATTCTTGGTGTTTCAGCAGCTCTCATCTGCCCTAAGGTGGTGTAGCAGCATCGGTGCAGCATATTGTGCCAGATAGTCTCTCTGTAACTTAAATCATCTGCCTTGTTTTACCAATCGGCTTCTTACATAGTGGTTCTGATTAACTGTCATATAACTGGTTAATACAGTTGAATGACATTTGAGATGTGCAAAGCAGAACTATATTGTCTGTGGTGACAGTCTGACGGAATTCTTGTAAAAACAAACTTGTCCAAATTTTTCTGTAGAGAAGCACAGACATATTTCACAGAAATGGCTTGATTTAGCACATATCTTTTAAGCACAGAGTGAGAGTTTTTGTTTTACCCTTAGCCTTCTTGCATGAAAGAACATATAATCCAGTTCAAGTAAAGGATAAATACAAACCTGCTGAAAACTCCCCTCTAACAATGTGTATTTTATTCTATAACTATAGTCAGCAACAATAAAAAGAAGAACAAATCTGGTGATATAAACTCGCACAGTAACTTTGGGGATGAGTTGTGGTGAACAGGGAAGTAACAGCATACAAAGATAAAAAAAAAACCAAACTTGTCTGGGGATTTTCTCAGCAGTAGATGTGAAAGAGGTGACTTTACTGCTAAAGACGTGAGGTGTTCTGACAGAAAGTCATTCTGTGTTTGGCCAGACAGCATATTCTCTATCTGCTGTAGCCTAGTTAAGGTAGATATGCTTGGAATTTTTCAGCAGTTCTTTGTTCCTAAAAGCAAGTAGCCTCAAGGACTCTTGCACTTTGTACTTGAACTCTGATAGATAAAGACCAGGTAATAAAAATAAGCTGAAATTGCAGAACCCCTGGTAAAAAATTGATGAACCAACTGCACTGTCCAACTTCACTTGATTCAGTCATATTTAAAAGACAACCACATTCCTCTACCCCCCTTGATTTTTTCATGTATTTCCTGCTAGTAACGCTTTCAAAATGGAAACAGCATTACAGGACAAAACTAATTGCCTTTCCTCCTGTGCCATTTATTTGTGAAGTTGTAGAAAGATGTCAAAACCTATATGTTTTTGATATTGCAGTGAGACTGTTATGTTCTTTTGAAAAAGTCGTCATTGACTTCTGTTGGTGTATTTCTTAACCAGATTACTTTTTAGAACCACAAATTTCCTGTACTACCATAGATATTTGTTATTGGATAACAAGTATTTTATCTGCCAAAGATTCAATCTTTATTCTGGGCATAAATGTACTGAATTTGGTAGCTGTGCAAGAAAGTTGATTTTCCTTTAAACAAGACACTAACATTCTAGAGAGATAGTTCCTTTGGGTACTCTAAAAGTATCTTGTATTAGCTCACTACGTTAGCTCTTTTCTGTCTTCAGATCTTTTGACAAAGACATCAACTCAGACAATCCTTTCCCCAGAGCATGCCTCTTAAAACACTAAGTTTCTACTAACACTAATGTACTAATGGTTTTTTTCTTCCTTTTTTTTTCAATTTAATGTGATTCAATTTGCATGAGTGACTGTGAGGTAAAGTCAGTGATACTTAAGTATCTCCTTAAGTACTTTTTAACCAGAGATGGAATAACTGCTGAAGTACTATGAATTAATTAATTGCTTTTGCAAACAACTTTCAAAAATACCTAGGGAAATGCAGCTGCTAAGATACATGTTTATTTATTCATTTTAATTTTTAGACCATACTTATAACTTCTTTCGGTGTACGTGTGTACAATGTATTATTGAAATGTTTTGTCTTGTATTTGATTCCATGACATAACTACAAACATATCCAAACTTTACAGATGCTGAAGGTTCCTTCATGAGGTGAGTTCTCAATTCAAAACCAGATTTTCAAGAGTTTGACCTGTCTTAAAGAATTTTTACAAATCAGATTTTCCCAGGAGGCATAGCACAATCCACAGTGGTTTAAATCTTTAAGTGTGGACACCTATTTTAGCATCAAACCAACAGCTAAACTCTACTGGAACTATCCTTTTGGTGCTGAGTATTTCTTCAGATTATGACTATCCAGAGATAGGGATATGTGTCTGTACACTGGATAAGAAGAAATGTGTGACCTTGTAAAGGGCTCCTAAGAATAAACCCATTACTCTCTGAGTTGGGGGATGCCTTCAAGAACCTAATAGTAAAAATTAAGCACAAAATTATGTCTGAGTAAAATTTGGACTGCTCTCCTCAGCATTATATGCTGAACAAAGATTATTTACTGAAGCAGTCTTTTTGGAATGTAGAACTTTTTGGATTCTTCTACAAAGCGCAGACTCTCAAAGAATTACTTTTTTTTTCTATACATCAGCACAGTTTAATATAAAAACCTAATAAACGATTGAAGCTAGGGCTACTGCTTATCATATTAATCTAAAGGATACAAATACATACTGCTCTTTTTTGATGATTTTGTTTCCCGAATCAGTGAAACTCAGATTCTTTACTGTATCTTCACTGTTAGGTGTGTATGATGCATACATTTAGAATGGCTTGTAGCCTAGACACACTATAGTATGCTTTTGAATAACAGAAGTTGCAGATTTGGATTTTTCACGCTATAGAAGAAAAGAAGGTTGTAAAAGTTTGAACACAGAGAGGAAGGTGATTCTAGAAGTAAGTCCTTCTAAATACTTGTTGGATTAGATGTAGAATTTCTGTGTAAAATCTTGTTAAATTATTGGAAAGTTAACCCTTAATTCCTGATCAAGTGCCAAAATAAACAACTGGAACTTCAGATTTCAGTATGTTGCACCATGAAATTCTCTGCTTGCATTTTACAATTTGACAGTAATAGGGGTGACTGGACCTGTTTCAAAAGCCCTGCTCTTTGATGCCTGCATTGCATGTGCTGTGAAAATCTAATTCCCGTGGTAGATAATCTTTATTTTGAGTTCTTGTTCTGAACTGGTTTGTAACTCTGGTTACATATCACAAACCTGATGTAGTCTCAGTGATAAAAATCTAAAAGATGTCTTTGTAGTTTTTTGTCCATTGTATGAAACTGTAGTTAGCTCTTTTCCTTTTTCTTTTTCTATCTTCTAATGTGTTGATATGCAGGCGTTTAAATTGGATATAACTGAAAAAGCACAGTTGTAAGTTTTCTAGTACATCTCCTAAAATGAAGGACAGCAAAATCAACATAATTGAAGATTCTATTCAAATACTTTTTGACAATGTAAAGAAGTTTTGTAAAGGATAAAAGTTGTGAGCCAAAACTAGTAAATACTTCAAATGAAAATATGATGAGTTAAAAAAAGAATGTAAGCTAAAGGTATTGCAAAATCTGTGGAAGAATGTCTTGTTTATTGATCTGGTTTTATTACAACCATAGTCAATAAGAAAAAATTCTGCTGTATTGTTGAGGCACTGCAGCATTAAAGCAGCAAAGAGTAGACTTATTAATGTTTGACTAAGTGTAGTTGATTAGTCTGTAACTAGAATTACAAAATTAGTAGAACTGTTCTTCAGAGAACAGTGGACGAAAGATCCTATGTTAGAAACAGTGGGAAAGGTTAAACTATTTCTTCTTATTTTAGTAGTACAAGGGAAGAGATCATCTTGGAATAACATCAGAGAATTTGATTTTATGATCTAATTAGCAGCTTTGAGAAGAGAATGGTTTTTACTAAGCAGTGATTATGAGTAACGAATGTTGACTGTCTCCCATTTCACCTTTGTGAACTTGAAATCAGATCTTAGTTCTGTTGTGTTACAAAAGCAGTTAATTCTCTACCTCAGACAATAAGTAAAAACCACACTAAAAGAGTTTTGTCTGACCATGTAGTATTGGAAAGTAAAACCTACCTTCTTGAGTGCATCCATACTGAAGAAAAGTCATTGTTTAATGACCAGTTAAGGCTTTCTGTCTGCCAGAGTCACAGCATAGTCTCACTCGAATAGGGCAGAGACAAATAAACCTGGACTTCTATTGGTCAGTTATGCCTGTGGGACTTCAAGTATGATCATCAGAATCCAGCATAATAGATTCAAGCTCATATGTTAACTTAATGCACGTGAGATCTAGTCAACCAATGGGAATGATCACCCCATCCACCAGCAGTGCCCTTGGGCTATATATTACATGTAGCAAACTAACCATAAAACCAAAGCAGTATATGTAAATGCATACTGACACAGTTCATCAATATATATTGTAGTCAAGGAGCATAATTTGTCCAAAGATCATAGCCTGTCTAGCCATTTATCTCAACCTTGCCTGGACAGGGAGAATAGCATAGCTAATCCATCAAAATTCATGGCATTTGAGAGCATCCAATAAAAAAATGGGCTCTGCAATCAAGCTGAAATAAAATTTGACATGTACTGAAGATGATACAAGTCAATATTGTCAGAAATGAATGCTTGTTTCAAACATGTAATTAAAGTAAGTATGAAAATAGTTGAATACAAACTAATTTTAGTCCTTTTAGAGTGAATGTGACATCTTGTTACACTAAAACTCCTTCCTTTTCTGATCAACAGCATAGCATCAGCACATCATTTTTAATTTTGAGTGAAGCAGCCTTACAGATTTCACTTATCTCAGATAATTGTTCCAAAGTTCTGATATTTAAATAACTTGGGAAAAATTTGGGCAGTGACTCAGCAAAATAGCCTTCCTTTAATGATTACTAGACCAATTTTCTTGTAGAAAATGCCACTCAAAAATACCCACTGATATTATGGATTATTACTATTTCTTTCCTTCCTTTTTTTTCACATTGCAAACATAAAAATATAATTGCTGTGTTTGATTTTCTTAATGAATTTTTAAATGGATTTTGTGGGGGGTTTTTTCTTTAATTAAAGTACTTAGTTTGCAAAATCGTGCTTCTATAGACTGAATTGAGCTGTGTATACACACTCTCTCTCTCTTCACAGGGTCCAAATACTTTGACAGAAAAAAGAAGTTCTAAAAACTTTTTTTATAAAAGTAATTTAAAATATTTTTAATAATACTCTAATTCACAAAAGTTCATAAAATGAACTGCTTGAGAACAGAAAGCTGAAGATTGTGTTTGGGGTTTTTTCTTAGTTTTTTAGTGTGAGTTGTTTCCATGATAAAGCATTTAGAGGAATCTGATCTAAAATAACATCAGTATATCTGTCAAGGTGCCAGTGCATGTTAGTCATTCATATTTCACTCATGATTAGTGCTTTCTGTCAGATAAATGAACCTGATGTAAACAGATGAGCACAGATCTAATTCTCATTATTGCACTAGTTCAGTGTACTTCAGTGGAGTTCACTTTGGCTTCAACCAGTATAAGAGCCACCGGTCTACGTGAAGTGTGCATATTGAGAAAATATTTTAGCTGTTCACCAAGGGTTTGAGCCCATAAGTGCAGATGCACTCTCGGATTTTCAGGTGCAAAATGAGAGGCAGCAGCTGTAACAGTAATTGATTATATCTCAAAATAAAATGTGTAGTTTTGTTCTGCATTGCAACTCTAAGACCTATTTGAAAGTTTAAATCATAAGCTATATTCTGCATCCTGTCAGTAATCATCCAGTTCTCTGCCTTGTTGACATTGCTATGCTTGAGAGAGGAATTCTCTCCCAAAACTTAAAAAGAAGCAGAGAAGCACTCCGAAGAGAAAGGACTAAATACTTTTCTTTATACAACTGAAAAACTTGATTTGACGCAGTGGAATAAATTCTCTGTCACAGTAGTTTCAGGTACCATAAAAAAGCAAAAGTGATGGAATCATCATAAAAAGATAAAAAGTTCCTTTTTCTTTTTATTTTCACTTGAAATATGGAGAACATTCCCTTGTATGAGGAGAGCTTGTGGCTCACCATTTTAAGACCTTTGATTTTTGGATTTTGTTACCTTAAAAAAAGATATTTTAATGTTAAAAGTTTTACTGTTACACATCCTGGGTTTAATATAATTTCTTTACCTGCTGTTCAAGAACACTAGTGGAATTCAAGTTTTCAGTTTGACTTTTTTCTTGTTATTAGAAGTATCTGAGGAAAAGTAAAAAATTCTAAACATAACAAGAAATGCTGTTCTCCTTGTTTTTGATACATCACTTCAGATTTACCATCTCTTCCTTACTTGTCACCTGTATTCCATCAAATTCTGAGCTGAATGTCAAGTTTTTAACACCTGCTATTGGAATCAGATTTTCAAAAGACTTTGAAACTAATGTAACAATTAAGACCCTCAGAAGTATCCATCAGTTGAATGTTGCTGACTTGATAGTTTCACAGTTCCCCTAAGCCAACCTGAGTGCTACCACAGAGTGAGCAGGATTAAGTTCGATCTGACTGAGAAGTAATCATTGACTTCTGTTGTTATTTTTGCTTTAGGGGTTTGTTTTGTTTTCAGCTCTCCAATCTGATTTGCCATACAAGCTTTAGTGTCTGTGTAAAGATGACAGTGAGAAGTGCATGCAAAGAGTAGTATAAAAGCTGTTATTTTAGCAACAGCATAGTTTTGATAGGTTTGGAAATCTGAGCTGAAAGGGTGTTGAAATTAGCCTGAGGAAGATTAGTTCTTTACATGCACTATTGCAAGTTGATTCTTAGATCTACTTAAAATACATGACTTAAAGTTAAAATGGCCTTTCCATGTTTATTGTTGTTGCCATTTCAGTGGAATTATAGAAACATCGTGTCTAAACCTGACAAATGATAACAAATTGCTAATTTTCAAAATACTAGAGTGGTTTATGGCTGAAGTGTGATTCAGTCTGGACTTTGAAGGAAGATATGAGAAATAGATTACAAAACCTTTTATGAAACTCATTATTACATCTGGACTTCAGGAACTCACTGTGGAAGTTCTCATTGGAATTTATAAAACCTAAATAAGAGTTAATGCATAAGGGCTGTATTTCTAATTTTTATGCTAACAACTGAGTCCCTAAATTGTGATTTAGAAATAAATCTGTTGTTTGTACCCTTAATGTGCACCAGAAAAATGCCTAGATCAAAACTGTATTTATGATTTATTGGTAAGATTTGCATATCTATTGCAGTTTTTGTATAAATCTGTTTCAGGGTGTGTAGAGATACTTTAGGATTAGTAAATCCATTTGCACCATATTTGATGAAAATCTAAGGGATGTGCATTACTTGCCTCTTAAGGGAAGTATGTGTTTCAGTGAAATTCCTAAAAATGCTTTTCCATTTTAGTGGTGGTAGTATTTTTTGTTGAGTTAATGAAGAACAAACTCTCAGGAGGCAGATTTGCATCTCCCAGTTTTATTTGCCATTAATAACCTTGTTTTATAATGCAGCTTCATATGTTGCTCAGTACCTAAAGAAAAAGTAATTCCTATGCTCTGTTTAAAAAGCTTTTCTTCAGAGTTAAATCAAACCACAAATCTGTGGTTTAGATAGGCTTGCTATTTAGTTACTCGGTATCTAGTGTTTTTGTTGTGCTATTCATTTTTCACAAACTAGTTTGCTTATCACAAGCTGTAGTTAAATGATCATCGTTTATTTAATTGGAGAAACTGCAAGAAAAAATTTTTACTTTTATTTATTGTTTTGATTTGAATGTCACTGCCAGCTAATCATTTTCTATTGACAGATTATCAGATGAAAAAAGAGATTAGCCTATATAGCCATTTAAAGTTTTTCCTCCTGTTGTTTTGTGTAGGCAAGTAGAGGACTGTAACCAGAAGGACAAAGCTGGTGAAAGAGATGTAAGGAATGTCCTGTGGGGAGCACCTAAAGACTTTGGGTTTCTCTGGTTTGGAGAAAAGGAGTCTGGAGGGATGATCTCATTGCTCTCTTTACCTTGCTCAGGCAGTGTGTGCAGTGATAAGAATATTTTGAAGCTGCATCAGGGAAAGTTTAGAGTGGACATTAGGAAGCATTTCTTTACTAAGACAGTGATCAAATAGTGGAACAGACTTCCTAGAGAAGTGGTTGATTCCTCAGGCCTGTCAATGTCTAAGAGGCATTTGGACATCATGCCCTTAACAACATACTTTCACTTGGTCAGCCTTAAATTGGTCAGGCAATTGAACCAGATAATTTTTGTAGGTCACTTCAAACTGAAATAGTCTAGAAATTTAAATGAGCCAAACGTCAACATTAACCAACTTTTACAAAACAAGAGCAAACTCTCTTTATCACTAGCTTTTATTTGAAATGACAGCAAAATAAAAGATAGTTAGTTTGCCACCTGATGCATCGCATTGAATCAGGTGACATCACATTCATTGAAACCGTGGTACACAGTGCTTAGAAGTTCTGTGAAATGACTGTGTTTCTCTTTGACTTATTCATGAAGAAATGGCCTCAAGTTGCATCAGGAGTGGTTTAGATTAGACATTAGGAAGAACTTTTTCACTGAGAGGGTTGTTAGACACAGGCCCAGGCTGCACAGGGAGATGGTGGAGCCCCCATCCCTGGAGATATTTCAAAGCCATGTAGCTAAGGTGCTGAGGGCCATGGGATAGTGGTGGGCTCAGCAGTGTGATGTGAGTGGTTGGACTTGATCTTAAAGGTGTTTTCCAACTTAAATGGTTCAATGTTTCTGTGTGTACTGCCTTCCTGGAGAATGAGCTGTGATCCTAGAACAACACTCTGATCTCAAATGGTCAATGCTTTTATTTTGACATTAAAAAAAAAAATCATACTGTCTCAAAAATTAACAGTTGCCATTCCTAACAGCTATATTGTAATAAAAGACAACATACTAATGAATAAGAGATTGTAAAATTATATGAGCACAGTAAAACAGGTACGTCTCTCAGAATCAGAGACCCGATACAATGTGCTGCAGCAGCTATTGCAAATGAAATAAGAACATAGCTACATGAAAGAAAGTGAATAAGGAAAGTATATCTTTACTACATGACTGGAAAGAAAGCAGTAAATTTGAATATAAATGAACATAGCCTGCAGAAAAACCTGAGATAAATCACCAGAATTTTTGAATTTTAATAAATTGCACACAGTCAAACAAGGAAATGCTTTAGGATTGGATGTCAGGCCTACTCTCCCTGGCCAATTCAAATTTCAATACTATTTATCTTTGGTGAACCTGTGATCCTAAAGAAATTACTTCTCAGATAAGAAAATAGCACATAAAAATAAATACCTGTTGGAGTAATTGACTGAACATCTTTATATATCACAGTTTGATTTTGGGGAATTGCAAGGTGAGGGTAGGCCTGTACATTAAATATTTTCTTGTATAAAAACATTGACAAAAATGGGGCCACAGAAAGATTCTAACATTAATGGTATTCTTCTGAACTTGAAATTCCAGCCAGTTCAATACTTTGATCAACATATCTAAGGGAAATTTTGAGCTTTTTTTGTCCTTTTTTTCTTGAGTTAAACTGAACAAACTTGCAGCTGGCAGGAGTCTCAAATGAGATCCTAATGAGGCAAAGACAATGAAACACTACTTTTTATGCTGAAATACCAAAACCATAATGACATTGTATCATGGTTTACAAAAACTTGCTTGTAACTCAGTAGAAATTTTGCATAATATGGAGGATGGAACGCTGGCTGTTGAGAACATGAGTTGATCAAACCGTTTGTGTCTCCACACTGACTTGGGAATCTATCATTCATATTCCCTTTCTCTTGCAGGGAAAAGTCTCCATCCACAGTAAAATCTCTTAAGATGGAGAGAAACAAGTATTTGTCATATGGAATTTTTTCTAATTGTTTTCTAATGACAAAGTTTTGCATTATGGCTTATTACATAGAAGTGACAATGCAATGTTGACATAAGGATAGTTACCCCATGAAAAATATTGCTATATTTCTTTGAAAGGCTCTTGTTCCATTGACATTCTGTTGAAAATTTGATCACTCCTCTGTGTGTCATGAGGTTTGAAGGGATGTAACTCCGAACAGAAATATTACTGCATTCTTCTCTACTGTATTACAAGTAAACAAACTCACAAAACAGTCATGGTAAGAAAGACAAGAACAAAAGTATGACTATTGAAGTCTTCATTATGAACTTTTCATGTACTTCTAAACCTTAACATCAAACCCCATAAAGATGCATTCATCTCTGTGGGGCAGATCTGAAACAAGATTATTTGTGACCTGCACTACCCAAATTACCTGTTAGACTGTCTTCTCATCCCACCTGTGAAAAACTGCAGAATGGGAAATGATGTGCTTAACATCAAAACATCTGTTTTTGTAGTCTAGATGACGTTTTTATGGGTTCTGCACACCAAATATGACAGCATCAGTCCACAACATATTTTGCTACAGTCTACCTCAGAGAGCTTATTTTTTCCAAATAAAAATATGTGGTTAAATGATAAATTGATGATAAGGTGAATTTTTAATGAAAGAATTCCATTTAAAATCTTATTTCTGTTTGTCTGGCACATTTTTTAATTAATCTGTGTTTGCTCAGGAAGGACAAAGGATGCTCTGGAGTCATTTACTTTTCTTAGTGAAATAAAAGTAAACAAAAATAAATCTCAGATATAGTCTGAATCTACAGCAAGTGCTTTTGTCTCATCCTACTGTTAGAATTATTATATCATCTGTCTCTCATTGACTAGCTGTCAGAGAAGAAATTTGGCATACTTTTTTTTTTTTAAAGCAAAACGGTATCCATATCTGGAACATGTAATTTTTTTTCCTCTTTATGCCTCCTGCAGTGCTCTACCATCACTTGTTTTCCAGAGCACATTGCAGGAGTGAGAAGGACTTTTTAAAAGATACTTGGCTGATGCAATTCAGTCCTCTGGAAGAGATGTGTCCTGTGAGTTGGAAGGCCTTAACTTTTTACTTACTCGGCAGTCATATACTGACAAGAGATTATTATTTCCTTGCTTGATGGAGAAAACAATTTCTGACATCGGGAGAAGCACCCAAATTCTGACAAGCTTTGGACAGTTGTGTTGTAGTTAAGTAACAGAAGACAGTAGCTACATAGGCACATTTTTAAGAACTGAACTCTAGTTCCAAAATATAGAGCTATAAATCTGTATCCCATTTAATATCTTATGCATTCTGCCTGTCCAGAAACAGATGATATGTTAGTGTTAACAGTCAACTTTTCATCTTCCATTTATATGCACAATAAAGTGCTGGTAAGTTTTCCCCGTGGACTTCTAAAATCAGCAGTGGTCAATATTTACAAATATATACACAGTTTTTAAAATGGCAAGCCCTTAGAAAATATTAGAGTGCATAAAGTTGTTTCACAATATATTCACTAGTAGTAAAGTGGTGCTGTTTATGGGCATTTCTCTGTGTAACTCTGCCTGTCCCAAGTCTCTAGGGGAAAGTGAAGCTGAAGACTAGGAGTGCATTCTCCTCAGGACTTGAATATGGTCGGTTGTTTTGGTTTATGTCAGTGAAGCTGTGCTGACTACCAGATTTTAGTCTTGAGCACAAGCCTAACAAAATAGCCAGACCTAAGAAACTGACCTTAAGTGATCTTATATATGGTACATAAGCCATTTTAATAGTCATTTAAATGTGAAAGGCATATGATGATTTCTGTATAGTGATGGGTAGTAGATGTGTCATTTCTTTACCACAAGTAGCCATTGATTTTGGTTAGCATACTGTTAGTCAGACTGTGATTGTTGGCTATTTGAAGATAGTGCCATCTCAGATGCACTATTTACACAAAAACATTGTGAAAACCCATATTATTTGCAGTAATAGCAAATCTGGAAGTTTTGATTATTTTTGCTTATTATTGCATTTTTATGGAGATTTCTGTAGATTTTGCCCATTAATAAGATCTGACTTTGCTCTTTGCTAGTGCTTCAAGATTGAGTTAGAAACCAAAGCAAGGAAGTGAGAATCTTGGTGAGGTAGAGAAAAATGGAAATGTGTGGTTTTGCTCGGTGCATTCAATTTTAAACCTTTTTTTTTTTTTTTGTCCATATAGTTCAGGCTATGTGCATTTACTCTGTTCTACCAATTGGAGAGGGGAAAAAAACAGCATAAATGATAAGAAATTCACCGTATTCTTTCACTAAATTGAGAGTTAGGTTGTCTGCTTCTGTGGAGATACTTTATCCAGTAGTCTAGTTCTTGTTTAGGGATAATTTTGCTACACAGTAAGATACTATGTGATAAATCCAGCAGGCATGTGGTTGGGTAGGTTTTGGGGTTTTGCTGTTTTTCAGAAGCTGTCAAGAAACATTTTTTAAAGGCCTGTAGTGTCTTTCTTTATATTCTGTTATTTTCACTCTGTCACCATATTGAAAGCAGTATGACTCTATTTGCTACTTGTGCTTTCTTTGCCTCAGTTACTGTTAAGACCTACTTGTAAGTTTGAGCATATATGAAAGGAAAAACTTGCTTCCGTTTAGTGGAAAATATATCCATGCTTAGTATATCACTTAGAAAAGCTGTGATACATGCTGCTGAAATATCTTTCATTTCATTAAAAACCTTCAAGTTTTGAAGATTTCAGATGGAATTGTTTCACTGATGTAATCATAGAAATAGAGCTGGTCCTCTGAGAATACTGGAGGAACAGCAAAAATCACCTCTTTGCCTTAAAAAAAACCTTTTTGTCATCATGGCTTTCCAGCATCTCGTTTAAAGCTATTTATACCATTGTGCCTTTTATTATACTCAAGAAAAGGGGATTTTACTGAAATGTGTTAGACCTTTAGTACTTTTGGAAGGCAAGGGCATAATTGACAAAAGTAATGGTGTCACAGTCCTCACTGCTATGAAACATAAGTCTGTAATATTTGACAGTGATCTTTTGGTGGATAAACAGCCTTTACAAACTAGAAAAGGCAATTCACTATTACACATGAATTAGACTGGTGCCACCAACACAACTTTGGGGTTTTTTGATCATGGTTGAATTTTCATGGTGGCTGGTCTGGTGACAGATGGAGTTCATGTGTCTCAAAGGATGAGAAAGATCCTTGTGAATGAGTTAGTGAGGCTCATGGGAAAATATTGAAATTATTTTTAAAGAGGGAAGAGGATAAAACCAGGCCCGCTAGAGTTGAGCCCAAGGGTGGCAGGATATCCAGTGTCGAGGATAAATCCTACATGATCAGCTTCCTCCTTGAGATGTACCCCAATGCACACAGCCCAAGATAGATGGTTTGTCTTCAAGGATCACTTTTTCCAAGCTCAGGATTAAAGCATCCCAGAAGGTAAGAAATCAAGAAGAGGAGCCAGGAGATCCACATGGATCCACAGGGAACTGTTGGGCAAACTCAAGTGGAAGAAGAGAGTCTGTAGATCATGGAAAGAAGGGATGACCACTTGGGATGAATATAAGACTGTCGTCAGAGGATGCTTGAGAGAGTTCAGCACAGGGCCACAGAGATGATGGAGTGGAGCATCTCCCTTATGATGAAAGGCTGAGGGAGCTGGGACTCTTTAGCTTGGAGGAGGCTAAGGGGTGACCTCATTAATGTTTACAAATACATAAACGGAGTGTGTCAGGAGGATGGAGCCAGGCTGTTCTCAGTGTTGGCCAATGACAGGACAAGGGGCAACGGGTACGAGCTGGTATGTAAGAGGTTGCAAAGAAACAAAAAGAAAAATTTCTTCACTGTAAAGTTCTGCACTCTCCTGTGATCCATAACTGTATCTCCTTTACTATTTTTACCCTGTTTTCTGTAGTTGTAGTGGACCTTCAAGCTTCCATTTGTATAAGACTAGTTGGATCTTTAAAAGCATTAAACTGTGACTTTGAAACTGAAAAACTAATAACTTTAAAATTGCTGTCTGTTCCAATAATCTTAGCTTTCATAGTGTCTCAAAAGACAGCGAACTAGAAATCTTGCTTTTAGAGGTCATGCAGGAAACACTTAAAATGATCCTAAGTCAAATGGTTTTAAGAGAAATAATTTTAATGTTAACAAAGAAGCTCTTGCTCACTTTCGGTTTGACTGATTTCGTCCACTGAGACTGAGTTGTGTTGCTTTTTTTGCAAGGCTTAGTGGTTTTAATTCAAAGAAAGTAATGAAGAGAAAAAAGCAAAGCATCCTGTACACTACCAAACAGCAACAGTAATGTGTTTATATTGTTTATAAAGTGTATTCAAATGCATAATCCAACTCTCATTGGAACTCAATGCAGATTGAAAGCAATAGTATAAAAAAATGAGCTTTACTGACTGGGTTTTTTAACCCCTGTGAGTTAAATAAGGTCACTTATGGTGGTTATGAGCAAAGGGAGGACAATATCAGGTTATGAGCGAAGGGAGGACAATATCAGAGCTTAGGTAAGAGTTAAGGTTGCCTGGTGTACACTCATGTCTTTGAGCCAGTATATTTTTCCAAAGCTTAATCTCTGTTTTCAGAAGTGGGACTGATGGTACTGGCAGACAAGTGATGTGGGATCTTACTGGCTTGCTGACTCTGTCCTTTTAGTTACCAGCTCTTTTTGGTACCTCTCATCTAAACTGGGATGGGGAAACATACTGGAATTAACATCTCCAATGACCTGAGTAGATTCTTCTTAGCAGACTAATAGCCAAAATTAATTCTGTAAATGTTGTATTTTTAAAGTCAAGTTTCAGTCACACTGTCTTTAATTAGTAAGACACAAGAGACAAGACTGTGTGTTAAGACTTCTGCTGACCTTGAGTGTTTAAAGTGGTGCTTATACATAGTGTGGATAGACTACACATAGGTCTTTTTATTTGCATTTAGACGAACTTTGTGATATGAAATGCTGCTGACTATCTTTTCCTTCAAATATGAAATCAGTATGGAAATAAACATCATGAATGAGATACTGTGAATCATTGTGAAAACTCATGCTAATTGAAGCTAGATTTCAGGACATAAGTATTCCCTCTGTTATCTCCAGATAAAGAACTTTGAGGTCATGTAGTCCATTCTTACTGGTAAAGTACACTTTCTTTCTTCCTAGATTGTATTTAACAAGAGAAATATCTTCTGCCACTTTACTTGATAGACTCTTCCACAATCTAGAATGACTCCTCCCAGAGTTTTTTACTTCTTATTCAACTTATAGTAACTATAGTTCCTTAATTACATTACATCGGTTTTGGTTCTTTCTTTCTTTCAATTTTGCTTGGAAACTTGAATTTCCTGTAACTACTGTGTTCTTAATTTCTTTGGAAAAAGAATCCTTTATTTTGAGATCAAAGAATTCTGATATACATTAGCACTGCAATTATAAACTACAGAATGATAACTGAATGAATAAGGCAAAGAGTCTTTTAGACTAGCAGAGCTGACAATTAAAAAGGCTTTTTTCATGACTTCCAGCATAGCCTATTCTGTTTTTGTTAAATATGGCTATTATTGTAATTGAACATTAATAATCACTAATAGCTACTGGGCTCTTTTAATGTAATATTCTGCACAAATAAAACCCTCTGCTTGGATGGTACTAGTCTCTCCCTTCATCCTCTCTGGCAAATGTCCGTTTTTACTTGAGCAGAATAAGCAGAAAAAGCAGTGAATTCAACTGAAGACATATAGTTAAACTTCTGTCTCAGGGTCATGTGAATTTTGTGCAGTGGAATGCTGGAGGACCGGAAGTAAAATAAATGTTACCAAAAGGAGCATAATGTAGTGATCTAATTGAATACCATGTCTAGTGTCCAGTATTCCCACTATAGAAGTTTGAAACTTTTGGGAGGGACAGATGTGGAGATGCCTCCATTCTGTCTCTTGGAACAGTCCTCCCTATGATGGACTGTCACCACTAAGCAATACAGAATTAGCAGCTCCTAGAAACCACAAGATTTAGACCAGCATTTCCATTTTTCTTGTTTCAAATGTTTTAAGAGATTAGGATTCATAATATGGAATAGAGCTTAAAAGGTAAGACCTTATTTTGTTATTTATTACCTACTGCTTTTGGCTACTGAAGTAAAGTCTGTCTTTTCCATTATGTCCATCAATTAAAAATGGTTTTATTTTGATAGTGTTTATTTTGGGATTCTTTTTTAAATGAAGTGTGCATTCTAATCAGATTCTGAGCCCAGAAATGCCCCATATCCTTATTATGGGATGAGGCTTGCATGAAAATATTATTAATTAGGATTCAGAAGCTATCACAGCATTATGATATACCCAGGAGATCACAAAGTTTCTGTAGGGCTTTTTAGTTTCTCTGAATATACAAACTGAAAGCTTTCAAATGTGTTTTGTATTTTTCCTGTACAATGTAGACATAGTGCAAAATGTTCTAGAAATTTCACTCTGATAGCAAAACTCTTTTGAAGACTATTTACATTTAGTTTAAAGCTATTCAGAGTACATCAAATACCTATATTGCCTTTCTACTGCTAGAGGGGAAAAAAAGGAAATTCTGAGAGTCTACAAAGTCTTAATTTATTTGAATCTGAAAACATGGTTTTATCTATAAAGGCATCTGTCTTCAATTTTAACATACAAAAGAATTTTGAGTCTTTGAGTCTTTGATCTGTGTATGCAAGTACACTTATACACTCACTTGCATACATCACTTTGGATACTGTCAGCAATTCCACTAACTTGTCCACTGTGTATCAATGCCATATTCTGCAGTACTTCTTCGGCTTGGGAGACAATTTATTTGGAATTTTACATAGCACAGGGAAATTATGCTGAGTGCACACTAATTACAGAATGCTGAAGGATATTGTTAAGCATTTTTCTCTGATACATTTACATTCAATAGTATTTCTAAAACTCCATCCTTTTCTCCCTGGCCTCATGATCAAGCCACTTGTCTGCATTGCAGTCTTCTCTTGTCCTGAAACCTTTGCCCTACAAATCTTTATTTCTCCCTGCAATTCATCTATAGTGTTGTTGTAAAAATGATCATCTTCAGCTGTCCTTTTAATCCTGCCATCTTCTCTTGGAGAAGTTCCACAAGCTCCTGTTTATGTTGTGCAGAAAATTCCAACTTGTTTTTATTTTCTAAGTATTTTCCCTTTTCAAACCTCTTCTCTTCTACTCTGCAGTCTCTTCAGCAATATCTCTTTCATCATCTTCTTTCAGTACAGTCATCGTATCTCCATCCTTGTTGTTACTTGTCAGGCAAAACTTGTCTCTTCATTTGTTTTCTGTATTGAAATCTCGTATAATGAACCTGTTTGTTCCAGAAAGTTAATTTACAACTGAAGACAAATAAACATTCAGCTAAGCCAAAACAAAAGTTATGGAGTGAATAGCAAGACCAGAAGCTAACAACATTATGATATTTAACAAAAAGGTGAGTCCTGAGCTTAGTTGTTCTTAGAAAAAGGCTTGTCTGATAGTCTGAGTAACCTGTGTCTTTCATATGCCAGCTCCCTCTTGTTAGTGGATTATATCATATATGTTTAGGATACACAACAAGCCTTTTAGAGGAGACGTCTTTTTAATTGTTTTTTGTGACATGTAATGTGATTTTGAGCTTCTGAGATATATAATGTGGCTTAGTCACTCACGATGGTTATAATTATTAAGCTATTTAAAAGAGGTGGTACCTGCAGTAACCATGGTGTAGTACTGTAGGTAAACATTGATTTTATATTCTTTTTTCTTAATAGCGACTGCTGTCATCTGAGAAAGTAGTAACCTTTCCTGCAGTGTTGTAAGATTATATGCTTTTAAAACATGCTTCTCTATGTAATCTTTGTTGTTGCCATTATATCATACTGCCTTTATCATTTTAATACAGAGCCCACATAAAGATAGGGTACGGTGGAATGAAATGGCCATCATAATTTGACTATCTTAGTAACAGGTGTATTATTACAGCCCCAGATGTGGTAATAAATCTCATTTCTACCTTCAGATAGTGTGAGTTTCATTGCTAGGTTTCCTTATGAATTTTGAGGGCTTTCCACAGGACGTTCTTCTGAGTTTTCTTTCTCTGTTTATACAAATGTTCTTTGATGAAAAACGTTGTTAGGTCTTTATTTATTGTTATTTAGGGGAAAGTTTGAAAGGTGAGGGAGTTTCTTTTTCAGGTAAATTGATAGCTTCAGGAGCATGCCAGCTAATTATAAGATACTTCTGTAAGCTCTTCACACTGACTTGGGATTCCTTAAGGCTCAAAGAGTTTGTCAGACGTGACATTTTCCACAAACCTGAGGGGAGTTTGCTCAGTCCCAAACATATTCATCTTTAATTAATGTTTTCTTTTTTAAAAAAAACAACCTATCTTGCCCCACCTTTATTTATTAAGTTCTACTATTTAATTACAGGAAGAGGTACAAGATCTCCTTTTGAGATTTAATTTTCAAATTATTAACATAAGTCAACCAATTACTTCATATTACATGTGTCTTGCACAGTATATGTTGAAGATTGAATACTTTGACTTGAAAAGTACTGTGAAAAATTCACAGAAGTTGCATTTTTTAATTATGATACCAATAAGAAGCTTAAATAGCTTTCTGGCTTAGTAACTATCATGCAGATATGTCCAAGAGTATGTAACCCTAACTGAAGCAATTGCCTAACAAGGAACCTGAGCCTCTCTGTGGATGCTGCAGTGTATCCTGGTGTCTGGAGGTACCCTCAGTACCAACTCCATCCAATTCTTCCCTAAGTGAAATGTGTCTATTAATGTTTGTGGATCTTTTATTTGAGCTATATACTACAGAACCATGTATTTTCAGCTCCCCTTTGATGCTCAGTGCTGTGGTTCACTAGCATTGCTCTCTAAGGGCTAGACTGTCGTGTTTAATGAACTGTCAGTGCTCCAGTCCTCCTTGATGAGGGTGACCTAAGTGGAAAAATTAGTTACCTTTGCATCAAGAAGTGGCAAGAGAGACAAGAATATTTACTTTATATAACCATTACATCTCTTAGCTTTCTTGAGTTTCAGAGGATAATGAGATTTCCATGTGTAATGTTCTCATAAATCTTTTCATTGTGCTTATTTTGTTAAATTGATGCTGAATTGACTATCCAGGTTTTCCAAGTTCCTCAAGGAACTGTTACTTCAAACCTTCATTGGTTCTCTTCTTCAGGTTCTTCAAATCCTGGATTGAATTTCATTCATCTATTGTCCCTGCTTCTGCCCAAATCCCATCTCTATCTCTCTCTCTCTCTCTCTCTCTCTCTCTCTCTCTCTCTCTCTCTCTCTCTCTCTCCAAGGACTGAGTGCTGCCTAGCATACATTATTCCTTCAATATAACCACAGTCAGGTCTGATGCATTTTGAAGTTTATGCTATGCAATGAGTTTTTAAGGACAGTGCCAATTTAATGCATCTCAGGTGATGGTGTACCAATGCATCTCAATGTCCTGAT
This sequence comes from Colius striatus, assembly GCF_028858725.1. NCBI lineage: Eukaryota > Metazoa > Chordata > Aves > Coliiformes > Coliidae > Colius > Colius striatus. Next base: position 17,305,720 of record NC_084770.1, on the reverse strand, counting down.
ATTGAGCTCATTAATGTTTAATAAGTGTATAAACAAAATGAGGGTAGTTGAGGAAAAATACAGGTTAAAAAAAAGGTATTGTCACAATAATAGAATAAAAATAATAATGAACATCAAGGAGAATGACTGTTAGGTACTGAAGCAGATTATATGCATTTTTTTAATTAAGAGTGCCTAATAGTACATATGGTTTCCTTTGAATAATAATTGCATTCTGATGAAGTGTGATTAGAGACTTCTTTTTAGGAGTTCAATTAAATCAAATCCATTTCTGTAAAAGGGGAGTGATTAAAAAGATGATATCAAGTTCTAAACTGAAAGCTATGGTTGAAGCTGCCTATTGCAGATTTCTTTATTATTACACTCTGATGACTATTACCTAGTTTTTAACAATGCCACAAGTTTCAGACTGAGTCCTGAAGATTCAGCATAAGAACTGGCTTCAGAGATCAAACAAACACTGAGCAAATACTCAGATGTCCTTGAATGTGTGGTCCTGGGTTTGATCCTAATTCAGGAGGATCCTTGTTCATGCATGTATCCGGAAGCATACGTGGAAATAATTTAATTAGGACTGTAGGGTGACATACTGTTTGCTAGGCTGATCTATATTTCTATGGAGTGCTTGTGAACCTGGGTGATTAAATGCAGACTTGTACTGCAGCTTATTTCATCTGCTAGCCATTATGTCTGACTTTTAAGGCTCCTACACCAGCAGGACCCAGCAAGTGTCTGGCAACTATTGCAAAATTATCAATTATCTTGCGGCGTTCTATCATTTTGTGCTTTGATTACCCTGAATCATAAGGAGGGCTGGTTGTGCTGACATCCCGAGTAGAGTCTTAAAAACATACATAAATCAGGGAAAGGTATTGATATTCACTAACTGGTAGCAAACACAATGAAGGCCTTCAATAGCACAGAAGAGTATGATGATATCTGGAGCTATGTACTAAATGTCCAAGCTGTAAACCACAGCATCCTACGTTTTCATACCAGTACAAAGGAATAGGCACTGAGAGATCATCTCTGTTATTTTGAGATGACATTTACTTTCTTTAACTTCAAAATTTTCTTTTATACTTTAAACAAACAAAAAAATCCATAACATTTCTTGTCCTAATGTGTGTGCACTGTTAGCTAGCTGCATATTTATTCTTTAAATGTCTGTATTATACATGCAAAAGTAAATTTAAAAACAGCTATGTAGGTTTGGTTTAAGGTAGATGCAATTTCTGTACATTATTGTTGTCATTAGAGATCTTTGCCTCTGATGATTGGAAGGAAATTTTGCTTCATATTTCATTGTATATTTCTCTTTGTACTGAAACAATAGCTAAATCTGTTTCCTCAGGCATGCCTGTAACCAGCTTTGAGCAGTTAGCATTGCGTCTTTAAATAGGATATAGCACTAGTTTCCCCCTCCTTCTGCCATATCTGAAGAAGGTCAGAGAACATTTAAAACGTTGCTTTCTGTGCTTTTTATGCACCTTGGTTTATGGCAATGCTATTTACAAATTACTTAGCTTTAAAGAAAAGGGTTCTATATGTGTCTCTTAAAATCTGTGACAGGTAACCAGAGCAACCTGTCTTTAAAACTGGAGATCAAAAATAATTAATACTAGAACAAGCTTTAAAATCCTCTAGGAAATCTAGTATGGGGGGTTTTAATGATGTAAAGATTTGTATTGTCATGGTGTGACCTTCTTACCCAGAGCTTGTGAAGCTCTTAGTGCAGAAGAGCATTCTATCATATCCTTTTGCATGATCATTACTGCCACCAACACAAAGGTAAAGTTTAAGTTACTAACTTTTTCTTAATGAGGTTTGAATTTAATGGCCCTTCTAGAAGTTAATTCAGCATTTTCTTTGCACCTAGGTATCTCTGGAATTTGACAAATATGAACATGAAAAACACGATTATAAACTCAAGATTGTTTCTAGTTACCTGCATACTTCAAAGAAGGTTCATTTCATGAGTTCTTGTGTGTTAATTCTGTGTATTCTGTGGAGATATGAATTTGTTCTGCCCCAGTTCCAAACAAACTAGACTGAGTACAAGTTCATTTATGCAAAGCCAAGCCTAACTCAGTATATTAAGTCATTATTTTGGAAGCTGAGTTAACAATCCCTGTTATCTGCCACTGTGGTAACAAGACTGTGAGAATGGTCACAGTGGGCCAGACTTCAGCCTGATTCTCAGACTCCGACTGTGACTGTTGACAAATGCCTCAGAAATGTATTTCTCCAATGTCCACAGTTGAAGTTTGAATCTGGAACATCATTTTTGGTAATCAGCAGTGCAGTGCCCTGCATGAGTCTGTCCAATTGCATCTGAAACCTGTTTCAGCTCTCAGTGTCACAGCCCATGATGGTGAGCTCCAGAGCACAGTGATGTCTCTTAGGACATGAGGTACCTCTGCCCATGGTGTGTTGGATGGAGAGGGGAGGATTGCTCTCTGCCACTGTGTGAGGAGCCTCATAGTGACCTGTGATGGCCTTACATCCCTGCCATTGGTGGTCTGAAAGAGGTAGAAGCAAGTGGAAAGAATCTCTGTATAACCTTCTGGAGTTATAACCCAGGGTGTGGACTATAATTGCTCACTGAAAATTATGATACTTTTTAATATATTTTTGACATGCACTTATGAGAATATGCACATAAATGCATGTCAATAGACACAAATTATATTTCCATGTACTTGATGTGAATAGAATTTCAAATGTAGAATTTTCTACATGTGTAGAGAAGGCAAAGCAGATAAGCGTGTGTTTCTTTTTTGTGCAAATAATTGAAAGCAGTGAGATGAATGATCCCTCACAGCTGTGAATGAAATCTGTAGAAGTATCCTCTTGCTGCTCTAACTGCTTTATAGTACTAAGTTGGCCAACAAATTAGATTTTAAACAAATTAGTCACTTAAGAGGAGTACTTTTGACCTTAATTTCTCAGTGCCTCAGCATCTGATGAACCATGTAGAAAATGTAGCATGTGATCACGTAAAGAGAGATCTTTGGCCCAAGCTACCATATTTCTGGCATATCTTAATATGTAACTTTCCAGAATGCCTAATACGATGCCCCATCGTAATACAATTAGGTGGTGTTTCCTGTGCACAGGATACCTGCAAAGAGGGACAATCTATGTTTTGTTAGCTATCACTTTTACTTCCTAATCAGATTTTTCTATATTGAGATTAAAGAAAACAATATGAAATTATAGAGGGGGATGTTGAAATAAAGTTTATAATATTTAAGAGCTCATACTTTCCTCAGTCAGCAACAGCTATCTCTTACAAGTTACTGTGCTGTAGTTCATCTACTGTAGCCATAGACTCATCCTACTCTTTTCTCAGAGAGCCATCTACTGACCTAAAATACAGTCTGTTGAAGGGAATGTCAGATAACTCAAAATATTGTTTGACCTGTGTCATGGTTTAACCCCAGCCAACAACTAAGCACCATGCAGCTGCTTGTTTACTCCCCCTGCCCCCCAACCCTGGTGGGATGGGGAGGAGAATCAGAGATAAAAAAGTAAAACTTGTGGGTTGACATAAAACCAGATTCATCATTGAATATTAATAATAATAAAAATGAATATAACAAAAAAGAGAGAGAAACAAACCCCAAGAAAGACAATGATACACAGTGCAATTGTTCACCACCCACTGACTGATGCCCAGGCTGTCCCTGAGCAGAGATCCATCCCTCCCAGCCACCTCCTCTCAGTCCATACATTCTCTGTATACTGTTTGTGTATTGTAATTACATGCCCTGGTGCCAAGGTAGATTTTAGAAAGAAAAGAACCCCCATGTGTGGTACTACTGAATTTTTGAGAAGTTCTGAATTTTCAGAGTTGACAGCTGTCATACAAAGCAAACGTGTTTGTGACCAGATTTCTATTTCTTTGTCTAATCAAGGGTATGTGGTTCTTTAGAAAAATAGTCAAATAACTGGTTGTTTTCTCATGCTTCTGTCTCTGACTTTTCTCACATGAGTCAATTAACTTTTTTGGGGGATGATGAATATAAGAAAAACAACTGTGTAGACTGAGTATGCAGATTTTTTTCTATTGTAAACTGAGATCCCGGTAGTAATAATGCTCATTAATTTATCATGAGTGTCACGATTACTGCCATTCATCCAGTAATACTAGCTGCTGAAATTATGTTATTGTCAGGGAAGCACAGATTTCATTTAAATAAATTCAATTTCTCATGCTTAATTAAAAAAATCTGATAACATGAAAGAAGTTGGGGAGATTGGGGGAACCAGCAGAAAGCAAATCAAGGAAATTTGCCTATATTATCAAAAAAATTTCTTTAATTTGCAAGGTGGAGAAGTTGAGGAAGTCTGACTGTTTAAATATTTGAGATTGGTAATGTCGTGATTCTGAGAGGGGACCTTAATATATGCAAAGATTTCTTCTTATTTACATGGGTGTGGACATTGAAACTCTTGTTTATGTTTGGGTTAATTTCAGAAGATCTCAGCAGATCTCTCAGTACATGTGGAAAGAGGGACCCCTTGATGCAAAGAAAGGAACGCCTGAGATTAGACAGAGCAACAGCCAGCAACAAAAGTTTAACCTTTTAATTCACCTCTACAAGAAGAGGGGGAAAGTGTTATTTTCAACACAAGAGTTACTGATTACCTTAAACAGCACAGTATGCTTTCCATTGTTTGTAAACCCCATGGATAACGTGTGAAGGGAAAGTCTCAAGGCGTGAGGGCAAACATGACTCCAAAAAAACAGTACCTGATGTTAAAGGAAGTTGAGGCTAAGAATTCAAACGAGTTAGTTGCCCAGTGCCACACACTGATCAGTTAAGAGGATTGTTTGAGTCTATAGAATAATGTCTTACATATAGAGGTCTGCTGCAACTGTGGTTGGGAATCTACCTGGGCCTGCCATACCACCTTGTTTTACATTATCTGCTTTCCTGTCTCAGTTACTATGTTTTTGGTAGATTAGCAGCCATGTGTATGCTAATTTTACCCAAAAGTGCACAAATATCAGTAAGGTAAATTTTTCTTAGTGTTCACAGAATAAAAGTATATCATAAGATCCTGAAAATCGCAGAATGCAGGAAAGAAGAAAAAGTATATTGCAGAGTTCTAGGGCTTATAATATAAAGGAGTTGCCACTGCGCAATTCAGGTTTCAAGTAGCTGTGTCTAATTCATTCCAGCAGGTAAAATTGGAGTGGAGCACTACTGAAGAGCAGTGTTCACAAAAGAATAAACATGACACTTTACCTGATTTTTTAAATTATGCTGTTTGTAACTTGGCATACGAAGAGATGTGAGATGTCTGGTTAGATTTTAGCACTCTTAATGTACCTAAAGGCTCAAAACTCAGACCCACTGAGGTTTACTTAGCACACAGACTAGATGTAGCATGCAGTTCCAAATTTCACCAGACGAAACAATAAACCAACAACAAACCAAGACTGGAATATGAACTTCCGTGTTAAAGAACCTGCCTGCACACTATATACTGAAGTTTATTCTGCAGATTGATCTCTATGTGACATAGTATTTTCATGTCTTCATATCCGCATAATATGTTTTCATTTTATTCATCTTACAAGTTTGTCATTGTGTGACAGAATAGAAGATGAGTTGCCATGTCTACGTTGTCTGTAAAACTAGATAACATTGAAGACATGTCCCTGCAAGGCATGTTCAATAACAACATACCCCAAAAGCAAAATTGAATCAGTGGAAGCAAAAGCTGAGTAGAACCTTTCATGTATTTGTGTCCTGGCGTTTGACTATTCAATGTTTTCAAAATTTTGCATGCAATTAGTTGTGCTGGGATATGTATAGTAGATATGTATAGATTAGATTGGATATTAGAGGAGGCAAGTTGCCTTGAAAACTGATTTGTAGTTCCCAAAAAAGCAGATGTGACATACTCACCAAACTAATAATTTCTATGATGACTCCTCCTCATTTTAGTGTAGCTTCCTTACTTACATTGTAAAGCAGATAAAAAGAGAAAGTATATTTATGATTCACAGAGATTAACTTATTGTGTGTATTTAATCCAGTTACTATTTATTATCATAGTATTTTGGAGAGTGGTGCAGATCCTCCTGATGTCCGTGAGCACTGACTTTTGTGGTGAAATTAGATTCATAAATTGAGCAGAATTGCAAGAAGTACAATGAGTGGATTGTAACACTTTGGAAGAAAGAACCTGCAGCTTAATTTAGGAACTGTATGTGATAATCATCTTTAACACTAGCATTTTGTAAGGTGGTTTGGGTTTTGGTATTTTTTTCAGCTTTTGAGATCTGCACAGTGTCAGAGAGATAAAAGCAGGGACAGTAGTTATTTCCATCCTAAAAAGATATTTATGCTGTGAAGTAAAAGATCTTGAAAAAATGTTATCTTAGTATAAACTTATTTTTAGTATTCCGTTTTATTTTGCAATAGAGAGCAGAAGTCTGCAATTACTGTTATTTGTATATGAATATTTATCTCTAAAGTAATTGGAAAGTTACTTAATACATTTTAGTTTACTGAAGAACACTTTTCCCAAAGCCAAACGTAGTGGAAAAGTTATTAGTTATTTCTTCATTTTTAAATTGCATAAGAAAAGCATTTCAGATTCAATTAGCATTTGAACGATATTTTTTTCTTTAGACTTGATAATTGTGCAAATGTTACATCAATTATTGTGTGTATTGTGTGTGTATTATTATGTATAAATGTTATTTGAGAAGTTATCATTAGTGTTATAACCAGTTCGGTGTGGAATTGGAATCAATTATGCTGCTTTAGCATTTCGGTTTATGAGAAAATTGTTGTCTTTACTCTTTACTAAGTTATTCTTGCATTTAATAATTCAGTAGTCAGTCTGAACCATTTTTCAACAGGGAAAGGGAGGCAGAAGCATGTCTTTATTTTCTGTGTATATTCAGTGCTGTACTCAGGGGAATGGTATATCCAAAAATAAGACTATAAATAAGAAATCAGTAGCCTTTTCTGTCTTGCTGTGTTATGTGGGTTTGATGTATGCTTCTGCAGCCTTATTACTTACTCTGTTCAAATCAATGCTCAGAGCTTTCCTTTGGGTGATTGATTTCCTCCAGATTAGCTTACCATGTATGTGATTTAATAAACATCACAGTTACCTGTTTACTAACACACAAACCTTTGCAGTGTTACATACAGATACTGGAAAGTTTCCAAAATGCTTCAGTCAATCATAATATTTTAACAGTATTTCTTTGTTTTGATAGGAAAGAGAAAACAACTTGGGTCTTAAGTAGTCAAAAGCAACATAACAAAGCAAAATGAAACTGCTTGGAAGACATATAAATAAGGCAAGAGTTTATAAAAATCAAGCCAGGTTCTGTAAGAGATAATGATGAAAAGGGAAGATGCTTACTAGGATTTTCTCCTCTTTAATAACACTTTTATGCTTCAGAAAGTCCTTTTTTTCATACTTTAGTGTACTTAAGTGTTGCAGTAACAGATTGAAAATTATCATTAGCATTGTATAACTGTACATATCCCTCCCAAAATATACCTATGAATATGTATCTTTCTTTACAATTCAATGAAGGTTTTTTGCAGAAACGAGGTGTCAGGGAGGAATTCAAATGTTTAGTGTGATAATAACACTATTTAGGATTCAAAGGGTTTGGGCTCCTGATAGAATACCTTCTCTTATTAGGATATTATTTCATTGCCACAGTTGCTTTTCCATAGCAACTTAGAGGTTCCTAATGTTCTGGGCAGCTATATCTTAACAAAGTTCTGTGCAGAACAAAGAAGGATTTTTGCATGATATTTGGACATTTAGAAGCAGATTTTTCTACAACTGCTTATTGCTGGATTATATGAACCTGATTTGGATACAGTTTTGTACAGATTTCTCTTTACCTTAACAATTTTTTGTATGTATTTCTGCAATACCTCCCTGATATTCCTAAGATCAATATTTTCTACTTTTCAGCTCACAGACTTTTGTGTATAATCACTGATGGAAAACATAATGGCCTTTAAGCAGTAACAGCCCATGCAGTTTGGAAGTTTGGAGAAGAAGTTTCATGAGACTTTGCTGTGTAATATTTTAACACAACTAATCAAACACACTACTGTTCACATTCCTTCAAGTTCAATTTTAGCTCAATTTTTTAGTTTTCCTGATAATGGCCTGACATACCATTATTCCTCCCTATTTTTTTCTCACTGTATATATGGTAGAGTTTAGATTTTTTTCTTCATGCTTTTTTGCAATATTGTATTCTCTAGAGGTAAATCTCAATAACTTCACAGTATGTCTCTGCTCAGATGTAGTTTGCAGCTGGGTATACAGATGTTCCCTCAGTGTCTGTACCCAAACCAGTAGCCAGATCATTTCTTTAATGCTTTCCTAGAAATGTTCTTAGGGTTCTATTAATCTTTCTTCAGGAAACCTGTATTTCTGATATTACACGATTTTCATACACTTTCCTGAGAGATGGTTTTCCTTTTCAATTGCTGTACTGTTGTTTTTAATATTAGTTAGGATTGTTGTCTTTTCCACCTACTTTGTGTTGTAGAATTGAAATGCTACTTTCACCACAGCAACTACCATATTGCTTTTGAAGGATAAATATTATTCTAGCCCCTTCCCAACACCTTGGGAAGTATTGTATAATATGATTTTATTCAGTCCACATTTTTATCAACACAATCACTATCATCAGCAGCTGTCATTCCATGTTAGAGAACATTCCTACAGCTGTTTTTTCCTTTTTTGCAATCAAGATATAAAGATGAATGGAAGTTTCTTGCATGTGTTTGTCAGTGTGTTTGTATGGCTCCCACAAGCAGTGATGGACTTCAGAGCCTAGAGACCGAAATCCTCTGTTTAATCACAGGCTAGATATAGTTCAACAGAAAGACACATTTCTATACATAGCCCCTGTAGCATGTCTAAGCCTTGAGCTCGAGAGACTATCTTCTATAAGTGAAAAAAAGCACTCAGGCAAGTCAGTCCTTGTCCTCGTCTCTGGAAATGTTGAAAAGAAGCATTCATGTCATTGAGTTTCATGACAGGTGCTAAAGTCTAGTCTGGAGTGAATGGAGAGTTCCCATTCACTCATTTGGGAAATTCTTTCTGTAAGTTACTGAGAAAATGCAATCTTCTGTCCAGTTGGGAAGTTGTACATCTGTGTGCATCAAGTTGTCACATATCTCTTCAAAAAGCAGTAAGTTTTCAGGTCAGGTTGCATTTAGATCTGAAACTCATTAACATCTGTGATGTTTAGTTGTTATTCTTACTTGTGTAAACTCTCAAAATCCAATAACTAAAACCAGAGAACTAAGTAAAACAGTAACCTCATTCCTATTTTTAGAATGTTGAGATGTTTTATTTGAAAACAAGGCAAAACTGAGGTCCCTCAGAGACTCTTGCAGTTTCCTACGTCCACACAAAAAAAAAGTACTGTGCAAGATTCTTTGGTGTGATCATAAGTTGTAATCTCTAAACAACTTTTAGTGTCTCGTTAGAAGGCAATGGTCTAGGTCATATTCCTTTTCACAAAGATGTGTTTATGGAGTTTTATTCATTTTTCCTTTAAAATTCAATGTAGTGAAAGTATGTGCTATTCCAAAAAATGTGCTGAGTGCTAAATCTGCTAGAAATTATTTGATAATTTTTTGGCTTTTTTGTATTTTTCAGCTAACAGGACAAGTGACTTTGCAAATTGCCAATGAACCAGTTTTGCCGTTTAATGCCCTCGACATCGCATTAGAAGTTCAGAACAATCTTAAAGGTAATTTTTGTTAGAGGAATATTGTTCTCTGTTATTACAGAGGAAGAAAAAAAAATACTATCTATGCCCTGATAACAGGTTTTCAATTTCCACTTGAAAGATGTGATTTCACTAGTTAAAGTGTTATTATACAATGCTAAATGAAACAAAGTGTTTGTGCTATATAAAGCCGTAAAATATTTATATTTATTCTGAAGTTACTCTCTCATTTAAGCAATAATTAGTATTAAAATCTCATCATTACAGTCAGAGATAACCTCTGTGACTGAACTTGATTTTAACTCCCTTCAAGGCTTGAGTACAAGCAAGAGAAGGTTTCTAATTCCATTGCCCTTTGGCTCCTTAATTTTCACAATCATCTTCCTGGTTTGTTTTTTTCACTAACTCACCATGCTGACAGAGTGTGACAACTTTTTTCCTTTATCAGGCATAACAAAGCGTAATAATTTACCAGTACCCGTTCTTTTAGTTGATTAAGCACTAAGACCCTGGAAGCTCTGTATTTGAAAGCAATGTTGTTGTGTTTGAAACAATGGGTTTGGGTTAGGGAGATGAATGAGAAAGTTGCTAGTCAAAAAGTAAGCAGAAGTGACTGGTAACCTGGTAATAATGCAGATACAATTCTCATAGACTCTGAATTTGGCACTGGGTGTAGGATGAATGCCTCGAATTGAGACTGCTCCATTAAGGTTGTGGAGCCATTCCTGATACTCCTGTGCTGCCTTCTCATTTCTGACTCTTTCTACTGTCTTGAGGCCCCTCAGGGCTTGGTGAAAGAATAAGCATTCTGTAGTCTTTATTGCCCTATGTTGACAACAGAACCCAATTAAGCCAACAGCCCTTGGCTTCCTCCTCCCATTCTGTCTCTTTTCACTTACGGTTTCCTCACATCTTAGTTAATTTAAATGAGATCCATCTCTCCTTCATTTTCTAAGCGACTAGTTGAAAGCAGTTTCGATGTGGACAGCACTAAGAGGCTTAGTCCTTGGAAATTAAGTCCTGATAATTTAGCTTCCAAACTCTTAACATAACTCCCTGAATGTGTACAAACTGAGATTTTACAGAAGCTAGTATTCTGGTTAGAATTCAATGAATTTAAAAGGAGTGATACAAGGTACCTCCTTGACAAAGGCCTTCATGAAATTTTAAATATTTCTCCAAAACATGTTTTTTCTTAGGGCCTCACAGTGGAAAAATCTGAGACAGGTAAAACCATGTTGTTATTTCCTCATCTGCAATTATGCCTCTGATAGAGATTACCTGCAGCGTGCTAAGGCCTGTTAAAAATAACTTTTCTATCTATATGTTTATGGAACTCTCAAGTTAATCTGTTAATAAATCACACTAGAACTGTACATATACTTTTACAGAATGTAAGATCTTATCTCAGACTTAGTCAATCTTGAGATGTTGCCCTTGCATTCTTTCACTTCCTACAGCATGAAGTGTCACATTTCTGTATTATACATTTGTAGAAGCAGGTTATCTTTTCTTCAATCTTTGCCATCCATCATTGTCAAGACGTAGGAAGTCAGTAGGTTAGCATTGGTCTGGAATTAGTGAGCAATCAAGAAGGCAAATAATTTTAGTTTTGTTGTTCCATATAAACATTGTCTTAGTTCAGCCTAAACACAGCAGTGTAGGATCATCAAATAAACAGTGTGGCTCAGTATTCATTCAACTGAACATGAGATGTCTGCTACTGTTCTTCCTTTTTTCTTTATTTTGGGTAACAGGAAATGTTGATTTAAACTGACCTTTTTCCTCTAACTTCAGTTAGATCATTTATCTCAACCACTTCAGGGAAGGGAAAATTCTTTCCTAGGCTTTTGGGCCCAGAGGATAAATTTTCCCTCAGTTGTTCACTTTGGAGTTTTGTTTGATGACTTTTCTCATGACTTTCATGTCTCATCTATCTCTGACTTGAGTCAAAAGTGTTTCTTTTGGAAATCAATAAGACAATGGTCTTTATTCTGGTTACTTAAATGAGAAGTTGTACCTTTTAACACAGCTCATGGATTTCTTCATTCTTTAAAAGATTTTATGTTGTCTGAGATTTCCAGTTCAAGGTTGCATTGTCTTAATAAACTATGTCCTTCTCCAACTCGATTCAAACTGTAAATGTAGAAAAGGTGAATCCACACAACACGCTAGAAAATTTGTTCATTAGACTTAATTTTGTGTCTCTGGGTTCTGGTTTTAGCCAATCACTTAAACACACGTTTTATTTCTTGATGGCCTTTCTCATATCCTTGAAATTCTTGAAGTCACATCAGATGTGGAAATACTTGAGTAATAGTATTGCAGTCTCCTGGATGTCCTAACAAAAGGATGTGTGTGCGCCTCAATATTCGTTAATACTGCATTTATGTATGTTTCCAAAGGATTTAATCGTGTAATGTGTAGTGGGCATCTGTACTGTTTGGTCTGTTAAATTCAATGGGATGTTACTCAATATTTTATAAACCATTTCTTACATTCAGGATAAGCTGGATGGCGGGTTATGGGGAAATGTCATCCACAACATATTTACATCTGGCTCAAGGCCTGTTCGTCAGAAAAATGGCTGTTAAGAACTCTTGGAAACAAGCTACTGCTTTTGAGTGTACCTGAAAAGAAGGGTTATGACTGGAGAGACATTTCTTTTGGTGCAATTGCCAATGATTTTATGTATAACAGGAAACCTTAAGGTCATAAACAATATGAAATGGGTTCCAAAACTGAAATTTGGGTCCCCAGACTATTCAGACTGATTTATCTGATTACAAGTTTGATATTTTATAGAAATTAATAAATAGATGAGAGTTTAAAATATTCTGATTAACTAGACATTGCAGCTGTTCAGTGTTTGTGCCTTACGTACGTTTGAAGTCGAGACCTACTGTAACTTGAATCAAATACAAGAATATCTCACTAAGCCTTGCATGCTATGAAAACCCAACGTATCTATTGAGGTAGGAAACATGTCAAATCTGGTGTGTGGGTGATACAAATGTTTCTTTTAAGCACTTCTGTAGAAGTACAAATGTTGAGACGTGTATACAAGTACTTTATTTGTATTTAAGCATTTTTATTCAAAACATTTGATTTGCTAATGCTTTTAGCACCATGATGTCTGGACATTCTCCTTGTGGTGTATCTTGCACTGTATTTGAACCTCTTTGAAACTTACTGTATATTACAGCGAGCTTCAGGGATTTTAGGTGGAAGGCTTAAAGTGGCTCGGTAGGATCCAAAGCCTTTCTATACCTTTGCATCTGATTGACTCAGCAATAGCAAGTTAAATCACAGTTTGCAAAAACAAAGGCAACCAGGTTTGATACTGGCCATGTCTCTTGTGTAGCTACTGCTGGATGTAGAAGCTGATGTAATTTAATTATTGGAGGTCTCTGGGCCCGCCTAAACTCATGCAAGCCTTTCATAAACTGTTGCCCCAGCCTGAGCTTGTGTCTGAGCAGCACGTGGCATGTGTGCTAAGATTGCCTAGTTGTGGCTTTCAGCACAGGCCGCTGAAGCTGGTAAACAAATCGGATAAGATGGAAGCCATCCCTAATAGATGCTGTCTGAGAGAGGTCTGTGAAGAAAAACTTAAGTTAACTGGGAGTGAGATTTTCTGGATTTCTCTATACAGTGAAGGCAAGGGTTGTGATTTCAAGCTCTTTGGCTGATGCAGTGTCAGTTGTGTGTTACTTCCTCTCAGGCCCTTTCTTCTTCCCAGAATGGATGTTTTACAGATGTTAGAGCAGCTGAAGTACTTGGGGTAATAACAGTAGACATTGCTAGCAGAAATTTAAAAATCATCTGGTTTATGATGAGCCATTTCCAGGAAAGTCTGCGTGACTTTTCAGAGCCCTGGCACAACCCATACGTTTCAAAACATCAGTCTAAACTCTCCATTCTTAGAAAAATCAATACAAAAACACATCTCTGTCATTTAGTTGATGGCTGCGTACTCATTGCCTATAGCTGTCTGCTAGTCTTCAGCTTGGCATCATTTTACCTGCTTGACTGTATTTCCCTGATCCTTTAGGATGCTCTTCAGAGTTACTTTCTCCATCTGTCTGTAATGTTAAGAACATTTCCTTTTTTACTGTTCTTGTCCGTTATTCTTGATCTTATTCTTTTTCACCTACAGAGGTGAAAAATGCAACAGTGGTTATCTGTATGTATGACAGAAATACTTTCTTTGTCATAAGACACTGACATCTTCAGTATCCTTTCATGGGTATTATATATTAGTACTGGTAAACCTTTTGTCAGCCTTCAAAAAGAAAAATAAAAGGCATTTTCTGTGGACAAATCATTTGGTACTGAAGGGAAAGGATGAGCATCTGTTCTGTATCAGTAGGCCATATATGTTTCAGCAGCTCTGTACAGTCATTGATAACTTCATAGAATCACAGAAGAGTTGTAGTTGGAAGGAGCCTTTAAAGGTCATCAAGCCCAACTGCCCTGAAATGAGGATCAAGTTGCACAGAGTCCTGTCTATTCTGACCTGGAGTGTTTCCAGGGATGTGCTATCTACCACCTTTCTAGGCAACCTGTGCAAGTGATTCACCACCCTAATCAGAAAAAATTTCTCCCTTGTATCTAGCCTAAATCTACCCTCTTTTAGATTAAAACCATTATACCTTGTCTTATCACAACAGGTCCTACTAAGAAATATGTCCTCATCTTTCTTATAAGACCCCTTTAAATATTGACAGACCACAATAAAGTCTCTCCAAAGCCACCTTTTCTCCAGGTTTCCTCTCTATTGACATGTATAATATGTCACAACATGCCTTTTTAATGCTAGCCTCTTTGAAAAGAGACTTCTAACAACACCAGATTAGTTTGCTTGGACAGCAGAAGTCATGGTAGCGAAATTGAAGCTGATGGCAACATGTTCTTTGCACTGAGGATCTCTATGGATTTGTGTTTCTGCACCCTTTAGGATACTTTCTACAAAGCTTTCCTATTCAGATTTTCCAGTGCCAGACCTGATCATCCAATTCTGCACATCATGAAAAATCTTCCTAGTGAATACAACACATCATAGCTGATCCTGAATTTGCAAGCTAATCAAAACCTGAAGCGTTTTCCACTCTCTCTTACATGGGAACACATGCTCACATATATGGAGAGCCAGAGTCATGCCTTAAGCTCCTTATTTATCTGTGCTCTTTCTCCTATAGGTATTTGTAGGCAAGTACATTCATACCAGAGGGCACAAACACAATTTTAGAATATTGAATCTCTAGCAGTACTTTCCATAAGAGCAATCAGTTACCCAAGGAAAGGTGATTGTGTTCATGGTCTGTACGAATAAATATGTTTGCTGTAACCTGTTCCTGAAAACAATGTTTAGCAAGTGTAATGAAATTCAGCTGTGTAATTCTCTGATCAGGAGTATGCATATCTTGAGTCACTTTCTTGTACTTGCAGTTTTATTTCCCTAACAAACTAGCTTAGGTGATTCATCATGATTCATACTGGAGACAGAAGGACAAAAGAATACAAAACATAATAATATGGCTTGTTTTCTCTTGAGTGAAGTAACACTTGCATATTTTTTTTATTTTCTCAGTACAAGCATCACAAGATGCTGAAGACATTATTATTAGTTAATAATGCATCTTTTCTTTAAGAATCATTTTTCCTTCCACTCCCAGTTTCTCAATGTGAGAAAAGTATAAATCAGTTTCCTGTGACAGTGAGGTGAGAACTATTGGTGCAGTTAAAGCTACATCCTTCATCCTCTGTGGTAACACTTGCTCTAGGTACTTCCAGATTTTGTACTAAAGTAATAAAAAAGGGCTTGGGTGTTTGATTTAGGGGCAAAAATGTGTGCTGTAAAGGAAGAGTGAGAGCATTTACAGGATTTTTATGTTTAAAAGGGTGGTCCAGTTGGCTTCAGTTCCAAATACAGAATTATATATTTTCCCTTTATCTCATCTTCTTTATTGCAAAGACGTGGGTGACATTTACAATTGTTTAGATAATATTAAGAATAAATATTATAAATATTGTATGTTACTTGGAATATAAAGTACTTTGCTGAAACCAAAAGATTCTTTCAAGCAGGGTAAATTTAAACTTTCCCATACTGACACAAGTCCCAGGGTAAGGTATGCATAGAGGCTGGATTATAGGCGTGGGAAGCAAAAGTTCTTCAGCTGCACAGGATCTTTGCTTGAGATTTGAAAATTGAGGATAGTGATATTTTGTAAATAATCACAAACATACCAAGTTTGTATGCTTGGAGTATATTTTTCTAAGGCATCAATCTTACTTAACGAGGCTTTAAATTACTGCAGACTCAGTCATAAAGATACCAGTTCTACACATCAAGGTACTACAGTGCCTGTTATCCATTTTAATTAGAGAAAGGTGGATTGGTCAAGGGCCATTGACAAAGCAACCTTGTCCCAAACCAAGAGAGACATAAAGCATCTTCTCTCACTACTGTTCCGACAGGGAGCTTCTGTTTATTGTTGAAATTCATTGTGATAGCTCAGGAAGTCTGACAGTTTCTCTCACACCAGCATCTGTCTCTCCATGTTTTTTGGATCATTTCATGTTTTGCTAGATTGGAATGCAGTAGTCAGCTGAATGACAGGAGTACATGGGGATCTATGAACTCCCGTCCCTTTGCTGAAATGCATCCGATATCTGTAGAAGACTGAGAATATGTCATATTTGAGTGTTTCCCTGAATTCCATAGTTGTACCTATTTGCTTTTGCATTCGTGTTATATACTCACCTTTCAGACTCCATCCATAAACACTTTGAGGAATGAGTTGATGTTCTCCATTTACTATTTCTGATCTCACCATACATCTATTAGACAAGGAACTTTAGCATTCATTTAACTTGTGTCTTGAATCACTTTGTTGGATTAATCATCTCAGTCCCTAAGATACTGAACTCTTGATGATTGTACATAAGCTAAAGGTGAGACAGCTTCTCAAGCTGAATGCTTTGGTGTGATTGTCATTTGATAAATGGAACAAGAGTTGATTTTCTTGTCCTTAATAGGCAAAGTGAATCTTCACCTTAAAGATGATTTTTGTGTCCTGGAAGTGTTTTTACTGACTGATATGACTTTTGACTTTGGATCAGGTTCAGATTCTGCTTTCTCCCTTACGATGAAAGGCTGAGGGAGCTGGGGCTCTTCAGCTTGGAGGAGACTGAGGGGTGATCTCATAAATGTTTACAAATACATAAAGAGTGGATGTCAGGAGGATGAATCCAGACTGTTCTCAGTGATGTCTAATGATAGAACAAGGGGCAACAGGTAAAAGCTGGAACATAAGAGGTTCCAAAGAAATACAAGGAAATACTTCTTCCCTGTTCAGATGAGGGAGCACTGGAACGGGCTGCCCAGATGGGCTGTGGAGTCTCCTTCTCTGGAGACATTCAAAACCCACCTGGATGAGTTCCTGTGTGACCTACTCTAAGTGATCCTGCTCTGTCAGGAGAGTGTGACTGGATGACCTTTCAAAGTCCCTTCGAACCCTTAAGATTCTGTGATTCTGTGCTTGTAAAAATTAACAATCTATGCACACAATGGAAAGGAGGGCACCGCAGGTGGGAACAGACTGCTCATTCACAATGCTCCAGCTCACATACCACATTCTTTAAGACTACAAACAGGGAAATACTAAAATCATGGTGTCCCCCAAAGAGCTATGGGGTTTTATTCTTTTGGTGTCTATGTAGGATTATAAGCCAAGTAACAGTTAATTTTTAAAAGTCCAAGTTTTTAAAATGTTGAAAATATTGACTGGATTAGATGACACAATTGGATATCAGTTCAAGTGTTACTTGGCTCATTGGTGTATCATTTAAGTGATTAAGAGGAACAATTCCACACCCTCTCTGCAATTGTTGGTAACCCTAGGATTCTAGAACGTTGATCAAAATTCAATTAAACTCTGAATATCATGATTTTCTATACAACAGTCATATGGAATCCAAGCACAAGCTTTCAAACTTGAAAGCAGTAGCATCAAATGGCATTGAATAAATTCTGCCTCAGAAGAAAGTGTTATAGTTGCTGATTTAGAACCATTGCTTCCTACATGCAGCTGTTGTGCCAATGGTAGATTTCAAGCTGTACCCCAAAATCATTCCTCATAGCTTATTAGATCTTAAAACATCAGAGTCCAGATTGACTGTCTTTGAAAAGTAGGTCAGGGCTTATGCACAATGATCTATGACTTTCCTTGATCCATTTTATAATTCTCACAAGGCAAAAGAGACTCAAGGTTTAATTGGACTATTAATTTTGACTCATAAGCAAGAGTATTAAGTGATGCTCTCTGAATCACTGGCAACTTCCTTACTCTTTCTATTCCTAGGTAGTGAGGTAGATGTTCCTCAGCTGCTTGCAGTGGCATCATGTCTGAGGGACTCTGCAGAATTGTTCCAATCAGATGAGATGCGCCCAGCGAATGACCCCAAGGAGCGAATTCCTGTCAGAGTCAGGATGCTCAATGATGTGCTACAGAGCTTGGAGAAAAGCTTCCTGGTTCATCGAGCTCCTCCAGGATTTTACAGGTATGGTGTTCAACACGTTCTTCATTTGAGCTAAAATGATAACCTCACATTGGTTGGTTTTCAAAACTGTCATGGTCTTTGAAAAGAAACGAATCTCAATGAGTATCCCAGATTAAAGCTGTTTTTCCCCTGTCTCATCCTTTCCACAGAAAACATTAATTCATTACAGTACAGGAGGTCATTAGAATGCAGCTCTGTAGCATTTCTGTCATGACATCACTGCTAACAAGATGTACGGTGTGATGGCAGCTCAGGCAGCATGACAGATCCTTGTGTGAGACGGTACAGTGAGCTTTCAGAGGAAGAAAATATTTTGAAGTCTAATGCTGCTTGACAAGCTCCACCTATATTTTATTTAAACCTTTTTCCAGTTCATTGAAGATTCAAAGTTATACAAGATACTGTGTAGCATTATTTAACATCTTCAATTATATAGCAGTGTTCTTGGGTGCATTTAACCAGTCAAATGCAGTTCAAAGGAGTGAATGAGGAGGCCTTAGTCACCATTCATAACATCTTGTTATGATTAGAATGATTGGCCAGTATGTATCCAGCTGCAATACTCGGGTTGATTTTTAAGATGACAAAATCATTCCATATTTCACTCTCTAGGAAAGAAGTCAACAGATCTCTATCTCTCACTGTGGATTCCTCTGAAAAAAAAAAAAAACAAAAAAAACAAAGCTAAAAACCATCCCCCCAAAAAAACCAAACCACAAAATTTATAGCAATTGGTAGCTTAAACAAGAAAAATTAAAGTAGGAATTGGCCAAGCATGCCCTGAGTAATATCTGGCCTTCTGGCTGTTCAGAAGTGTAATAAAGTGTAATACTGAAGCATGTGCTTCAGTACAAACTGTAGTGCAGTCCATCAATGTAGTGTTTCATAGCATGACCTCCTGATACGTTTTGAATGCTCTGGGCTATAGAGTGAGGGGGCACATGTGGGCTGTTTGACTTCACCAGACTTACTGGGTTTATTCTCAAGGTCTCTGTAGCTGAAGATACCCAATGGCTCATCCATACTGCCCATCATTAGGCTTCCCCAGGTAAAACTGTCCCTGAAGCCATAGTAAGGTTTTACTTAAGGAGAAACAGGTTTACATACTCAAAAAGAGATCTCAGAAGTGAAGTGACATACGAGACAGGGGCCAGGACACAGAAGTGAATAAGGCATCTGTGTTATTTAGGAATATAAATGTCCTTGCAACTAGAAATGATTAATGTAACAAAACTTTGTTGCAGTGGGTGGGGAAAACTGTCAAATGTCTTGTGCAAGTGATTGTTTCAGTTAGGCACAAGATAGACAGATGGTAGTGGCAGACTTTGGAAGTAATGCAGAAAGCTACATCATCAGGAGGAAGAGATTCTTCCAAGGAGTAGGAATGGCAGAAAACAAATACAGTCATCTTTTAACAAACACAAAAGAAAAAAAACAAGGAAAAGGAGTTGTGGTGAATTCTACAGTGTCTGTGAATAAGATCCCTACAACTGTAATAAAATATAATCATGATGTTTGGGGAGGGACTAATTTACTTCATCCCTCTGTGGCTGGATTTATAATATAAAGAAATAAGCCAAAAAGTTATTGAATAAATTCTAATAATCCAGGTTTAGCACTGCTGTCTTCCTTGTCTGAACTCGTATGGTGTTCCAAAGGAGCCATAAAACTGCTTAATATAATTTATTGTGTCTGTCTTGCATCGCAATGGCACATTGTTGAATCTGGCCCAGTTCTTTATTTGAAAAAAGAAATTATGCCAAAACTCAGAATTCCAATAAGCATTTTTTGAGGTCTTCCAGTATTTAAATTCTTGCAGTGCCTGCACTATTAAGTTTGTTATTCATCAAGATGTAATTGCTAGGTATGCAGGTATAATGCGAATTAAATTTTTCACCTTCCTGTTCTCAGCAGTACTTTGGCTCAGAGCACAGTGTTCACACTGACAAAGTAGATACTGTGCAAGATAGAAAATAGTAAATTTTCCCCTTCTGATTTCATTAAAATTGATAGCAAGATTTAACAGCCAGATAATAAAGTAACTTCAGGTTTGTGGGAGAACATTGGATTTGCTTTTAACTGTTTTACCTAACATCATCTGGAGTATATAACAGCAAAATACACCTTGTATATCATCATTTAGATACTTACTTTAAAAGAATGCATTCTCTGTACTGTGCCAAGGTGTGTAATTGTAGTATAGATTTACCTTTAATGCAAACAGAATTGGGGACAGTGATAGATTTCTGATTTCCTTTCCTGCCATTAAAAAACCTGCAATACAGTTTCTTTTTTAAAAAGCCCCTGACAATATGTCTTTATTTGGATTATTTTTCATTTTTTAGGGATTGATAGACCTTCTATTAATCGATGCAGTTATAAGAATCTATTTTGAGTAATGAAATTGTGGTTGTATCACAAGAACACTAAAAGTACTTGAAAAACCCGATGTACTTGTTTGTTTTTTGCTTGTAATAATAGCTTTAAGCTTTTCTTTTTATAATTTGGTAAAGAAAACAAACAAAAAAACCCTCAGTCTCAGAGCTAGGACCTTGTATGCTATGTTTCATCCCAGTTGGAAGAATGATGGGCAAGTTATAAACCCCTGAAATAGTGGTTTATAATGGAAATGCTGGCAGCCCTTTAACTATAGCAGCGGAAGCAGTGCAGCAATAAATACCATACTTTGTCTGTAAACAGAAATTTAGGATGCAGTTTGCAGCCTTGACCTTCAGGCTCCGACTGTGTTTAGATCATTAAGATTCCATAAATACTGTAATTTACAGCCTTCCGAAGGAAGAATTTGTGTGCACGGTAAAGCACGTATTCTTCATGAAAAAATGATTGCTTCCTGTATACCCATTTGGACTCATATTCTCAACCTCAATCAAAGTACTTGACAAATTTGCTGAAGTTTAGGCATCATTTTTAGCCTTGTGTTTGTCCTAATTCACAGCTCCCTGGATCTATACTCTGTTTTCTCTTCTAGACCTTGAATTAAAAAGAAAGGTGGAATTTTTCTTTCTTGCAGGAGGTGGATTGCAACCTACTTGTGCTTGTCCACTACAGGGGAACTAATATATCTTTTCTGCATCTTTTTTTCTGTGGTTTGTGCACAAATTGCCATGGCTGTAATCTCTTACTGTATATATACTTAAAAAAATAGGCACCTCATTCCAGTCAATGTCATAATCGAGGCATTATTCACCTATAACAAGCAGTGAAATTATTCAAAGCTACTAACAGAATTGATAATCATATTAGGATATCCTGACTCAATTTAAGTAATGATGATTGATTGATGTTGGCAAGTTGTTCAATGCAGTTTAAGTAAACACTGTAGTTTAGATGATTATCCTTCTCTGAACTTCATGACATTGAACTGAAGATTTGACAACAGCATCCCTTCCCCATGGTACTCTATTTCCGACTGAGCTGGAAGTACACAAGTACAGCTTTCATCAGGGTATTTTAGTCTTATCCAGAAATTTAGGCAGAATGAAAAATAATAGGTTGAGAAATGTTATCTTGCTTTGCAAAGGTTACCCTGGGGCTTGATTTGAGGTTAGAAGGAAATATGAGTTTTATCGTACCTGCAGAATTTCTGTGATTCTCAGTGGTAATCCTGGGTAGACTTTCTATTTCCAAAATAAATGTTTAAGAACAAAATAAGATAGCTATTGGTATTTTTCATTCATTGGCCTTTGCTTCTCATAACACAATCACGGTATTGATAATTTTGTGATTTATGTTTTGTCATTATTTTAATAGAATAATCAGTGGAAACTTGTATATGTTTCTTTCTTTCCTCTAGCTATTTTGTGCTTTCTGCTCTTGTGCTGAACTTTTCTGTATATTTTTGATTGTTCATGTTTGGCTACTAGTAACCATAGATTGATTACACTACAGTGGCATGTGTGAAGCTAAGGTAAGAGCAGGAATTTTGTTACAGTTAGGCATTGTGTGTAGACAGGGGGAAGAAAAAAAAGAGATGCTCCAAGCATATTGTCCCTCAATGTGATGATCAGCCTCAGCAGACATGTAAAGTGATTCTGAAATGCTGATAGATAGTAAGAAAACCTTAAATTCTTACCCTGATGAGTGTTCAGTAAAGCAAGTGTAGTTTCCTACTAAGGACAGGTGAAGATACTTTATCTCTGTAGATAGAGCAAAGAATGCCTCAGCCATAAATAAACATAGATTGAAGCAAAGACCTGGGGCAGTTTCCCTATGGTGAGAGCAGCTCATCCGATAAGGTCAAGGAAGCACTCGCTGACACCTGTTCTGTTACTGATTAACTAAATCTGTACCTGGCTTCTGAGAGAGAACAAAATGAATTTCTGCAAATGAGTGCTTCTAAGTTGAGTAATGGGGCAAATGCTTCCATGCTGAGTGATATATCTCTTTCCTGAGCATCTTTGTCTTTTTTGCATCAGCTAATCCTTCAAACTGTTACACTCCAAAAATCTACTGACGTGCTTTTGCATGCTTTTTCCTCTATGAAAATACCTACTGAAACACTGACACTGGCAATATCTCCCTGCTGTTTCTAAATATTGAGCTCAAATCTTATGTTTGCCTAGACTAGGTAAGACCATTCTCCCTGTTCCTTGTGTACTTTATTGCATTTCTTGTATTTACTGATCACCACGGCCTCTGACAACCTGTCAGCCTAATGGATCTGTCAAACCTATGTGTGTGCTCCTTAGGTATTCACACAGAGAGCTTGTGTCTTTTCGTTGGAAGGCATAGTACCGCAGTGGCATTGGAACAGTGAATAACAATGAAGAGATTAGTAAAGAAATGGGAAAATCAGGCAAACTTCATGGAGTGTCAGGCACAGGACACTCGGTGCAGTAAGCTGTCCTCTCTTATGGAATGCATTTGATTTCTCCAGGCCTGTCTGATCTTTGTATTCGATGGATGCTGTTGGTACTAGGTGGACCTGGTAGTAAGTACGGAGGGTTCCCTAGTTTACCTGTGATGCTCCCACCAAGATTTTCAAATCTAAGAGCTGGTAAAAACAGAATTTATGTCTTCAGTCTTTAATAAAGACCAAAAAAGGCACACAGGCTCTGGCTGTCTTTTTTGCTCCAGTTAGGTGGTTTTTATTCTTAATAGACTGTTGTTTAGGAATTGGTTCTGTTCTGACTGGCACCTCTTTAAAAATCTTTCAATTAAAGTTTCATCATAGCTTGCCAAGTTTAACCTCACCTTTAAAGCTCTATACACTGCCACCACTATTGATGGAATTGTTACAAGAGTCATTGTGCTGTGTCCAGCAGATGTAATTGAGTGATTTGAGTAATATATAAGTGAAAAGTAAGGATTATGAAAACAATCTGTGTTTTCAAGGAAGACTTCTAGCAATTTTTATTGCTCATTTGTGTGAGTTCCTCCTCCTTTTACTTTTTTTACCATGGATATCCAGGTGCAACATTAACATTTCATTGGGCTAAAAAAATCAGTGCATTATAATGCATTGAATATAATATAATCAGTAACAGTATGTTGTGCACCCTGAATTTACCATAATGAAGGGAAAGAACAATCAAAGTATGCTTTTATCATCATACAAAAAGGTACATTGCATCGCTCCTTATCTCCTGCCACTTAAGTGTTTGTGGTTCACCAGAGCAAATATTTTCCTTTCAGATTGAGATTTGTTATATACGTTCCTGACGTATGTACAGGGTCTACTGGATTTATTTCTGTGATGCTGATAAACTGCAAAAAACTCTCAGGTGTCAAAATTCATGTGCCCTAAGACTCTAGTTTCTAGAGACACGTTTCTTAGGAAAATTAAAATCCTTGGTAAATCTCCAGGTGTAAACAAGCTGCTCATTGGATTTACAGAGGACAAGTGTTAAAGATGCAAATACCGTGCTAATCTTAAACAGTGACATGGGTAAACATGTAGTGCAATGTCATCTGAAAACAAACAAACAAACAAACCACAAACTAGCCCAGGGTTTCTACAGAGGACAGTAGGTCTGCCTCACTGTATAAACGCTTTCCAGATTTGGGGTTGCATTTTCAACTCTTCAAGTAGAAAGTATTTCTGAATACTTTGCTGTAATGTTTGAGACAGTTTTGACTGGCCTAAACCAAACACATGGAATGTACTTTTTTTCTGCATTGTATTATTTGAGACAGAGAGTGATTCGTTATAGTGCTGATGATCCTTAGCATGGGAAATACGGCAACAATTCATGGTACACTGGCAGTAGCAGATAATGTCCTGTCTCTGTATTATCTGCCAGGTGCAGTTTGTAAATAGGGTACTAGAATGATGTCGGTGGAGAAGGAGAGAATTGGGTACTGGTTTTAGAATTGCATACCTCAGATTTTGCCATTCAGTCAGAATAAATGACTTTTCATCTTACTGCACAGCAGTGATTTTCCATCTGACTTCTCACCCTAATATCCTGTGTCTTTCAAAATTTGCATCTCTTTTTCTGTAATTGTTCCACATCTTATAAGTGGAGCTATGATTAGTGGTTTTATTTGTTTCACTTGCTGATTTTTCACTGGCATTTCTCAGCTCTGCAATTCTCCTTCAACTCCCTTCTCTCTGATACACTTTTTCCAAATGTACTTTTTACACCTAAAATATCTTCTCATTTTCTTCTACCTTCTTCCTTCAAGCTCTGCAGTTTTTTTTCAGTCTGATTGTAGCCTGTGCAAGCGTAAGCTGGAGGTGAACTCAGATTTTCAGGACAGAAGTGACACACAGTTTTGGTGAAACTTGCTTCATTGTAGCTCACTTTGTGAACTATTAATGACAAAAAGAAAATCACAAGAAGTATTCCAAGAATGGTTTCATGTTCTTCTCAAGAATATGGGAAGACAAAAGGAAGATTGATGAGATAGGTGAACAGTGGGAGCCATGCACTGTCAGAAGATCTGAGGAGCTGTGCAGCACTTGCTAAATGTGTAGATAACTCTTAGTCAGAAGGTGATTTTTTTTTCCAGTCTTTGGTAGCAGACTTTGAATGAAAGGATTAGGTTCTTGCCTTGTATGCTTCACTAAATAGATGCTGTATGTCTGGTGACCAGAATTTACAAAAGTGGTGACAATCACGAGTCGGTACTGAGTCATGTCTGTGGGTCTTCCCTGCTTTGAAAACCATTTAAAAGAATATAACTGCAGTTCTTAACTCTCGGGTTATTTTTTCTGCTCCTAAAACCAGAGACAAACTAGGGAGTTAATGACAGGGCAAACAATGATGGGAATTCAGCTAGAAGGAATATTTTCAATCAAATCCTGAATGGTGTATTCCAATAGCATTTACATGGCTATCACTGTCCTTTTAAAAAGATGCAACACCATGTTTGACACGGTAATTTCCATTTAAAATAATAATTTGAGTCCAGTTCATACATTCAAGTTGCTAGAGGAATCTCAAGTAACAACTTTGATATAAAGTGAACTTGAAAGGGTTTTATTCACTGTATCCCTTTTAAACACTGTACCCAACTGTTATGTAGGAGTATAGCATGGGTGGGAGGAAAAAGGGAACTTTCTTCTCTCTTGAGCAGCTATGAGAAGCCAGACATGATTAAGATCTGTTCCTTTTCACTCAGGTGGGCCAGATACTTAAAATGAGATTGAGGGACTGGGAAGAAGATACAATCACGAATCTACTTGTTCAAAGGATGAACATAATGCGGTGTTGAAATTCAGCTGTAACTCTGAATAGCACAAGCAGCTTTCCCCAGGATACCTCTTGCCACCAGTGCAGCTCCCCAGAACCGGCATAGTTAAGAAATTGTAGAAACTTTTAAATTCATGCTAGACTTGTAGGAACAATATTCCAACAGCCCCAGCATTCTGTGTGCACTGGGCAGCTTTGGGAAGAGTCCTGTAGTCATCTTCCCAGCCCCTCTGTGGGGGATGTATCGATGCTGTGGTTATTCATTCTTTAGGCCAGACAGATAGAATTTCACGTGCTGGCTTATTGACTCCAGAACATTCATCCGTGTGTGGAGCAGCACTTTTATCCTTGCATACATCAGTAGCAATTACTGGTTTGAAAATGTTCTTACAGGTTCCTGCTATGGTTATTATTTTTCTCATGACTGATAATCATGCTGAATTACACCCTTTCTTAATACCGAGAAGATGCAATAAAGTGAGTGTAAGTCATACTCAAAACACCTGATCCATCTGAGTGGCAATTCAAACAGTTTTTCCTTTGGAATCACCAGTAGATGTAATGACCATGAAGTAATGACTGTATTTGTTGTCTTGTAAATTTTTACTATTTAAAGAGCATTTGCTGCATAAATACTACTGAATTAGCCATCTGCAGAGATGTAATTATGGTTGACTTTAAAGCTTATTTAAACAGGGAACATGAAAATCTTTTCATTACACCTGCAAAAGCAGAAAACCACTGTAATTAGAGATTATGTTATGGCTGGAAACCAGCTTTCTGACTTTGCTGATATGAATGGTAAACCCAAGTGTACATGCCTTTATTTATTTTTCCTCTACATACTTTTCCTGCATTTTCTTCCATCCTTTTAATTAATACACTTACAGAGTTCTGTTCATCAGACCCATTATGTTTTTGATCAGGAAATATTGTAATTTAACACAGCATTGGTGGTCCTGAAGACAAGACTTTAACCAGGTCATACAATTCCTTGTGCTCTCCACAAATGTTGACTTTGCAAAGAACCTGGGGGGTTTTTGTATAATGACATTTATTTGAAAACGTGGCCTTATTAGATGTTTCAGTCCATTTCACAGCAGTTGTTCTGCTAACTGTAAAAACCTTTTCACAGAAGTCCATTCAGTGAGCTCAGTACAGATCTTTCATGCCAGTGCCTAGCAAGCTTTCCCATTAGGATACAGTTTCCATCCATTTTCCCTTGCTGGCAGATCTTGCTCAGGTTTGTGCCTGTGGTGCTAAATAGGCCAAGAGTATTTAGTTAGAGAGAAAAATAGCCTAAGATCTCAGAAATTTGTACAAAGTATTAGATTTTGAGTGTATTAACTATGATAAACTTAATATTTTATCCATTATTTTGTTTTTCTTGTAAACAGTTGAGAATATGTTTTAGATACAAGCAATATATGGTTCCACATTTAGGGTCATGGCAGCTAACACCACTCAAGTATGTTTGAAATATTAACCAGGAACATGTCTTGAGTATAGTACAAGAATAAGTGAAATTCACTGAAGAAATTATTCAGTTACTATTCCCACTAATGTACTACCCAGACAATAGGGATTAGAAATTTGGTGGTGAGATCGTTAACAAGAAAATTACCTTAACTGGGGTTGAAAAAGTGTTAATTTAGTGTGCTCATGCCTCTGAGGGTAGAAACAGTACAACTTTAGGCATCTGTTTAAAGAATATATTGTGACATCATCATTTCTTTTCCATGGTTGACTCTTATGATAATGACCTTTCAGAGGCTGGCTACGATGATAGTGATCTCACATCTCATGGCATGGAGTTACTCACAATGAGAAACTTAGTCAAGATCAGAACTGGAGATGGAGGTCACGCCAGTTTATTGCATCAGACACTGGACTGCTGCTTGCTGCTTTGTTTGGAAATGGTACTCCTCCTTAGGAATCGGATGTTTTGCATGATTCCTTAAGTAAAAATCCTTAGGCAGCCTTCAGAACATCAGCTGTGAGCCATTTGGAAATAATTTTATTAATTCACTTCCCTCAAGTCCTTCAAAATAGTAGCACATCTGCTTTGAGTTTGAGTATTTCAGACTGAGACATACTTAAAAGAAAAATCGTTTCCTCCAAATTATTCAACATAAGCATGTGTTTCTTTCATTTGAAAAGCAAGTCTAGCATAAATCAACCAAAGAACAACATGTCTACGTTTGTTACCAACAGCTACGTTACTTGAAATTTAACAAAGTATATTTCACACCAGTTGCTGCCAGCAAATAACATTTTAAAATACAGTTATATTAATTTTGTTCACTGCATCATCACTCTGAAGCATAGATGCAAGTCCTTGTTCTAAGAAATTTCAAAAAATCAGAAAAATTTAAGGATTTTCAAGGAATTTTTACCTTTCTATGGACTATGTGTCATTCATCAGCTGCACACAGGGTTGGAAAGCTGTTTGGCAAAGAATGTTTTATGGCTTCTTGAGGAATTTCTATATGAAGTTGCTCAATTAATTTCTATAATGCCCTAGAGAAAAACGTGCCTAATCAGTTAGAGCACTGCTCTTTAGCAGTGATAAATAACCACTTGCAACTTCTGACAAACAAGTGCATCCAAAGTTTTGGTTTTCTTTCCTCTTCTATACTGTGAAGTCATTCTGTACTGCTGGAGTTATAGAATTAATTCTTCTTACTGATCTTATTTATTGCAAAGCAAGAAACAGCTAAGTTTCCTAAACTCAGCAAATTTTCAATGGAGGAAAAACTATGAATGCAACCTAAGGTTGATGTTCATCCCTTGAAGCTTGATTTAACTTAAGCTTGGTTTAACCTACTCAGACTTCTTAGCTCCATTATTTTTATTTGAGGCTGTTTGAGAACATCAGTTCTCTTATTATTACAACTTGCATCAAGCTTCCAGCTTCCATTTGTTTGTGGTTATTTAATGTTATACTAGAAGCTGGCTTGCTCTCATAAGCCACGAAAATATAAAAGTGACAGAAAGAAATGAAGTAATTATTGTTTATTTAATGAAAGTGAAAAAGTTTTGTTACAGGTTGTCATAGATACAGAATCTTGTTTGAAATCTTTTCCCAGCCATCACAGAGCACTGTCCTAATATCAGAAAACCAAATTTAATATTGAGTTAACTTTATGTCAGTCTTTTCTGTTGACAGCAACTATTCAACTACCAAAAGAATGATTTTCTTAGATGTTTGAGAAAGACATGAAAGTGAATGTTTTCTGTGGCTGTTGAATTTTAGTCATACCTATCACCAGTGCAGGTTTAAAGGTCAGAGGCTCTATAGATGAGTTTAGGATAAGTGTTGGTAGAGTTATCTGATCGGGTCACCTGTTTAGGTGCAGATTGTCAGGGGGTGATAAGGACTGGTTCCTTTCTCAAGGCTGGGGGCCAAGCATGATACCACGGCAAACATATGAGGCCTGTAGTGTCCAAGCAATGCAAGCAGGGGAGGCCTGGGAGCAGCCAGGAAGATGTGTTCTGTGCACTCAGGGCCTTTACAAAGATCTAAGGCTCACACGATGCATCAAGCTGAAACTTATGCTAGAGGTAGGATTAGAGTTTAGTAATAATTCAGTAGGAGATTAGTGTGTTTTACAACAATGCATTTGTTACCTTTAAAACAGTGCTATCATCAGAGAGAACTGTAGGCAAATAAAAGATAATATATCTTGTAACCTGCTACCATTCCAGTTCAGCTACCTTATTTTCCTTTGTTTATTTGGCAGGCAATCAAGCCAAACCAAGCCTCAAGCCACTTCACAGAGCTGCCAAAATCGGGATTTATTTTTTTAACAAGCTCTATTCTAAATTGGCCTCTCAGAAATGAATTCAAACCTGGAATAATTACCTCCTTGCAGTCCCGCATCCCAACAGGATTTTGTTAAATGCAGACTTACCATAACCTCCTTTGCCATAACTGACTCAATTAGAGGTGTCCAACTCCTGTCTCATATGCAAGATAAATTTCTATCTGGCAGGGACAGAATTTGTCTGGCTTACCTCTGTCATGTAACAATGCCTTTGAAATGCCTTCCAGTAGGTTGGACTTTATTTAGGTTTGCTATCTGGATTGCCTGGACCTTGTCAATTGCTAAAAGCATGCAAATACATATCTTTCTAGCAGACACTCACCTTTGAGTGTACATGATGTAAATATATCACCTTCCCTAATATATACTAGTGGGGCAATTTGCAGTCCTATGAATGAAAGCAGTAAGTGAAAACAGTTGAGTTCTCTTAAAAATAGATAAGATGTGCAGCAAACAAAAGTTAGGAACAACATATTACAAATAAAAGATCCTTAAATATGACATGCTGAGTTTGCAGGGACTTAGGATGACGAAGGAATAGATTGACATTTAGTAATTTAGCTGTTACTAAAAGATTGGCTACCATATCCCCATCTTTCTTGGTCACAGGCATGTTGTTTGGTCACATGGCTGCAGAGACAGTGACTTCCAACATCTGATCCAGCAAGAAATGAGCATTGTAGGAAAACATTTTTTCTCTGGATCCACTATAATAACATGTAATGACAATTTACCAGTTAATAAATTTTTGTCCTGATAAAGGTTAGTCTTATATTGCTAGCAGTTATAATTTTATTATTATAAACCTATTCTGCCACAATAGTACTGTGAAATAAAGTGAGATAAAATAACTGTATGTGAGTGTAAAACAGTTTAAAAAAAGTAGAAAGAGAACAAAGGAGAAGCACTGTTGGTGATCAAAAGGATAAGGGGACCCAGAGGAATAAGGGAAGCCTTCTGTACCTTCCCTATAAAATTTTCTGAGGTACAAACTAGTGTAAATAAACTAGTATAAATCTGCTCATACAGTTTCCAGAGAAGAAGAATTTGTAATATTTTATACCCTACAATAAATAAACATACTCTGGAACTTGAAGTCTCAACATGTAAATATTGTTATTAGAATGCCTTTGTTTATTTACCATGTTAATAATATTTTATGTTCGACAAATGTGAACAAAAATAAACTCATTGATGTAAGAAAAGTACATTCGAAACAACATAATCAAGAGAAAGGGGAATGCAGAGAATCCCTGTTGCAGAATGCTTTGTTTCTTGGTGAGTACAAGAAGAAATAATTTAAGGATTTATAAGATTGAATTTGTGTGGATGCTGAAGCACCTGTAGCCACAGCATGTTGTGTTAGAACTAGAACAGACAGAGGCTGCCCATAGCATTTATCTGTAAATAATTCTGATGGGATTCCACAGAGAAAACCTGCACACATTTCGTGTGGGACAGAACACTTGTCATCATCTCCTAATGATTTAATAATTACTTTTCAAAATCTCACACCTAAGCTCTCGGATAGAAAGCTCATTGTAAGTACCTGAATAATCAGCTTGAAGTGGTGTTAAAGTCAATGTGGTTTTAGTGGTATCTCTCATTCAATAATTTGTCAGATGCATTTTGGTCTGGTGGGGGTGAGATTGCTTCCTTATTTGTGATAATGTAAAACAGCATTTAACTCTTAAGAGCATTGTTTCAATCAATAGTGCTTACGTTCATAGGCCTGCAGAGGGCTCATGAAAGTTATGGAAAAGGTTCTTTTAGAATTCAGTTCTGTCATGTTTTTGCTTTAGCTTACTAAAGCTGATTATTTTGTTTGGAACCATTTCACCTCTTTTAGTGGTGCTGCCTGAAGTTATTAATTAGATTTCCTACTTCAGTGTTACACTTTTCGGGTCACTGTGGTGTGTCATTGAAACAAGCCTGTTAAGATGAATGATGGCTGTTGTAATTTCATTAGTCTTATCAATAATGTATCACCCTTTTCTGTTTAGGAGTCTCTTTTGTTTTGTGTGGGTCAGGCTGACTGTGTGAATTATGTTTATGAGATCAAAATAGTTAAAGATGAAGGTAGATACTTAAGCAATTAGGCCAGAAGCTGAAATTGTTGTTTTAGAGGTGTAGGCTACAAAACCAATTTGTATCAAGGAATGCAGAAGTAATTGAATTTCACAGTATAAATTAAAGTCTCTTGGTATCATTATGCATGTTGTGGTCACATAGTGATATCTTGTGCCAGTGAAATGGCCTGGTTTTATTTTTCAGCCCATGAGTAATCTTTAATGAAAACAGTTTTCTGACTTGTAAAGGCTTGGAAGTAATAAACTGGACCAACCATTTTTTTTCATGCAGTGAAGCTTGGGCAGAGATAAGAAGTAAAATTGTATAAATTGACTCTCACGAACATGCATAAAGAAAGAAATCATTTTATGCAACAAAGGACTGACATGGCTTGCCAAGCAAAGATAAATAATTGGAAAATACAAGATCCTAGTGAGAATTCCTAGCAGAATATCTGGAAAAAAACAAAACCCAAAACAGGGGCTGTATAATGTTACTAATTAGTATTTTCATATATAAAAATAAGAAATAGGTTCTGTCATACTATGCAGTCAGCTGTGCTGAAGTCATGTTGCTATTGCAAAAGTTGAGATATTCTTTTAAATTATACATTAGACTGTCGTCTCATTCATCAGGCAGTGAAGGTTTTCTCATTAGACACTGGTTTGTAGGATAGTCGGGTGGGATGGGCTGGGAATACTTGTTGTTTACAGTGGATCAGCTGCTCGGGGACTTACTGTGTAATGACCTGTGATTCCAAAATCACAGCAATAGAGTTAAACTGTATTAACATCCTTATATGTCAAGGTAAAACATCTTTTTCACCTATGTGACTTGTTTAGAGCATGTTTGGAGATGGGATAGATCTGTTCCTATTCACCACAGACATTTTGTCAGCAGTCCCATGTGTTCCAGTCTTCAGGTCATCCTGTCTTTAGGGTCTGACTTCTGGCAGCCTAAGTCATTATTTCTGTGCTGATGGTTATTGTCCTGTGACATTTTTATTAGTTGTCATAACTTGCAATAAAGGAATGGAGTGATCCTAATGTAGATCAAGATACCAGTGTTGTGAGCATTTGAAGCAGAATTCTAGCTCAGTCAGACTCTCCCAGCCACCAGCAACCAGATGGGGCTGTCACATGCCTCCTGAAAGTAGAAAGTAATGTGATTATCTCTAGTTTTGCCCCTGCTGTTCAAGGGCTTTCAGGGGTTCTGAACCGGCTTCTGTCTCCTTGTGAACTATTGAAAGTAAGAGGAGAGTTTTTCAAAAGCCTAGTTTTGCTCACACCAATCTCAGCAGGAGTCCCTGAATTGATTTCAGAGGGAGCAAAATCAATCCCTGCTTTGAAAACTACAGTATTTCCCATAGCACAGCCTATCCTTAAAAACCAACCAACTAAGAATTTATCTTGTCTCAGCATACACAGTTTTCATTTACTGTATCACAGAGACACTTTAGAGACAGTCCATAATATACCCTTAGTCATCTTTGAGTGTAAGCTGCATCTTAGTCTCCAGAAACAGTATCATCAGCTCAGCTCAGAACTGAAGAAGCAGGCAGTTGTCCTCTGGCTGCCGCAGCACAAGCTGAAGAAGTTATTGCCACATCTGTGCATTATCATTCTCTTGATGAAGATTTCTGTCCCCACTGAGCTCTTCCTGCAAGTGCTCCTAATGTGTTTCAGTCTAAAAGATCCAGGTTAGTGATGATGTACTGATATGTAAGATATGTAAGTCATCCTTCTGCTGTGGCATTGGGTACAAACTATTTCCCTCTTCTGTTTAAAATTGCTATGTATTACTTTGCAGAACACTCAAAATGGCTAGAAGCACTGCTGTCAGGGGACAAAAAGCTTACCATTCCTATTGCACATTGCTGGGCTTGGGTGTATAGCCAATGTAGCAAGGAGAAAACAAAAACTGAAAAATTATATTTCAAGGATAAGGATTATTTCATATCTTTGGAAAATACTGCCCCTCTTTCAAAGCATTTTTCAAACTGGGGAAAAAAACCCCACAGCAGACGATTGTGGATGCTCTCTGGTGTCATTTATTGGGCTACTTCGTTAGAGTTCCCTCATGTAGACTGGAAATTAGAGGATTCACATATTGATAAGATACACTTTTTGTGGTCATTTGTCTTGTAAGTACTTGGCAGTTTTATTACTCATTTAGAGTTGCCATTGGGTCTGTTCTGCCATGCAGTTAGGTTACTAAGTTGTCTGCTTTCTTGCTGGCTACATTCTGTAAAATAACTCCTCTGTCCTAAACACCAGTCTTGTATTTAAAGATAAGACTGTGCACCAAGTCATATGTAGCTCTTCTGTTTCAATTTCACTCACTTCTGTTTACAGTCAAAGGAGCTCCGGGGTGGAGATTTATGGTATTTACATGCTTTTCTAATTAGGGTAATGATTACACCTGCTTTTAGATAACATTTATAGTCTGCTTCAAAGAGTCTCATTGAAATCACTGACTAGCTTTGAATTCTGAGTCTTCAACACCTCATATAGATAACATTTCCAAGAGAGCAGGCATTTCCTCTGCATGTGTTTTTATACAAGCCATTAAAAGGTCTTGCAGATATTATAGGAAAACGGAGATTTTGTTTCATAAGGGTTTAGCTGTACGTTCCATTTATTTCCTTCCTCAAGTACATGACATTAAAGATGGTTTGCTCTTGTTCTGATGCCACAAAGGACTATTGATGAAATAAAGGCTCTGCTGAAGGCAATGAGAGTTTTACCATTGATTCCAATGCAGCTAGAATTTTACCTCTATAGTGTGAAATAAATAGCAGGAGTGGATAGGGCAGGGCAGGGGGGGGTGTGAAATCAGTGTCTAGGGATCCACAGTGATAAGCAAACTTTTTTAGAAGGTAATAAATTGAATCCTGCTGAGACATGAAATACTTTGAGAGGTGAAAGAGGTCCAGGCTCACATTTTTGGATAAAACTTTGAGTGGTGAAAGAGGAATGTGAGATTTCTTTGACTGATTTAGTAAATGTTTCAATGTATGCACACCTGGGTCGATGAACAGATGTAGTTTCCAAAGCTGCAATAAATATACTGTCTTTCAGTTTGCCATGGGTCAGCTTTTATTGTGCAACATAGGTGTTGTCTGTAAAGTGTGGCTGATGCAACATTTCTTAATGATTTCTGATGAATTGACTTGAGTGAAAAATTCACCATTCTCCATTGTTCTCTTCTAGAAATATTCTGTACAGACTAGATGAAAGGACAAGCCAGTTCTCAGTACTGCTAGAGGCACTGGAGCACCGCAAACTACATCAGTCAAATGAGACCATTCAAGCAGCCTTGTCAGAGGTGCTGAACAGCATCAATTCAGCTCAGGTTTACTTCAAAGCAGGACTTGATGTGTTTGAGACTACCTTAGCTGGAAAGAAATGAGAAGATTTTCTGCATTCTAAGGCATCTGTTTACAACTTGCTAAACAAACGTTCAACTTGGACCAGAATTTCTGTGAGGATAAAACCTTTCTCAACTTTTCTTTCAGTTGACACTTAAAGGTACTGCAGTGTGTGTTTTTATAAATATAAAACAGTCGTTTGCACTGTTCATGGTGTATCTCAAATGTCTGTTTCTGGATGTATAAAACAATGAGAGGGAATAACACTTAAGATAGGATTTTTTGAAGGATATCTGCTGTATTTTTATATGTAAAATATATTTTTATGACTAAGACAACAATCTTGTAAAGTACCGAGCACGTCCTGCAATATGCTGAAGATCTGGTTCTGAGACACCCCAGATGCATATGCAGGTGAGCTTTCAATGCCTACTCGGTCAGAAAAATGGGACTTCAGTGTACTCCCATGTTTCTTAACTTCCTCAGCACACTCATCTTCTTCCTTATTCCTTTTCAAGTAAGTAGTTGAAGGATGTGGCACTTCCTTGGGTATTCGGCACTGAGATTAATCAGGAAATGCACAAAACATCCTTACAGATGCAATTCAACTTCTGTGGAATAATAAATACCTCAATTCTGAAAATATAGATAAACTTTGGTTATCCCATTTCTGTATGAAAAAGAGTAGTTTTCTCTAGAAATTCTTGGAGATATTTTTTTTGTGATGGTTTGAAACAATTTGAAGAGTTTGACTCAATACTTGCACATGTACAAAAATACTTTGAATCTTTTTGTTAAATAAAAGGACTGCCTAGTCTCATAAGGCTACAAGCCCTATAAGCTTATACATTATCAAAACAGTCCACTTCAAGGTGTCTCCCTAAATTTCCAGGGAGCAATAAATGAAAGCAAGTCATCAAAGTTCTGGGAAAATTTTTTGGATTCCACCACTCAGCCACATCACCCGCTGTTCCAGGCTGGCTCATTCCATCAGTAGTGACTGGCATATAGGACCTGGATGGTTGTCAGAAAAGCATTAAGATAAATTGCTCTCTGCTGTAGAAGCAGGGATTCACCTCTGAAGCCAGAAGTTGATGAAGCATATTGCAGGGCTAAAACTCAAATCTGGTTTGTATTAATGGAAGCCCTGTACAAAGGCTGTAATCACACCATTACCTTGTTGACCTGAAGTCTATCTGTGAGTGAAAGGTTCAGGAGGTCCAGTGTCCTAACCTCTTAGGGGATAACATACACACTTATGAACTGCAAATCTGAATAATGTAAACATTTGAAATTTTTAAGCCCTATTGGGTTTAGAGTTTTACAATCTCAGAAAATTCTGGGGTTAGAGCTTTAAAAATTAATTTTATATAGAAACTTAGATTTGAAATATAATTTATTTGATGGAAAGGTTAAATGTATTGATACCCAGTTTGCCATGGAAATATTACAGAAACGTGTCCGTTTGCAACAAAAATGGACCAAGAATCTGTATTAATTAATGTTAAAAAATTGCCTTCTGAAAAATGTCAAAGTGCACAGTTTGGTGAAAGACTATTTTAAAGTGTGTGTTCACATAGCAAGAAATGAGAGTTATTGACAAATCTGGGCTTCTGTCCATGGCAAATGGGTCTCTATTAGCACTGACCTGGGACTAGGTACATACCGCTATGCTGTTGCTACATTTCTTTGCAAGTTGTTAACTAACATGGACAAAAGCATCTCGGGTCTGACCAGAAGCAGGGCTGTGCAGTTGTGCAGCTACAACTGAAGTTGAGAGTATGTTCATCAGTCAACATGACTACATCAGCTTAGACATGAGTATGTCCTGTCTTTACTCGGCATCTGATAAGCAAGAGTATATGATTATTCTTTTGCTAATGCTGGTACCAATTTTGTTTACTGCAGAGAGAATTTGACTTCTGAAGAGTAAATTTTTTCTGGTACTAGAATGTTTTCTCATCCCCTTGTTTCCATAGTTTTTATTATTGTAATACTTAAATGGATGGAATAACCATGCTTGAGTTCGATGGTTATTTTGTGATACTATTGGGAGATGTACTGGGCACACTCCATTTGAATTGTATTTTCTAATAGAGACCACTCTTCTAACAGTTCGGTTAGTAAGGTGTTTTCTTTAGAGTGCTGACTTACTGTGGAGCTAACATCTATGATTCTAAATGATATAGGGTCAGGTGCCATTAAGAGACTGGAAATAGAAGTCAACACTTCCTTTAATTCTGCCAGGTGAACTTAGCAAGTGCTTCCTTAGTCTTTGTATGTTCCACCAAAACGACCTCTAATGTAACCAAAGTGTACTCATGCAAAATCAGTGAAATCTGTTGGGAACGGTATCCCTCATGTATGATTTCTCAACCATGTAATTCCTCACTAAAACATTTATCCTGTTTTCTCCCTAATGTCCTTCTATAACCACTTTCCGAACAGCAGACTTCAAAGTACTCTGCCACAAAAAGCACTGCTGCTATAAACGCCTGTCTGTCCTAGAGACAATCATATATTCTTGTTGGTGAGATGAGTCAGATGAGCTATTTATGGACTTAAATGCATTGATTTCAATGTCATCTCACAATTCTAAAGCTCTAGGCGTTTATGTCAAATGGCCAGATCTTACGTATAAGTGAGTGCTCAGTGATAATATTTGTGCCATTATAGCTTTGGGAAAGGCACTTTTGAGCCATATCTTTCCATTGATTTTTAAATCCTACCTATTGACTTCAAAGAATTTATGGCAAGTTAAGGTCCTATATACCTAGTGTGTTTCTAACATAGGATTTTATCCCAGACAGCAGTGGAACATCAGCTAAAAGAAGGTGCTAGTGAATCACAGTAGCTTACCTAGGTAGAATTCATTCCTGTGTTGTGTTGAAATAAACAACGTGCCATTAAAGGCAGAAGTATGTTTGCAAATTGCCTGAATGATACTAAAAATTTGTTACCTTTTCAGAAACATCAGCTGCCAGAGACTGAATAACAAATGCATTGATTGCTAAGTACTTTGGAGTCATGCTCACAGTGACCAGAAAATCCCTGCAGCTTGCAATATTTGTGTGTTGAGACAGTTGATAATAAAAAGCTAATAAGATTTCATTAGTGTGTATTTTAAAGAGTCCATAAAGAAGCTAAAGTACAATCAACTTTGCATGAATAGTAAGTACATGGGAGCTGGATTTTGAAAAATAACCTTAAAAAACACAGTTAATTGCTTTTATCATCCAGGAAAAACAGTATCTGTGCAAATACACAAACACACAAATATGCAGTTGCCTTGTATCTTCGAATTGTTGTGCAAACATGGTTTTACTTGCAGTGATATATCTACTTCAATGTAGGTGTAAAAAATAACCACATAAGAAAATCAGCAAACACATTGCTTTACTTATCTTTTAGGAAACTATTTCAGTCTAGCGGTGTAAAAGAAGGCATTTCAGCTGAGCTCAGTTCTTGCAGCAGTAGGCAGGGAAAGGTTAAATCTCTCAGGTATCAAGAAGGAACCTCTGGAAGTCACATAGTCCAACCTCCCTGCTCAAGAAGGATCACCTAGAGCTAGTCACCCAAGAGGAGGAACTCTATTCAGATTGCTTTTGAATATCTTCCAAGGATAGAGATTCAACAACCTCTCTGTGCAACCTATGG
The DNA here is from genome assembly GCF_028858725.1 of Colius striatus. Lineage (NCBI taxonomy): Eukaryota > Metazoa > Chordata > Aves > Coliiformes > Coliidae > Colius > Colius striatus. The sequence goes on along the minus strand of NC_084770.1, from coordinate 17,266,816 downwards.
CAGTGCTTGGTCACTTGCACAGAGAAGTGTTTCCTTCTTCCAGAGACAGCGTTTCTCTATTTCTCTCCCTCTATTTCTTAGCTGTTACATCTTTTTAATTGGTGTAATTGCAGACATTCAACAGATAAACATAATTTAATTCAGTGAAAAGTCTTGGCCAAGGTCTCTAGGATTTCACAGTTAATATGTTTAAAAGTTTGTATAAGGAGATTTGTCCTTTAAGCCATGGGGTTTATTTTTAAGTTGAAGAAACTAATGTCTTTATTTTTTGAAATCTTTTTGTACATTTCCAAATCACAGGATTTCTGTATACATTAAGACAATAACTGAAAACAAAACATGCATTAGAAAATGCAGAGAGAAAAAATACTCATCAGTATATTTATATCCATGTGCTATGAATGTATCTATTTTAACCAAACTTTGGGAGTTCAGTGCAATTCTACAGCTTGTGTTATGCAGAAAATCAGGAAAGATAATTCTATGGGTCATTCTGACTTTAAAAGCTATTAAGTACCATAAACATAGTTATGTCTTGGCCTATATTCTCAAGGGAGCCATTAGAAGTTTCCTCAAAAGCTTTGTGTTACAAGCTGTTATCTGTGTTGCTCGGAAATGGGTATCTATGCCATACATTAGGGTTGCTCTCTCAGGAAAAAAAGCACAGTGTGGAAGGCATTCATTCCCTTTAGCACTCTATAACATATTCAGAACATAGTAAGGTGTCATCTGTTGGAGTCTACAAAACTTGGGGTAGAGATTTCAGTATGGCAAGTAAATGTCTCAGAAATATGTAGTACACAATTAGCTACTTTCTATTAAAGTTATATTAATGGTAAAAATTACTTGCTTACCAATGCAGGAATAAGATGTCATCACACCAGATAATTTTTGGTGGCTTTAACTATCAGGTGATCTTTCCTGCCTCTGCTACCATCTTCTCCAACCTGCTGCATTCCTTGCATTCTACCTCTCTTGCATTCTCATGCCGTGTGATGAATTTCCCCATTCCTCAACCTTTTTTTCTCGGTCATAAACCACTGGTTTTCTATCATCCATTCTGGTTCCTTATTACCTGTTATTAATCCCATTAATTTACCAACCACCTCTTCTTAGTTTCCCCTTTAATTTGCAAACCACCAAATTAATCCCTCTCCTCTCTCCGTTTGATCTCAGTCATGCTTTTTGTCCCTCCTTTCAGTTTACCTCCTTTTTCCTGCTACAGCTGACCGTAATAAAGAGCCGAAAGTGATGGAGAAGTCCTGCTCAGATCCAAATGGATAAAATATAAGGAGACATCATCTGCTAAATACAAAGTATTCTCTCCTGTTTGTTGTACTAAGAGTGATTTTTTTATCAGTTATAACTTGCTTGAATGGAAACAGATTTTCTTGTGGCCTGCAAAATTTTTTTTCATGTCTTTTTTCTCTCTAATGTCTGGATCAGGAAATACTGTCAAAAATATCAGTGTAGGTAGTTGATAATCGCGAAAGGTTTGAAATAAGTTTTTTGAAGTTGGATAAATAAAATATGATAGGCAAACTTAATCAGGGTTGGTACTACCTACTGCCTGTCTAGAAAATAAAATAAGCAGTATGTAAGCATGTGATTTTTTTCAGGCCTTGTGCATGCAATCCAGTACTTTTCATTACATGATACAAAAAGGTACATATACTATATACAAAAATGGAAACACAGTATTGCAGTGTTTAAATGATCAAGGATGATAACGACTGAAGCCATATGCACAAACCTGTACTTGAACGTGCACACTTAAACCTAGGAAGTGCCTAAAAATAATGAATGTTCATCTAGGAAGCAAAGGATTTAAGAATATCTAAATTAGACTGTATTAGACTAAAACTATGGTGCTATCAAGCCCAATATTTTCATTTCCTATTTTTAATCCTCTTGCCACTGGTTATTTCTGCTGTTGCTCGTACACACTCGTCATAACTGGAGAATGCATACACCTACAGATATAGATGTATTGAAATATTTTGTTTCCCCTCAGGCTTACTGATTTGGTCTGTGTTTTTCAGCAGACTTGCCAACTATCAGGGTACTAATCTACATGAATTTGGTGATTATTTGTGGAATTTCCCAAAAGATTTGTTATCAGAATGTTGTTTATATGTGTTTATATGTGCTGTGTTATTTTATAGTATAAACCTAATAGTTATTATAAATGTTGTCAGGGATTAATGCACACATTCTCTTATGAGCTCCACAGATTGGATTTAATACAAGAATTTAATTTAAAAAATGCAGTCAGAATATAGACATGGAACAACTTTTTTGCCATGTAAATCTAGTATATGCTTACTCATCTGCCTAATCCATTTGGTTAAAATGAATAGGGTTTTGTTTAAGCTACTTTTCTCTGATTTCAAACAAGACTTTGAAATTGAAGTCTTGCCCCCCCTCCCCCTTTTTTTATTCTCTTTTAAATGTGTGCTGCCTTTGCCGTTTATGGAAAGCTTACCATGTGTTAAGACAGTATAATATCTTGTTTGATCATTTTTGGATAATTCAATAGAATTGAAAGTGATATTTCAAAGTATGATCTTTGGGAGGAGATCCTTTACTGACCTTAATGTTAATGTGTGTGATGTGATATGTTTGAGCAACTATCTTTAGCATGCAGTGGTATAGATATGCAATATGATGCTTTGAGGCACTAATTTAAGAGAACAGATGTTTTTTTAATAGTATTGTAGAGTCCTGCTAATTTTCCCACACTTGAAACTGTTCCCTCCTGAGCATACTGGTGATATAGCAATGTAATACTGAGTTCTCTTGGCTCTTGCTACAAGCTCTTACTACAGGTGGCGTGTTGGGGAGATGTCTGAGCTGTCAGAGTATCTACACAGTTTTTAATTAGTGTCTTTTACAGCCCCACTCAGCTTTTACATAGCACAGTCCTGATGCTGGCCCAAACGACACCAAAGTGAGACGGACAGGTCTAACTAATGTTAGCCTGCTACAGAAACTGCTGTTGCCCCCTTTCCCTAAAAATTTGAACAGAATACTTGGTAAGTGCTTCCCAAACTTCTGATGTTTTCAGTCTATATACTGGGTATTTTGGAAAAGTACTGGAACACTGAGAGGTTTTTTTCATACAGTCTCATTTCCCGTTCTCAACAGCTGAAACATTGTAGTCTGTGAATCCACTAGAGGAGAAATAAGGAGGTGCTTAATATTTCATACTTAAAGCAGATAAGATGAATACAAATTCTCTTTGTTTTCCCTTTGCAGTTTATGCAAGTTAATACAACATACTCTTATCACATATATTATGATTTGGTATTCTGAGACAAATGGAAAATGAATGTTGATTCTACATCCAGAGGAAGTATAATGAATTCAGGGAGCACTTCACATTCAAGTATCCTAGCAGTTTTCTCATATAGTGAGAAAAAGCACAAGTGAAGAGAGTTGGAACAGATATTTTTTGGGGGTTGGAAAATAATACTCTTCAGCCTAAGGCCAGATTTTAGCACTGCATCCCTACCTAGCTGCAAGGTAATGTATTGTGTGCTCTCATTGCTGTACTTTTGAGGATTAGGGCTCAAATGCTGTTGTTAGTGATCACATCAGTCTCCATATGAACTATTATTTTGTATCCTGTAACACTTTACAGAGTTTACCTAATCAGATTGAATGTTCAAACATTTCTTCCTTTTGTATGCAAAAGAGCAGCTGTCAAGTTGTGATCTTTGTGGAGCTTTGACACAGAATGTGAGATGCCTGAATGATGACTCCTTTATTCCAGCTTCTTCTGCATTTTCATGTAGCAAAATCAAGTTGCTACAATTGATAGCTAATCAATGCAGAATATTAATAAACTAGAACTTTTGACCATGCAGTAGTATAAACTTGATGCAGTGATTCCTGGAAACCAATAAATATCATATTATGTGGAAATGTGCAATGAAAGGTTGATTTTCCTGACACATTATAGAATGTTGGGTCTGAATAAAATAGCTTATTTGCAAAATTAGTTTACTTTGTATCCATTTGTACTTTTATAACATAGTGTAATAAAAGGTAACGTTGGCCATAAATGTAAGTAGATTCTATGTAGTTTGGTTAAGAAGCACATTTTACTTGTTTGTGCTATGAATATGATTTTTGCAGTCTGGGAGAGTGTTTGTACAGAAGGCACTGTGGACTGGAATTCAGTAATAGACATTTTGTGAAAGTGGTTGTGAATTTGACAACTTCGTTTCCACAGTTACACTTTTGCTGGAAATTAAACTGGAATATGAAGATGTGTATAATGTACATTGCACTGAATGATTAAGAATTGTATCCATTTTCTTTTTCATTTGTTTTGCTTTCTTTTTTTTAATTGGTTCTGCTAGTGAGCTGTAACATACACCTCTCAAGCTGCTAATTCAGTAACATGGATCCCAGGACCTTAAAACATAATGAGAAGAAGGTAAAAAAGCAAAGAAGAAAAAAAAAATAGACAGAACCTCAGAACCTGGGATGTGATAATTTACTGACAGGTAAATTTTGAATTATCCACATTTTTAGATGCTGGTATATATAAAGCCCAAATATTCAAGTAATTGGTCTTTCAGGTAGGAAGAAATTATCCCAGCATGTTTTTAAGAATCAAGAATTTTAAAAGTGGATAGAGACTTTGTGTCAAACTCAAAAGTATTCAATATTAGACCATTAAAAAAGAGATACTGAACTTTAATGCTATCTGAAGGAAGAGACCAGTCAGTTCTGAAAATCCTAATGTTATGTAATATTCCGATTATGTAAAATTCAGATGATTAGTCTTTTCCCTGAAATTGTGAGATAGTTGTTATCTCAAGAAAATATGAATTCCGTGTTTTGCTTATAGTACATGAGAACTTGGAGGCTTTTCTGTACTTACAAAGCACTTGAGAGGTGTAATGAAATAGTTCCGTTGTAAATTAACATATGTTTCTAAACTTTATTTCCATTTTGTGTATTTTTTTAATTGCTTTTCTGTTCCCCTTATTAAAAGGAAAAAGTGATACCTTGTTAATATTTTTAATTGTGGCTAGATTGTTAACCTGATTTGACACATTAGCTCCATACAAAGTGCAACTCTGACTAGAATATCTCATGTAATGTTAAAGACTAATTTGTGAAACACATTCCTTCAGAATGTTTCCTTTAAGCCATGGAAATTTGTGCCATTGAAATAAAAGCCAACAGTATATAAAAAATTTTATGCAAGTATCTGGTTTGCAATTCTTGCTGATAGATCTCTGAAAGTTGATATTACTGAAAAATGTCATTGAATCTAAAATTTCTTTGCCTGCATGTCAAAATCTGGTTCTGTGGCTCTGCTTAGGAGACTGGCATTATCCTCTTTTACCAAGTATCTATCTTCCAACCCTTAAGATTCTGTGATTCTGTGAACAAGAAAATAACATTAAATTAAAAAAAGAAAGAAAGAAAAGAACATTTAACATATAAGCCTTCTAAGTAGTCAGGCTTGCTATAGGCCAGATTCATCTGAGAGATGGGAATATAACCAGTTATCCCCACTGTTTTCTTTAACCTTGAGATTGCAATGTCATTTCTTGCACCTGCATTTCTCATCAAGTATTAGTGTTGAGATCCATGTGGGAGTGGAGTCTATAGGATCATGTAATTATGAGGACATTTGCTTTTTACATGAAGTGCAGATATGATAACCATGCAACTGAAGTCATGAATAATTTGATGCTGTCACAATAAAGTGTTTATAGATTAGCCTGATGAGGAGGAGGGGAATAGAAACAGATTCTTGCCAGCAGTAGCTGCCTGATCGGGCCAGCAGTGGGTTGAAAGTCCTGAGAGTGCCAGAAGTGGACACTCGGAAGGACAGATGCTGGTAAGATGGTTCTGTATTGCACCAGGTACCAGAAAGCACAGTGGAGACCTGACTCTTGCCCAAAGAATTGTGATGCTGGTTTAACCAGCTCCAAATCTGTTCTAAGTGCACTGCAGACCAGTAAGAGCAATTCAGTCCCACACATCTGGTTTTCTTGGAAAGGGCAAGATATGAAATTCTCTACTTTTAACACTAGAAACAGTAGTAAATCCCATCTTTGAAAGAGAAACTCAGAGCTTTGTGAGTCAGTTTCTGTATTCCATTAGAAGAGAATATAAAAGTGACTATGAGAGGTGCTGTGAGATGAATCAATTTTGAGGTACTTACTAACAACAACTGGTTCACCATTTTCTCTCTAACAGACAAAAAGTAGAATGGGTGATCCTGGAATTGGATAAGATAAGCTGGGTCTAAATATCTGAGTTAAAAAAGTTTTAAAGCCTTTGCTGAGGCAAATACACAAAGGCACTAAGGCAAAGATTTCTTTCAGCATAGTGACCTTGAACAGTTCATTGACCTTATTTCTAGCAAACTTCAATCTCTTTCTGCTTATAGTCCTCCTCTCAGCCGCAGAGGCTCTGGGCTGTATCTCAAGTGTTGTAAACCAAGATCGCTACTTTGAGGCTGTCGGCTTACATCAAGTGAAGATCTGATTTGATGTTTGTAGCTCAACCTCAAACAAATGGAAGCATTTTCTAACACTGCTTGACTATCTCATTTCAAGAGAAATCTAAGTCAGGTGTCTAGCCAAGGCCTCAAATTCGTCTTTGGTATGTTTGAGCTGAGGTCAGTGCTATGCCAGAGATGAACTATTCCATCTGTGATTCTGTGATTACTTTTCCTGCATAAAAGAAAATACATTGAAACTAACAGTATGCCAATATTTACCTCCTTTTAACATGTTGTTAGTATAATAGCAAGTATTGTACATAAAATTGGACCTCTCCCTTAAATTACCTGTCATATCTTAAGAATGAGCTACTTTTGTACTGTATAACATACTGTATAATACAAACCAGTTTCATACAGTATCCTTTGTATCCCTTAACTGTGAAGATGATGAGCACAGTGCCCTATGAGAACTGTCATTGTATCTGCTACAGGAAGAAGGGGAAATAATGGGCAGAGATATACTAAAAGAGCTGAAAATACAAAAATGTTAAACTGTTAAAAAGCAGAGGTGTTAACATGATGTTGGTTATATAATTTAGAATGAAAGTTGAAGAACTGTTATCTAAAGTGAAACAAAATGAGTAAATATTGTGTCAATATTGAACATTTGAAATGGCTTAAAAATGCCTTTGCTTTGACAGTATAAGGCTGTGGAGATTGTTACAGAAAACACAGGGAAAACCTTAAGGTTAAAAACTGATCTCAGTCCAAGTTTCGTGGATATGTTTAAGTTGTGAGAGAAGATGTACTGCCATATATCTAAGGTCTAACAAAAGGAACTGTTCTATTCCAAACTGGAATATGACATCCTGAGAAATGAAGCAAAAGAGATAGCCGCCTGCATCTGCCACAAACTGATTGACATTTCTAACCCTATTTCAGTGATTTTCTTTTGAATAATAATAGAGCTCAGTGTAAGAATTCATAAAAACAAATTTATCTCTAGCCTGGGTGACAGGCAGGTGTTTGTCAGTGTGGGACTGTGTATGAAAGATGGTCAAATTAGCTGAGTACATTTCCACATATGTCATGTGTCAGTGCTTTTCCTCAAGTGAAAGATCACCACGTTATCTAAAATGAAGATGCAGAACTATGATGGGAGACCTTGATATGCAGATGTTACTTAAACAGTAAGCATGAAAAATTAGATTGTACTCCTACACCTGAAGTTCACATTGTCAAATTCTGGGAGGGTGACCGAATAATGAACACTGACTGACTTTACTTTCAGGACTGTGCCATTCATAAAGCGCTTGTCATGCTCTCCTAGCACAACATAATCAGGGCCCTATGAGTAACTAATGGGCTCATATTCATAGCAAGGCAATTTATTATCCTATATGTAAAATGACAACTTCATTATCATTCACTATTATAAAATAACGGAGAAAGTAGCAGTTGAAATAAAAAGGCAGCTTTTTAAATAATTCTTTTTGCACTATGACAATCCAACACATAAATTTGCAGCATGTAACATTTTTATTAATCTCTGAAGAATTTAACTTGATGTTCCATGGCATACTTCACTGATGCTTCATCCTCAGATTTAGAGAGAAAAATGTGTAGTGACTCGTAGCAGCATCATGGGTTTTTTTTTTTTTTCAACCATCTATGCACGTCCTAACTGTGCATTTTTAGATTAGCAATATTCTGCCTCAGTTACTTTGCTGGCCATCCAAGGAATTGGCTGTGCAATTTGATACAGCTTTGTAAACTGACTGCAGATAGATACGTAGTTCTGGTCGCAATACAGTGCAGAATAATTGACAGATGATTGGCCTTATCATGGGTTTTGTTGTTATTTCAATGAGACCTTCACCATTCGTATGCAATAAACAATTGTTCATTTAGCTCCTCCTGGTTATATTGCCTTTTCAGGATAAGAGGAATTCTTTCTTGTCAAGATAATTATATTTACCCAACTTTTCTGTCATGTAGTAATACCTCTGAGAAAACAGCCTTTTCAGAATGCATTATTTTGCTTCAGATTGCATGTTTTGTCACCCATTGTTTTAAATCTAGAATAAATGAAAATGAGTGATTGGCCCTGACAGGTAGCTCATTAAGTGGACATAAACCAGATTACATAATAAGGTGTGATCTGGTTGGTGGTTTGAAGATCCTTCAGGGTATGGCAAGGAAGGAGAAGCTAAGTCCATTGAGAGAGAGAAGCCACAACCAACCATCAGATTTACAGAAAGAGAATGAGAGCAGCATGAAGTCAAAATGGCTGATAGACCTACTGATTGTTCTTTTTTTTCCTCCCCAGAATATTTAAGTAGATTATTTTAATAACTTTTCTTCACTAGTTCTCTTTCCAAGTTTGCTATTAATTTAATCAAATCTCATAAGAGAGGACACTGGTTACTGCTACAATGCAGTTGCTTTTGACAAACATCTGTCAGAGAAGGTATTTGTGTTCCAATACTGTTAGGACTTAATAGTAAGTAATCCATTGTGATGAAGGCTAAAACAGTTATACTGAAACAGAAAATAAATGTATCAGGAAAAGAGTGAGTCTTATAACAAATTCCTCTGTTGTATGGATCTCTAAGCTGGTCAGTGTCACAACACTTTTGTGACTTAAAGAGATTTTTTATTTTCCTCTTTATAGGTAGTGGGACTGAGGTGAAGTTTGCAAAGAATGGGAAAGGCTGGCATACCTGGAATCTCCTGCATTTCAGAAATGGAACTGCTGGACTGTCCTTCTTAAGCCTTTGTCAAAGACTGGGATTTTAGCCAAGATAAATTTCTCTAGTCAGAGAACAGTTATGCTTTTTCCTTTTTTTTTTTCCTAGAGTATGTACAAAGACTTAAGAATTCTCTCCCTGACCAATTGTATGACACTTTGTATAAATCTTTATATGCAATAATACTTAAGGACCTAAGTAATACATCATATTTTATCTGACCAGGCATAAATCATTTATTCATGATACATCATTCATAACTTGATTCATTGACTCATTTTTAGACAAGACAAGGTCAGTAGAAAAAAATGATTAAGCTTCTTGCCTGCAGGAAGAAGAAGCTTAAACAACAAATTCATCTTCACATCTGACCTCATGAAACTTGACAGAGATTTTAAAAATAGAAGTAGACTTAAAAAGCCAACTTTTACTCCCAATTACACTAGTTTAAATCCACAGTCACTCCACTGAGTATAGAGTAAATGGGAAAAACCTTTACAAGTCAGTGGAATAACTCTGGAGTTCATAACATCAGGGAAGAATTTGACTCTGAAAGAGGGGACTTGGACATTTACAGTTGAAAATAATATGCCTGAATATTTTATTGGATCAAAGATGGCAAGTCAGACTCTGGAGCAGTCATATCATTATAAATCTGGCAAGATGACATGAAATTTCAGAGTAGTCTGAGCCTTCTGGCAGGCTGAACTAAACAGTCTCCTTGATTTACAGTTAATGTTTTTGCCTCTGTTGCTATTGGAATTTCATTTCAACGGACCTGCTCCCTTCTTGAGTGTCCTTGAGAGCAGCATCTTTAGAACAGGTCACTGTTTTCTTAAACAGCACAAGGTGCAGGAGTATATCATTTCTCTGCGGTTGTGCCCATGGTCCTAGCACTATGATGTTTGCCAACCCTTTGCTTATAAAAGAGGATAAAATTCTTCTAGTTCTGTTACAGCCCTGGTAACATTTCTCTTGAAATAATTGGTTTTGAAGAGAAAATAATACTGCCCTTCAGGTAAAGTAAGGCAAATCCTTCAGACTAATTTAAACTTGTCCATGTTCTTAAGTGTTCAGGGGGCACAGTGGTATTCGAATAAGCATCTATGCATTTACTCCAAAATTATGCAAGCTAAAGCAATGTGTCAAAATTGAACTTGATTCCATTTGGTAGAAATCTCAACTTGCTTTCAGTTCTCACAGTGAATGAACCTCTTTGTCAACAGAATAGAAGGGAAGGGTACTAATACATTGAACCCTTTGGAATTCTATTTGTAAGAAGCAAAGATAGAAATGTGTGAACATGAAAACAGCTGGAATCAGCATTTTATATCAATGAACCTGGAAACAGAAACAAGCAAAAGATAGTACATTAGAAAATAAACAGACTTTAAGATAGCTGATGGGGGTTTCTTTGCAGAGGGATTTGAGGGAAGCTTTACTTTGGTTTCGGTGTTTTACATTTCAGACTGTCGTATTATAGAGTAGCCTAGTGAATGTTACAGTTATCAATGTGAGCCGGAGAGTCCTTGAGCAGTGCATTTCCCCTACATAACATTCTAAAAACCAGTTCTAAATAACCTAGTGCTGATTTCACATCTCCACTGTTCAGTAGCCTTTAAAATTTCTCATTTCTTTGCTCTGTGATTGTGCTTTAGGCAGTAGCATAAAGCAGAAATGTATTAGCTCAAGGCATGTAATGGTATTTTCTTATATCACAGTTCTCACAAGGAACACCGTCATTTTGGTTTGGGTTTGGCTTTTTTTTTTATAGGGATAAGCATTTTAATCAACTTAATAAGTTTAAAGGTAAATTCAGCCTGGACAGGTAATATAATTATGGTACCATCCACAAAGAAAAAAAAAAAAAGAGGTGAATAGAGCATGACAAATAAAGCAAGGATTCAAAGTACTAAACCCGTTTACTTTGTTAATTTGCAGACACAGGTCTTTAATCACACAACACTCATGACATGTCCAACCTCAGTACAATAACTGTCAGGTTTTTTTCATCATATAAACACATTTACATTAAAACTTTTTTTTACCTTTTTTGGAGGGGGAGAGAATGATGATATTAGAAAGAATTTAACTCCATGTGATATGGCTGTTAGCCTCTTCATGGTTTCAAAAGACTAATGTCTGCAATGCAGTAATTCACTCTAGAAAATGCATCCATCCAAGGCATCAATGGCCAAACATCATGTGGATGAACCATGCAAAATTTTGTCATATTGAGTGGTAACATGATCACTTTAGTGATTCCTTGAGAACATGGCATAGAAAGGCAACACACTGATTTTGTCACAGTAAGACTTAGCCAGAAGGATTCATTCTTGAAGAAAAAGGACTTTCTCTGAAGCTGTTAGCTTTAAATTTGAATACTGTGTCTCATCCTGCATAACTGTCACTTGTATAGATCTTAAACTTATCCTGAAGTCTGCTTTATTTTAAGCAAGAGAGACAAATCATTTGCTCAAATCTAGCCTTGTTTGATTCTCTGCTTTTCTTAGCAACTCCTTTTACATAGGTTTCTATTCTGGTGTTATTCGAATTCCTGCGGAAGATTCCTAATTGTTTTTAAGGACATTGTGGCTTGGCACTATCCTTTGTATGGCAGCTTGCGCTTTTCTGTTTCTCACCCTTTCAAAAGAATTGTTACACTGATCTTGTTAGATGGCTTGAATTAAATTCCTAATAAACCTTCTCTAGTTTGGACTGATTAAAACATTTTCTGTAATATTGTCCAGTTAAACTTTATTAGTAACTCGTGATTAATTTCTCCAGTATAAAGCCTTTCCTCGTAGTAATATTCTTGTCAAAGTCTGGGAATTTCTTGGTGTCCTGAGACTGTGTTACCTTAGCTAATGTGTTTCTACATTCCAGTTGAGTCCTATTTTAACCATTGCAGAATATCCTTTTCTTCCTGCTCCCTTTCTTTTTGGTATAATCAGTGTCTGAAGTCACACTTTTCCTTAGTTATTTTTCATTGAATTTTCAGTCATTACATTTAAAGACTTCACTTCCTGAAAAATTCCCAGTATACTACCCTTTAACTTGATATATTTTCTTATTTAAAGTCACTTGGCTATATATTTATCTTTATTTTTTAAAAAAAGATGCTGAATAGAACAAATTACTGTGTTAACAACCTTAGTGAAGAGATGCAAAATCACTCCTGTTCAAGTCTTTTCTACAGTATTAGACATATAGAGGAAATCAGTTTTACAGGTCAATGCTGAATTTATATAATTCCAGCACCAAGCACATCCATTCATTGTTTAAAAATTTAAAGAAATAAATTGATGTTAACACCCTTTTTCATTTGGCATTTTTCAAATGGCTAGAGCCATACTGTAAAGATAGGAATATATCATTCAGCATGTCTGGCTGTATTTCCCAATTGCTGTTAAGAACAAAAACTATTAATACTAAAACACGGTGCTCAACAGATAAGGTCAAATTCATTCTGCACATATAGTGACATTATGAGAGATCTCTGTGTGGCAAGAAAGGAGAATATTGACCCATTAATGCACATTTGAAAATCAAAGACCATTTATCTCTTGGTAATTCCAGCGTGTGTTGAGTGTTACATGATTTTTCCCTCTAAATGAAGGACAGAAAAACCATTTAAAAAACTAGAAGTGGTTGAATCTATAAATGATACTTCAAAGTCTGGAACTTGTGCAAAATTACGTCAAAGCAGAACAGGAAGAGCACAGAGGGACAGTATCTGGAGCAGCTGAAAGGTTGCAAAGATCCGTTCTACTTTCAGGTTAAGTGCTTTATCATACGCAGTAAGTACTACTGTTCCATTGTACGTTTGGGGAAGTTAAGCATAAATGCAATGCCCAGAGCTCTTCATGAGCACTCAGAAAAAACCTCCAAGTTCTCCAGTCCACTGTTGTAGTCCCTAGAAAAGACTGCTTTTCTGCATACCATGTGGTAGCTTGTGCAACACAAGCATTTTAAGTCATCAGGAAGGTATCTACTGCATTCTGCCATCAAAGGCAGAGGATTCAGCAAGGGCAGCATGGCTTGAGTGCCACCACAGAATGCCTGTCTTCAGTGGCCATCAAACTAGGAGAACTACAGGTGGTCAATGGCACTGCCTGGCAAGTTGGCATGTAATGTCATAGTGCCATGTTGAAGGAGCCCAGGGCAGTAACAAAGCAAACAGTAATGCCCAAAAACTCCTTATGTTCCTATTAAAATGTGGAAGTGCTCATAATTTTTGTTGCTCTACTTTCTCCATCAGGAAAATATTACACTATTGCAGTGCTGAGGTTCCTCTGCCATGCTTGCCACAGTTGTATTTCTGTACCCACGGCCTTAAGGTAAAAACGTTAACTCTTACAATTTGTTTACTGTTTTACATGACATAAATGTTTCATTTTTACAATTTTTCTAGTTGACTGTATTTTTTACAATGCAGTTCACCCAAAAGTATATTTGAAATCAGCTCCCTCTCTGCAAATAGTTAGGAAGCAGTTTTCTATATAAGATCTTTTTTCATTAAGGTGTAGTATTTTTCAACATTTCTCAAAAAAATTTAATAGACTTACATCCATGATTTGATTATACCAAATAAAATAGAGAAAAGACTTTTGTGTCTATCTTACTGTTGTCTGTGTTCTGCAAAACTGATGATATTACCACTGTTAAAGGAAGAGGAATGGTTGTAATTTTCTTATATTGTTTCTTTATTGAAAAGATTTAAGGAAAAAGATGGGTTTATTGGAAAGACATCAGTCTTTAAGGCCTTTAAATTCCATATCGTCAAGAACTCTTCCATCACCTGTACAGGATCCAGTCCATAAGATATTTTTGTATTTCTTAGTCCATGCAGAGAGTGTATGCAGGTAAGAGCTCTTTGCACTCTGTGATCACAATATAAGCAGAAACACAGACAATGTATGTTGGTCTAGTTCAGATAAAATGAAGAGAGCAATTAACTGTTTTAGTCAATTTCCTCATAATTTTGAATGTGATAAAAAAAATATACCTTTGCTTTCTCTGTGCATAATTTCATATTGAAACTGCTTTGTCACATTAAATATTTGCTGACCTTGGAAGAATTGAGGTTTGCAATGAATGTCACCAGGAAATAAAATATCAGGTGAGTGGTGATCAGTTAGTCATTACCAAATTCCAGGGAAGAGCTGGCTTGTGTTCTGCGACAAACTGCATTCTGTGACTGTTGGCTCTCAGGCAAAACAACCAATGTTCTGGGCAGCAGGTGACCAAGAGATCCCGGGGAGCTCACCAGCATTCGGCTTCTGTAGGTCATATCCTTCGGGTCATTCTACCAGTCTCATTTCTGTAGATCTTTTGGGGAAACTTCAAAATAAATTCAATTTCCTCTAAAATGTACAGTTAAACATGAATTTGGTATGATATTCTTACAGATATATTGTACATTGTCAAGTCAATATTGATTTTAGAATAGTTAATTGCTTCCCATGACAAATATGGATATAGTTTCTGTCATTGATATCTTTTTCCTAGGAAAGGCATTAAACAGTGTAAAGGCAAATTGTTATTTATATATCAGCTGGGTTTGGAATTTTTTGGTTAACATCCAGTTTCTCTACCCTGTAACAAAAGAGCCAGAACAGTAAGATGAGAGAAGGAATGAAAGAAAATTACTATCTGGTTTGTATTAATTTTTTTTAATGTTTCCCATAGTTGTGATGCAACATACATAATTTAACCAGCATAATATACTCTGCAGGTTTATCAGTACTGAATAACAGAGAAGTTATACCTATCTGTTAAGTATGATTTGTTTTATGAAAAAACTGTAATCTGGTACAGCTCTGTCTGAAATGAACAGAGATGAAAAATGTTCTGTATGCAGTCTCTCTTGCATCTTCTTAAAGCAGGTATTAATTTGATGTTAAGTTGCCATAGTTTGGGCCATGTTTAATTTTGCATTTTTAACTTTGACCAATCTTCAATTTACAGCAAAATGCAAAGAAAAAATAAATTCCCACTGAACAAAATCCAACACCATTTTCAGTTTCTGTGCAATCAATGTGGCAATAATGAAATATGTTTGTCATGTATCTTTAAAAATTATCTCTCCTTGGTTTCCATCTTTCCATTCAGACTGTGACTCCAGTGGCCTCAAATGGATTCATTTCCTTCCTATACATTAAATTTATTTTTAACAGGTTTATTTTGTAATTCTGGCATTTCTGTTGCAGGCACAATACTCGTGTGACATTTTAAAGCCACGCTTTTTCCATATTGAGAAATGAACTATAAGATCTGTGAAGATATTCCAGATCCTTAAAATATTTCTGTTATTTTCTGTGAAGAAGCAAAGTTTAAAGCTTTCAAACATGGGTCCAATATGACTCTCCTCTGAAAGGCTGGATGAATTAAATACGTTGTAGCCTTTGCTGTGAGTACATTGGGAAAACTGTTGAGTTCCATACATGAAGCTGTTAGAGAGATCTGCCTGATGCCATGGCCTGGCTAGTTGACTGATGTCAGGATGGCGCATGCGAAGGCCTTCCTGTTGGCCTGTTAAAGTTGAGAGCTTAAAGTCAGAGAAATAAATGGAAATCGAGAATCTAAATTCTTTCTCTGGCTGTGAGTGTCCTTGGCTAAACAAACAGAAGTGCTGAGTTTTCTAAAGGGGTTAGATATCTCAGATTTAAAATATTATTTAGTAGCACACATGCATAGTCTCGTGTCATATGAGGGGAGATGAGTAAAGCAGTATCAGCTGTGTGAGAAACTACGTGCAGTAATTAGCTTTCTTCCCATTTGGCAACAAATAGCTGTGCAGTAATATCAGAAGAACATTACTGAAACTAATTTTCAGTAATGTGACTCCTTGATATTACAAAAGCATGAATCCTATTAAATAAAGTTAATTGAATTTTAAAAGGCCGCTTACAGCTTACACACCAGGTAGTTTTCTGTACCACATCATCAGAAATATTTCTTTGTGAGAAAGAAGCAGAACAAAAGCAGAGTAATAAAACCAAAAAGATCTCCCCCTCTGCCCCAGACTGATTACATTTTCTTCCCCAATATCCTGCACACTTGATGTGTTGGCACTTCTCACTGGAGAAGTCTGTTCCTGACCCCAGTACATGACTGAGGTAGCGTTTCATAAGAGAACCACATGTGTGAAAGATCAGAAAAGAATTCCCATTTCAAATACACAGTTCTGAAAGGAAAATCTTTATGTAGTATTAAGGAGAAATCAGAGATACTAAAGAAAACCTGATGTAAGAAACCTGGAAAAACTGTAACTTCTCATGCAAATAGATTTGAAGTCAACAATCTATGCCAGAACAATTGTCTAGGGATGATTAAGAGCAGCCAAAGAGAAAATGGCAGTGTATAGAGAGGAAAAAATAGCATATACATCTGCAGCATGGGGACTAGATGGAAGAGGAAGTAGCTACCCATTTGCAAGTGAAAACAAACAAACAAAGCTTGTCTGAATTGTTTGAACTCACTTGGCTAATAGGAGTTTGGAGGAGATTATGGTCAAGCTAATATGAGTGAGAAATAGGTGAACAAGAAAGGAAAAATTGTTTCCTCTTTTGCCCTAGGGAAAGTCCACTTGTATCATTATCTCACATTCTTCCCACAATATATTCCCCAAGAATCTGCCCACCAGCTCATGCTGTTGTTTAAATATCAGCAGTGCCCATGGATTTTAATAGTTGGATCAGTAGTTGTCTCAAGCCCACGTAATAACGACTTAACCCTTAGTAGCTGTTTTTCAAAGCTACTAGCTTGGGAGCCACAAACCAGTTAAAAATGCAATCATTCTTGTGCTGCAATGGAGAAAAGAAAAATTAATAATCAAAGCTGCATAATGAGCAGAATGGCAGCTTACTTATGGAAGGTGTGTTTTCATCTCCAGCAAGTGAGGAAGAAATGATTTCTGAGAATACAAATGAGGAAAATCAAATACCTCAAAATCTTTGGGAGGAAATTTTGACTTATCAGATAATGAGCTAGCTTTTAGTGATGAGAATGATAATGATTCCATTACTAATACTGATAACAATAACAATGTCTGTATCTCAGCTTAGCAACATCAAATGATTTGCATTTGGTGAGAGAATAAATTGCTAATATAAATATAAGTGAGATGTGAAAAGATACAGGGTTTGTTTAAAGCAATGAATACACAAGAAAAAGTAAACTATATAAAAAATAGAATATGAAAATTTTTATTTTTTTTACAGAAACTAGAATACAATTTTCAGGTTGAGGATTACTAATCTGAATTCAAGCCTATCCTACTGCTATACTCGAATTTAAGTGCTCTGATAAATGGTCAGATGGCTAGAAAACTTGTTAGATGAGCCAGGTTTTGATATTCTGATCTCTTGGAGCTGTCTGGAGGATAAAGAAAAAAAAAACCAAACAACAAAAAACCCCATCAGAGGCCAAAGTCAGTGTCCTTGTTTTTTTCTAGAGTTGAGAACTTTCTGCTTCTCTAAGATGATCCAATGACAGCTATTGAAAGCCAGTTAGACTGAAATATGACCTACTTTCCCTTGATAATAATGGAGCCTTCTTATAGCTATCAATAGGTATTGGAATGAAACCAAAATTATCAAGAAGACTGATAATGACTGAACTAATTAAGATAGTTGGTTATCAAATATACACCTTAAACTGTTTCATAAATCACAGCCTGCCAGATTTAGCCTCAAGGGAAGATTCTACAGAGTCAACATGAGAAGTTTTGTTGGTACAGAGAATATTATCATCTGCTGACATTTACCTTCCGTTCCTTTATCTAAAATCATGCCTCTACTAATTCATAATCTATGATAAGTAAAATATACATCAGAGGAATACATTATGTAATAAACCCAGCATTGTAACTTCCAGCCAAGCTAGTCAAAGCTGGAGTTTTAATGAACTTAAACTTCTCACTTGGTACTCTGCAAGGAGGGAACCAATGGACTGATTACAATGGCTTTTAATGGTATTACTGCTATTGTTGATCAGAATATACTACCTCATGCCTCGCCTGTAGTTCCGCACTGGTAACATTCAGGGAGGATACGAATTTAGTTAAACATGGAGTAAAATATAAATAATGATGGTTTTCTGTAAGTTTCAGCTGATGCCTAGTCACTATGTCTGCAAAACCAGCTTGTTGGTTACAATGACTACCATACTCCTTACTGAGAGAATTTGGTCCTAAGCAGCTTCAAGGCAAGGATTCAGGTCTGGCTGATGAAATAACACAAGTAATATGGCAAATTAAAAATAAACAAACAACTCATAATAAACCAGGTAGTTTCCTCTACTGTTTTTTTTTCTTTATTAGTTCAACCTGGCAGACTGAAAGCAGATTTAACAACAGAGACAAAAGTATGGCAGAAAAGTGATATTTTCTCTTCACAGAGTATTTTCAGCTGCTCTCAAGACATGCTTTCGATCAGTTGTCCTTAATATTATATAGCTATTCTAAGTGTCAGACTATTAAGAAAAACACTCTGATTTCTCTTTATTGTTGTTCCAAAATTTCCTAACCTGAAGAAAATTTATGTGGGTGTAAATGTGGAAAAAGTAGTCTAAGAGTTCAAAGGATTTATTTCACAAGTTAGTCACACTTCTACAATACAATTTCCTGTGAGTGGAAATAAAGTACTTCCTTCTTTTAGCTAAAGTATTTGATAGATTCATTGTGTACCAGGACATGAAAGTTAGTTGTTGCAATAAAGTATGTTATGTGACTCCAAGTGATATTTAAGTGTCAGGCAAGCTGTTCCTTCACATGTCACCGTACCAAGACTCTCTGTGATTTTTGTTGATGTGGTGGTGAGTTGGCTTGGAACTGTGGCTGGGCACGTACCCAGCTCTCTCACAGGACAGGGGGGAAAAAACAAGGTGAAAAAGCTCTGTATCAAGATAAAGACAGGGTTGCTGTCACCGGCAAAACAGACTCTATGTGGGGATAATTTAGGATATTACCTATTAAAATAGAAATAGATAGTGACAGATGATAAAAATTAGAACACGACTTTCCTCTACCACCACCTGCCCATTTTTTATAGGCTCAACTTCACTCTCCTACAGGGCGTCATGATGGGATGGGGAACAGGGGCTGTGGTCAGTTTGTAACAACTTCTCTCTGTTTCTCTTTCCTCCTCACCCTATTCCTGTGCTCTGCAAGGGGACAACTCCCTTCCCTGGATGCTCATAAGGCTCTACCTCGGCCTTGTTCCCTCACCACTGGGTACTGTTTTGCCCTTTCTTAAATACATTTTGCCAGAGGTGCACCCCACTGACAGGCCTCAGTTGTGCCCTGTGGGGCGGCCCTCATGGAGCTGGATGGAACCAGCTATGCCCAGCGCAGGCAGACCCAGCGTCTCCTCACAGCGGCTCCCACAACCACCACTACCATCACCTTGCCAACAACACGTGGGAGTTGCCAGCATATCAAGTCATTGTTTTTTGAAGAACTGACAGAGGACTTACCATGTGAGCAGGAAAAAGAGAAGGTCAGTCTTCTAAAAACACGGTGAAATCTGATTTACTAGTCTTATGTGACATTTGTTATAGTTTGTTTATAAGCCAGCTATCAAAATCATACAGCAACAGATATATTTCTATTTCTGACTAAGGCAACCTGCATATCTACCAGTCTTCTTATCAAGATGTCTCCTTTCAGCATGTTTCTTCCTGTGACTGCTCTCAGTGGAAAAAGCAACCTTACTCTTCTGCTTTCCTACTGCTCATCAAAGTGTCCTCAACACACGGTTTTCCTCTTTACACTGCCTGTCCTCTGCTAGCCTTGTAAACTAATGCTAAAACAAATGTGACTTGTTTTATGTAGTCTGACTTGTGTTGGCTGAAATCCAACTCAGTGATTAGTGGGACCAGAGTCTTAAGAAATACATGGTGATTCTTAAAATTCTGATATTACACTCTTTGTATTTCTGTACCTAGCTCCTATTGATCACAATCTATTTAGCTAGGAATTTATCTTTGTTCTAAATAGTATCTGACTTGGGTAATTTCTATACACAGCGGCAAATGATTTTGCCTAATTTGATCTTTAAGAGAAAGAGGGGAGAGGACAACACATCAAGTGAATAAAAGGACTGTGACTACATGAAGGATATAGGAGAGCTATTAAAAATGTACATTGATTAACAGCATGTATAAATTTAAGCATGACAGTACCTGATGCAACTGAGATTTATCAATATTTAACTGTGAGATGGATAGCCATAAGTAATCAATAACAATAGACAACTGAGACTCTGAGGTAATTGTGAGAATCCAGTAGATGGCAAATGGCTCTAATAGTCTTATGAAATAACTCTAATGATGTTAACAGTAATGGACAGCAATAACAAACTACTCAGCGTACAGCCACAGAAATATTAAAGTCACAGTGCCATGGTTATGACAAGCACTCCCAAAACCTTGAGCTCTCCCAACCCACTGTCATTTATGAGGCTGTGCTGTTGGTCCAAACTCACAGCAGTGTCCCGGTTGGCACCCCAAAGTTTCCTGGAGAAAGTGTTTGCTTCCATAGCAGTTGGTTCTCAGCAGCTCATTTTTTTAATGTTGTTCTGCTTCTGCTGATCCCCCCTTGGTGATTTTCTGAGTTATTTTTTATCCCCTCAAGAGTCTGTAACTTATGGCCTTCTGTTCTCTACTTCTTCAGTTTCCCAGTTTCTGATGAATCAGTTTCCCAGTATGAGGTTTCTCTTTTTCTCTGGGAAATGATTCTCTGGTAAACTGGTTTCCTGAGACCAACTCTCATATATTCCCATTTCAATATTTCATATTGACTTTCGAATCCTATATTCAAAAGGCAATGTTCCTTTCAAATAGCTCCTTTTCCCCCTCATTCGGCAGCTGTCTTAACTATGTTGTTACTGCATTATTTTTCCTATGTGCTAATTCAGCCATTTGTTAGTTCAGCAGTTCCGCTGCGGTTTATAGATATTCTCAAGCCTTATAGTTATGCTAAATCAGCAATTTGGTTAGCTCTTGTTTTACCACAAGTAATGCCAAATGTATTTTCACAGGGTTCACAAAAATTATACCATGGCCCATCTTGGCTCTAATGATCCCTTTTCTGCTAGTGTGGTACAATGTTATGTTAAGACCTAACCCAGCTCATTGATTCCCTTCACCTGAAATGGCAAATTATGAGAAAGCCTATCAAGCCTGTCTTGGCTCGCTGGTTCTCTTCCCCTGCTATGGAAGGAAGACATGTTGTTCTTTAATGTTCCCTCATATTATCTCCATCAGGAGAGCACTTAAAAAGAACTTACTGGCAAGTGCTTCAACTTATGCAAATTCTTTTAGCTTATTGACCAACAGATTAGTCCCATAGCTTGAAAATTTTTCATTATCCTCTCTGATATGTTCGTTGGTTTGGTTTTGTTTTTTTCTAGAAATATGTTAGTTTTAGAATATTTTTTCAGCAAATGGCAAAGAATCATATTTCTGATTCCATTGCATACACAGATGACTTTTGATGCTTGCATGATACAATGACAGATGGGAAAACAATTGCAGCAAAGAAATGCACTTTATGTTTTAGCTGATAAAGTTACTAAGATTATTAGGGGGAAAAAAAGGTACTAATTCATCTGTAACTGATCACTTCAAGGTCTTTGCACTTTTCTGTAAAGAATGTGGCTGTTGTTGGACACAGGATAGATATATAAACGAGTTTCTGGTCTGTTCATTCATGCCAATGAAATGATAGTCTTTATATTAAAAAGATCATGATATTGTTACTGAGATTTTTTTTTCTAAGGATACAGTCAAGGCAGGCAAAGAAACTTCAGTTTTAAGCAGAACCTAATTATTATTTGTCTTTGAAAGCCCTTGGTATATTTTATGATCATACAGTAGAAGGCTTTTTTAGAACAAGGCTCAGAGAATCACAGAATATTTGAGGTTAGAAGGAACCTCTAGACATCATCTAGGCCAATCGCCCTGCTAAAGCAGATTCACCTCAACCAGGTTCCAAAGGAATGTGTCCAGGTGGGCTTTGAAAACCTCCACACCTCCAGGCAGCCTGTGCCAGGGCTCCTTCACTCTCACAGGAAAGTTGATTTTCCTCATGTTCAAGTGGAACTTCTTGTGTTCCAGTTTTTGCCCATTACCCTTAGTCATGTCACTGGGCACTACAGAGAAAAGACTGGTCCCATCCTCTTAACACCCACATTTTAGGTATGTATAAGTCTTGGATAAGGTTCTCACTCAGTCTTCTCCAGGCTGAACAGCCCCAGGATTCTAAGCCTTTCCTCGTAAGAGAAATGTTCCAGCCCCCTCATCATATTGATAGCCCTGCACTGGACTCTCCCCAGATATTCTATGTCTGTCTTGAAACAGAGAATCCCAGAAATGGACACAGTTCTACCAGGGCAGAGTAGAGGGTGAGGATGACCTTCCTTGATCTGCTGATAGAATGGTAAGTCATTACTTTTTGTACACTTTACTATTTTTGTAATGAACTTGTTCTGCCAGACCAATAAGTACCAAACTGATGGCTATACTTAAAATAGAAATGATATTGAACTAGTTTGTATTTTTCAGCTTGAGATATCTAGCTTGGTTAAAATATATTTTATTATGGGAAGAGCATAGACTGAACAATTTATGGATTAATAACAGTTGAAAAATTTTGGTTGTGGTTTAAGTAAATAAACTTGTCAATCCTACTAAAAAGTAACACATTTCTACTACAAGGTAGGAAGGAAAACATTTCAAAGGAACTATGAGAACCAAATATGAAATACTGAAAATGATCAAAAGCACTGCTTTATCAGGCCTATTTTAATATTAAGCAAAATGTTATTTAAATAAATGTATTCTCTGCAGTGAATGATACAGGGCAAACTAAATCTCCCTTAAATGAGTTAATGATATTCTATTTCATTTTAGAGATTATTTTAAATATGCTGCGAGTCATTTGCAGTAAATAAGTGTGATGAGAGTAAACTCATTCTTGACTGGTAACCTGGGAGTATGCCATGGGTTTTGCCAATACTAATGTGATTCTACAGTCTACTGTAGAAGAATTTCTGATTATGTTCCCTACCGAAGACTGTATCATTAAATCAAAAGCACCTAATATCACTTGCAAAATCTGTTTTACTAAAAACTCTGCAGGATTAAAATGATCAGTTAATATATTGTACAGATATTGTGTGGATTTGTGGGTGTTATTCCTAAATCAGCAATGTGCATTGTCACCAGTTTTAGCAGCAGGTTACCTGCAGCAGCTAGTGCTTATGGAGCCAAGATTTTGAAGTAAGAACAGTGTTTCTATTTTTCCAAATTATGTCTCAGAAATGTCTGTAAGAGAGAGAAAATAGGTATTCATGTATGCCACTGGATAAAGGGTAGATGTGCATTGCTTTTCTGACTTCTGTCCTTGTAAGGATGGATTAATGGGGTTTCTTTCTGACACAGACACATACAACAGTCCAAAAGGACATCAGATGCTCTTGGGATGTCTTCCCTGTGGCATGCTGGTATCAGTGATCTATTGTTTCCTTGTGATAGAAGTTTTATACAGGACTGCAATATAGTACCACAATTTAGCAGATAAAAGCTGAAGACTCCTTGCTATTTGGGATTAAGGCAGTTCACATATGTATCATTTTTTTCTGAAAGAATTTTGGACTGATCTTGCATCCCTCAGTGAAATGCATTTGGAAAAAATGATATTTGAACCTACAGATACATACATATATATATAGTGTGTGTCTATATATGTATGTGTATATGTAATATATGTAATAGATATGTTTTATATATATATAACATACACACACTCACACACATATATATGTAAACACACCCATCCAGTGCTTCTGTTCCGTGATTTTTGGTTTCATGAATAAGGCAGAACTTGAAAAAGCCTGTGAATCTTTTTGAACTGCTTTTAGGAAGTTTCCAAGCAATTTATTCCAAATCTAAATTTTAATATCCCATTAAAGTGTAATTATTTTGACCAACCGAGGAAAGAAACTCTGTAATAAAAACACAGCTAACATTTAAACCACTGATACAAAATATTTGTTATTTTCGTGTAGTTATTTACAACTGTGTACTGGCTGAATTAATGAGTTAATTTATTACCTGTATATGAGTATTTATTGATGGTGTCATTATTATATGACTGTAATTTTAATTAATTCCTTGGCGGAGTGTCTGTGATTTCTGTGTGGAACATTAAATGTCAAATTGACTTTCTTTGTTGCCTCATTTGTAAGCATTAAGTTTATTTGTATACAGGAAAAGGAAATTAGTAACAATTACTGTAAGAGATCTGTTGCATATGTGAAATGAAAGCAGAGTACAAAACCCCCATCCTATTAAGATTTATACTATTTTGGCTTCTAAGTTAGATTATGCATAGGACACGTGATGAAATGAAAAAAGAAGAAAATCCATGTATCACTCCTGTATATGTGTATGTGAATGTGTGTCTGCTTAATGGCATAATTTCTAAAGAGTACATTATAGAAAAGTATTTTCTACAGAGATATTGAGGAAGAAAGGATCTGAGGCAGGCAGCTGCAGTCACATCATTGGTGATTGATTTCATGTGCTTGTTTTATTTGTATGTAGATTAGTGAGACAGCTCCTCAGACCTAGTTGATCAAAATTCCTCACTTCCTAATGTATTTTCATTGTAAAAATGTCATGGGCTTTTCAAAATATGAGCATGTAATTTAGAACTTTTTTTCTGCTCTGCAAGTATGCGTTATGTCAGTAGAGGAAGTTCAGTATAGCTGGGTAGTTACAGGAATAGCACTGAAAGGCTATATATTACTCTAGCAGCAAAAGTAATAGTATGGCCCTGGAGGTCTGCTTTTCATCTTGAACTTGTGCTAGTTCTTACCCCATAACTGATAAGCCATTTCTGTGTATCTGTGTTCTGAAAATCCTGTTCTAAAAATACCATACGTGAATATGAAAACTAAGAGAGGTGTGGTATGCTAGATGAATGTTTTCCAGAACACATTCTGTATCTGAGGTACCATGTGCTTTCTGTCTGCTGAAAATCTCATGGTAATCGCTGTTAAGTGTTTCTATGACTTCAGTGAGATTTAGACAAAACTCTTGCTGCTTGTCATTTTGAGATGAAATTTCTCATTCAACAAACGAGTCTTGAAAAGACTAAACATTTTGCAAAAATGTTGAAGCTGTAATGACTACAGTGTGTTGACATTCTGTAATCATGGTGAAAGCCCTTAAACTTCTTGTGCTAGCCCAGAGTAGAATTTTAAAACCAACTTAAATAAGCTCTTAAATATACTGAAAATACTTTAGCAGAAATGACAATGTCACTTTCTGAGGTTGTTGGAAGAATCAGTATGAACCTTTAGGACAAAACTACATCCAGGTTTTTAGGTGAAACTATTTGGTAATGAATTATAATAAGAAATTCCTAATTTCTATTCAGAGTGGTCATCCTTCTTTCACTGACTATTCTAACTCATTAGAATTTTTATTATCTAATTAGAATATTCTATTCCTACCTTCAGTCAAAATTTTTAGAAATAGATATAAAATACAGGTTGGATAAGGCAATTTAATTACGTTAAAAATTAAAACTTAGATACTTAGAGGTCTAACAATCATTTTGGGTTGTTAAAGTTGCTTGAATGTAGAATTCTTGATATTCCAAATCTTAAATCTTAATTAAACAAGGTTAAGTCATTTAATCTTTTGATTGTATTTTAATTTTACATTTATATTGACAAACAATCCAGGAGACACTAGTGACTTCATATAATGTTGATTGCAAAAGAAAAACTTATTTGTCATAGCAGAAAAATGCACCTACATGGAGTCTTTAGAGTGATAAACGTCTCCTGTATTAATGAGGCTAATGTGTTTTCCTTCTTTGGTATATTATCTCTCCTTTCATTTGCAGATTAAAGAGGCAACTGGACATGGGATATTTTTCCTCCAGAAACTTTAAAAAAAGGGGTTTTTTTCTGATCCAAGAGCACTAGAGACCAAAATGCTGATGTTTTTATCTGTTCCTCCATACTAATGTTCATATTATATTATGATATTTAGTTAAAAAGCAGGCAACACCAGTATACTAGAAGCTAAAGGGATTAAGAAGACATTTCTTTAAGCTCTCTCAGATCTTTTCTAAGATTAATGCAGTGGTTAAGACCTATATGAAGAGTGTTCAATCCATTCAGAGTTGCCATGGAGGTTCTGGAAGAGTTGATATTTTCGCACTGATTTCAGTGTGATCACACATTGAGGTATTTATTTTTCAGAACCTTTTCAATATCTGAGCCACAGCTCTTTCTAGACTTGCTTCTTAAGTGGCAAGTTTAATCTACATAGGTGTATAAATCCACACTTGTACATAGAGCCAGAACAACTCCAGTAGCAGAGCTGGTCTTAGATTTTGCTGGCTATATCCCAATTACTCGTATTAAATTCCAGAGTGAGGAGAAGAACCACTTTGGTAATTTAGCCTGGTCCTCTGCATAGCATGGGCCTTCGAGTTTTCATAAATTAACACCAATTTGACCTGGAGCATAATATTATGGTAGTACTTGTTCCTTTCTAAGCTGAGGGGTCATTGTTCTACTCACAAGACCTATATATAAAAGATAGATCTGCCCTAAAGAGCTTCTTGTCTAAATACACCTGACAAATAATAGGAGGAAAGAGCTGTTATTCATATTCACATTTTATACCTGAAAAATAGAATCATAGAAGGTGTTATGAAAAGCCCATAAAAGTCATGGAAAGGCTTCCAATGACTTAGATGGATCTATAATTTTATATCACCAAAGTACTTAGGGACATGCTTAAATGATTGTCTGACTACAAGGCCTGTTCCACGCAGGGTTTGCAGAATAGGCTGAAAACAGTACTTCTGGTGCCAATACTGAAGAAATTACCCACAAATCCTGTAATTTTGCCAAAGAATAAAATCTATTTATGGAGGCCTATTTGGTCTTTCATCAGTTAGATGATCCCTTCTGTATGGAAACATGCACCTTTCATTTCAGTTAAAGACTGCACGTCTGATTTGTAGCCTATGAAAATCAATTCAGTTCTTCACTAGACTTTGCACGGTGACCCCAGGGAATTTTAATCATTGATACGAGAATTCTAAAATTGATCTAATGTTTAAGAAAGCATTTCTTCCTTGCCACCACAGAAAATACTGGTTTTATATCAGCCTCAGTAATATCTTACTCATTCTCTCCAAGTAATACATAGTAAAGTAGGTCATAATCTGGGGCATCTGAAATATCAGTTGTAGTGAGTCATGCATGCAGCAGCCAAGGGCAAGTTTCTCCCCACCAGTGCACTTTTCAGATCTCCATTGCAGAGTGTAAATTCAGACTCCCCATCGATGTTAATAAGAACTCAGCCTGTGCTGTAGGTACAGATAATGCAGGGAAGGAAATGGAAAATCAACTGAGAAGTAGGAAAGGAACAGTAATCAAAATCAGAGGATAGCGAGTTATTAAAGAGAGGATAGCTTGTTTCAGTATACTAGAACACCAGATTCATGTTCTGTGACATTTATTAGCATCACTCTAGTGCTCTGTGTTATTATGTGAAGCGCCAGAACTCATGCAATGCATAATCACACAGACAAAAAAATCCAGGTCCTTCTTATTGTGTAGTCTTTATCACCTGATATTCTTATTTGGCCAGATGAGATTGATCTGGAGTAGAAAATATGTTTCTAAGGCACCAGTCAAATTTGTGGTTTGGGCTAAAGGCACCTACACAGATGCTGTAAGAGAAACAACAAAGGAAACATCCAAATGATTCCCCCATCCTTCAAAAATCTGATGTGTCTCCAAAATATTTTTCACATAGATGGCAAATTAATTTAATAGAAACTCTTTACTGAAGTTAACAGTAGATATTTAACTACCCATGCAAAGCAGGAAATTGTATGTTTAGGGCTATAACTCTGGGTTTAGTACGTTGTGCTAGATGACAAGTGACAGCAAGCAGGAGTGATCTGAAGCTCTAGGTGCAGTCAGGGCTGGGATGTCTAAGCAGAATTGCAGAGACAGTCTCAGACAGGACTTTAGTTACTGTTGAGATTGAAGTGGAAGCCTCAGTATCCTTATAATATTAAATGTTTTTATTAGTGTCCAAAGCAAATGTTTGGGTTTTTTGTTGGATGCACAGCAGCTCTTTAAGAAAAGCTTCATCTTGCCTGTGATTCTCAGGAGTAAACACTGCAAATTTAATTTACTTAAAAACCACTTTTGTATTGGAGACAGATCATTGAGAATGCATAAGTAAGCATTTTTCAGTTTTACAGCAGGTAAATAAAAGAATCTTTAATGCTCTCATTTTGAAAGAAACTCACTACTGAAAGGCTCACTTCTTGAAAAAAAATGTGTAATTCCCCTTTTCTGACTGCTTTGTTTTCTTGTTTACCGACACAAATCTCCCTTAGTTGACAATCTTCATTAAAAATCCCTGGTCTCTTACTCTGGACCTGGATAAACCTTAGTCAATTCCAGGCCCTTTTGTTTTCTTTCATTTTAAGCAATTCTCCAAGACATGCCATAATATTCAGTGACAATGCATACTGAGGTTGAGAAGAGGTTGAGAAGCAAGAGGCTTCTCAGCCTCTGAAGAAGAGCTAGATAAATGTCCTCTGAACCTCTCTGATTTTTGTGAGTGCCTCTGGCAGGTAAAGAAGCACTGCTGAGTTTGAACAGAAAATGCCTCAGTACTTACCTGTTGTGAGTGATTTGGTAGAGTCCTTAACAAAAAAAAGTCCTATTATGTTGAATATTACTCAGCACAGAGTCTCAAAAACCTGCTTGAGCATATCTACATTGCAAATAACCATTGACAATCATTTGTGTTTATCATGTGGAACCTTTGCTTCTAAAGAAAATGTACCAGAGTTTAGAACCTTGGAATCCTACCAATTCAGAGACCAAACTTGCTCTCTACAGGGGAAAAGCCGTCTGTAAAGATGGGGGGGGAAAGGCCATCTATTGACATTAAAATTAGTAAGAACTGGAAATCGGGGATCAACATAGTTTGGGTGATATAGAGATTTAGACAAATATTATATATTCAGCCCTGTGGGTTCATGGTAGCAAATATGCAGTGTGTTGGGTCAGATGATCTGCATTTTGGGTAATCGGGTGTGGAGATGCAGCCCTCTAGGGAATTCCACCCTATGAGGATTTTGCTGGGAAGCAGCACAGAGACCTTTTGCTAGAGGAAGGCTGGGTGAAGCGGTGTGCAATAACCAACAGTGCCATCTTGCGAGCAAAGCCTTTCCTACAGATTGAGACAGCAATTACAGGGAGAGGCACTAATAAAACATACAGATAGCTGCTGTTTCATTTTAGGAGCATCCCGGTCTTTCTGAGCAGCTAACTCTTCAAAATATCAGGAATTTAGATTGTTTTCTTTTATGAACAGACTCCCATGCTAACCATATCCCTTGAACCTGTAGGCAGAATTGATGGTAGTTTATTCTGTAAATCAATATCTGCTATCAAATCAGGTAGTATGTAGCAGTATTTTACATTCTTGTGTCCCCTGTGACCTTTCCTCTTTGCTTTCTTATTGTCATTCAACAGGTAAGAGTATGTAAATTCACTGTGAAAGGCATTTTAGCAAACAATAGCCAATTCTACTTTATAAAGATTAATTTATGATATTATTTCTGTTGTTAGTGGCTCCATTCCTTGAGATGATGAAGGACTTCTTTATTAACCTCAGCTAGCTGAAAACATTTAATCTGTGAGGTTTTTTGAAGAAATGCATCTTGATAACTCATGATTGGAAAGCATTTGTGCTCACCCTTCAGTATTGCAACGACTTTCAATATCTTATACTTAATAACAAATAAAGATCCTTAGCCAGAAACTGAATCTTGCACTGCAGCTTGATTACATCTGCAAAGAACAATGATTGCCCTGACTATTTGAATACAAAAACAGTGGGTGATGGCGAGCAAACATGATCTGTTTAAAGTTGTACTGCTGGCATACCTTCAATCCACAAACCAAGGGTTTATCTTTATTCCAAGATGATGTGTGCTTCCCGTTGATTGTAGCAATTGTCCCTAATCTTTCCTCCTAGTTGGGAAGATAGTGAATGTAGTGGCAGTTTCCTCTGGCAAGTGTAGCTGAACATTTCAAAGTAAAAATGAGGCAAAATATCTTCATAAAAGATTACTGCAACATGTAGTTAAGACAGAGAGAGAGACTTTGAGGACTTCTTTGTGTCAAGGCTGGATACTATCCAGAAGATGCTCTTTGGTCAAATGTAACTATTGTGTTCAATTAATATGAGTGAAATTTTAGTACAATACATTGCTGTTATTTACCTTTAAATCAATTAAAAAGAACTAATTTATGGTTCTAAATTTAATTTTAATGAAAAAATAGCCTGAAGAATGATGGTCTTGTAAAGCTTAACACAACTAACTGAAGCCTTTGATAACATTTATTTCTACCATTCTTACATTAGTAGCCTCTGTGTTCTGAGGGCCCATGTGGTTCTCACTGATAGTGATTTGATGCTCTGGATCTGTAATAGGTCAGACTAAATGGACGGCTAATAGATATCACCTGGGAGGTCACAGCTTGTACAGTACATGTAGCAGCATTCAACTTCAAAGGCATACTAGAATTTTAATGTGTAAATATTAAAACTATAAGGTTTTATGGAAAAGCCAGATTCTTCCTTCTTACAAGAAGCAATTAATTTAAAGGAAAATAGTAAGGAAAATGAAGCAAGACAAAGGAAAGCTGAATCAATCTATGAGTTTTGTTCGGTATGTTTTTCTTTGGATTTTATATAGTTGTTAACATGAAATTGAAGTTATAACTTTGTTCACAGATAAAAAAATGTGATATGTTGAAGCAAGAGAGTACCTGTATCTTTTGATTTGCCAAAAGCAGCCAATGGCTAGTCTGTGATTAGGCAGATTTTAGATGACAGCTGATGTAGTTCTGAGCATCAGTTTAAATTCATCTAACATCTTGGAGCTAGGACTCTTTGGATTGGAGAAGAGGAGACTGAGGGGTGACCTCACTAATGTTTACAAATATATAAAGGATGGATGTCAGGCTGTTTTCAGTGATGGCCAATGATAGGACAAGGGGCAACAGGTACAAGTTGGAACAGAAGAGATTCCAAAGAAACATAAGGAAAAACTTCTTCACTGTTCAGGTGAGGGACCACTTGAAGGGGCTGCCCAGATGGATTGTGGAGTCTCCTTCTCTGGAGACATTCAAAACCCTCCTGGATGAGTTCCTGTGTGACCTACTCTAGGTGGTCCTGCTCTGGCAGGATGGTTTGACTGGATGACCTTTCAAGGTCCTTTCCAGCCCTTAAGATTCTGTGATTCTGTGATCTTCATTACTGTTCTTCTGTGTTCTTTGTCTTACTCTTATTTTTTATTACCTTCATTTTCCTTTTAGTGCCTTGATTTGGTTTTCATACAAATCTTTTAATAATTAAATAACAAACTTGGAATGTTAAGCAATACTGAATGGTGAGGCAACTTCAGTTGTATTTATTTGTCTATTCATTTTTACACTAATTTCCTATTCTTTAGTCAAATGTAGGATAAAATCCCCATTTCCTTTGACATGTTCTGCACTGAAGGTGTTTACAGATCTCTGATAAATAGTCTTCAGCTATTTAACTTTCTTTGCTGAGGTTTAGTGATAAAAATTAAAGCCTTCTATGGGAATATAACAATCATAGACAAAGAATTTGCCTATACCATTGTAATGATCACAATTCATAGCTTTTCTGAAGAACCTATTCAATTGTTCCACGTATTCTTCACTGTTTTTCTTCTGATAAGGATATCGTTATAGTAGTGTTGTGTTCCGATAGACAGCAAAGAATTCTCTTCATTAGTGCTTGATTGATTTATACACAAACACATACATATACAGTATATGTAACTGATGTGATACCCAAAGGAAAAGAGAGTAGCAAAACAGACATTTTGGTGTGTTTGTTGTCAGGAAATGTCATGATTCATCTTTCATGAGCATCTGCAAATATGCATCTGCCAAATCTATTTTACTAAAAGCTTGTTCTCAGCCAAGCATATTCTTACCCCAAGAGTACAACATTTTTGATTGACAAGTAGAAAAGAATTAATGATTACTTTAATGTCTCTACAGATTCACAGATTCCCATTTTCCACTCCATAATAGCAACTACTATCCTGATTCATTCTCATTGTCACGTGGTAGGAATGACTTTAATGTCTTTCCAGTTCTGTACAAATTACTTTGAAGTGACACATGGGGAAGAAATTATGCCTTACAAGATGAAGACTAGGACCCACCCTCAGTTCTCTAAAAATTTGCTTAGTTCTTAACTGCTGTTTCCAGAGCATTGCCTTCTGATGTGCATGAGACACTAATGTAATTAAATTTCTGAAAATTGGTGTCACTCTGTCTCTGCTGTCAAGAGAGTCTACAGCAGTCCAACACATGAAATGATAGTAATTGTGAGGATTCATCAGACCACACTAGTTCCTGTGTCTTTGTCTGAGTTCATCCAGCTCTTGCTCTCACACCTAGAGAACAAAACTTCATTATAGCCATGCAATGAAATTGTAATCCATGTGTTAACAGGATGAATATGAAGATTGCACTGGAACATTAAACTAAAGTTTCATATTCTCTGGTAAGAATCTAATTTGCTGTTCTAGGACTACCTTTCAGTTTGAGACTCTGTAAATATTGCAGAGCACATGAAATTGCTAATAAGCTTCCTGACCGTTCTGAGCCGTGATCTGTTGGTCTTCATTAGGAGCAGGGGAGAGAAGGGAGAAAGCTTTTTCTTATTTATTTTAGCATGTGGAGTCTTCAACATCTTCTGAAGTCGGCAAACAGCAAGCCCAAAACAGGGACATTAAACTTTATGTAAGATCATTGAAATAACTGATGTTTCATGATTAGGATTAGAACTCAGGTTTGTAACATCCAGTCCCACCCTCTAACCTTAAAACCCAGCTCATTTCAGTACAGGAATGAAATGATGCCCTCAAGACTGCAACTGATTGTGAATAATATGGTGTCACAATTTGCTGTGAGGATTATTTTTGGGTGTTGTAAAAGACAATCACTTCCAAGTATTACTTTGTAGAGTGAAAAATTAGAGTAAAAAAAAATCTGGGTTCTCACAGTATTTGATGACTTTTTCTTCATCATCCTTAGTGATAAATTGACAGCATTCTATTGATTTGTATTGTGCTCTCTTATTCTAGGTTGTTGTGTTTTGGTTTGGTATTTTTCCAGGGAAAAAAACTGTGATTTAGCCTCATCTTGTTTAATGTTTGATTCTATTTTTGTCTTCAAGTTCCTGCCTTAGCTTTTCTCTTTAAAAGTAGCAAAATGAGGGAAAAATGGTTGCATACTCCTTTTCAGAAGACTTTCATTACTTTACTGATATATATGACACAATATTAACAAGTGGATTATTTCAGCAGGTGAGTAATATCTTTCTCTCTACATCTACATGAGAAGTTGTAGTAACATGTTGAATTCCCAGTCCATTGAAGTCAGTGACAAAAAGCATAGAAGACAAATTGACAGTTCAGGGAACAAACTCTATAATAAGGCTGAATAATGGCCAATAGGCAAAAAAAAAGACTGTCATCCACTGTAAATAGCATGGGCCAATAGAAGGTAGAAGTCTAGAAAAGGTGTGACATTTACTGTTTTCACATGTATTAGTAAATTTGGATGGTTTCCAAAAGAGGTGAACATCACAAGCTACAATTTTCTACAGTATAACTGTAGCTGATATCAGTTATCATGAATAAGACAAAAACCCCAGAGATAACTCTCCCTCACCTAGTGAGAAAAGCAAAGCTTGCCTGCTTGTGGAACACGGGAGCGAGAATTTTCAACTGAAACTTTTTCTGCACTGAATAATTAGCTGCTAGTAAAATTCTGAAGGAAGATGTCCCCAGGAGCAAAAACAAAAGATAAACATGGAATAACTGGGGATCACAGTGTCCCTTTTGCAATAAAAGAAGGAGTTTGGGCTGTGTAAATTACAGGTTTCAGTCCATGAATCTTATTGGAATGATTGGATTCATCTCCATCCTCTCCCTCTTTATTTTTCTTTTAATTTTTTAAAATACATTTATCTAGGCTAAAAAACATTCAAAAAAAACCCAACAGAACTCTGTGTGGTTCATTTCTTTTCTAATGTGGGATGATTTTCTGAATGTATTTTCTGTGCTGGAAATGCAAATGCCTGTTTTGGCTTACTCCCTCCTGATTCTGCAGTCCACCCTTCTGAGTTGCATAGTAGAGAGATGGTCTTCTGCGTATAAAGGATAAGTGAGTTAATAAAAAATAAAGTACATAGGAGGCCAAAGTAAATGGAGCATATAATTTTTTTCATGAACTGGTCTCTTAAGTTTCATTTTGCAAGGCATCATGATTTTCTATGTATTTATGAAAATAGTGAGCTCAACGCTTAATGCAAAACATACTTAGCAATTTTCAGTAAGGCTGTATCTTGCTTTATCTATCAGAAAACCCTCGTATCTTCTATGGGTACTACCACAAAAAATAGAAAGATAATGATGTTTTGCTGTTAGAGATTCTATAATACTGGAAACCTTCCTTCAAAACTGTTTGTCTTACAAAACAAGTCTACACACCAGCTTGTTCTGTTCCGTAATATGCAAGCAAAAACATTGCCAAACTGGCTGCTAAAGACAGAATATGATGCTTCAAGAAGAAATGTTACTTAAGGTTAATATCACTGTAGACATATACAGTAAAGTAGAACTAATAAGAAAGATGAGTGAATATTATCTTTTGAAAAACTTTAGAGATAGAGGTGTTTTTTTCTAGCATCTAAATGATGTTTTCAATCTCCAGAGCTCTAAAGCAGTTTATAAAGATAATTAGGCATAAATGTCCCCATTTCACAGCTGTGCAAACAGAGGGAAACAGTTCTGTAACCTACTTACCAAAATCTTATAGAGGTAAGCAAATCTTGAGCCACCAGATTGCAGGCACTGGTTCATTAAGATTGCTTTTGTATGCCTACTATTTTTTAGCTAAATTAATTAATATTGATATGTCAAAGGAATAAAAGAAGTCCTGCATCTCAAGATCTTTGGATTACCTGTTTCAGTTCTGTGTAATTTCTACATTTGATAAGATGTAAAATTCAGAGCAGTTCAATATATTTCAATTCACTGCCTCATTATGATGTTTGAATATGTCGTGATTTAACCCCAGCCAAAAACTAAGCCCCACACAGCTGCTCGTTCATTTCCACTTGCCAGTGAGATGGGGAGGAGAATCAGGAGAAAAAAAAAAATGTAGAATGCATGGGTTAAGATATGAACAGTTTACTAATTATAGTGAAATAGAATATTACAATCCCAATAATGAAAATGAAATATTTTATAACAATAATTGTAAATAAAAGGAGTATAATTTAAAAAATATATATCAATTAAACCCCAGACAAAAAACAAGTGCTACCCAGTGCAATTGCTCACCAACTGATGACCAATGACCAAGCAATGATCCAGCCCTCCCCACCACCTCAACCCAATTTATATATTGGGCCTGATGCTCTGTGGGATCAAATAGCCCTTTGACTAGTTTGAGGCAGTTGTCCTGGCCGTGCTGCCTCCCAGCTTCTTGTATCTCTCCCCTTGTCCCAGCATTCTCACTGACAGGGGCAGACAAGAAGCAGAAAACACATTGACTCTGTGCAAGCTCTGCTCAGCATTAACCAAAACATCCCTGTGTTGTCAGTCCTCTTTTTCAGCACAAGCCCAAAACTCTATACCAGATACTTGGAAGACAATTAACTCTATCCCAGCTGAAACCAGGACCAAACACCACTGAAATGTCCAGTGTAACATCTAGACAAGTGTAGAGTGAGAACTGCCTGGTGTCGCAAGAAGAGGAAGAGCTTGACTTGCCTGTCAGAGTCTCTCCCAGGGACTTTCACCAAAAGCAGTTTCACAAAGTCAAGGATCTTAACTTTGCCTGTTGGAGTCTCTCTGGGGGACTTTCACTGAAAATAGTTTTGCAAAGTCAACTATTAGAATTTGATTTATGAAAATTTATTAAGGCAATAGATATAACAGATTTGAGATTGCTGTTGATAAATACACTTACTGCAATAGAGTTAATATGTGGTAAAAATGTCAGCAATACTTATCCCAGGGGTGCTTCACCACCAAGTGAAAAAGCAGCTCAATTCTTGCTAAGAAAGTGCCCCTTCTTGGTGGAGGAAGAGTAGTACAGCCCATTGACTGTCTTGTCTTGGTCTTCAACCTCTTTCTTCCAGCTGCATCTTTCTCTCAGCCGGCTTAAGAAGAAGTGGAGCAAAAGTGCTCAAAAGGCTTAATAGGCCAAAGTAGACAAAAGGCAAATAGCACTAAGGCAAAAAACAAGAGCTAAAATGCAAAAAAACCCCAAACAAACCAAAAAAGCTATAAAGAGCAAAAAGGGAAAAGCTCTGACTCCCTCTCTGTAGGGACTTTTATATTCTAAACTACTCTGTCCCCTCCCTGGGATGACTGTCATAATTTGGGAGGAGAGTTGAGGAATGTAGTCATATATGTCCAGCTTGTACCTCTTTTTGCTCATTTTGATTTTTGAGAGTATCAAAGGGGTGTTAACTTTAATATTTGTGTCATTGTTAATGAAGCAGTTCTTTCACTAGGGGCACCTATGGCCTTGATGAAACTGTTTTGAAATGTTTTTTCTGCTCAGTCCCACAATTTATAGACAAAACAAGCCCATCTTGCTTCCGTAAGGCTTCCTTCCCCAGTTTTAACCCTTTGTATGTGATTCCCACACCTGGATATATCTCTGTGATGCCATAATACTGAGGCATAGCGCAATAAACTATGCAGGTACTATCCTAACCACCATTCTCAAGGCACCTGGAAAAGGTGCTTGTAAACAGATATGCTGCACAGTTTTCAAAGTACATAGCATATAGTCGCCTGCATTAGCAACGTCTCCATGACAACTGCTTTAGAATTCATGCCACATGATATATAACTTTGCTGCTAAAAAAAAAAAAAAACAGAGCCCTTGCAACATGCTAACAAGGCCACATTCTGAAAATTAAGTGAACCTGAAAGATTTTTCAGCAATCAATTAACCATTAAATAAAGCTTAAGGGACATTAGATCTGTAAGAGTGACAATATCTATGGCTTTGATGTGGTCATGAAATCTCATTCTCTGCTTCTCCACCATTCTCACCATTTCAAATCCCTATAAGTGATACTGATGCAACATTTCAGTCAATAGCTATAAAAGGGAATAAGGAGCATAAAATGGCTTTTTGGCATTTAATGAGTAAATCAGATTGCATGATGCTTTGTAATTCAGAATTTTTTGCTAATCAATCTTGTTTTAACTTAAGGAATTGCAGTGTTTGAGGAATATCAACAGATTTGGGGCTTGGCAAACAATAGAATCATAACAAAGATAATAAAAGAATGTCTTCTAGTGTGGCACAGAGAGTTAAAACTATTAAATGCCTTTCCCAGTTATTACTTCAAAGCCAAGTTAACCAATTAAATAAAACTGCTGCTGTAAGACTGATAGACGTTCTAACAGGTATGAAATTCAATGTAACTTTATTTCTGTAAATTTACAAAGATGATAGATGTATAGATAAGTAGAGAGAGGGACAAACAGATGGCTAGATACAAAGTATCTACTGGCCAAGTCCTAGTTTTAAAGAGCAGATAAAGGAAACAGCAGTAACAAGGAAAAACATGTTACAGTTATGGATTGGGAGCATCTTAGTCATTGTTCTAGTTTGACTTCTGCTTGTTTTAACAGTAATTTTATTTGAAACACCAAGACTAAGAAATACTGGGATGCAGATCTTGACTCCGTCCTTGGCAAAAAGGGGATATGGTCCCATCATAGAATTATTCAGCCATTTTTGTGCAGACTTTTGTATTTGGAATTTTCTTTGTGATGATGTTTAAAATATGTATCCTATTAAGTGAGCTACAGAAACTACACAAGACATCAAATAGGAAGGAGTTACCACCTGCCAAGTAGAAGGCTTCTGTTGGGTTACAGATCTTAAACTCTGTTAAGGAAGAGGCTAAGCAAAGAACCTCATTGTGGAATGAGAACTAGTTCAAAATACAGAGTCCTCATAATGAAATTTCTTATTGATTTAAGCTTACAGGTTTAACTTAATAGCTACCAAAGAGACAGACCTAAATCCCTAGTGAGACCTACTTAAGAAACAATGCCATTAGTGGCCAAACAAAACAGTTCTGCAGAGCTAATCCCAAAGCAGGGTATAGTTATATCAGAAGCACAGGATGGTTTTGGCTGTTTTCCAGGTATCTTTGTTTACTTCATGTTCTCCAGTGGATGAGACAAGAATTGAAGGAAAATATGCAGCAACAGTACAAAATGGGTGTGATGTATCGCTTTTTTTTAAGGCTACAGGTATGCAGTATTATTTTGAGATTTATGTGACTCTGGAGTAGAATTTAAATTGGTTTATAGAGAGATAGAATTTTGGATTGTAAGTAAACTGAATCTGGTGCTTAAATCTGAGGAATTGAGACAATTCTTTATGTCATCTGCTAGAGACATTCAGGGGGTATTTACTAATGTATTCCATGGGTCTTGCTTGTGTTGGCTGCCATGTTCCTCAATTACTGACTTGTGCTTCTGCAGAGCACTTAGAATTTAACAGTGTGGGAGTGGAAGAAGGGGAACATTTTGTACAGCATAAGGACAGTTTAATTTTTCACAGCTGGAAATTATGAAAATTCCCAGTAGAGTTGAGTTGCAATTTTCTTTTAAACAAACAAACAAAGAAGTTTCTCTCATTAGATTCTACAAGGTCTATAGGAAAAATTCTCTTCTCAGTCCTAGCAGCAGGTTGTGCTAGAAACAATTAAGGAAATCTGGAGGCAGTTACACAAAAAGTTTGATGCTAATGGAATGATAAAGGTGATGGGGTACAAGTTTATTGTCACTAATTCTAACTGGAGTGGCACAGGGGATCTGGGTTGAATAAAGTTTAAAGGCTGGGCCTTCCACAGATTAACCTTCTCAGTAACAGCAATGTGAATTTTGTAGCTCTTTTCTAGTTTAATTATATTGACTGTTAGCAAATATTTTTCTTTTTTTTTTTTTGACCATGTCATTCCATCTTTCAATTACTCACCTAGCCCTATATATTCTTTCTCTTCTGTCTGCAGTCTATGTAGCTCAAGCCTCCTGTTCAGAATATTTCTGCCCTTGTACATTCAATAATTACTGTGTCAATTCTTTCTTTTTCTGCTTTCTTTGAAGAGCTACTGCTGTGTTGAACAGTCTTTCTATCTCCCTCTCTTCAACTCTGGTCTTCCTCTTCGACTTCTACACTATGTGCTGTCTGAACATACTGATATTTGTGTCTTATACTATGCCAAGAATACCAGTGTTTAATAGATAACAGTACAGGACATACACAGTTGCTATAACAGAATTAAACAACTCAGGCAAAACCTGAGATACTGCTGCCTCTGCAACAGTCACTGACTGCAGTAACTGTAAAATCTAGCTAATAAGTAAACTGTCAGTTTTGGTGTGTGCTAAAGAAACCATGCAATTGCACTAACACAGATGTTTACTTTCCACTATTCTGGTAACCTCCAGTAGGTATATATCTCCTTGTGGTGCAATGTAAACTCCATTTAAGAGACTGTTTAAGAGGAATTTAATCTATATAGAGCACTGGCAAACTGAAGCACAGCGGATTTATTCATTTAAGGGAATTATTAATTTAATTTTCACCATTTAGTATTTAGATTCATTTACCATTCATTTATTCCCTTCATTTTTATTCATTTATTCATTTATCAAATATTCATTTTAATGGCTTTCATTATCACTACAGTAACTGTAGGGACAGATTTGCAATAATTTTAGCCTTTCAATAGTTTTACTCTTGGAAAATCTACAGAGCAGGGAAGGACACTTCTTTAGCCAGATTCATTCCCTTTTCCTTTTCTCAGAATTGTCTCTTTACTCCCCTCCCCCACCACACCTTGTGTTTCTTTACCTCCTTAGATTTCTCTTGAATTCTTTTATATGTTTCATGACAACTCAGTTCAGTGATACTGGACCAAATGATTGACTGCCAGAAATTACTGAAATCAGGGCATGTTCTTCTGTACTTTGGACACCGGTTTAATCTGCTCATTTCTACATAGACATTTATTTTCTTTTCCCTATAGGATAGCTTTTCCTTTAAAATTCCCTTTTCATTACTTTTTAATGCCAGTTCTGTTTCCATATAGATTAGTCCCCTTAGAACCAAAGATCTTTTTAGCCACCAATTTACAGCAGAGGAAAGTCTAGACCTCTGAAAAGATAATGTGGAAGCACTGGGTGAAAAATACCTGTTAACTTCACTAGGCATCGGATTGTACTTTTGATGAGGAGAAAAAGGACTGGATCATCCAGTGCCTCTTGTATATGACCAGTGATTTGGAGTCAGAATTACAGTTCTTCAGTTTTAGCTATATAAGCTGATAAGTGCTCGTGCAGTTCAGCCCCTGAAGTGTATTACCAGTCACTTTAAAGGATATTTTCTTATATGTAGTGAAATCTTATCCTGGACAGCAAAATATTCATGGGTGAAGGTGTGCTTGTTCTTGGTGAAGGATTAAGTTTTTTGTAGTTTTTTGCTCTTCCATCTTCAGTGAGTCCTCAATTTCCTATGAAACTTCTCTGTGACTATTTTAAAGCTTCTTTGCATTACACCTTTTTAACAGTGGTAATTTCTAGTCTCTCATATCTTACACTTTTCTTCTTTAATCAACCAGAGAACTTGAAATTTAGTCTCAATAATCTGTAAGCAACTCTAAATTCAAGCTATTCCTCTCTTATAGTCTCTCACAGCATATCTACACTCTGAGTTGTGTCAGAAACTTTGGTGCTGTTTCAACAACATCCAGCTGAAATAGTTTACCACATGATGATTGTTTGGACAGTACTTATATTTGACACATACAAATTTGTTATTTTGTATTTCTAACATCAGAATAGAATAAGAACCCTGTCCCTGTAGAAAGCATCATGAACTGAGTATTCCCTACTATTATATATTCAATAAACCAAACTGCTTCAGATATTTACATTCAGAAGGTTATCTTTGTTGCCAGAAGAGCTACAAGTAATTTCACTTCCAAGCAGATCTTAAGTTCATAGAATATGTTGTGACCCTGCAGAAAAACCTCTTCACACCCCAACCTGAGGCTGCAACTCTAATTTTGAGAACCACTGCTCTGGAGGCTTTTTATCAGCTCCAAAAATGTCTTATCTCTGGTTGCTTTTAACTGCATAATAAGAAGTCATTCCAAATAGCTAATGTCTTCATAAGGCTCTATAATCTAAAGCTCACAGTTGTCAATGGAATATGGCTTGATTTTTCAGGACCATGGATCCAAGTATTTATTCCATAATGTGTGGTGTTTGCTTAGTAAATTCAGAAGTAGCAAGATATGGGGAAAAAGAACTGCCTGTTGAAGGTAGACAAAAATCTTCTGGTGTCATTTACATTGTCAGATAAAGCCCTGTGAATCTAAATATTTTGCTGTAGCATACCTCTTTAATTAACCTTTGCCTGAGAAGGCAATTGTCTCTCCCGCACATCTGACCCTGAGTGTCCCTGGAACCCTGCAGAGGAAAACCCAGGGCTCCTAAGGGGCTGCAATACCATCTCCAGGGTGGGTTCCTATTGCTGAGGCTAGTGACTTCTCTGAGGGTGAAATTGGAAGATTGGACCTAGATGCACTGTACAAAATCATTAATATAAATGTCTCTTTTTTTTTTTTTTTTTTAATGCCCTGACTGGTTTTCTTCACAGTATTGGAACTCCTGAAAAAGGATTGCTTTTTTTTACCAGTCAGCTCAACTTACCAAAAAAAAAAAGTCAAAGAAAATGTACATTCAAGCAAGAGTATAAATAGTTTATCCTT
Source organism: Colius striatus (assembly GCF_028858725.1). Lineage (NCBI taxonomy): Eukaryota > Metazoa > Chordata > Aves > Coliiformes > Coliidae > Colius > Colius striatus. The sequence continues at coordinate 17,224,576 of NC_084770.1, read as the reverse complement.
TCTTCCATCTCATGTTCTCTTGCAGTGTTTAAATGAGTTTTATATTTGAGGGAGTTCCATTCTCTGCCCCCAGCAGAGATCTGATACATGTTTTAACCCTCTTGTGTATGTACATTGTTTCATTCAATTTGAGCATTAACCTGATGGCCTTTAGGCACACTACTTTCTGAAAAACTTAAATGTGCTGTTTATTGCTTGCTTTCTAACTCCAGTTCCCCTTGCAAACACTATGGGGACATCATTAAATTCTGGGGCTATATTATCCTCCTTTATTAAGTTCCTTCAAATATCCTGCTGTGGTCTAATGTCTTTTCTTGTCAGCTCCACTCCACTTTATACACCTGAAGGAGACTTTATTGTTTTTATTTCCTTGCTCTGAAAACTTAATTCAAAGACAGTTTTGACTTTTCAGGAATTTTTTGGCTCATCTCTCCACTGTGTCAGCCTTTGTAGTCTCTGCACAATATTCTGTGGTTTTTAGGCATGAAACACTTTTTTTAATAATTCTTTTAATTTCCTGATTTTTAAATCTAAATAGGGCAAGAAATATAGCAGAAACATAGATGGTCTTGTAGTCTTTCCCATTGTCCTAAAGAAAGCAATAACGTGAAAAAATAGTCTCAAAATCTGAACAAACTTTAGCTTTGTTTTAGGAAGTCATTAGACCAACAAGTAAAGTGGTGGATATAAATGGCAGCCCGATCCACTGGTGTGTCCTAAAAGTCTGAGCCACAGCCAGTCGATGCCCCTCAAATCCAGCCTTGCAGGCTTTATATTGATTTTCCCAATTCTTGCTTCCACCCTAGCCTCTTTTGACCTTTATGGCAAATATTACTATTGCAAGAAAGATGAATGATACTTCTGTGAGGGAATTCTGCCTATTACATCCAGCCTTAGCCCATGTACCGTAGATCAGAGAATCGTTACGAATGGAAAAGACCTTTAAGACCATCAGGTCCAACTCACACTGCCAAGTCCATCACTAAACTAAACCATATCCCTCAGTATCCTGTCTAGAGACACAAATTTCATCCTTGACTTATTTTTTCCACCAGTTTCATGAGAGTTTGTTTTCTTCACCTGTTTACTTCACCTGAGCTGGCAATTACTTCCTCACCTTAGTTGCAATCTGTTGTTATTAGAGAAAGTGTTGTTGGATCCCATATCTGTGTTGTTCTCTGGAATAAATTAACATATTTCAGTAAAATTCAGAATAGTGGAAAAATTAATATTAAACTCCTCATGAAAAAAATTAGACTTTAGGGAAAATTATTCCAAAAAAGCAATATAGTAAAGGAATACAACAATTATCTCATGCAGAGCCAGCTCAAGTCAGCATTTTGAAGAAGTCAACATATCCACTTACAAGTACTTACGATGCTCAGTGCAACATGTTAAACAAAGTCAAGTATGCAAGACTAATGCCAAATCAATTACAGCCACTAATGTGTGATGCAATTAGAGAGCAGAAATATTATGAGTTGTATATAGCATTCATTACAGGCAACAATAAATTAATAAGTTGAGTTTCTTAAGTAGTCTGCTAAAGTTCAAGAGAGAACTGATCATATGTTAGGACTCTCCAGCATTAGCGTTCCATCCATGCTGAAATAGAAGTTGGATTGGTTTTGTGTTTTGCAGTAGCTTGAGTATACAGTGTCTTATTGGTCTAACAGGTCTTCATTCTAATTGCTCAAGAACCGTTCCTGTTGATTTCAGAATGTTTCTTGCATAAATCAGAATTAATTACAGATGTAGAACTCAGCTTCTCAAATGATTCACAGGGGTATATTAAAAAAAAAAGAAGATTCAAATGTGCAGAAGTTATGAGAACAGCTGACAGATCCTTATAACCAGTATTTCAGATATGTGGCAAGCTCTAAGGCTGTTTTCTCAGTCAGTGAAATATTACAAGTAACTTAACAAGTTCCTTGTAACAAGTCCTTTTTAATTGTCATGCATTGCTTCGGCATCAGGAAAGCACTGAACCAGGGCTGGCACTCCAGACGAGACTTCTGTGTAAAGCATAGAACAGACAGAAAACTAGATTAGGAAATGGACTAGAAGCTGATGCTTGTAGTATAACCTCTGTTATTTGAACAAACAGACTGGACTTAGGGATCAGAAAGACCTAAGGGAAAAAGAATTACAGAGTAAGTACTTGGAATAGACCATGACTTGAAGAGAAGTGGTAATTCTAAGAAAGGTGATAGATAAGCAAAACAAGGTCTGGGTATAAGAAACCAATGAAGTGAAACAACGAAAAGAGGAAAACATGAGACAGAGTATGGCAGTAAGGATTCTCTGTGGAAAAAGGAGGAAAAAGTAGAGGTGTGGCTGGAATGAAGGTGGAAGAGAATCGTGTAGGTTGCAAAATGATTGTGCTGATATTCTTGTGTTCTTCTCCCAGATACACTTGCACACTGTCACAGCTTCATTCCGTTGTAGCACTGATTGTTTTAGGGTAACTGTTGTTACCAGAGGTGTCATTAGTTCAAATGGCAGACATGGGTAACATTTAAAAATGATAAGAAGAAATGCAATCATGCACAGAAAACCAGAGGACACTGACAGACGTGTAAAAGCATTTAAGTACAAGCTGTTACACATATAACTTGCATTTTTATAAATGAAAAGTATAGTGACTGTTGTACATCACATGAGTCATCAAGGTATAGGATTGGCAGTGCATTTATTCTTTCCTGTGGAAGCTCTCTTTGGAGGATAGCAGTGTGATTAAGTTTTCACCGATTAATAAAGAGATAATCAGGTGAAATGCTGTGATCTTAGATCAATGAATGGGTAATCCCAGCTTGAATATGTCCTATTCAATAGTCCTTGATACAATGATGGTAACAACGTGACTTTTCCCATCTCTGTATCTAAGCTTTTAATGTTAAAATTAAATAAGATGCTTCCAAATCCTGTATTTTGCAGAATATCCATAATGGTATAGATATTTATTCTTTTCTATAAAATGGTATTTGTTTCTCTTTCACTTTGATTTTCTGAGAATTTGATACTTTTTTGTTGCTTTTGTTGATTAGTTCTTACTGACCACATAACTTACTCCATTCTGGGTATGTGAACACAAGCTCACATAAACAGCTGTGAAGGCAAGAAACCTGCAAAACACAGCAATGCTTTTCATCTGCACTGTGTACTTAGAGCTGCATGGTTTTATGTCACAGTAGGTAGCACTACTCACATATGTATATGTATTCATGGAAGTCAAGTCCAGCAACTTTGTGTATGTACGACTTGGCATGCATTCACAGGAATCAGACTGAAAATTTGCCTTCTTCAGAGTTAGTTGCTTGTTAGTTTATAGAGAGTAAAGCACAAAGGATGAGCATTAGAGCTGGCTTCAGGCAAGGTGAGATCTAAAGCAGGGGCTAAGTCTGGCACCACCGGGTGTGTCAGCTCACAACGAGAAGCAGAGGCTTTAGTGCAGGCCCAAATCAGTGATACCTACTAGAGACTGCTGAAGAATATTTCACTGGATTTCTTATTATCTCTGGATATATTCCTGCAGTAATTGGTCAAAGAGAATGAAAAGAGCTACTAAATCTATCTTTTTAAGAACTATATAAAATATTGAAGTCTTTAACATGGCTGTAGAGGACAGAAAGATAAATTGACATTTGTTTTTAACAATTCATCTTCATCTTATAAAACTGGAGAGTCCCATGCTACTGTGCTGATGCAGTAAGTGCACAGTGATGTAGCTGTGTGTAAAATGAGAACTGATTTACTACAGTTAATATAATCTGAATGCTGTACCCTGACGGCTGTCTGTATAATTTAGGTGCTGGAACTTTTCATTTCAACAGTTAGTCTCTAAAGATGGATTCAGGAAAGATACTTTCTCGGGTTTCCATTTGCATTAGAACATTTTACACTTTGGACAGGAATAATTGCATTTCCAGTCTGTAGGAGTGAAAAAAAACCCAGAAAACCCTATATCAGTATTTACCTGTATGAAAAAAAAAAATACAGCTAATTTACATTAGATTTTTGTTTCCTAATTGTCAGATAAATTTTGCTCTTACAAAAGATAATACCTTGGAATTTTTAACTCAAAAGGTTTCCTATAGGGAAGCAAATGAAGTTAGACTAAAAGAGTATATAAAACAGTAGAAACAGCAGAGGGGAGAAAACTATTTGTAAAACCCTAAACTTTAGAAGGAGATGAACAATTGACAAAATAAAAATGCCTGATAGTTCTGCTGTATTCAATGAAGATGAAGGCAGTAGGCATAATGAAGCCTACTGTTAATGAAGTAGCCATGGTTGTGGAAAGATTCATTGTTAAAACAAAGAATTTTATGTTTGAAATTATAAATCTTACAGTAAGATGTGGGTGGCTGAAGCCTGGGAACATTTTGAAAGTGAACTAATGTTAATTGTGCATGTGAACACTGGGCAGATGCTGAGGTGATACTACCATCTTCTGCTAGGATAAGGAATATACAACTCTTGGTGAGACAACTGAGCAACCAATAAAGCTCCATGCTATGGGTGTTTTATTCAAAAGTCTTCCAACAACATCAGTGGGCAATTCTAGAAAACTATTGAGAGTTGTCTGCATGGACAACTTGATAGGGTTTTATTTTCTGCTTCTTCATCTTTAGTCATTCAATGTTGCTTAAAGAACAAAAATTTAAAGCTGCACAGACAGATCATGCCATCCCTTTTCCCCAATTTACATACTGAGGTTTTAAAGAATATCCAGTTATCATCCTTAGATCATCCTTGGATTACTTGCTGTAAACTGACACATCTGTAAGACTTACTTGAGATACAGGGTTGTGTTCCATTTTTTCCAGGGCAATCTGTCAGGGTGGGACTTTGTTTTACCTTTGAACTTGAGCATTAAATCCTTGACCATAGCTACAACTTTCAAGGTTTCTAGACATTCAGGCCCTGGATCACCTGAAACAGGCTCTCACCATGTAACTGTTTCATGCAGTTTCTTATATTGCTACCTATGACCCAGGGACCTGAGCAAATAACTGCTGAGTATCCAGAAGCCCCAAAAGATGCTGGACAGAACTGACATGCATTTCAGCTGAAGCAGCCAGGAAGTTTATTGCATATCAGAAAGCTGATGTTGCTTAAGGAATACTTGAAAATTTTTAAATTGCTTAATTGTTTAAATAAATAAAAACCAAATCTGTTTGAGAGGGGAGCATTACAACACCTTATTACTAAGCTTAAAGTAGACTTTTGTTATTTGCATATGTGATATGAAGTCTCAGCTCATTTGCTAGTTCTGCCATGTTTAACTTCAGGATTTTCCTATACGAACAACTTGGCCTGTGTACACCATAACATATACATTGTCATGTGGGTTTATTTATAGGTTCTTAAAAGTTATAAAACATGCTCTATGTCTATATCCGTGTCTTTGAACTTACTCTGCTGTAAAGCTAAAGGTCCTAGGCCCTCTGTCTTCATGTCCCTGACATGATATTTGGCACTGTGGTGTGGATAACCTGAATCTGTCAGCCCTACTGCAGTGAATGTGTGATCACGTGTTTAGCTCATCCCCTGGTGCTACACAGTGTGGAAGTACTGGGCTCTCCAACAGCCTGTCAGTGATGCAAACGACAATGTGTGTGAATCTCAGCAAGAAAGAGAAATGTTGGGCAAAACATTTTGGGTTTAGTGAATGGCATTTCCTGACAAAATTCTGGTGTTGAAAATGTTTTCCAGTCTAGTTCTGCTTTTCATGAAACTAAACATTTTTTGTGATGAACTGCTGTGTAACAAATCAAAGTATACTAGAGTACTATAATATATAATATTATTATATATTATTATATAATATATAATAATACTATAATATATATCACAGTAGACTGTAGTATTACAATTATTTTTATTTTTTTCCCCAGGAAAAGGAGGTGTTGTGGACAGAGCAGAGAACTGCTCACATCACAGGTAGGAAGGCTGGCTCTGTCATTGCTGTGCTATCAGTACTGATCCACATCTTTGCTAGACTCCATGATCCTAGCTATAAAAGAAGGCAAAATCTAACACATTCTCAAGCACTGCATTTGTCTTCAGTTCGGAAAGATATGGATATCCTGCACTTTTTTATGCTAGCTGTCAATATAAATTCTTCTGACTATTAGAATACTGGCTCATTTTCCTTTTATGGCAATGTAAATAAGGAACAATTTGTGTTAAGTTCAAGGAATTACACTTCTTGCTTTATCAATGCAAATTAAAAAAAAGAATCAAGTCCTATAATTGTTTTATTCCTGGCTCAGCTTTCATAAAAGTTCTAGGTGCTGTAAATGCCATAAAAAGAAAATCCATTCTCCAACATTTCCAACACACAAGGGCGGTAAAATATAGTTTTCTTTCTTAGTTTCTTTGTAGCTTAGTGTAGAGAGGAAATTAGTACAGGGCTCCAGAAAGATATGAGAGCGCTCTACCCAGGGAGTGCGTGAACAGTGCCAAGCAATTGGTATTGTGCTGTGCTGTTTGCTGTGCCCTATTTTCGCAGACAAATAATTCTTGTTGTCAAAAGAGAATGAAAGTTCAGACATTTCAACAGGCCCTGTGATGCTATGACTTTTTCTTGTATTGTCATTTAGTGGTGCTCTTAGTTTTTCCTAACTGGTGCAGGCATAAATCCTTTCCATCTGTGAGGGGAATTTCTTTGAAATTTATCAGGATCATGTTAAAGAAGCTGGTACCGGCTTCCATTTTCAGTTTCTTGATGGCATGGCCCCTCTGACTTCCAGGGTTTGCAGCACTAGGGAGCCTGTGTCTTCAGCTAGTACTTTAAAGTATTCCTAAATTTCCAGTAAAAATGTGTTCAAATTGAGATCAAGGATAACAAATTGGTAAGAATTGTTTCCTTTTGTATACTGTCCCAGTAGCTGATGATTAAGAAAAGCCTCTCTTTCAAATAATTTTTTACTTGTATAGATGGATATTTCTTTCTTCTCCCCTTTAAATACTTGTCTTTTCCCTTTTAGGCAGATAAATACAGGTTTCCATGCCTGTAGGAAAGCAACCTTCCTTCAGGCTTGCATTACAGGACAAATGCCTCAGTTTTTCCTTTGAAATCCTAAGTGGCTTTTGCTGTAGAGTATTTCACAAGATCTGAGTCACACTAATCAATACACTTATGCCCCACAAACACTATTTTAAGTACATAGGAAGTATTTTAAGTACTTTACCCAAAAAAAAAATAATCAAACAAAATAGAGTATACCACCTGCTCACAGCCCCACCTCCCAAAGCCTGTCCGATGAGCAGGAAGATTTAGGTTAATCACAATGTGATTTGGAAGACTCCACTATTCGTTTGAATATTGTTTATGTTTTAAAACGTTCATTGATTCACCTCCCCTCCCCACCCCATCTCCTTCTCTCTCACATATTAAAAAATAAGTGCTCTTCTGACAGTCTCAATATATTGCCTTTTTTTTTTAATTGAGAAGCTGAATCCAGGAGGAGAAGTCCCCAAAGCAGTTGATAGAACTGCAGCCACAACAGAATCCCCTGCAGTGTTCAGTCCAGTTCAAAACACAATATTTCACTGGAGTCTGGCACACTCTGAATTTAACTCAAGACCCAGCATTAAATATGATACACATGAGTAGACTCTTTTGCCCAGCTGTAACATTAAGAATGAAGATTTGCATAGATCTGAGACTTATCCTACAGTAATTTAATCACAGGATTAAGATTTTAGTTTCTCTTTCTTACTGAGTTAGTAGTCTACAGTAAATTCTCATTTTATTATACAAATCTGGTCATTGGGGACAAGTTTTTTTTTTCCCCCAGATGTTTTCACTAGGGAGAGTTAAAAGAGAAAAAGGAGTGGGGGAGGAGGCACATGCACACACACACAGACACACACACCCTGCCTTAGATTTCTAAAGACCTGTGCCTTAGATTTCTAAATGTAAATGTAGCTTTGTAGCTTTAATGATAAATTAGACTAATAAATAGTATACTGTAAGGCCAGGTATACAATATGTACTGTTTTAAGGTTTCTCACATCTGAAAACTAGCACAGAGATTAGCAAGAAAAGTAAGATATGGAATCTGAGACACTGATGCTGTGGTTTTTCCTCTAGTCACTGCAGTAAATCTAGTTACCAGAAAGTTCATTGCATCTGGTAATGAATATATTTCAGAGCTCATGTGTCAAAGACCAGTGTTCAATCTTGCACACGGATCTACAGACATCTATGAACCTGGTACAACTAAGTTGATGGTAAAATTTAAAGCAGCTTCAAAGTATCTCCTTAACAAGTGCTCTGGGGTCCCCTTATTGGATTTTAATGTGCAGTCAGTAATGTGTCAGGTGGCTATGGCCTGGGACATGTTTCTGGTTTGGGTATAGACACTAACACAGTGACTAGATCCAAAGTTGTCCTAATTGTTGGCCAACCATAAGTCTTCATTAATTGAAAACTCCTCTCCTCTACAGTTACACCCTTCAAATAGAGCCAAAAGAAAATTTTGGGAATGGAAGTGAGCTCAGTAACTTCTACTGTCATCCACAGTAGTGCCTTTACTCCTTGTCAATCAGTCCTACGTTGCTAACAATCTCATTTGCCATTTTAGCTTTCACTTGAAAACAAATTATGATTTTTAAATTTGTTTGTTTTACTGAGATTTGTACTGCCTGTGCTAATAGATGTTGGCCTGTGCCTGGCATAATTTAATCTTGAATGTCTCCCTTCTTAGTTCCTGTCTTTACCTCAAGGCAAAGATTTCATTATGGTATATGACCATGCTGAAATATATGTTAACCCAGCTTTTCATGTACAGTGTATGACATAAATAATGCAAGATTTACAGCCTCCCAACTCCTTTTTCAGCTGGTAGCACAATTCTTTGAAAATTCTTTCCTAGCTTCTGGTAATATGTTACTTTTTATAATGAATCCACTCAGGGCTTTGCTAACAGCTTTGAGAGGGAAAACAAGCTATGAATATAGAAAGACTGGAGATTTTGTAGGGGACATAGATTAGACGAGGCTTTCACAAAATTAAGAAGAGGTTCAGCAGAGGGCCAAAAGGTAAAATCATTGTGTGCAGGTTGGACTATATGATAACACTTCTTTCAGTGACAACATTTATACCACCTCCACTGTAGGGGTGTCAGTACTGGACAGAACAATCTGGACACTGTACTGTATATAATTTGAAATCAACAGACTTGTGTCTGTGTGTCACACCTGAAGATTTCTGTCTCTATTTTAATCTAGCCTACTTTTAGGATCTGCAGCACCAGTCTTCCGAAATCTCTTGTTATTAGCAGGTTGCTAATGGAAAAGTTATGCTCATTTAGAAAGCAAACTTCCTGATAGAACTTCAAAACATTTGTAAGGAGACCATGTTGTCAAAACCATATTTTCATGTTCTAACCAAGGCTTGACTCAATTCTCTGTACTAGGTGTGATTTTTTTTTTGTTGTTGTTGCTTGGTGGCTGACAACTCCTCAGAAGTGTAGGAAATCAAATGACATACTAAAGCGTGCAGAATGAGGATGATTCACTGCTGCTTTTGTCTAGTAGTAAAAAACTTGCTACTTAAAGGTGAAGTACAGATACTCTGTTGCATTTTTGTCTTGTTTTTTTTTGGTATACCTTTACTAATTATCACCAAAGTACTCACAGCACCATAATAGTGTTCAACACAGGTATATAGAAATGGAAGAAAACCATGTATATGTTTACACATGGTTTAAGTGAGCTCAAAAATCTGTCACCCTACTATGCCTTATATCATCCTGCTAAAGCAGTGGCACAGCCATGTAGACAGACCTCAGTTCTTAAGCAAATTACTGTGTCATGGAAGAATTTAATTTTAGAATGAGTGAAAACCTACAAACACATGTCAATCCTCTGCTGGTAGAGTGGGGACGTCTATCCAGATTTACTTCTTTGTTCTTATTTCCACTATTTCACCCTTAAACAGTTTTCTTGAGCCATAAATGTAAGGGAGATAAGAAGATTAGCATTCCTTCTCGAGGACTCTTTCTTATCCTTCCTTATGTTGAGACAGTGGTGTCCTTCATGCATGACTAAGTGGGACCATTTTCTGACTTGGTGACAAACGACACCCTCTTAACTAGCTTATAAGCTTAGCTGATGATAAGCCCTTCATTAATTTACTGTGAGGTAAACTTCTGTGCCAGATTGGTGGGAATGTGCCATTTCCTTGGTATATACTCAAAGCTACATTTGAAATGATGATAAAAGTTATTCTTCCTACATTTTATACAGCATAGAAATGAAAACAATGTTATGCAGTTCATTAACAGCTCTCTTTCCCATGTAGAATGGAAACCAACTTCTGCAGTGGTATGGAGGGGAGTGACTTTTGGGGAATCCTTTCCAGGGATATAAGGGTGAGGGAATGGAGAGTAGACATTTTGTTTTAATAGCATTTTATAGCTATTTTCAGCAGAAAAGCAATACCTTTTTATAAGTAGACATTGCACTGCAAATATTCTATAAATAGCCTTGTATGGCTGGGGTTTTTTTCTTAATTAGGAAAGGTTTTAGTGCATAGGGTGTGAAGAACTTCTAAATTTTTAAGGTATATCCCAAGGTGACTTCAATATCTTGTTTGATCAAAGAACCATTTTCTTTCTTGAATTGGTTACTACCACGGATATAGCTGATTAATAAAAGCAGAGCTGCGGAAATAGTAACAGTACCAATAGTGTTGTGCATCTAAGAACATAGCAAACATATAGTTTATCGTACTGTTTACCCATTAAATGATTGTCTTTCTCAGATATAAGCACAGCTAATCAAACGACTTGTTGGATCACACAGTGAATCAGAGGCACAGCTGTGGAACCAAGTTTAAGGGCATGAAGCTACAAATACTTATGACTGTGAGTAACTTGACTCTTGGGAATATTTCAATTGACTCCAAGAGGGATTATGTAGGGTAATAAGCTCTGAACTTCACAGAAAGTGTTTGCAGGACTGGTCCCCAAGCATATTCAATTGCAGTCGTCACATAAAATCACATAAATCTGTAGTCAGGGACTTTTAATAAACATATTTTATGCCATAAATTACATTCTGAGGAGGATTTTTAGAGGCATAATTTTACTACATTGACCTCCAATAGACTCATAACATTCTATCATGTTAAATATATATTTAATAGCTTCAAACCTTTTATATTAGTGGTCCAATGAGCCTGAAGGACTGAGGGCTGCAACAACCTATTGTGTCAATGGATATTTAGTGGGATTTAAAAAACGCAGATTATTGACTTTATTATTGATGCAAAGGAACCATTATATTCTATCAGGCAATTAAATGCCCTTTCGTAAAGAGATCATTGCATAGAAACCGAATTTATGGAAATCATGAAACTTAATGGCTCCATAGGAATCTGTACATCAGGCCTGAAATATTTGGTTATTATTATTTATTTTCACATTCATAGTTGTAGTAATGAGAAGTTCAGCAATTTTGTAGTAAATTACAAATACAAAGATGTAGATTTAGAGGTTGCTATATTAATTTAAACAAATCCTAAAATGAAATGTACTTGCATAATTTCCTCCTTTGTTTAAAGGTACAAAGTTAAACCAGCCCAGTGAAAAAAAAAAAAAAAAAAGACTGCTGTATTTTGATAGCTTTTGTAAATGCAGAATGTGCCAGGGTAAAATTTACAATTTTAATTTTCATTTCTACATCTGATTTATGAACACTTACCCACACTTCATCCCTTTCTACTGGAGCCGTAATTCTGCACAGGTTATTCTGACATATGTTTTATAGCTAATGAAGGATTTTGGATGTATCCACATACAATACGGCATTGAACTTGGAAATTGCTCTGCTGTCTTCACTCAAGCCCCTTTGTAAATTCAGTCCTAAATTCATCCCTCAAACAATATCTTTCTTGTTTAAAGGTTTTTTTGTTGCTCTCTTCTAAGCAGATGTACTACCCAGATATGTTCCCAGAGCCTTATTTATTTGGGTTTTTTTTAAGAACCTGGGTATTGAAAGTTATTTGATGTTACACACAAAGGTGTAGAAAATATGGGAAGTGCTTCATTAGAAGTGCATCACAATACAGCCAGCTTTTTGCAAGAGTTTGTTTCCTCCTAAGGTTAACACATCGCATTTCTGGAAATGAAGCTGCACTCATGTCTAAAATAGCCACATCATTAAAACCCCTTAGTTGGCACTCTCAGATGCTGAAGCTGTCTGAAGAGCTGTTTCTTAGTTGTCTATTACAGTGTGGCCTGTCAGCTAATGCTTCTTAAGGGTCTGGGCAATTAGGATTGTTACATTACATGTGGCAGGTGTGTGCATTTGGGACTGTGTGAAGCTGCAGCATATCTGTTACATATCCATCCACACACTCCCTTGTCTTTGTAGGAAGACTGTAACAAAAGATCTGAGCTCAAGCTCACAGATAAGACAGTCTCTGCAGACACATTAAATCTCGGTCCATATAACCATCAGTAGTGAATATAGGGCCAAGGGAGTCAATGTTTCTCCTTTTCATAGAGCCCATGGTACAAAATTCTTGCTTCTACCTTTTGTTATGGCTTTGCCATAAATTTAACTGTAGCTCCAGTCAATCTCTGCTCTTTGGTCTCTCATCTCTTCTTTGGCAAAAGAAGAAATGTTGAGGAAGGTCATATTACTACAGCCTGTGCTGCATAGTCCCTGGGTGGATAATGTTCAAACTGACTACCTATAATTAAAATGAAAATAGAAATATTTGGTTATTTTCTTGGATTTATGATCTCAGACACTGTCTTTTGCCTTGGTTTGAGATTGACAAAATAAAACCAGAGGAATGTGCTGCCAATACCACTATTTTTCCCCTACTTGAGTAAAATTTTCTTAAATATCCTCACATAAGTAAAGCCAGGTTTACCTACCTTACAGGTTTGTCTGTGATACCAAGTTGCTCTGATTTTTTTTTAACCTTTTAGAATGTCTGTAGCTCTGTTATGGATGAAATGTAGGTTCTGGTAAACATCTTGGTAGACTCCAGTAGTACACATAAAAGAGGAAAATCAGTGGACAGTGATAATGCTTCATAAACCACTAATTTAAGGGAATGCTTAAGATCCCAGTTGACTTTAAGAATTTCTTTAGTTTTCATTCAAATCAATTATGAGATTTAACCTTAAGAATCTTTTAAACTTTAAGTCTGCTCTGAGTATGGTCCTTTGTAGAATTATAATTAAACTAAAAATTTTTGAAAGGCTTTTCCATCCTTTACTCACTTTCTTATTGCACAGCTGTATGTAAGATAGTAATAATGCCATAGTTTAATATAAGTAATTTCTCTGTTGTTACTGTGAACAAGCTTTATAGACTAGTACAAAATTATTTAAGATCCCTGAAATGTTACTTTTCAACTCTTTCATTTTAATTATTGGGTTTTAATCAAAGATATGCTAAAACCATAAAATAATATTATTTTTAGAAGGAGACTGTTGTGGAGTCCCTGAAGTGCTTCACTCTGAGGAGCTTTGTTAGTCAAGGTGGATGGTTCTATAAGCCACAAGCATTATAATTACCTGATTTTGCTCTTGTTGAAATCAATGACAAAACTCTTACGGGTTGCAGTGGCAGCAAGACTGAAAGGAACTGCTGTGCTTTAGTTTTTTGTTCCATTTTCTGATTAACATCTTAAACTGCATTTTGATCATGGAGGTTCTATGGACAGAGAATGCCTAATGGTCTTTTGTTGGCCTTCTGAGAGAACAACAGCTCACTTTGATGCTCAGCCAAGACATCTATCATTTAGCTGTCCTTTCCAGTTACCATGTTGAGAATGCAGCACAGCCCTGGCTCAGAGCATCTCTGCTCCAAGTGGTGACCTGTTGGAAGAGCTCTTAGACCTCTTTCCTTTCAGAATCCAACAGTGTTTTGGGTTTTTATACACAAAATATGTTTTTAACATTTTATATTAAGTCAGGCTCAAAATAAGATTGTTATCATTCAAAAAGTTCCTAGGCACAAATTTAGCTACAATAACTGTCCAGAACAGGTATTCAGCCTCCAGAAAGTGTTTTGTTACTTAACTGTCCCAAAGATCGGTGTTAAAAAATTAAAAAATGTCATGTTACCTTATGTTTATTGCACTGAGTAGTAACAGATGTCCAGCTACGATATATCAACTTGAGCTGTTTTTACATTTCTTTCTTTTCATTTTCCTAAACATATAGTTTCATTGCTACTATGACTTTTTTTTTTACGCCTACTATTTTGTTTGGGGTTTTTTTTTTAACTTGTTAATCTAGCTTTCATTAGCTTTTCTTTTCCATGTAGTATTCAGGCAAGTGTGTTGCACATTATCTTGATTGCAATTAAACAAATGTGGGAGTGGGGAAAAAGAATGACACATCTGTACTAAAGCTTCTACAAAAGATAATGATAGTTAGGTACAGAGGTCCACTCTTTCTGTTGTATTGTATTATGTGTAGGTATTAAACAGAGAGTATCTGCCTTTCTCCCTCCATTTAACTTTTCCCTTTCATCTCTGCCTCCTACATGTCATATGACATTCATCAGTACCACGAAGGCAGTGTCATGTGCTTAGTTATTGCTGCTAGTAGTAATACAAAATCAGGCCTGCCTGACATGTAAAAAGCAGAGCCTTCTTTAATGCAGGCCAATAAAAGTCACCAACAAAAAAAGGCTGTGAGTTTTTAATGGAAGAAAAAAGCACTAATGAATAGGCATTCATTGAAAATCAGAGCATGAAAGACAGAGGACAGCTAAGAGAATACAATTACTACACCTATAAGTCTGAGCTGACTATAAATCAACAGCAATAGCAGCAAGATGCATTGGACCGAATTCATCACACATGCAAACAGTTGAAAGTTACGTATGAATAAATGAGTTTAAGAAGGATCTACAAATAGTAAATAATTCCACAACTGACCATGAGTGGAATATCTATAGAAAATGATTGGAGCAACCATACAAAAAAGATTTAGCACATACATCTGAGGAAATGCAGTGATTGACTTTGGAAGCATAAAGAAACAAAAACATGTGGCTTATACCTTGGAGATAATAGAGTCTGTCCTCATGTGAATTTTATAAACCTCTGTAAAACCTTGGAATCTTACTTCTCTCTTAAACTAAGCAGAAATAGTACATATGCCAGCACCAAGTCTGGCCGATGTGCATGTGGATGTGAAAGGTAGTGCAAAGGAGAAAGTTAGATGTCAGTGTCCTGGCTATCATGTCATTTCATCTGTGGTGTGAGAGGGGAGAATTTACTGAGTAACTGTACTTCAAACCACCTTTTCAGAATGATGAATGATTAACTCTGTGTTGAAATACATTCAGTAAGCATTATAGCGTTCTCTAGAATTAATTTCCTGATGATTAGCCCTATATATTTTATTGGATGTTCCTAAGCTTAGGGATAGGCATTGGACAACTCAGGCTGAGCATGAAGGATGACATTCAGGAAAAAGGTACCAGGTTCTTTTAAAAATCTTTTTGTTGTTGCTCTGTTTTCCAATATATACAAACAAGTTAGTGTTATCCAAATTACAAGTAACTTGTACTTTTATTGCTTGATATCCTGTCGCTTATTTAACCTACATTGTATTATATCCATGTGTACATGCACTAGGATATCTTGCAGTCAATATATCTTGACTCTTTTGATTGCTGCAGAGCTGCCAGTATAAATTTGAGTTCTGTATTCTTCAAAATTAAATTACAACAATATTCCCGCTCTGCATTGTCATTGTTGACATCAGCAAAAAATATTAACTCTAATTACAGGACTGATTTTTCTTCTTCTTTGGCATTTGTTAAATGATAAATATCTTGGAAAAGCAGAATATGCTGTAACTGGACAGCAGAAGTCAAGAATTCTGGAGAGTGCTCCTGCCATCTCTCCTTCCCTAGTGATGATGAATGGGCACCATGAAGATATTAGATCATTTGCTTCACTCAAGTGATAAAAAGTTCTATGCAACTTCTTTTTAGTCATCCTGTAGATTTTGATTAAGTGGAGCAGTTGGCTGATCTTGGGATTCTGGTGATAAGAACCTGGAAGTATTTGAAACTTAGAAATGACTGTGAACTACATTATTTGATCAATTCAGCTATAATGGCTAAAAAATTGTATGCTCTTAAATTTATTGCTGTTCTTTGCAAGAAAGAGTTGTATGTGAATACAAATGCTGGATTTTTCACTCTAAATTTCCGAAGACATGACGCTCTTGTTCTGTACTAACTGGTTTACTCTGGAAGACTCAGCCACAGGTGTGGGACAATACACTGCCATATGCCTTTGTGCTGCTGTAAAAACTAACAGCTACACTTCCTCTACTTGGGCAGTATTAGCTAATGGATCTATCACAGCTTCAAATTTCAGGTACATATAAGCAAATATTTTTTATAGAATAGCAGATATGTTTTTGTCTGATCTGAAGCTATTTGACAATTCAGGTCTAATCCCATTTTATTGAAATCTAACCAGTTAGACTGCTTGTTTTGTAGGTTGGAATTTAAATTCCTCTTTTCTAAAAGAATTCTGAAATGACTAAATACCTGTGCAATATCATATTCTAGGTGCAGTGTTTTTCCCTTTCAGTTGAACCTGTCCTACTTCGTGTAGTAGAGTTAGCTTGTACATCAGAAAGTGGGAATCTTACTTCCTACCATTGTAGTGAATAGCCTATATAGTTATTCAATCTTCACTCCTGTTTGTGACTATCGTGTTTAGTAGAATAGTTTTTACAGGAAGAACAGAGACTAACCCCACTATGTCTGCAGTAACTGAGACAGGCAACAGCGTAATGGTTAGGGTCATGTATCTACAAAAGAAGCCTTGCAAATTCATGGCACCTCAGGAAGAGGAATGCTCCCTGTGACTTTTCTGGAACATATTGTGTAGCTTAGGGAAAAAAAAACCAAACAGGTATCCTTGGATGCCTCAGTTTAATCTAATCTACAGACATAGTCATTAACTACCATAATTATTACCTATTGTACTGCTCATTCACTTCAGACACAAACTAATGTGCTTGGGTTGTTTTCCCTTTGTTCTGTGTGCTTTTGGTCTTGAGAATGTAGGAAGCAGCTGGTTGCTAAAAGTAGAAGAGAATAAGTGTCTAATTCAATGCAATTTGCACACATGTGCTGCCTCATAAAGAGTTGTTACTTTAGCGTTTTCCTGTACCAGCTACTTGCGGTGTTCTAAAATAAGTAATGTAGTCCAAAAGTATATGGCTGTCCTTTATGCATTGCAGAAGGACACATAGTAATCAATGTAAAGATTAAACAACACTGTCAATTAGTCATTAAGTTTGGAAGTTCTTAGATGACTCAGCAAAGGTTTTCAGTATCATCAAAGAAACAGCAAAGGGCACTGCAGTTTTCTTAAAGACAGTCTGTCCATTTCTGCCCAATGCATGCAGCTTTTTTTAATCCATGTCCTTGTTGTGTTGTAAATACTTGAAAACTACATTTCTGAGCTATGCTCAGTCAACTTGGCCATGATCAGATGGTACCAAAGATATATCCCAGGTTTGCAATCCTTGATGTCCAGTTAAATAAACAGACCACTTGTCCCAATGCCTTTTAATTAGCAATGGAAAACAAGTATAGTGTATTGGCAAGGTAGTAGTTTTATACCAATGCTTTCTTGTATGATGAAGAGAATGGTTTTGATTCTGAGAGCTATTTCATAATACAGTTGGTATGAATGTTATTTTTTTTAAAAGCCTTGTAGGCTATATTCTCCTTAAACCAGAGTGCTAGTGCCCTTCATCGGTGGCTAATGCATCTATGACCAAATGTGCTACAACACTTTGTTGTGTCTATCAAGAGTAACCAGTGCTGGTCATGGTACAGTGGTGTGGTGAATTTACCCCTACAAGCCACCTTGTGTTTCTACCCACCAGTCAGTAGCATATAAACCCCGTAAGTTGACTATATGCTTAGGTTTATTATGGGGAGGGGGTGTGGAATCCAGTATAATAATATGACAGGAAAACAGCAGGCATCTGAGCCTCTCTAATCAAGGAGAAAAGATGGTGAGATTTAAATTTAAGGATGAGAAACTTATTTCAAATCTTCTCTTTACAATACTTTAGTTTGCAAAATATATAACAGTGAAGGCCTGTTTATTTTGTGTCGAATTCATGGCATGATGAGGATAATAAGACCCTCCAAGGCAATAATTGCTTCACTGTAGGGTGCTTCTGCATCTCAAATTGCTCAGCATCTGGGTTTTAAATCATTTGTGTTCCTGGTGGGTAAAACTGCCAGCTAAACAGGCGGGCAGACAAGTAGCATTTTTAAACTTACACAGCATGATCATGGCGTGTGTGCATTTAAGGCTGAGC
Source organism: Colius striatus (assembly GCF_028858725.1). Lineage (NCBI taxonomy): Eukaryota > Metazoa > Chordata > Aves > Coliiformes > Coliidae > Colius > Colius striatus. The sequence goes on along the minus strand of NC_084770.1, from coordinate 17,206,217 downwards.
TTATTATCATCAGGAATTGTTATCTAAACTATAGAGACAGACACCAAAATAGATTCTATATGGTAATCTCTTAATACATTGTTTTCATTCAATAGGAAACCATTTGGCCTATTTTATAGATCTGGTACTGGTTTGGATATTCCTGGCAGACTGTCCAGCAGGAAAAGATTGTATGCTGAGCTCAGAAAATGTGCAATAAATCCCACAGTTCACCTCTGCTGGAGGGAGCGGGTGACTGTCACTGAATGCTGTACTGAGGATCATGTTATAAGCAGGAAGGTAGGAAGAGGCTTTACTGTATCTACAGGGAGCTGTGTTATTAACATGTAATGCAGACCTCCACTTGGTAAGAAGTGAAGCCATTCTGTAGAGAGGAATCATTTCTTGAAAGTGAATCTGTTCCAGTTTTTCTGGGAGAGAGTTAGACTGCTGACATTCTGCCTTTGACACGTCCTTCTCTATTGTGGCTTCTGAATGCTTACTAGGTATTTCCTAATACAAACAATTTCTTCCATCCCTTAACCTAAAATACACTGAGTATGTTATGGTGCATAGAGGCACCAGTGCTTTAGTTTCTGTTAGATTAAGATTCTGCTTTTGGGAAGTACTCCCTGAGGTGGTAATGTAGAGATGGCTAGAAGTCTAGCTTGAAACTGCAGGTCTGCACATTAACTATCTGAATTGTTGAAGTGTGATGGCAATGACCAGACATGCATCCATGCTGTATCTATCTAGATTTATGGTTTAGTAGCTTGTATTCAGACTTTTACATTCTCATGTCCCAGTATTGGTATTTTGGACTTTGAGTTCAAAACCTGCTGTTGCCTGTGTCCATCACATCCCCGTGACAGGACAGGCTTGTGTGTTGCTGCCTGTCAAGGCTGTAGGTCTCTAACATCATGCCAATCTGACTGTTCAGAAACAGCAGGCTTAGGAGAGACCCTGGTGAGGCTATGACTTGCTTGACATTTCTTTTTGGCACCAGTGGCAGCTGTTTTGAGTTTTTCCTTTTTTCTTTTTTTTTTTTCCATAGATTATTTTCACCTTGGATCAGTTCCCTGATCTGATTCACTTCACAGTCACACAAATAGTTGTACTGGCATAACGGAGGGAGGAGAAAGAATTAGCAGAGGGAGCACTGACTCCACACAGCAGCCCTCACACAAGAGGAAGAACACCTTAAAGACCTCTATACTGTGTCAATTTGAAATACCTTCATTCTCTCTGTTACAGACTCTTTTTTTGTTGTTGTGGATTTTCCTTGCTTTGTTGCTACACAGTTTTTTTTTCCTATACAACATGTTGTTTCAGTTCTGCCAGTACTCATCTGCCATCTCGTTAGTTGTCTGCTGACTACTGAAGCACTTAAGAAAAGAAAGAAAAGAAGAAAAAGTCTCTGCAGACTTCTAAGCTGGCAATTGAAAATTAGCAGTAAGATGAGCCTCACCTGGCTTTAAAATGGCAAAAAGAATATTCACTTTCCCGGTAACCAAGCACTCCTGGCTAGAAAACTTGCTTGCTGACAGTCACACATGCAGAGTTATGGTACCTACTCCTCGATGGGTTTTTCCCCTTTGCAGTCAGAGAAAGGTAAGTTTACCAAGCAAGCCTGTACCAGCTCTTGCTGCTTTCATGTTCTCCCTGGTGACACTTTGTTATCTACAAGGCAATGTGATTCAGCATATTACTTAATGATCTTGAGGGTATCAAATATGATTACTGCTGGTGAGCTGTTGTTTGGCTCTTTGCGCATGTGCTTTTTTTCCCCCTGTTTTTTCCATAAAGAGAGGTTTAATCACTAGGAAGGCTGTTCTGCTATCTAATGTCATACTTCATGTCAGTAATTATTCTTGATATAATCTTTTTAATTTACCAGAGATCATGCTTTGTTACTTCTCATCCTCAGTTTTGGAAAAGAGAAGAAGCTACTAATAAGAAGTGAAAAAAAGTGTTTGACTCTTATGTTGACTAGAATTCATAAGATTTATAGTTAGGGCTTGACTCTTCCTGAACTAGTAGCACCTTGAGTCATCTTTTATACCACTACAAAGTGAATGCAGGACATGATCCCGCCTTTCTGCCATTTGAGTGATATAATGAAGGGGAAGATGTACAAGTACTAAACCTTGTCCTTACAAAACACTAGTAAAACAAATTTGCTGAAAACTCCAACACTTTTGCTTTTTGTTGCTTTCTGCTTTGGTAATATGTGGATTCTGGGCAAAATGGAAGTTGCTTGGTAGCTGTGAAAAACAATTGATTTATAGGGATTATAGCTCAAAGTCTGAACTGTGCTTGCAACTCTGCAATTGAATAGAGAGCTTGAAAGTAAGTGTTAAGAGTGGGAAAAGTGCTTGGTTCTTTGCTATGTCCCAGCATAGAGCAGAGAAGCTATTGTTCGTTTCTGGGGCACAGAGAAGCCTTGCTGTTACTTAATGTCCAATAATGTGTTCACCAGGAAACCAGAAATCAGTGCTGTAGGAGCTATTATAGTTACCGTTTGTCACAAAATTATGACTTTCAGCAAAGGAAGTTTTTATTCAGCCAGATCCAGTAGATTACAGACTTCCACTTGAAGGTGAGGGGTGTATGGTGAGTGGGGAAATATTCAGTTCTTTAAGATACATAGTATACAAGAGTGATAGAGTTTCCACCGGGTTAAGAAAGTGTCTAGAGACTTACCTTTGAAGGAACTTTTTTCTGCTTTTACCCATATAGGTCTAAGGCAATTAATCAATAAGCAAGGACACAGGGTGAAAACATATGGTCTTTGATATTTAATAAATGGATTAACAGAGTCCACTGCTTAATATTCAGCCTCTGCCTTAGGAGTATAAATTAATAAGCATTAGGTCCTTTTTAATGAGGAATTTTCCCTTTTAAAACCTGAATGAATTATCAAAAAGAGCTCTGGCAGAATTTCAAAGACATTTTCTGACCTTCTAGTATTCTGGCCTGCATGAATTTTTAACAAGATGCTATATATCTGGAAGGTCTATTAGAATTCGTCTGCATGAAATCTATCTGCCCTCTAGACCCTCACCCTCTTTTTTATTTTTTCTCTTTTTTCCCTGCTTTTTTTTTTTTTTTAATAACCAGACAACTGAAGCAGGAAAAAGAGAAGTATATATAATAGCAAGGGAATGTTTAATTTATGTAAATGAAGTTTTAAAAAAAGAGTCCTTATTCAAGTTAATAAAACCCCACACATTGCTTTTAAATATTAATAGTGGCTGGCAACAATCCCTTATTTATAGTGACATTTTCATTTATATTCATTTTTGAATAGTATCAACAATGTAAAGTGTTCCAAGATCTGTTTGAAAATGCATATTTTAAAGTGCATTACATGCATAACTTATAATTAAATGCACATGACTATACTGTCAGTTCTGTAAAACATTCTTTTTGGAGGGTTTCTATTCCAGAAAACCTTTAAGAAAACTTTTTTATATCTAAATCTGTTCAGAAAATAAATGTAATAAATAAAAGCAGATGTTTTAAGTATTTGTAGGCTCATTTGCAGCATAATGAAGAAAACTTACTGTCATTACTTGTTTTATTTTTTAAAGGAACTTTCTGTGACATTTTGAAAATGCTGCACATGCTTTTCCAGAAAAGGTTATAGTTATCTATGCAAATTTTTACTGATGGTGCTCTGTAATCTAAATGACACTTCAGAAAAATACTGTATATGTTAATGAAAACAGAACTGTCTCATTTCTCAAATTTAGAGTATCAGTTCTTCCTACAGTTGGGATAGTGTATTAGCAGATTGTATCTCTGAATTGTAGTACCAGATTCCATGCTTCAATAGTTCACTGTTAGCTTCTATTTGGTAGCATGAATTAGACACTTCTTCCTGGAACTACCTGGGGTTTTTGGTCTTGCCCACCTGGAATCTGCTAAATAAAAAGAATCTAGGAATAACCCTTACTCCTGGAGGTGATTAATGTGTTGCTCATTCACCAAAAGGATCAGTGCCTATGCGCACTAGGAAAGAAGCAACCATTAGCTTTTAGTAAACAAATTGTTAGAAAGAGGTTGTCTTTAGCCTGTTAATCAATAACGGTAGGAACCATTAATAGGATTTCCATGTCACTACTTCTTTTATTTACCTGTTTCAGGGGAAAGTTCCCTTCTGAGTTAATCCTTTTGAGCAAAATACATCCTGAAGATAAATTTGCAGGAACAGTTACAGTCAATAGAATTGCACCTCAGATGGACCTGAGCCACTGACAGTAACTGAACATAGAACTGGGGAACTCAGAGTGTGCTTCAGACATTCAAATGCTAACTGCTGCCTTGAATCTGGACTTCACTGACATTCCCTGTCCTGGCTGTTGATTAGGACCACATGAGAGCAGAAAATGATGCTAAAATACATGTCTCAATAAAGGCTGCCTAATTGTTTTCTCATGTTACTTTATCAAGACAGCTTAAATCTGGAACAAGTCCACTGTGGCTTAGTTTTCAATAGGAAACATTAAGCAGATGTAATATCATCTTTCTAATTTTTCTTTGTGAGGATGAGTGAGATGCAGTTCTAAGGACGCACTGATTTAATTGTAGACACTAAGGCCTGCAATAGCTCGTGCTAGTACTTGTCCACCTGTGTCAGATAGTTTCAAGGACACAAAGCAATGCTGTAATCATCAGTGTATTGGAGGGCAGTAGGCGACTCTGTATCCCTGTTGTACCTTTCACCTTGCCATCGTTGGCTGTCTTTCATCTATTTCTGCACATGCCACAGACAGGTTTTCTGAGCTTATTGCTTTCCGGTAGACAATCTGACAATTCCCTCCCAACTCCCTGCAGGAGGGATGACAGGGAAGCAGGGTGGCCCTCTTCAGAAAGTGGTTTCTGCTAGAGAGGGAGGTGATACCTGGTATGAGAAAGAGATTCCCATGGGTGCTATTTAGGCTAGTTTTTATATGGAACTCATGGGTGTAACAAGAAAGAGGAAATTAAATTGACAGGTAAGAGGCTGTACAGTGACAGTATCTCTGCAAACTAAGGTAAGGAAACTAGAGTGGTTCAGAATAAAGTCTCAGGCAGGTAGGTGGCAGGAGCCCTAAGGGTGTTTAGCAGTGCAAAAGGAAGACCTGTGTCCTAGACTTTCTTTACCTAAACTCATGGGATTTGGGTTTTTAAATGTATCACATGATCTTTCTTTGCTAAGGCTCAAAGTAAAATAAGTTTGAGATGGCTAACATAGAAGTACTTTTGTCATTGAACACCAAAAAGGTACATCAAAAGTACTTATAACCCAGTATGTTTGATGTATGGTGCAGGATGCAGGACACAGCCTAACATTGCACAGATTGACTAGCGAGTAAAGCTTTGCTAAATTTATGCTCAAACTGGTTGGTATACATGGTAGTCTGGAGGGAACACATTTTTGATAGTAAAGACAGTGAGTTTGTTTGGTACACTGGAGACCAGACTATGCCAGACAGTACTACTAGTAGTGATATTGTGGAATTGCCACAACCAACCAACTCTAGTAATGAGGGTAGTAGTAGGCCTAATTTTCTGGCTTTTTAATTTCATTTTCATACTTAAGATATAAAGAATAAGTGTGCATGAGAGGATGACTGAAGGAGCAGTAGAACTGAAGGCAGGGTCCATATCTCCTGATTTCATTCTAGTGAAGTCTGTTAGACTAAGCCACGTAGAGAAAATAATGATGGGATTTTGAAAGACACCCAGAGAATTTAATCACCCAAATGCCATCAACAGTACTTGATAAATACTTCCACATGCTTCAATTCAAACAAAGAGACTGTCAATATCTACTCAATTAAGCTGGGTCTCTGTGACAGTGCTATTGACCTCAAGAGAGGAGAATGTGCTACATAGATGATAAATGGTGGAATAATTAAGAAACGGTTGTTCTTCAGGCAAACTATTATATTCCCCCCAGAAAGCAATAAATGTGGGACCTTTTACAGTGGAACTATTTTCTGGTATGGTATCTGTGGGTTAGAGACTAGAAAAGGATAATTCTGTAAACTATCATGCTTATCTTTAAGAACATAAAAATAAAAATATACTGTGCCTTACAACTGCAGACTGAAAAGGACTACATTTTCAAATGATACTTTTTCTGAATAATCCACTGCACTTGCAAGGACAAATTTGCATTGAGTTAAATGAGCAGGTACCTGCTTGTATGTGGAGAGTATACACCAAAAGGAACTGAGGAGTGGAGAGCTCTGACATTTGCATACTGAGCCAACACTCAGATGTAGCCAAGTTTATAGCTGAGCAGAAACAAAATTAAAATGATGTTTTCAGGTGGCCAGCACAGCTGCTACCTTTGAGTTTGCCTCTGTCCTCTCTGCTGATTTCATAGCATTTCGTTATATGGTATGACTTCTGATTTATATCATGTGACAGAGGACCTAATTGGTTTTCCTCAAGTTTAATATGGTTCTTGGGTTGCACATTTAAAAGAGTAAATAAAGCCAGGTGGCACAAAGAAAGCTGCCTTTCAGTCTCTTGTTTCTGCAGCTCTTTCTGCAGGGCAATGGGAAGGAGCTCTTCCCAAGAGCAACCAGACATGCTCCTGGGGTGAGGGGTGCTGAGGCCTCTGGAGTGCTGAGGCTGGGCTGGTCAGGCAGGGCACAGGATGGGCAGCAGCACCCATCAGGGACTAGACTTTCCTGGAAAAGTGAGACTGAGAAAGGAGTTGATGTTGCGTGACAAAGAGGGGAGTAGAAAGTCACTTGCTTTATCATAATTTGATTTGCCAGTGATCCGTTTTCTGTGCTGAAAGATGTCCTCATGGGAGAGAAAAGAGTACCTTCAGCTGATTATTTGAAGCTTATGCAGCACTGCCCCAAAGCTGCTCTAAGGGAAGGTGTGTCAGATAGGCAGGTCAGTTTTGAAGAGTGCACAGTGGCTTAACACCATTGGCTTTACACCTCACAAGTTTATGATCTTTTCATATAATCTCCCAGCACTGTCCTAGAGATTTCGGCAGTTTAATAAAGGCAGAGAATTGCACATTCTCTAATCTTTTTCAAAATGGTGAGTTGACAGCTAATTGGGTAAATGCTGCTATGGGAAACCCTTTAGCCACTGGATTTCTAGTACTCTTTTGTGCTGTTGGATGAGTGCAACTATCTGAAATATTTTTAGAAGGCATATCAAAAAGTATACATTAGAAGAATAAACAATGAGCAAAGGAAATGTATTAGCTGTTGAAAGCAAATGTTTTGGTCAGCTATTTTGTTCTTCAATTTGTTCTGAAGTGTGTCAGAGGACCAGAGCAGGGAGGTTCTGCCCCTTGTACGTAGAACTGCATGTTCAGTGGATTTTGTGCAATGAAGTACAAAAAGAGTGTGAAAATGCATTCCAAAAGCTGTACTGTCCCTTCCAAATGTGGACAGACACTTTGCAATCATCTCTACCAGACAGTGAAGGCAGTTGGTAAAGAGCAGAAGCAAGTAAAATTGTGTGAGAATCAGTTGTAAATCCAGCATTACCTGTGTGGCTTTCCCACTGGTGGCTTGAGACCTATTGTAACAATCAAATGAAATCACAACTGTACGCTACTTTTGCAATGTATGCTAGGTCCCTCTGTAGACGCTTGCACATACTTACCAAGAAGCATTTGTGCCATGAAGATTAAGATGTGTGCTCGTGCCAAACACTCATGAGAATACAATTGGAGATACGATTTTGTGTAGAAACTTCTGTGTGACACAAGTTATTGTAATTTATTTCTGTGGCATATTTTAGGCCATAGCATGGTATGTTTCCACATTTATTTCTGCTTGTTTTCTTTGTCTGATGGGTTTTGCATGATGCATCTGTCCACATAATCCTAAGCATCCATAATAGAATTACTTTGTTGGAAGAGTGCAAGTGCATGTTTAAATATTTACAGAAATGGGCTTTTTCATTTTTTTTCCACTTTTCATCAGATAGGCTGACTCTTATGCAATCTTAGGTTATTTGCAATGCATTTTATGAATGATATGTTATATATGAACACTACTGAAAAGTCAGACATACCTGAAGGGAATCTATTGCCCTACATAGATAAGGTTGTATTAGCTATGCACAGAAAACCAAAATCAATCGACAGTAATTGCATATCTGTGTCTTTCATGAATGTAATAGGAAGAAACAGAAATTTTATGATGTTAGGAAAAGATCTGGGAATGACAAATTACTTCTAGTTGTGACTCAATATGTGAGCCCTCTGAAGCCATTGCACACCCACCAGACAGTGCAAGTCTTTCCTGCCTTTTACGTTGTCTACATCTCTAGACCAGTTGAACACTGTGGATTTGGGGTTTTTTTTCTCTCCACAAATAATGATTTTAATTTCAAAGGGTTTTACTTTGAAACTGCTATAATCTTCTTTGGTTTTGCTTTTTGCATATGTTCCATGATTTTCCTGGCAGGGAAACTCATCTGCATCAGGTTTTTAATAATTGGGGAATATTAATAGAGGGTAAATTTCAAATTAGTATATGTGGCATTTCACAGAATCTATTCTAAGTCATATGCTCTTCCACTGATCAGTTAGTAATGTACTGTGTAATTTATGATGTATGTCAAATGGGCTACTTCATGGATTTTAAATATCAGCTCATAAATTCTGAATACTCATATTCACAAATATTATTTCTAGAAATTAATTAAAATTAATAATAGATCTGTATACTAATTGTTGACCTCTGGTGGCAAAGACTATGCATATGGAAGAAGAAAGCTTTTCTCAATGATTTGCTGCACAATTAATCTAATAGACAGTCTGACTAGGAATTGGAATATTAAGGCTAAAATTAAATTGCTTTAATGAAACTTAGTTGAGGATACTTTGTCCAGGAGGAGCCCCATTGTTTCATTTTGTGCAAATGGTGCCGTTTATGTTGAAAGAAACTATTTACTTGGCTAAGAATTACCTTAGTGATACAAATCAATGAAGTAGGGTTTTTTCATAACTTTGTTTATATAAAGTACATGATGTGATTGAAACTAGAACTAGACACTCCTTGTCTAGGAATTCTCTATCATTTGAGGGGCTAAATGCATGGGTAACATAAAGCAGGTTTACAAGTCCTTTGAATCGACTTCAATCTACTCCTGTTTCTCTTATCTATTCCACCCCACCCACACCCCCACACTCACCCCCTCTCCAATATACAGATATTGCCACTGTTTCAAGGGAGAGTGAGCAATGGTTCTGAGTCATTATTTGTGAGCTGTTTGGAGGTGCTTTGCTGACAGGAGGTTGAGAAGTGTGAAGTACTGCAGAGTTAACGATTGTTGTTCCCTTAATGCTCAGGGAAGCAACTGCAGGTTTCCAGGCTCAGGTCTGCTTCCCTGTTAATTTCTCTATTTATCTTAGAGATTTTGATAGCTTTTTTTCCTCCTACTGTCTGCATATTTTCTGATCCTAACATATGTCTAGGCAGGTGATTTTTACACTCCCTAAAGTCTTTAAGTTCACCTATGCTTATGGTGTAACTCAAACCCTAATTACCCTCATGTCTGGTGTTTTGCTAGTGGTTTTGTATGGTGCTTGGGTTTGAGGAATGTATATGAATTTCCCTAACAAGTTGCAGAGCAGGTTTCAGGAGATAGCAGTAGTTGACATAAGGTTCAAAAAGAAAGGAAAAAGGGCAGAGACCGGGAGTAAAGAGTTTCAGTCTTTTGTTTCTTGTTACTCATAGCAATCCTACAGCTGTAGCCACTCTATAAAACGGTTGCATAGCGAGATGAAAGCAATTCACTCCCATGAAACAGAAACAGATCCTGAACTTAGTCTACAGTTGTTTAAATGAGTAGCAAGATTTTTTACACAGGGGAGATGTGATTGTAAGGAAAAAAGAATTGAATCTGAAGGCATACCATACACATTTTAACGTGGATACATAGTACCAAAGGGAGGAAAAAAAAAAATAGCTTACTCTTGTTTTAGTCTCTCTGTGCTGTAAGGAGATGACATTGTCCCTGTGGTCTTGAATGGAGTTCTTAGAACACCTAATTGAGTTGAACTCTGTCTCTAATAGTATATAAATAGAAGATTTCCTTGAAGATGGTCATTAACACCTTCCAATACAGGAGAAATAGCACACCTTGACTAGTCTGTTATGATGGATATATGAATTTGCTACCTCTCAGTTGGAGTTTGTGTATTTTTTAAGGACAGTTGAGGCCTTTAACTGGTAAATGCACTTAGTTAATTTTAGCAACTGACCATGGAGCTCAATATTTTTATTTTTATTCACTTGCAAAACAAACAGGTTTTTTTTTTCTGTGTTTATCTTGATATTTTTCTTTGTTTTTAAGAGAAAAACAGTAGACACCCAGGGAACAAATATATCATATACTATGTTTTCTGGTACTACACAGTTTTATTATTTTTATAATTTCTTAGTCATTCTGTTTCATACTAGAAATAGCTCTTGTTTCAGGATTACAAAAATCTATTGGGGATAGAGAAATAAGATATTTATGGAAGTAGACGTATTGCTTCAGTTTCTTTACTGGATTAAAGAAGAAAAATTGTGGATCCAAAAGGAAAATGGGAAGAAATGCTTATTTGTTCTTGAGATAATATGATAACACTATTCCATTATGTGTATTTATCTCCAATCTGTATAACTCAAAAGATTTGAATATAATAAAACTCCAGCACACCAAAACCAAAAAATGATAAAGAAAACATTGTTGTAATTTAATGTATTTGACAAATTGCTTCCAATAAATTGCTACATTTCTTGTTTTTCTTTTTCAATGCTGAAAAAAAGCCCATAACCTTATCAGATTACAATTCCTCAGCATTGCCAACTTTGTTCATAATTAAAACACTCTGTGTATCACTTGTTTTTCTTGATCAGAATATAATTCAAGCTGATTTTATATCAGGCATAAACAGAGATAAAGAATTTATTGTTGAACACTTTGTAACTGTATTTGAATAGTCCTTTACCAAAGAACAGCCAGACTTGTGTACTGCTCATTTCCACTCATCTGATTTTACTGCATTTGGTATAGGTTCTGCAGTGGAAAGTATCAGTGAAAGCATTGATCTCCTTATAGCTAGGGCAAGCATATATGTTTACACAGACATAATTTATCAAGACTGAGTTTAAAGAAATTAACTGGATTTGACATTGACAGACTAAGGCTAAAACAAAAACTAAAACCCCACAAACAGTAAGTAAAACTCTTTTAGTGAGATTTTAATGCAAAACTTGCATTACCTGAAGAGCTGTATCAAGTCTCCACTTTTTGCTTAATAAATAAAAATAATTTTTTTTAAAAGATCAAACTTTTCAAATTGACACACAAATTTAAATGTGATTTTAAAAATTGTTAAATTGTTAAATTAAAAAACACTTGGGACATGAAGTGAGACACACCAGGCATTTAGGATAATTCTACTACATGTGCTACATAGAACTGTCCGAAAGAAGACCAGTGTAGTGAAAGCAGTCACCACTGAAATTACTGAAATTTGGTGAGTGCCCTTGGCACACAAAGGATCAAAAAAAGAAGCAAACAAAGTTTCAGTATCCCAAATAGCTTTGTGTGTTCTGACAAAGGTCTGCAACAAAGCTGGGCCTATATTAAGTGTGATATATCAATTGCCTCAGTGAGTTAGGAAAGCAGTTTTCTTTTCCAAATAGAGATGTAAGAGTATCTAAAAATGTCACAAATGAATGAACTGGCAAACTCAAAAATCAAGACCAGATCAAGTCAATCAGCCGTTTAGCTTTTCAATTAAAATACTCACTTCAGTGGTTTGACATACTTCTTGCAAATTTGTTCAGGTTTGCGTTTTATCTCTTGTAAGTTGGCTGTTCCGCTGCACAAATTGAAAGATTTTTCATCCTATGGTCACATGCAGGGTAGTGGACAAAATATGTCTTTTGACTAGTCTGCTATCTTGATGTTCAAAGTAGCTATTCACACCAAGGTAATTGGGAGAACCAGGTTTCTTCATATCCCTGAAGTGGATGGAGTGAAGGAAGTAGCTTATGATTAAAAAAGTAAGTGGGGGAAAAATGCATTCAAAATAACCACTTTAAACCAGGTTGAATAAAGTATCGGGTGTCTAAAATAGGCATCTTCCTAGTGAGATCCAGGACAAAACACAACAATAACAAAAAAACCTCTTCTCTGAGCCATTTAGACGCAGCAGTGCTCATGGCATTGTTACAATAGTCACAGAAGATCCTGTGTGCCTGTAGTCACTTCATGTCTTAATATAATAGTCGTTGATCCTTTGCTTCTCCTAAAGTGTGTCACAGCCTACCTTGCAGTGCACTTGCTGAAGTGGAGGAAAGAAAAGGATAAACCACGGACACTAGCAGATTCTTCCTGTCTTTCTGGTACGGTTATATCTCAACCTGTGACTCCAGAAGAAAGCAGATGAGAAGGGCAGGGTAGATGAGGAGTGCTGGAATGTACAGTCAGATGACTTCACGTTTTTGTTCCCTGGGGTTACCAAGCCTCTCTTGAAAAGTTAGATTTGAAGAAAATTCAAAGAACTATCATTTCTTTGTCCTACCCTGTTGTCTGTAGGATGACTTCTTAGTTTTGTTAAGTTCCTGGAAGCTAAAAGTCACTTACAGAGACAATTTCTGTCAAGGACATGCTTAATCAGCTGCACTCAGGTAGGAGGTAACAGCAGCGCTCTCTTGGGCTTTGTAGTAAGTCTTCATGTAGATAAGCAACACGGTCCACTGGCAGCTTAAAAGTGTCTATTCTGTTTGAAGCAAACTCCATGGACTCTAAGCTGTGTTCAGAGTCACTTTGATAAATGCATAGCTTAAATATTCTCAGCCAGAGAAAAGTTTTTAAAACTGGTGGACCACCTTTCCCAAGCTAGTGAAAGCTTCGTGTCATTTGTCTCTTACATTCCCATTTTTTTCCACATCCAAGGCTAAAGGAATAAAGCCCATTATGCTTCAAGAAATGCATTTTGATTCCTTTTATGTTGTCTTCTTTAAATATGATGTTATGTGACAGTATTATTGTAAATTTGAGAGTGATTCTCTTTCCTTTGAAGCTGAGATCTATTCTTCATTTTAATGTGCCTACTAGCTTCACGTTGCCCGCTCTGCAAGATTCCTGTGAAGATGGAGTGCATCTGCTTTTGCTAACTCTGTCATCTTCTTCTCAAATGTAGAGTTGAATTTAGCTTTGATATGAGAAGAGCTTAGAAAAAAAAAATTACTCCCTGCCACAGGAAGTCTTTACAATTTTTGTTAGTGTCCTTCTATTTATAGTCTGTGCTTTAGTATTACTGCATTCTGTTTGACTCCTGAATTTTCCTCCAAGATGCAGATATTTTTTTTAACTAACTTTAAACAGTGCTTGCACTTAAAATGGTACTGTATCTTCATAAATGTATCTTGGTAATGTAGACAGTGGAATCTTACTCTTTTCTCTTTATTCTGCTTTGACTAGGAAATGTCACGGGATCATTATTTTATAACTTTGGATATATATTAGACTTTCGTTAACAACTGCTTCTGGCTTTTCAATCTGGGAAACCTATATCCATTAGTTAGATTGTATTTCATACTTTGATTATTTCGGTTTCATTGATTCCCTTCACATTTCTCAAATGTTATTAATTTTTATTGAGTACACCAATTGCTGTAATATCACTACAGTAAAAGTGGGAGTGAATAATTCTCTTGTTATTGCCTCAGGACCATCCCTCTTCACCATCCTGAAAAGTTAGTCTTCCAATAAAAATTCTGAATATACTAATGTCAGTTATCTGGGAGGAGGAGCAATGAATTTGAAAAGATGTCTTCTGGGGAACTATTCAAAGGAATATATTAGCTTGGGCCAATTTACTTAGCTTCTATGTATGGCATTATATCCAGTATCACACAGGAAAGCCCTGCAAGAGAGATGTGCTTTCTCCCACTCCTTTTTCATCATTATATCTCATGCCAGGTGAAGCCAAGACGTGACCTTTCTTTGTAGTTTATCAACCTATACCAGAAATGATGAAGGCACAAATCTCTGTGCTTGGGGTGGATTGAGTCGTGGAAATGGAGGGGCAAGGATTTGCAGGAAAGAAGAAGGGATCTCAGTTCTTCTCTCAGAAGAGAGAAGAACTTCGCAGTAAATCTCTGCAAATAGCAAGTTGAGTTCCAAAACCAGAGCTGCTGGGGTGTGTGTCTGTCTCTTCACAAGGGTTTAGTGGCAGTTGTTTCTCCCTTGTCTTTTATATGGTTGTATATCTAATCAGTCTGTGCTTTCACAGGTTTAACTTGTTTTTTCTTCTTGTTTTTGTTGGGATGTCAGCTGTCCCAGAAAAGTACTGCCTGCTTTGGATGATGAGATACTCAGCCGTGTAACATGAGTGTACTTTTGACACTTGAACCTCCAATGTCTCACTACACATCTACTAATTTGATACAGATGTTGAGAAGTGGTGAGACTGATCCTTGAGTGGAACATCCATCATCAGGAATTTGAGAGTTCCTGTCTATGCAAGGAACTGTTCCAGAATACCCTTTTCTCCCAATTAACTGTGTTTGCAAATAGCCTTATTCCCTTAACTATTTAAGTGCATTCTGCTATAAGCAAGCCACAGCAATAAAGTAGTTGAATGATTTTCTTGAAATTTGTTTGATTAGGTGGATTGGCTACAAATGGTAAAATTATTCTTAAGAGTTGTTAGAACATCTGCCTTTCTCTGTAATAAAACCTTCTGCTATTTGAGTTTATGCTGGTCTGAAGGCTTGGCCGAAGCATTGAAGCCAAAATTTTACTTTCCTTATTTATTTGGTATATCTAGTCTTTGATATTGACTGGTTTGTCATTTTTTGTTTCTAGCAGGATGTGAATTTTAGCCTTCATAGATATTTTCAAGAATTTGTCTCTCAGATTCACATTCACAAAGTAAAGCTCGCAGAAGTTGTCATGAGAAGGAATTAACTAGCATGAGAAAACTCTTTAACTTTCTTTTTCTCCTAACATAGTATTTAAATGTTTATTTAGTGCTTATTAGCCAGTAACTGATACATTTCTTCTATTAGCAATTAACCAAAGTTTGGAATTCAATGTTTAGATTTTTTTATGACATAAAATTGAAATTCACATTGAAATTCCTCATCGATAGCTCTCGTGGACAGATTTACAGAATAACACAACACACTAAACTTTTACTGTCTGTCCTCGAATCATAATATTAAATTATCTTTTAAAAGGATATTAGGAGCATGGTCTTCAGAAGAATCCAGCTTACACCCAATTCAAATTAGCATATAGATGAGCTGATGGGTCAGATGATGCACAATCTAGATGAGGTTTTCTAGTATTATGCTGCTTTGTGTGTTAGCTCTGTCAAAATACACCTCTGTGAATAGAGCCTTACACACACACACACACACACACACACACACACACACATACGTTTTTGAGATGTTGCATAGAAAGTCAGCAGAACACAGCAGCAGACACAAGAGAAAGCATTCATCTTTATTTCTATTCTTCCTGTACCTTATCAAAACAGACTGTACAAAACTGCATCATAAAAAAAAAAATCTTCCAAATTAGACAAGTCTATAACCTTAAATTGATTTCATCAACCTGTGGGACAGTATTGAACCCTTTATCACGTTTCTTCATAAAGAGTCCAGTTGACTCAAAAAAAGATGACTGTGCCTTATAAAAGTTTTAACAGTTCCAAATCTAATGAAAAGCCTATAACTTTACTGTATTATATTGCAAGTCTTGTAAGTAGCAAAGTACTGGGGCAGTGGAGCTCCAGTCCCACTTCTCTGTGTGTAGACTTTGAGACTGTTTATTGCTAATCACATTTCAATTGGGCCAGGCTTTAGAATAGAATCACAGAATCTTTTCAGATGGAAGAGACTTTTAAGATCTTCTAGGCATTTTTGTATTTGAATACCTGTTGAGAGAGGTGGTATATCTGGATGAGAATTACCATAGGAGGGGAGTTGGAGACACACATTGTAAATCATAGTGAGCATTGATGGAATGAGAATAATAGACATTCTTACATTGTATTGTGTTTCTAAAAATAGTCAATTTGCTCGTCCTTGACCCTTAGAAGTTATTTAAGTAGCTAACAAGTAGGTCAGAGCAATATATTTCCTTCATGTGTGGAGTAAGAATACTTTGATATGCTGTGGTGAAAGTTTAAGTAGATGGGAGAAAACAGCAGTTGCTCACACAAATGTGGACAAAAAGCAAACCTTTCTATGTCTCTCTAAAAATGATAATCCTTAAAAGAATTTGAGTGATAGGAATTTTCAGATGGCTCTTTTTTTTTTTTTTTCTTGGAAGCACGTAGCTGAATTCTGTAGCATATGTAGAAAATCCATCTCTGATTAAATGAACACTCTTAAAAATATTGAATGGCATGAGGAAGAGTAGGAAAAATTTGTGTAAATTTTATGGAAAGTGAGTGAATAGAGATGTTGGTCTGACCAATGCCCTAGACATCTACTGTCCTTACAAGTTATATCTGAGTTTTACCAGGGAATTTTTTGTACAATTTTCCATATATAGCTTGCCCTGTAGATATGAGAAGGTGTTTGTTCCACAAGAAACAATAGCAACCAGAAGTGGAAATTACTGCCAGCTCATCAGATGCAATTGAATAATAATGAAAGCTAATGCAAGACAACATTCAAGGTTATTTTTAAATCTTTGTAAAGGTCAATGTATTCAATGGTATTCATTTCCAACTGCTGAAAGAGTTGTTGTGTTTAAATATAATGCCCTTGTTGTTTGGGAAATAAGAGATTCTTACTTGGAAGGGTAAACAGGACAAAGCCATATCTAGGTCTTCTCATCACATATTTTAGGAAAACAATTTCAGAAGTATCAAACACTGAGATTACTTTCGGTTTCAGGAACTTGTATGTTTTTTCCTCCATCTTCCGTTGCTAAGCTCATTGACAGAGAAAGAGCAAGATGCCTTTCTTGTAGATCTTTTCTATGCTGGATAGCCATAGAAAGCAAAAACTCTTGTGACTCTGATCTAACCTCTAGAAGCTCTGCAGATGTCATTTGGCCACTGTAAAAATGTCACCATGTAAATGTTGTAATGTTTGTGGTCTTTTATAGACATGACTTCTGTCTTTGATCCTATTTGTTATCATTCTAGTAGCAGAAGAAAAACAAAACAGCTCAGCACTCAGAAATAGAGAAGTGAGGAATAACAGGAGGGAAAAAAACAAGCCCAGAGCTCCAGAATGGAGGTATTGAGTTTAGCTAGCTAGAAACATGAACATCATTATTATCAAAGAATATGACAAGTGTTGTCCACAAAATCAGATAGAAAATGTTATCAATGCATCTCAGAGGGAAAAAAACCATCAGCATGGAGTCCCTTTCCCATAAGCACGATGCCATAGTGTACTGCAGAATTCATATCAATTACTATGAGATACTTGCTGGCTAGTTGATCACATACCCAAAGAACTGTAAGGCAAAGGAAGGTGCAGGGGTATAGACCATAGATTTTAACTTGAGAAATGTTTGTTCTCAAGTTTGTGATTTTTAATATATATTTTTTTGTTATAGTAATTCTGGAGTCATGATGTATATGATTAATGCACTAGAATAATTCTGGAGAGAATCTCAAAATTTTCTATTATCCAGGTGTTCGTATTCTCTGTTATACACATTGGGCTACTTGTACAGTATTTTGTGTATTTATTTATAACTCCATTTGATAAACGCTAAGAAAAACTATTACAAAGGTAACTTGACAATGTTAAACTTAGAGCAGATAATTCTCAAGTAGTATAAGTTTAACGAAGCTCCTCTTGAATGCAAAAAATATTTTGACATAAAGGTTTAATATGTCTTTGTAATTTAACACAAGCAAAGCAGCTTTATACATAATACCTGGAGGCAGCTTTGCATAAATATTTGTTTCCAGACTTCTTTTTTCTAATGGGACAACAGGCATTTAAATACTTTTGAAGATTTAAACCTTAGGGCCACCTAAGAAGATCAAGCTAGCCATTGTACAAACTTGCTGCTTTCTGTCATTTAAATAAATCAGTTGGGTAGAGGTTAGGGACAAAGAAAGAGACTTTCCAAGGGCAGAGAACAGCTGGATGGCAATGGTCATATTAAGTGTGTCATTTTTTTATGACCTTTTCAGTGGAATTGCACAGAGAATAGATTGAAGGAAAAGAGGAACTTAAAGAAGAAGGTTCAGAAACAATCAGCAGAAACAACAGGCAGCACAGAGGAAATCATTCTGAGAAGTCCTGCTTCAGTGACGTGTTAATGTGCGCATTGGCCTTCACTGTGCCTTACTGTAACTTGTCTGGTTTAGTTGAAGACAAATATTTTGGTTTCTTGGATTTGCCAAATTTCTTTACATCCACATATAGATAATTGGCATGTAAAAAATAAGTAACACACTCTTGCTTTATAATTTGAGAGATTCAGAAATTAACCTGGAAAACACAGAGTTTTCTGTAAATAGACAGATAATGTAGTAGATATGATGGGTAATATTGCTATCACATATTTCCTGCTCCTGGGAGATATACAGCTCAGGTAAATTTATTTGACAGGCCTCACCTTCTTTGCTGGACAGTTTAGGCCAATGAGTACTTCACAGCAAATCTTTTCATGCAGCCTAGGGAAGTTTAATACTTCATTAGCTTACTGGAAAGCATGTGTAATTAGAAACAAAGAAAAGAGATTTTGAGATCCAGAAGCAAGAGAAAGGTGGCAGCTAAAGAGAGATATGGCATTGGAGGAGACCTCCAAAGATCTCTGAACAGAGACCAAGTAAACATATTTTACTGCCTGAGGGACAAAGGGAGATGGCAGTGTTTTTCACAGTATGGAGGCTTTTGTTTGTGGTTAAAAGCAGCATTTTTTGCAGTTCCTATGTGCTTTCAAGGAGGAGTCAAGACTAATGGAAAAGCAGGGTTTTCCACAGCAGTAGAGCGCTGTCCTCTGGCTCATCTCTGCTGGAAAGTCTCTGGGAGGTCTTAAATCACAATGTAATCACACTGTCTTGAAAGTATGCAAATAATTGAATAAAATTCTCTAGAAGTCCTTTTAAGGCCTATTGAACAGGACTAATTTACAAATGGGATCAAAATATGCTTATTTGCTTTTAGAATTCTTGGCATTTATGCAACTGGATATTCACTTTTGCATTTTTGCTTTCCCCTGTCAGGCTGCAACACATGTGCCTTGAGACCACTAAACTAATAATGGAAATTGCTGAATAGCCTTTTTTTCCCCCCCAGCTGCGATTGACTCTCTCCTGGTTTGTTTTTCCTTAGTTTGTATAAACTTCTACATTTTAACAGAGATTTAATGGATTTGTGAGGGCAGCCTTTTGCAATTTGAAGGACTTCTTTGTTTTAAGAGGAGCCTCAAGAAAGATAGTTAAAAAGAGCTGGTCAGACTGAGAAAGCTACATTACAAATGAAACTGCCAGGATAATGATTTGATTCAGATTGTAGTTAATACAAGGATTTCTGGATCAGCCCTTGACATTAAGACATTCTTTACGGAAAAAAAAAGACAACTCTTTGCCTCTTTTCTCAGGTTGGACTTGACTAGATCATTCTAGATTATATCCCCCCAAAAAATTTCAGCATCCATGACTAATATTGAATAGGTAACAGAAATTGATCCAGAAACTTGAAGACAAAAATTTAGTATGAAGATTTGAAGAGATCACAACTGAAAATTGACTTCAGTCTGACACACTTTATGTATTTGTGTGTGTCTGAAAACCATGTTATTTCTTCCACTTACACCATTTAACTATGCAAGGACCTTGGGAAGAGAGGAGGTTCTGCTGCTGACTTTGCCTTTGTTGAAGTGTTCCCATGCCAGGTCTCTTGAGCTGGGGATACCATTTTTTGTCAATGTAGCAAGGTGTGCTGGTATTGATGATGAAAGTGTTATGCAACCTCAGGTATTATTATTAATCAAATAGCTAACTCTGCTTGGGCCGTTATAATGTTAAAAATGCTCTGCATACATTTATTATCTGAATCAGTTAAACTTTGGTCTATGGTAATGCCAATATCTGTGTCAAGCTTGATTTTAGCTTGAGATACTACATCATAAAAGCTGATCCCAGCATGAACATTGCTGTGCTTAAAACCAGTGTCTTAAAACTTAGTTCCTAAATCAAGATAACAGTGATGAATGAAAATGCAGTTTTACTGGTTATATTTATGTCTTGCAGTAGGGCTGCAGTCTGAATGCTTGTATCAGCTACATTGGACATGGTGCCTCTTGGCAGAAGACTTTGTGATAGAGGGCAAGGGTCTTTATTGCCTTTTCTTTTTCTTTCCCTTTACCAACAGCTATTGAAACTTCAAATTATTAAGTGAAGGTATGCAGTTTCAGCAATAGTGCACAGATACCAGAGCAGCATTTACTCTAAGAGATTTAGAATCATATGTCTTTGGTAACCAATGCTGCAAGGGAAGCTGGGTGTGCCAACTTCTACCATAGAAAGCTCAATGCTGAAATGGAGAGAAGAGTACTAGAGGTTGTTTTAAAGCTGATGTGATTTCATTGGTTGCAACAGTATTATTATCACCAATTAACTCTGGTCCAGGGAAAATTTGGTGCAGCATTTTTTATGTATTTCTCTGCAGATTTCTTCCTGTATCAAATACAGTAGTGTGAAAGAGCAGAATCATGTCCTTAGAAGCTACCAGCAAAGAGGAAGTATTTACAACATGTCTCTGAACAGCATTGCATGGATGATGGAGCACTTCTAAAAGAATGTGAAGGAAATAAACCCATTAATTGAACAGAATTATTGGGCACCAAAGCTACATGTTTGAGAGGTCTCTACAGTATTCAAATAACTATTGAACCGTTTGGCACATCCCTAATAAAAACCTTTATCCATTAGCCCCATTGGTGCATGCTTAGGCAAATTAACTCTTTTATATGTAGATCTAAAGAAAATGGTGTGTTATAATTAAATGATTCTTTTGAGAGCACTAAACCTTTCTTCAAACAGCTTGAATATTAGTGCAGTTGTTCTTCTTTCAGCCCTACTAATCAGAGTGAATTTAGCTTGCACAGCCAGAGTCAGGGTGAATGTTACAGAACATTCTGGCAATGGCAGTGGACAAATCCCATAAGTGCTGCTGTTTGGTTTATAAAATGATTTAATCCAACATTAACATAAATTTATCTGGATTCTTGCTGTTCATCAAATCATGTCACTGTTTTAAGATATCTGGTACTTAAGGTATGTGTAGGTCAGACCACAACCCATAGAAGCCTGTCAAGTGATGGATTTGAAGGGAGATTTAGAAGATAAACGGCAGCTGTAGTAGCTACGTTTTAAAAACCCATAATCACTTCTAAGTTACTCAAGTTTTTCTCCCCAGTTTTGAAATAATTTGAAATTTATTTTACTTAGGTGAAATTTTAAACACCCCTTTTACTGGATAGAAAAGGTGCCTGATACTGAATGGTGATAGAACATACCCAGAATTACCTAGATTGATATTTAGGCCAGGATTTCCTGATGTGACTACCAATTGCTGTAAACTGATACTTGGAACTATGCCTCATTTACTGAAAGTGCTGAGTGTCTGTTTTCTGAAAACTAGGCTCTATGGACATGACCCATTCTGACTTTTAGTTGTAAAGCTAAGTGTGCCACATGTGAATGCTGTAATCTCCTGAGATTGAACAAAGCTGCTTCCAAAAAATGAAATGTGTTAAGACCCTAGATTTTTGTCTAGTATATAGAAGATAGTCTTTATATTAGGATCAAATTTAACCTTGGATTTCTATATATATCTACTGGAATTATCAGGATGAAAGATGTATTCATACCTCTTTTTCCTTACTGTCAATGTCTTCTATTGTCAGTCTTGTGGGTGTGCTCCTGCTTTTTCAGTTCTAGAGAATGGTGGGGCTCCCATGTGAGCTGGTGTCATCACTCAAATCTTTTCCTCTGGGCTTTGTGAACTACCTGGTGTCTTGGGGCTTTCAGCTATGGAATTACTTCAATATCTGACATGTGAGAGCAGGAAGCTTGGCTATTATCAAAGTAGAATTATTTAAATATGACTTCTGATAGTACAAAACATGAGTAAGATTTAGGAACAAGATGTCCAACACTTCATAAGCACTGCAGTTTTGAATTCCAGTAAGCAACATAGATTGCTTTTTCAAATTATATACTGCAAGATAAAAGAGCAAGCAGTTTATCTCACAGGACCGTGAGTTTTCTTCAGTTTGCACATGCAGTTTACATTGGTGGGAGTCCCACTGTATCCTGAGGTAATAATACACAATCCAAACCTGACAAATCTCTTAAGAGGAGCAGTGTTAAAAAATGAGACATGCATTTTTTTCATGCCACTTTAAACTGTAAATTAGTGCACTTAAAAATAGCTAAATTCAGCATGCACATGGATTTCTCAGACAGATGGTATGGATTCTGGAATGACATGCATGTTTTCTGTCCTTGGTATTCTCATTGTGCTTAAACAGAAAGATTGGTTGCAATACCCAGGCTGATCACCTGTAGAGCATCTGAGAAAAAGCATTATGTTTGTTCTTTCCATGATGGTATCATATTAGTCATCTTTAAGACTTGTGTAACTTTACTAAGCAGCAGAAAAGAGACACCCTGCAATTACAATGTCATGGCTGGCACTAAATTACAGGTGAACAATGTAGTGTGATGAGAAGCTAAAAGTTGGCTGAGGTGAATCCTTACTTCCACAGAAGTCAGTGAAATGACAATGGTTAATGTCATGTATGTTTTGATCCCTAACTCAATACAACTTTAACTTCCTTCCAAGTTCTTTATATGTAAGTCACACTGATGTTTCTTTTGTGTATTTACATTTGTGCCACCTTCAGGATTGTTATTCCCACCTAAGGATGATGTTCTCTTAGCTCTTTGTCAGGCACTGATTAGCACTGTGCACTGATTTAAATCTGCCTAGACTTTCCAAGGTGGCAGAAAACATAACTTCCAAGAAACCTTAGGAGATGTTTCTTTGTTCATTCATTTCATGAGATGACAATGCATCCATTATGGATATGGGGTAGGTTAGGAATTGCAGAATCATTATTAGTCAGTAATTGATTTATTTCAGTGCTCTCTGTTTGTGAGGGTCATCAGTGCATTTCCGGAGAAATGTGGCTTATCTCCAGATGTAATTCATAACCATTGCTTCAACTCTTAGCATCAGCCAGTTGTTTAACCTTGAGACTACTCTCTGTATCAGTGGTGATGCCTAATGTGCAAATGTGCTATTTTGTAATGCAGAGATTGTTCCTCAAATGCCCTACCTTACAGACTACATTAAGTTTTCTAGGAGGTGAAGCATTATTTTCCACACCTCTCCTGGGATGTATAGAAAGCCCAGTGAATTCTTTAAAGACTTGGTATTTACTTTGCCTACCAATCTCTTGCTATTATCAGATACCAATGAAAATAAATAATGTAACACAACAACAACAAAAAAGATGTTTCAGCATTATGTAAAAAAAGCCTTTACTCCACTTTGAGATGTTCTTTGAATGACAAACATGGTCCTTGGGCATTCTGTACAAGTTATTTGTTTCCACATCCAGAAATGTTTCCTGGTAGTGGGCAGACCAGACACTGTCAGGAATCAAAGATGTCAAAATGTAGGGTCATGGGTCTGATTTGAGAACAAGTTATTTCAGACTGAAAGGAAGCTAGAAACATTTGGGATATTCAAAAGCAGAAAAAAAATGTTTTTCCTTTTTTCTTTCTCCTCATTCCCCAAAAGAAATAGTCACTGAGTTCTCATGTAAGCTCAGACTCAGTCAGTGGCCAGGTTTTACTGCTTCACAGTTCACATTGCACCAGCTGATGAGGAGGAGCCATAGTGGTTTTACGTATTCTTCCACCTAAAAAGCAAGAAGCAGCTAATGTTTAAGTGGCTGGAAATTTTCTGAAGGCTTATGTCTCTAAAATGAAGGTTTGTTGAAGCTGAGGCATGTAGAAACCAGCTGAAACTTTGACAAATTTTTCAGTATGGTATGAAGTTAGATTTTAGGTTTCTTGAAGCTGGTAGATTTCCTACCATCTAGTTCCCAGCTTTCTGGTTTCCTAGTGCCATTGATGCTTGCTAGGGAAATAATTGATGTGGTGAGGGGGAAAGAGGGACAGAACTCTTAAAAGTAACAGTTCTGCCCTCTGCTTTCACTTTGACACCCAAAAAATTACATACAGTTCTCATGCAATCGTGAGGTTTTCCATGTGATAGGGTAATTTTGGCACAACTTTTTGCATTGATTAACTTTATGCATTAATTACAAATCTACTTTGTTAGCTTCCCATAAACTTTATACTTATAAGCTTTATTTTCAGGATAATTAAGCTATTTAAGTAATTCAGCTGATACTGTACACAGTCTTATTTACAATGTAATTAGGACCACCACAAGAAGAGTGCAAGCAATTAGTCATTTAATTCTAGTAAAGGACGTTTTAAGATTTAGGTTTTGGATTTTGTGCATTTAATCCCTCCATGCTTACCTCTGTAAGAACAAAGGTAAAGGAACACACAATGTATTTAAGATTATTTCAAGGGGAGAATCACAGTTTGGGGAGCAGAATTGATTTGTATTTTTATAGAATGCAAATGGAATATATTTTTCACACTGAGCAGTGTCACCTTGTCTTTAACAGTACTTGGGATTCCTGCTTTCCTCTTCTAGCTTAGACATTGATTCACTGTCTGGCCTTAGGTAATCTGTTATCACACTTTCAAATTTATGTGCCTGTAGCTACGTTCTGATACTTAAATAAGTGACCTGAGGACTGTCAAAAAAGCAAGTAGTTTCTCTAATTCTGTGACTGTGAAGCACAGACCCAGTTCTGCAAATGCTAAGGATTTATAATTTTACACTGATTAGTGCTGTTCACTTAAACATTAGCATAAACTTGAATAAGAAAGGGAACTGTCTAATTTCAAGTAAAAAAATTTTGAATGCTCTATCATACTCTAACAATGTGAGTTGCTTGTGTGTAAAATATTTCCATTTCTACCATATCTCTGATTCTACAAAGATTGTTTTTTCTGTATTAACCCAGTCACCAGCAATTACACTGTCTGTTGAGTGTGTGCAAGTAAAGTTGCTGAACCAACAAAACAATGCTATGACAGCTATTGTTAAGAAAAAGTAAAGAGCAGTTTGGGAAAGATTTTTCAATGAAAAATGTATAAATATTTAGGTAGCACTGACTTCTCCTTAATGAAGAAGTTTTTGGAAAAAGAAAGTGGCATTAAGCTTCCAGCTCCACAGTTCCATTGCTCTGATCCTAACAAAAAGTATTTAGTGAGATATCAAAAAAATCTCCTGAAGACTGAAAAAAACTCACCGTGGACATTTCTTAGATTTCCACAGCAAAGGAGAGGGGTTAGAATATGTATACATTCTATATCCATATTAATATTCTTGAAAGTGATTTTGGTTTTTATCTTCAGGGTAACTAAGTACTGTAGACCAAAGGTGCTGGTGTAGACAGGCAGGATAAGATTCTGAAGCAAGTATTTCTGGGATAGGTATAATCCTTGTGTGAACATCTTCCAGCAATTCCATCTATTATGTACCTATTAGAGAACATGCAGCTTTGACTGCAAATTACATATATGCCCTCCTGTAGTCTACATCCCCTTTGCTCCCTTGGTTCATTTTCAAGAATAGCTGAGATTTTTTCCAGGCTTCAGTAAAGATTTAATTTATACTTGGAAAAGATCAGAACTTTTCTCTTAAAAAATACATGACTTGATTTAATGTGTGTTTTGTGAAGTAAGTTAAATGTGGCTTCCTGCATATTTAAAATGATGACCCTTTCTTTTAAATTGCTTATGATGTTTAATCAGCAAATCAAGACATACTTCAACTCTAATTAAAGCTCAGTGGAAACGCAGAAGGGTAATGGACGTAGAACAGGCAATCATCTGGAAATTGAAAAAGTAGTACATTACAGAAAATGTTTATGGCACATTTGCATTTTCAGAAGGCAAATACAGTTGCTTCTGCTGCACCAGTTATCGGGGGTTTTAATAATTAGCTGCAGTATAATTAACCATTAAATCAGGGAAACTGTAGTCTTGTTTCCCTGGTAAGAGTTTTCAATACTTCTGTATTCACAGTATGAGACAGCTATTTCTTTGTTTTAAGTTACTCTAGTATAGCTTATTTACATTTCCAAGCATGAATAATTTTTACAGCCCTCAATATTACATTCTTACTGTTTCAAATGATCTTCATTCCCGTTTCTGTCAATGAAATCCTCTTAGATTGGGTACAGGGTCATGTTAGCTCTCTGTGCATTTGGCCATGCCAACTCAACCTGGCTATAAATTATACCATTCACTATATCTAAGCGTCGAGCCCCCCATAGCTTTTCATAAGTCTTGTTAAATGTGGGGGGATTTGGCAGTTCTAGACAGTTCTGTATTCTAGAGTTGAGGCTTCTGATGCCCTTAGACTACTATCTGTACATCTTTCTCATATTTTTTTCTTCCCTCCCCCAACCAAAAAATTTTTAATTGGCTTTTTGTTCACAGTAGCAAACATGGTGAAGTATAATAGGCTATATTTGTTGCTGTTGTAGTTTCAATACCTTATGTTTTTTTTTGTGACTTTGACATGTGGTGAAGGAAGATTATATGATTTAAGAGATGGGAGAAAAAAAGTTTGTTTTCTGCACATATATGTTTACATTTAATAACACTATCTTGTGGGATGGGCATGGTTATATAGACAAACCAATCAATTTTATTTTATGTTATCACAAAAACAAGAGTGTAACTGACCCACATGTATATACTATTTGTGAAACAAGTATTGCAGTTGAGTTCCAAATAAGAGTTTTTTTCCACAAACTTTTTTTCTTTCAGACTAGTATTAATAACACAGTGTTCCAACTCAGAAATTACTTCTTCTTCCTCATTTCCCACAATCCCCTTAGGAAAATATTGACAAAATTCTTTTAGCTTGCACAGAAACAAAGAAAACAAAGCATTTCTCACTTAGTGTCTGAACACACAAAGCAAAAAAAGATAACCACTGCATTTAGTTTCCAGTTTAAGTACATGTCAGTTTTGGAGTGATTCGTACTGAGACCTAAGGAGATAGAGCTCTGCTGTTGAGTTCTTTGCCGGCTCTTTCTGACTGAATGATAGAATTCAGAACCAGTGCAAAGAGCTGCCAAGAAGTCTACTCATGAAAGATTTGGTTGTTCCCAATGCTGTGATAGGCCAAGTGCACAAAGTCCTCAAATATATAACCTTGCTTTCTTAATTCATGAACTAATGAGGATTTTATGACAGACTTCTGTGTCTAAATTAACACTACTGGCTCATTATCTTTTCTCTCTCTGTGAGATCCTTGCAGCACTATTCCACTTGATCACCTTTTGATTCTGGCCATATCTAGAGGCTTGACAGAGGTGCTGCCTAGTCCACCAGCACACAGGAGATTATAGTCTAGTTTCACGCTCATTTCCTGACCTATTGGATGGTTTGAAAGAAACTATTTCTGGTTGCTCATTTAGTTAAATGGAAGAGGATGCTACTAACTGTCTTTGAGAAAAACTATGGATATTTGTAGACAAATAGTGTTACTTCCTAGCCATTTGTTATAGCTTTCAGAGTTATGGAATGAATAGCCAAGTACTGCTGGTGAGACAGCCTGTTGAAGCCTGAGTTTTTTTAGAGTATTAGAATCAAAATAACAGGAAGATGCAAGTAAAATTTCAGATGTATGTAGACTTCTAAGGATCTTGCCCAGTTTGGAGTTCCTCCAATAAAGTGAAGCTTGTTCTCTGCAAGCTGATGGAGATTGTTTGGTTCTGAAGTTCACTCTTCATTAGGTATATATTACAGTGAATGACAGGAATATTTCTGCAAGAGAGCTATGTGACTGCATATAAAACAAGAACTGCTCTTATTCATTAGAATGGTTCCAAAGAAGATGTTTCCATCTTGAGGGGTGGGGGTAAGCAGCAGAGGCAAATAGTGGAAAATCACACCCATTTTTTGAGTAATGAAAAGTATTAAATTCTTGAGGAATTAAACTTCCATATTTTTCTCAGCTTTTAAAAATTATATGATTAACAGGGAAAAAAACATTTATTGACTAACTGAAATTCACTGAAAATAATTTAATGAGTCTTATTTTACCTGGTTTTAATAATCACATTTCTTGTCAAACCATCTAAATTCAAGGAGGATCTGGTACTTACTTATACTGTAAAGCTTATGTTAAAATAAAAAAGAGGAATTATTGTGTGATGCTTATAAATCTGATTCTGAATTATTTCCTTTTGTTGAATTCGGTCCACAAGGAATTTTGCTGGAATTCAGGATAGATGCTTTAAATTTATCTTACATTGCAGAAAAGTCGTGTTAAACAATTGGAAGGGTTCTGATGAATGCAGCACTTGTTTTTACTGCAATCCAACAAAAATTGAATGACACTGTGAATTTAGGAGCTCTTGTAATCTGTGAGAAGTCAGGAGAAATTGTATTACAGTAATTGACTTCAGTAGGATCAAGACTTTCTTTAACAATTCCATAGGGCTTTAAGTATTTTTGCAGTCTATTTTAAGACATGTGCACACTGGTGGAAGTAGTGCTTCTAATCAAAATGGGCTATATTTTATTCAGACCTTGGAGACCAAGTAGGTAGAGCTAATTGGCTTATAACTGACCTGCTTAAAAGATGTCAAAATTGGCTGTTGGCTGTTCCTTTTTAACATTAGTTTGATTGACTAAGACTCTGGCAGCAAGATATGAAATATTATGAACCCAATTCATTAAAATTGTCCCCATTCTAGATCATTACGTATTTTCAGAACAAATGGAACTTGCTTGCAGTATAAAAGAAATACAGATATGTAAATTACTAACTCATCATCTACCACCTCCTCCTTCTGTTCTCCTCTTTGGAAGAAAAATACTCCAGTTGATCACATGAAAATAAGGAGAGAGAAGAGTGACATATTTTTTTTCAACAGTACTATGCAAAATAAGTATGGGGCTTGGTTTTTTTACTATTTTTACTCTTTAAAGGATTATATCATGGTCCTAATTTCCATTATTTATTTTCAAGTTATTTGGTTGCCTTTCATGCAAAGGCTCAATGTAAAAGCAATGTGTATATAGATCTGTCACTACACTGGAATTCTGCCTCTCGTTTATTGGGGAGAGGTTTTCTTTATCTGAGTAATAATTTTATATTTTTTAAATCATCGACTTTACTAGGCTTATAGCTACACTTTCTCATATGACTGATCTTATTGCACTGTTACTATGACTGAATTTTGAATGTGGCATAATTAAGTGACAGTTAGATGTAACATATAGGTATTGTTTATAGTCTGAAGAAACTAAAATTAGTGACATAGTCTGAAGAAACTACAACTAGTGGCCATCTCACCATGTAAGAGGATTAGGAAACTCTGAAATTTCAATGTTTGCATGCACATGTTTTGTACACGTGTGCTTCAAACCTGAGTGCTACTTGGGATGAAGGAAGATATTGTTTTGTGCTCTTAAACAGAACATACTGGTGAAAATTTAGGTTCTTTTTTCCATTGCAGTGCACTACATGTTAACAGTGTAGCACTGTTGGATAGATGATAAAAAGTACTGTGGTTTGCCTCCAGCCTTTCTTCTGTCTGTCTAAAGTACTAGTGCACAGCCTGCAAATTCATGTTGTTTTTCATCATTTACACTATGAGGACCAAAAATCAGAGAAACTTCATCTATTTGCATTTTATACTCCCTTGAACCATTCTTACTGATTTGAGGACTTGATATTAATCATTATCTCTCAATATTTCTCTCATCTGCACCCTATCTACCATTTCATCTTTCAACGTCTGCTGAAAACTAGTTTAGTGTTTTCATATTATCTTTTTTCTGCACACCCTGCCTTAACTAGACTGTCTTTTTTTTTTTTTCTTCACTTATCTTATGTATTTATGGATTGGACTATGTCCTTTGCTGTACATTAAATCCTTTGGTGCTCCCTAGACAACATTGACTGTGTTCATTTAATGAGGGCTGTGTAGAGATTGGTGTTGCAAGTTATTTAAGGCCATTTTTTTGGCTGTCATTGGGCTAGTTTATCACTTTCTTGATGTGATAAACTAAGAGTGCCCCAAAAGCTGCTACTTATACCAGCAAGCTCATACTCTAAAGTCTATGGTTCATCTGGATGCACAGCTTCAGCTGCTTTCCTCTTAGGTATGCATTTATGTTACAGATTGGGACGTATAGAATGGAAAAAATTGAGTCGAGAGAAGGCTTTTATCTCCTGAACATTTCTGGAGTACAGGGAGAAACATCTACTAGCAGAATGATCCTAGAAGCATGTTTTAGAGCTCCAAGTTATCTAGCCCATTTTGCAGACTGAACAGGGATGATTAAGATCCTGACAGTTCCTGTACAGCTGCTTCCAGTGTGGTGTGTGAATAACATTGCTTTTCTACTCTCGTTGAGTGATTGCCTCTTCTCATGAAGAGCTGAGGTTCTTCTACAGTCATGGAAATTGTCCTTACTTACAAAATATGGAGGAGAAATGGAAACTGAAATTTGAAATTTTTAATCATCAGGTAATCAAATCCAAATTGGAAAGTCCCCAAAATGTAGTCAGGTATAGCAAGAATCTAATTGCATGTCTTCTTGCAGTGTAGAATGAAATCTCTATGGAATAATTGTGCTTTTTTCATAACCTATGTACGTTCTTTATTTCATCTAAACTGACAACATATCAAAGCAGGTTCTTGTTGGTGTTCTACTCGAGACTTGACTGTCCCTTGTAAACATGCCCCACTGCTGTGGCATAAATCATTGCCAACATGCTCTATGACACTTTGTGAACATTTTGAAGGTAAATCAGGAGACTTTTGCAGGATAATGAGTTACAGTATCTCAGCTTCAGACACTTTATTATCAGAATGACATCTGTTTTCAGTAACTATTAGTTGTATAAGGCACTGTACAGCTTTATTCTGATTGTTTTCCAGGCATATTTATCAGGAAAACTGTGTACAGCTCCCAGATTTATAGTGGAGCTGTAATCAGATAATTTATAACACAAAGTGCTGTCCTTTAATGTATATTTTCCTTTTATGTCCTCTAAAGCTGTCTTGCAAGACTGTAGTTAGAGCAACTACAACATTTTTAAGGCTTTGCTTATGCTTATTTGTGGTATGTAACACAGGATAGATTTACTGTGTTACAATATTATTTAGCCATTTAGATCTGAATGTGGAGCTGATATGGTAGCTAAAAAAAAGTGTTGGTGCAATTTGGGTCATTGTATTGCTGTTACTGGGATAATGTGAAAACTGGAATAAGGGAATTATAGAATTTTTTGGGTTGGAAAACACCTTTAAGATCATCAATCCCAGCTGTTAACCTAGCACTGCCACATCCACCACTACCTAGCTGGCCCCCATGTGCTTTTTTGCATGCAGCCAAAAGACTTAGACTTCAGGCTGTAGACAAAAAACATTTTCATGTGTGACACCTTTCATGGACACCCTATGATTGCACAAACTTGTGATGTTTCACTGGAGACTCCTAGCTGTTATCATTTTTTTTATGGGGTCTGCATTTTAGCAAAAAGTATGCACAGTGTCCCTGAAAAGCTCTGTGGTTTGGGAGTCGGGTCTGTACCTCTCCCTGCCATTGACCTCCACTGCAAATGCACACAAATAGTTTCACCTGCCTGTGTCAACTTCACCACCTGCTGAATAAAGATAATAATGTATATCTTCCCAATGCCGCCCTTCCAGACCTCTGGTGGTATGGTAGTTTGTCAAATGATCACTGAAGATCTGGTAGTTCAGACAATTAGTAATGACTTTTTCTTGAATCTCACTTTCATTTTTATCTCTTTTGAAGTCTGTTTTCCTTGTTTTTCAAATTGTACAGCACGCTGTACTTTTCTTTCTGGATATTTCCTTTTCTTATCTGATAGGGCTGATACGTGAAAGGCAGTAATTTGTCTGATGACCTAAGCAATCAACAGAAGACATGATTAGGCACTTAAATTGATTCTCGGAATTTTCTAAAGATAAAATACTGGTCATAGGTTTTTTTTTGTGGTTTCTAGGGTTTTTTTATGGTAAATGTTTGGATCCTTTTCTGCCCATTTTCCTTTTCCTCCCAGTTTTTCACATGCTTCTTATGAAAACAAAGTTCTTTGAAAAGCTCTCCTGAGAGCACAAGCTGTCTTTCACTTTTATTCAATGAGTGCATAGTGCTAATTATTCAGTCCCTAAGTGTGGGAATTGTTTTGCTGTTAGTTTTTTCCTCTGCTCTTGTGTGCACTCATCCAGGTGGATACTTTGGTCTTGCTAAAGCCTGTGGGCTGTTTTTTTTGTTTATTTAGAACATTATATTGTTGGTTCTGTTTTCTTTTCCCCTCTTGTTCTACTGAAAGCTTTTGTTCAGAAAGATGTCTTTGCTTTAGTGAGCTTTCTTAGCACCTGGAATTCTCAGCTGCCCAGTTGACTGTTGCTGTTGAAAGATGTTAAGACAGGAATGGCACTACTCCACTCACTGCTGATCCCAGACCCACTAGGGAAACGACAATGCTGAATATCTTCATCTTTGTCAGGCATAAAGGCCGGTTCACTCAAAATCTCTTCCAAACCAGCTTGACCTGAGCATTCTTGGAGCTATAATATGAACCTTTGCAAGTAAATGTGTATAACTTTTAATAAATCAAAGCACTTGTAAAGCCAAAAAGCCACAGGCATTTACAGATCTTTTCAGAAAGATTTTTTTTTTTGTTTTTTTTTAAGACATCTTGTTCTTTTTGCTCCCTATTAAGGCTGTCTAGAAAGCCTCAGCATTCAGCAGAGATGGGGAGATGTCCTGATTTCAGCTGCAGTAGAGTTCATTTTCTTCCTAGCAGCTGGTACAGTGGTATGTTTTGGAGTTAGCATGAGAACACTGCTATAACACACTGATATTTTGGTAGTTGCTAAATAGCACTTACCCGAAGTCAAGGAATTCTCAGTTCCCATACTCTGCTAGTGAGAAGGTGTGCTAGAAACTGAGAGGGAGCTTGGCCAGGACAGCTGCCCTGAATTAGCCAAAGGACTCTTACACACCAAAGAATGTCACAACCACTACAAAAACTGGAATGAGTTTGCTAGGAGGGGCAATTGCTGCTTGGGAATGGTCTGGTCATGAGTCAGCAGGTAGCGAGCAATTGTACTGTGCATCATTTGTCTTTCCCTGGATTTTATTTCTCTATCTTTTTAGTTATCTTCCTTTTCATTGCTGTTATGTTTTATTTCAGTTGTTAAACTGTTCTTAACTCACAAGTTTAGTTTTCCAGTTCTCCCCCCATTCCTCTGGGATGGGAAAGGAGTGAGCAAGTGACTGCAGAGTGCTTCAGTTAAATCACAAAGGGGGGAGGTGAAGGAGCCATCTATACTGCTTTCACTTTCAGGACAGTTACTTGTCTTGCTTCATGTCAGTGAGCCAAACTCTATTCTTAACAGAATGAAACCCCAGGGTCAGCCAAATGTGGATTTACAGTGTCAAGCATCAGATGGAGCACTGCAACAACTGTTTTCTAGAATCCATATGGTGTTATGAGAATATTTCACTGGAGCTGTGTTCATTATGTGTTTGTGGAGACAGAGGTTTTGATAGACTTAAATGACAGATGCCATTCTAAAATAATCTGGCATGAAAAACTGTTTTGCATAAACCAGTGGAATTTGGTAAATGGTTCTTTTATCAAGGCCAAAATTTTTATTTGAGCTAAAAAAATGAAGATATTCAAGACATCAAATGATGTAGCGTTCCTGGATACCCAATTAAATAGTTATTTATCCACATAATGTATTATTTACATCTAAATATGAAAGTCTTACGTTTTCAAAATCTGATTTTTTTTCTGGCTTTGCCTAAACAACTCTTTATGATCAGGAATCCACTCCTCACTTTTCATTTATATATGATACTACAGATAAACTTTTACAATTTTTCCAGTTTCTCAGCAAAATTTATGCAGCCCAGGTATAGTGCAAGAAGTGTCTATATCTTATGGTATGGATTGGTACCTTTGTATTTCCATTACTGTGCCATGCTTACAAATCCAATTTCATCTCTCAAGGACAATCCATTTTACAGATGTTCAAGTGGCTTAAAGTATTTTGAGAAATAAAGAAAAATAATGTATAAAAATTCTAATACAGTTATTCCTATGTATTATTTCAGACAGGTTTGAAATCCTTACTCCTGTGCTGGGTATGGCTTAGCAAGATCAAGATCTGACAGTCTTCGGTACAATAATTTTCTCAGGACAAATTGATGTAAAACCCACATCTCTTCTGACACATCAGAGACAAAAGCAGATAGGTGTATGGGACATTATATCACTGTATTGTCACTGCTCATCTTACTAGCAAGAGACTTTGTTTTAAAGATCTGTCCCACTAGCTTCAGGGTCCAATAAAGACTAACATGTTGAATTGCTACAATGAAGCATGTAAGATAAGAAATTTCAGCTTTCCTGACAAAATGTGTAAGGTGCTTTTTCTTTTCATTAACTAGTTATTGGGAATTAATTTTGTTCAATAATTACTGTGGGTTGAATATACCAATAGGGATATTTTATTTTATTACAGGTGTTATCTCCACTTCCATTTGCTTCACTTTTACATAACTATAATTAGATTTGGAAAGACAGTCTTTCATTCTTAAACTTATTTAAAAAATGCCATTTTGCTGTACTTCGTAGAATAGTTAGACCAATTAAATTCTTGAAGATAATGATGTACTGAACTTATGTCTATTCTAGGAATATTAATGATATTCTGCAATGTTTCCTGTGAAAAATCAGACAGAAACAAGCATTAATATGTGTTAATTAACTCTAAGTTAATATTATATTTTTGGTCAGTGCTCTGCAGTATAGACATAATGTATATTTTTTATATTGATTAATCTAGTTGTATTTCCTTAATCATGAAATGGAATGTATTAATTTTTGTCCATACTAGAGAGAATTTTATTCAGTCAGGTCAAAGTTGACTTCTGTCCATGTTATCCAAGATCATCAATCTCTGCTTTATACAAAGCAGAATAAAATATGCAAGGACACCACTTAATACGAGCTGTTTGTCAGAAAGGTTAAACTGAAAGTCCTGCTGGTTAATTGTTTTTCTACAATTTTTCATAAAGATTTTTTATTTTTAAAAGTAAAATGTCTAAAATTCTATTTTTTCCTCCAAGACTGAATATGCTGCTTTTTTAAATTTTGTTTCTGATTGGTTGGTTGTTTGAGTTTGTTTTTTTTTTTAATGTTGCTGAGACTCTTTGTCTTCATTTCCTTTTGTAAACTTAGTTCACAGGTAGGTTTTTTCATGCAGTACTTTGACCAAGTAAGTCCATGAGGTTTTACATTCATGCTCTGCATTTCCCTTTTTCATAAAGACATTGTGAGGACTACAGTGTCAGCTAGGAAGCTGAGAATATAGATGAGACTATTTGCATGAAACATTCACACTACTGTTCCCTGAAAGTGTTGTAATGAAGTAGAAAGGCTCGTCTTCTTTGTCTTTCCCTCATCCCACTTGTATTTTTACATCAAAAAATTGGCATTATTTGAAAAAAAGTGAGTCAGGAAGATGCAGAATGTCTCACTCTTCCTGTTCTACAGGTCAGCATTGCTTCTAGCAGATGTGGGGAGAGAAACTCATGAAAACCTTTTGACTGGTCTCGACCCTGCTCTGTACATCAAGAGAAAACAACTGAATGCTACTTGTGTTTCACTCTTCATCTACTTGTTTAGTCTTCTATATAACTTCACACTGAAATCTATTTTTAATATCTCTCAAAATACACTGGTGCAATTGGTTGCAAAAAAAGTTTCAGTTCTTTATGTTTATGATGTTCAATCACTTCAGTCTGAATTTCGCATGAAAATTTTAACTGTGGCAAACTGTTCATCCAAAAATGTCGTGAGATGCTAGATAATTTGAAATATTTTTCTTTTTATTTTAATGTTAAGGATAAATTTATTAATTTCACAAAATAAACTAGTTTTGAACCTGGGAGCTCTCCATTTAGAAAACATAATAATGAAAATAACCTGAATTTCAGCACTCTCTTGATATTCTTTAGTAACCAAAATTATTGTCATTTTTAAACTGAATGTGTGTTGAAACATTTTTTTTTCCACTGTAAATAACTTAGATTTTTTAAAAACTGGTTTGTTTACTCATGCATTTTTCTGCATTTGATCTGGAACTGCAACCCAAGTTTACTTATTTAAGACAGTGACAGGAAATATTTTGGTTTAGAACTTATAAACTCACTCAGATTTTCATTACTTGAGAAGAATTTCACTGTCATTTGAGAATCCAAGTCATCTGATGTCTGAAAGACCTCCAGGTCTAATTGCTGTAGGCAATTAAACTTTTTAAGCTACTCTAGATAAGAAAACAAAGCTTTCTTTTAGTGGTACTGTGATGAACAAAAATAATGAACAAATATAATTATGCAATTTAGAATGATTAAGCCATGAATGGGTAAATGGAGCTGTACATATAGAAATTTTTGTTGGAATTTAAAAATGAATCTGGATCTCCTTGTGACTTATCCTCTTTTTTCTCTTGGGTTAATAAGATGTTAGCAATGATTACTTACAAATATGTGGAAGAATGCCACTGACACAAGTTTTCAGAAGACTTAGTCCAGAATTGTCCATTCTCTGTTCTTCATTGGAAAAATTGGGAATTAAAATTAGATATATCACATAGACTCTTTTCTCAGATGTAAACTCATTCTAAGATTAAGAAGAACAACTTTTTCACAGTAAAAGCTGTTTCATGAGAGCTGCGACTAAGTGCTGCTCCTTTCTTTGTCTTCCTCACCCAAGGGAACCTTTTCTGCTTTGCAATACTATGATTTACTAAGAGACAAGATAGTCCCATCTTAGAGGGGATGGCGAACTACCCAAACACTCAGTCTGGTAAAGCATGGAGGGACATGGAGCGCTGCAAGAGTGAGCAGTGATGTTTGTTCATTGGTGTGGCACATGTGCAAAACTTTTTCAGTTTTCTGATATTTACTGACTTGTCAAAACTCGTAAGGGAGAAAGAAACAGGTTTTCTCCAATTTCTACCATTACATTCCCATTATACCTCTGCTTTGTTTAATACTCGTCTATTTGGAAGTGTGACTTGTATCACTTAACCTACTGGCTATTATGGATGAATATTCGTATTTTGAAAGTCTGCTTTACTTTTACAAGGAACAATCTATTTTAATTTACTCATGTTTTGATCCTAAAGCTAATTTGTTAGATTTTACACACTGTTTCAAGCACAATGAATCTTATATTGGTTTTGCATAGGCAGTTTGGAAAAACATCAGTCAGTGACAAAGTAATCAAATATTCCTCACATCAGACCTTGGCAAAGTAAAGGAGGATAATCTGTACAAACTGCAGTTACTGATTGCCACCTCCTCCCCTCCAAATAATAAATAATTTACAGCTATCACATGTTTCTTCTACAGTTAAGTTTATAGGCAAAAAAAAGAAACTATCTACATTTCATCATTAGCTTAATCAAGGCAGTGCATCAGTAACCTGCCGTGAAACTGATTGCTGAAGAGCAGGAAGAGTTGGATGGCTGTGTAACAAATGATTTTGAATCTTAAAGTTTTGAATTTTCTTTTTTGCAATTTTAACTTCAGTTCCTAAAAACTGTAAGTCTTTTTCTATGAGAAGGGATCATATTATGAAAAGACTGTTTGGTAACAAAATTTCAGAAATATTCAAATAGCAAAGTTCCCATGTTCCTTTCCTTATTGCTTTGCTACAAAATAGGAGTCCTTGACCCTTGGAGGGAAGGATATCCTGAAAATCCAGCAGCCTTGGTTGAATCAAGTGGCTGCATATCTTCAAGGCATGCTTTTGGCTGCACAGCATGAAGGCTGAAGTTCTGGAGTGCTTCTTTTTGTAACAAAGTTCTCTGGGTTTGCAAACTTCTTACTGTGGAGCTAAGAGCCAAAATCCAATGTCTAGGTTAAAATAGGGCTTCTGGATTTCCAGCTAAAATGGAGAAGTATGAGTCAGGGAAACCAGACTCAATCCTAGAGAGAAAGATATTGGAAACACGTAGTTGCAGGACCCAGCTCAGGTCAGTTTCCTGTTTTGAAACTATTAGGCTCTTCTTATATTATTATCTTCCTTTATGTAAAAGTCTCTGTCCTGCTTTGGACTATGAGAACTATTTGAAGACCAGTTCAATTCTAAAGAATTGTTTTAGTGCTGATGCAGTGGTAACACGGGATGTAAGCAGGAGAGCTAAGGCTGCCACAGCTCAGTTTGAAAATGCGAATGACAATAAAGGATTAGATCTCTTTTTGTTTGGAAGTTTTGGAGATACTTATGATTTGGATGCACAGAAGATAGAATACCAGAAAGACTTGAGGAGTCTGTAAAAGTTAATTCACAATTCAAAGAACTTCAGAGTTATGATTTGCCTGAATTTTTACTCTTGGTAAAATAGATTTTGGATTATGAAGATTGTAATTGCACATTTCTCTTGGAATTAGCATCTTTCTCTGTCCTTTATAGTCATCTTTTTCCCTTGCCTTCCTCAAGACATCCTGTGGCTTCTTTAGTCCCTCTGTCTGTTTCCAGATTTTTATTTTTATTTTTCACTTTCTAGGGTTTTAAAGCCCTCAGGTTAAAAAGGGATAAGAGGACAGATCTGAAATGCTCAAGAGAGTTCACATGCTGTAAAAACGAGTGAAAGTCAAACGGGAAAAAAAATTACCAAAAGCACAATGCATAGGACCTAAAGGTTTAAAAAAGGCTTGAAAAGGAGACCTTCAAAACCAGATTTCCCCTTTGAGAAATATTGCATCAGAATGTTCTTTCAGCTTTTTATCTCATGTGTCTTCAGTGAATTATGTTTTAAGACTGAAATACTCCCTTGAGCATAAATAAGCTCAGAAGTGAACTGGGAACTAACTACATATGCAGGATTCTACTTTGTATCCTAGATATTCTGCTTTTTTATTTCCCCAGATGGGCTGGATATGCTGCATTTTTCTAGTTCAAGAGGCAGATAATTCCAGAGTAATGGGTAACACCTTTTATTTTCCATCATAGAGTTAATTCCTTGCTTTGATGCTTTTAGCCTTTACTCAGTATCAAGTCACAATGATTTGCTTTATGATTTATAAAACCTAGAGCGTTAGCTGCAAGAGTGCATCAAGATAACGACAGTATAATAGTGTCAAAATAGCTAAAATATTTTGGAGGAGAGGCTACTAGAAATGACAACAACAAACTCAAAAATCATGAATTAAAATGACAAGAGTATAAAATATGTTGACTAAACATAAGTGTATTTACAGTGCAAGGAGAGAGAGACTAATCAGTGCAGATTTTGGGTTACTTTCCTCTTCATATGATCCCACTAGGTCAGATTCTGATGTAGAACAGATAAATATCAAATCAGAATAAATAGGTAAAATGAGCCAGTTTACAGGCATTGAAAGATAGACAAGTAGCAAAGATACTGATATCACTGTAGCTGCATCTGATGCAATTCATTTTAGACTAAATAAAACATTAAATACTTGGTGTTTATATTATATGGAATTGTATAGTTATGAGTTTTAGCATCCCCACCTATGTTTCAATGCAGAAATTTATTTGGAAAAGGGCCTACTGAGGATTCCATACTGGATTATCTCACAAATGAACTGGTGTCTCATATGCATTGCTGTCTTGCTGAACCTGTTACTGTGTTTGGTGAGATTTGAAGAAAGATTGCATTTATATAGGTAATCTTGTTTAGTAGTATTAAAACACTGAGTAGGCTGATGGAGACTAATGGTGTGAGAAGGCAGGTGGGCACTCAATATCTTTTAATTATAGGAATACAGATGCTCTACTTAGGTTGAAAAGGTTTAGTCTGAGAACTGGATCTGCGGGTTTCTGGACCTTGCCTGATGTTCATGGTACTTTTGTACACAGAAGTGATTTGTGAATATTTTTATTGTTCATTGGATTAAAGCTAATTTAAAGACTCTACACATACAAAGAAGTTTAGAGTGGGGAATTCATTGTCTGTAATCCAAATAATGGCTGGATAGGGCTTGAAGTCAGAGCTGATCCTGTAAATAAACCCAGGTAAGATTTTATTTAAGATATCCTTAAGATAGTAAAATAAAAAGACAGTGGTGAAATTCCAAGGAGATGAATGATCCTGATAAATCCCTCTTTCTAGCTGTTGAATAGATGGTGTTTGCTAGACATAGCCTCAATTAATGAGATAGGAAGCATTGGATTCCTCAGTATGTAGGAGATGGAAAATCACAACTATTTATGAGGTCAAATGCTTGATTTGCATTCAAATAGCTGTGAAAGAAGCCCCCTCGGTTTGACTGACTGACTTATAGAAGCCTATCGGCTTTATTTATGAAAGTTTCTAAAGCTCTCAAGGTTGCTGTCATCAATCTGAGTAGTGTGTGAGGTGACACAGTACAGGGAGCTCTCCTTTCTGTTTCAGTGCAAGTAGATTTGCAACCACCCACACCCTCAGCTGTGCAGCTGAACAGTGCCTGGCAGGATGAGTGCTGCAGAGCCCTTCAACTCGTCTTAGTGTTACATCATCAAGGTATTCTGTCATCTCTGTGTGTGACACCTGTAAGTAGAAATTCTGT
The DNA here is from genome assembly GCF_028858725.1 of Colius striatus. Classification (NCBI taxonomy): domain Eukaryota; kingdom Metazoa; phylum Chordata; class Aves; order Coliiformes; family Coliidae; genus Colius; species Colius striatus. The sequence continues at coordinate 17,165,491 of NC_084770.1, read as the reverse complement.
GTGGAAAACAGAACACAATGGGATCTCTTCAAAGATCTATTTTACTTTTTAATATATTTTTTCTCTGAAACAGCTCACATTCTCAGGTTGCATTTCAATTCCTACTAACAGGGTTTTTTTACAGAATTTCTTCACAAAAATATTGCATATATATCTTACTTTCATGTTTGTTTCAGAAGACCTTGCTGCACAAGGCACTCGGAGGAGATGGGTGAGCAAATTTCCCTGGTGTGTAAGTGAAACCTTCAAGCCTCCATGTCTTTTGTTCAAGCGAGGGAGTCATTTTTCCAGCCCCTTGAAGAACACCATCCCTGGGGCTCACATATCCCTAGTTCTGGCAGTGAAGATCTGTTCTGTAGATTAAACAGAGTCCTTGAAAGTTATGTATCCACACAGTTCTCCCAATATTACCTTAAAGTGCGACAGTTTAAAGCCACATTGTTCAGGAAGCTAGAATCAAAATGTTTTTCTGCACATTGATTCTCCATGCTACATCCTGATGAACTTCAGTATTCTTTTTTGCTCTCGAGTGATCACCAATTAATCTAAAAACTGTGAAACTGAGCTGTTTGAAGCAGGAATTAAAAATTTCCAGCAATTAAAAACAAAGAAACAAACCAAAACAGCCACGGGCATTAGAAAGTGATTAAACATGACAACAACTGAGATGTCGAAATTAGTTGTCCTTGTTCCAAAGGTCTTGTAACTACTATGATGTTTTTGAAGCCACCAAATGATAGTTAAGCTCTATTATTATTTGTAAAGCAGATACTTTTGTATCCTGGGCCCACTGAGTGAATGTCTTGCACAGCAGGAGACTGGAAGATAGCAAGCCTAATCATTGTCATTTTACTGTACAAGAGGCAATTTTAGCAAATGATTCCTTAAATTATAAGATCCAAACAAAGACAAGGCTCTGCAGTTGGGAACTTTGTTCTTTTCCATCATTGAAAATAGTCTTTCTTTTAGATCCTGTGAACTTAGGGCAGTTTCACTACTACTAGTCTAAATATAGTAAAAGAAATATAAAGTTTTGCATATTTAATAATCTTTCTACTAGTTAATGTAAGTATAAGGATCTGATTCACAAGACTAGCTCTGAGTCATGTGTAGAAAGGGTACTGTGCAAGAAATGAGCTTGATTATCTCCTGAATTGCTCTGGCTTGGCTCCAGTACAATTGTATTGCAATCAATAACATGACACTGCTGTAAATTTAAAATAATGTAGAAGAGAATCAGATGTGACGAATCTACCATTGTGGATGAGAGTTTGCTAATAGCTTATATACTTTTAGTAGTCTAGACTTTAATCATTGCTTCTGATTACTCAGGTGAAATCTGATGTACTTCTGCTACATACTATTTGGAAGGTTTTACTGTAGTACATACAGTTCATAAGCTTTTAAGGTGCTACCCATCATAACTTTCTCATCTTCCTATTCAGTGTTTTGCAGCGTGTGTTCTTGTAAAGAGTGTATTCAATTTTTGTGTGCTTTGCTCCAGTACTGTTACACTTTTTCCTATATGAATTGTATAAACTGTTCATAAAGCTCCTAGTTCATTCCTATTTTGTCACTCTCCTTTGTAATGACTTAACTTTCACCTTTAGCAAAGCATCACCTACAGCTGGATGTATTGGTTTTTCTATCTGACAAAAACACATTCAAAATACATACTAGTTCTGAGGTCTCATTGTATCCCATTCCATTGGCATTCTTCCCTATCCACAGTGGACGTAGATGCATTACTCATTTTTATGTGATAGCATCTTACACCCACATTGCACAGGCGCAGATTATTAATGCAAGGTGTAAGACAGCAAGAATTAGGCCTGCAATACACTGAAAGTCTATTGACAGACAGTATCTGGATTCCACCACATGTCATTATTTCACTTTGCACAGGGCGTTTTTTCAAATATTGTTGGTGTGAGAGAGATCTATCATATTCATGGAGGCAGCATCTCTCACTGTCACCTAGACATCCAGAGATTAAATCCAAGGAGCCACGTGAGGAACAGGCAAATAGTTTAGATATTAAACATCAACATTTTCCCTTTTCTTCCATCCTCACTTTCACTTGGTCATCAATGTTCTCTTAAAGTGATTATTGCTGCTATTACCAGTGGGTGGGTGTGAAACTGCTTGTTGTCATTAGATCACTGTTATGTATACTGTATCACTGAGGATTTATATACCCAGCAGGTGATAGATTTGAGAAAAGACTCCATGCAGAACACTGCAGCTGTGCACAGGGAAGAGTTTGGCAGAAAAGCAGGAAGGATCAAACAACTACTAGAATTGCTAGAGGGGAAAGTTTAATGACAAGTTACTGTGGCATTTATGACCAGATTGATTATGAAGACTGAATAAATCTATGGTATATTTCAAGAGTGTTGCTGCACAACCATCTGATATAAGGGTTGCCATGGTAAGTACAGATTTTCTATTAACCAGGAAGGTGAATAGTCTCATAAAACCCATGAAACTTGTTAGTGAATAAATCGCATATGAGAACCACCTCTATTGACCCCAATGGAAATTTAATATATTCAAACAGTACTGTAAAATCTTTTCCTTGGTTATTTTTAAAAAACAGTCTGTGGTACTGTCAAATCAAAATGTACCATTTCTAGTATTCCCCATGTCTTGGATGACAGCTTAGACAGATTGGAACATCATCACTGAGCTAAAAATACTAGTGTGGAGGCAGCAGTATAAGAAAGTAAGTTACTGATTATTGTTAAGTAACACTTCAATGAAACCTTCGTCAGCTTCAATACTTGGTAAGGTTAAGATCTTCAGCATTACAAACTGAGAATTAAAAAAAAATATGGGCTGTTTCTTACTTGATAACATAACTTATGAGAAATATTTAAAGAGATGAGTAAACACAGCAAAAAGCGTCACTGTTAACACAGCTTCAAGAAACTGAGCAAAGGAAATCTCAAGTGTTACACGATAGCTCATGCGTGTTTCATTCACTCTCTATGCTGTATTTATAGAAAGATTTCCCCTTGCTTATGTATTGTAACCCCACAGCATAGAAGGGAGGCTAAAGCTATGCAGTGTCTTGCTTAGGCCCAGATCTGCAGTCACATACAACTGGATGTGATGTGCTGGTTGAAGCACTCTGGTGGAAACATTGCTGTGCTAATGCCAATTTTTGTATAGTGTAGTACTGCTTTCTTTTACAGCAGTTTTGGTTTGCTGTAGAACCATAAATTTATTACCAGAAAGTATGGCTTTATTGTTAGTCAGAAGGTATAAATTGTTTAGTGATTGATGATCTTGTGAAAGTATTTCATACATTGGTATTTCAGTGGGCAATAGTCTGGTCAAATGGCAAGATTTTCTGCAAAGGATTAGGAGAGAAGCTGATAGTGTAGGAGAGTGTGTTGCAGCTGGGGATGCGTTAGCTGATTTGATAGTGGTTGTTCTTTACAGTAAAAGAAAGCAAAAGTTATTGCTGTGTCCCTCTGTTCCTCTTTCTCATTCATACCAGAGGATGTTTGCTTTAACTTCTCTTTCTCTGTCTTTGATATCAGCAGTTCTGTATCACCAGCCACTCAGCATGCTGAAAGTACAATTGCTCAGGTAGAATAATAACTACTCAGAGATAACACGGTATAGTAGTGACCACGTAGCATTCACTGAGGCCTGACTGTCCAGCAGCATGAACTCAAAGAATTGGAGTCACAGCTTCTTTGTATCTACAGCAAGCAGTTTCTTATTCACTACATCAGGTGTATTTCTCTTAGCAATCATCTTCAGTCTTGTACACTCTTATTAGCTATTTATTTTATCTATAGGCTGAGCACCTGCTCTAATAATTAGCTTTGCCAGATATTCAGTTCGTACTCTATCTTTTTAGATGTTGGATGCATATTTCCTGGTCCACCTATCTTCCTCCAAGCAGTACTGCAGGTGTTTCATTTAGACCTCTGTTAGTCCTTTGAACTACAGAGGTTCAGCTTGTTAGTCTGTCTCACTTCTTATCAGCCACACTCACTTCTCATTACTCCAGTTGCAGAGCTACCACAATTAGATTTTATATTTTAGGCATTCATAACGCTGCTTTAGTGTATTCTGTGCTATCAGAAGTATTTTAGACAAACTGTAAGACCAAACTAATTAAAATGTTCCACAGAGACTTTTTAAAGGAGAATTATTGTTACTGCTGTATTGGTAAATTTGTGCACACACAGATGTTAAGGTCAGAGAAGGCTGATAGGACAGATTAGTCAGATCTCCTGCATACTGGAGATCATGGGATCTTACCTCATAATATTTGCTTTCAGTCCATTGTGTCTAACATCTTTTAGGAGAAGATAAGCCAAGTTTGACTGGAAAGAGATGGATTTGTTCCCCATTCCTGGTATAAGCTTCCCTTTTCACTCCTGGAAGTTCTTCCCTCTTGCTAAAGGCTCTGCAGACATTTTGAGCTTCCAACTGTGTTTTTCAGTACCAGGTAACCCAAACCCTTCACAGGGTTACTGACCACATTCATTGTCATTTTCTAATCATTATGGGTTTGATTAAATTTTTGTAAGGATTACTTTAATCTTAATTCTCATAGTTTAGGTTATGCTATTTTCAGGGCATTTTCTATTGCTAGTAGTCTCCTGGTAGGGATTTTCTTGACAGAAGTATAATCTCTGCCTTTGTTTCCTTTCCTTAACAACTGCATTTTCCTCCTCCTATGAGTGGCTGCTGTCTTGTTTCTCTTCTCCAAGGAGAATAATGTCTTAGTAAAGGATGTGCTGAGGCTGTCTTTTCAGTCTATATGGAAGATATCTATAGATAGCTTGCATATAATATGGTCCTTTGTGACAGTAAGGGGGGTCTGGAAGTCACCCTGCAAGGTTGTGCATATCTGTAAGATATTTACAGAATTATTACTGCTTCTGCTTTGAAATGTGGCTCTGTGCAGGAGCATTTGTCACACACTCAGCAGTATCTTTTGAGATGTAACTTATCTTGTTGTATGGTCTCTGTTTGAAATGGGTGATGTTTAGATGTGAACAAATTTGTACGCAGGAAGCTCTGTTTATTTACTGAAATACCTTCTGCCTGTGTTGAATATAATCTGAGCTATTGAGTTTCATTGACTCCTAAAATAATATGCAGATAATACACTTACATTTATTTTTAGGACAAATCGTATTTATAAGTATATCTTTTGTAAAGATTCCATCTAAAACAAGAAAAATGACCTGGTACTGTGGTAGGATGCTCATTTTCCTGGAAAACCAGCTTGAAAAATGAAGCTTACTTAGAAATTACTTACAACAGGTGTAAACACTCTCCATCCTTCCATCTCATTTGTTTCATCTCTGCTAGCACTATGAATGGTTGCTTTGGGGAAACGAACAATAGTGTATTGTACCAACAGAAGCATATTCTTCTGTCATTTGTTTGCTTATTTTAGAGTTAGGAAAAAGTTAAAGGTATATTTTACAGGAAGAACTCAATTACTGAAATCTCTAAAGGAAGCAAGGTGCAGTAAATACAAGACAAGTGTATGATAACATTGAAAAACAACTGTAGTGCAAATTGACATAAGTAACTATTGTTCTCTCATAATCCAAACCAGGCTCCTTCCCTTCCCTTCCCTTCCCTTCCCTTCCCTTCCCTTCCCTTCCCTTCCCTTCCCTTCCCTTCCCTTCCCTTCCCTTCCCTTCCCTTCCCTTCCCTTCCCTTCCCTTCCCTTCCCAATTAGTTGCATTTCCATAATTATCTACTATGGTCTGGGAAGCACAAGTGTCAACTTCTGATTTGGAGATTTATCTTTGAAACCTTTATCATTTCTTTTATATCACACTTGGGCAGCTGAATTTTTAAGACCATCTGAGTTAGAAGCCAGTGATTCAGTAAGACATTGGATCTGTTCTTTTCAGAGAACAGGAACTCCAAACTCAAAGGCTTTGGGATATCACACCTTGATATATGCAAATATATACACAAACTGTAGTATTGTTTTCACATGGTGAAAACAATGTCCTTGGGCACATACGAAGGAATTAGATACAAAAGTAATTTTTGTACTGGGTTTTTATAAGCAGGATTCTGTCTGCAGGAATCTTTCTGGAAACGGCTTTCTGTCAGCTGATACTCCTTGTGCTGAATCCATCATTTGTGCCTCATGAATCTCTGGAAAAGCAGAAGTGGACTGTAGCCAAGTCTGTAGATGCACCAGAGGAGTTTCTTCTTTTGCACCCCATACAGAGATTGATGTTGTGCTTATTGTAGGAAGGTGTAGATTCTTAATGGATAAACAGGTGGATCACACAGCAGTGTGTGAAGAGGCCTCCCAAGGGTTCCCATTGATGGTACTCTTCCTGTATTTTCATGAGGTAACATTTAGAGAAACCTTGAGTCTATCTCTGTAGTTTTTATATGCTTAAAGCAGTAAATAAATTGGAGACACTTTTTGTTGGCTACTTAATGGACTGAAGTACTCTATCCGTGCACTGTCCTCCCTGGAGCTGTTGACAGAGCAGATGGATGACACAGCACCATCTGTTAGCTTGGAGACTATCTCATTCAAGATCAAGACAGGTAAATACCTTTCTCCTGCTGAAGATTGAGTGCTTTCAAGAGGATTTACAAATAGAAAAATAACATTTATTTGACTTAATATCTCAAATGCAAAGTTCAGGCAGTGACAGAGAAGTGGGCTGGAGGAACTGTGTGCCTTGACAAAGTAGACCTCTAGCCCCATCAGCAGTAGAGAAGAAAGTGCCTATGTAACTTGCATATCATTTTAACAGTTTACTAAGACTCTTTTTAAAGTTTTGGCCTATGTTTTGTCCCATTTCTTGCAGACATTTTTTTGTAGTCTGCAGAAAATCTTTCCATGAGTTCCCTCTGTTCTAGTTCAACAGTGCTACAGAAGCCCTTCATGGGTCAAAACTATCTATAATACATAAAATATGTGTAAATTCTGTATAAATTCTATGTAAAGAAAACGTTTCCATAGCATTTTCTGAAAACACACTGAAAACTCACTTAGAACATTAATTAATAGAAAGAGACAGATGTCCTTCTCCGCATTACAAGAAAGCAAGTAGTTAACACTGGAGGGAGCAGCTTCTGCTAATCAAAGAAATTGAGTTTAACTTGTGTATGCTTAAGCAATTTTCTTATGGAAGAAAGAGGAAAGCCACTTAGATCTACTGGACTATCCGTTCAAATGAAAATATACAATGTAACACAATTAATTCTGTTAAAAACAATAATTTTCCATTTATAGTGCAAATGTGCTTGAAAAATGGCATGGCTACTGCTTAGTCTTGATGATGTATTTTATGAATGACTTTTAAAAATTCAGCCTCACAGGTTTGTGTCTGATGATATTAAAATAACTTTTAATCTAAATGCTTATATTTTTACCACTGCTTTTCATTTTGATTCTGCAGTTGACAGTGTCTTCCACCTTGACTTAAGTATCACAGATTGTCTTCCATGAGCAAGACCTGGTGAACTTCGAATAGAGCCCTTAGGGAGAAAAAGATCTTTTTCTATTATCACTGGATTTGATTGAGTTATTCTCTTCCTTTTTTTTTTCCCCTTTTTTCCCACTATTTTTTAAAGTGAGTTTATAGATTATAATAGAAGTTTCAATTAACATTCTTGGTATTTTAAAATACAGATTGCGTTTTTCCTGTTGCAGTCAACAGGCATCAGAATTTGTCTTGATAGATGTATTTTCAGCCATAATAGCTCTGATTTAAGCTTTATGTAAAACATCACTACACAGAGCTTTTTATTATTCATTTATACACTAGTATTAAGGAAGTCATTGTCCAGGAACTTGGTGAGGTCTGGATTTGAATCCTTGTCTCAAGACAGTGTTACACTGACATGGACTGTGCTGGTTTGCCAATATCTGAAATGTCGTTTCTTGGGCATCTGCTGGGCTCAGCTCAGTCATCATGCCAAGATTGTTAATAAAAAACTCAGAATAAAGGTTAATGAAGTAATTGAGGGGTTTATTACCCAAAAGAAAGTTGTCTGCTTTTTATCAGTAAGGTTTGTTCATGACATAAGTTCTTGCTTTATATTTCTTTGTTTTCCCTGTTCACATTTGCAGTGTTTTGTATTTAATTTGTAGACTAAATCACAGTGGATGCACAGGACACCCTCTAGTATCTTGTTTTCAACCTTGTCTACTGATTTTCTGGTGCAGTCCTTGAAGCAGGAGAGTACTAATGGATATGAGTGAGTTACCCTCATCTGACCCTGCATGACTGCAAGGCAGAAAGCAATCTCTTTTATGGCAACAGAGGTTATGTTTCAAAAAGCAAAAAGCTAAGCATGCCCAGAGCCCCACTCTGTTAGTGGAGCAGCTTCTTGTCCCTCCCAGCATAAAGACACAGATGCACTGACTCTGTGTCTCTTTGGACTGTTTAGTGGCATGGAGTTCTAGTCATAGCCATGTTGCTTCTCTATTGCTTGATTTATATAGGAACTTCTTTTTTCAACCTGTTGAGCTGCAGCAGCAGGTTGTGCTGCCATGAATAGTATGTATGAAAGACAGGGACTGAATGGAAGAAGGCAAGGACCATTAGATACTGGGTTTTTCTTTTCCTCTTGACTATCTGTGCACAATAGCTGTATTTCAGCTCTAAAACACCTCGATCCTGCTCCCTCTACCAGGTCATCAGTGCAGAGATCATCTGTTACTGATCCTCTCCCTCCTGCCATACCATTGTGAGCTCTCACATCCTGGTGTTTGTTTATTTTCCCCCCTGCTGCTCCCAGATCATATACAATTCTTCCATAAATATGCACAGCCTTTGTACAATGTGATGTGGCACTCTGAAGTCAGACTGCAACTTGTTCTTCTGTCTCTGATAGTGCCTTAGTCCACAGGAAACATCTACCCTTAGTCTCCACTTTCTATGGTTGCTTTTGTCACTGTGGTCACAGCTGGCTTATCACTGCCAAAAAAAATTGCATCTATCAGTATTTTTGTGAGTCTCTGCATATCAAGCCCATGGATCTGATTATTGCAGTGACCTTACAATGTCAGGGTATTGCTGGCACACAACTCTGTAAGTTTCAACTGCAGTTGAGATGGACATAATTAAGTGTCTATTCTAGGGTGAATTTTTATTTTAAAATTATGAAAAATAGTTTATTTATAAGGGTAACGATCTGTCTTACCTCCCATTCCACTTTCCTTTAGTGGCCCCTTGAAAAGCACACTGTGCAACTGACAGAAAAATTCTCCAAAGTAGCAAATATCAGGTTGAAATATGACAGCTAGAAAAGGTTCTTAGCTGTAAGTCATACTTACAGTAGTAGAGAAGTCAGAATAAGTCTAGGCTTTTATTTGTTAAAAAACTGTTTCCAACTTCTGTGATTACTGTAGCTATTGCGTCTTCCTTCAATGTAAACTATTTTGGCAACTATTTCTTACTGCTTTTTTTGAGCAAGTGAAAAAAAGTAATAGCACAATATAAATAGTTTAGATTTGTATGAGGCCAGGGTAAAAATGCATAAATGGGTGTACATATAAATACCTCCATGCAAACACATACCCATCCATGAATACAGACAGATACACAGATTTATATACAGACATGTATTAGATAGTGACAAACAGACCAGACTCTGTATGTCAATAGATATCAAATTGAAGTTATCCAAAATGAAAAACAAGAGCTATCATGACTGGAACTAATCAAATGGTTCCCAGAATTTGCTGTTACTTGAAAAATGACAGAAATTTAAAGTTGTTGCTACCTGTTTATATAATGAGTAGGAGGATGGTGGGAGAAAAGGAGGCTACAGCATTAACAAGAGAGAAAGTAAATCTGTTCTTTAAAAAATACTTACTTGGAGAGCAACTTGGGAGTTTGTTGCTGTTTTGTTTTTTCTGAATTTTGACTTTTTTTTTTTTTTAAATTAAATTCTTACAGTTGTGCAAAATACCAAACTAAAGCTCACACCCAGAAGTGAAAAGCATTATCCAGCTCTCAGCTACGTCACTGCAAATTGTCCCACTGACAGTCAGTGTGCATTGTACGGTTCTAAAGACAGAATATAAAATGAGAGAGAACATGTAATCCAAGTATTATATGTAGATACATCCCAGTGTTGTATAAAATGATTTTTGTAGAGTGTTATGTGATGTAGTAAAGGTGAATGACAGTAAAATATAACTAGGATTACTATATGGCAACACTATAGATATAAAATAGTTTAAAGCAGGGCAAAAGAGATAAGACCAGGTACTATTAAGGAGAACATATAATATGATGGTGAGGAGGAGAAGACCATACTAAGATGGGGATTTGTTGAGAATAATGTAATATAGAGCTTTATATTTTCAATTTTAAAAGGGCAGTGCTTTAAAGCTTTCTTCAAAGAACTACACTTTTGAGACTAATACAGAGGATCTTTGAAACAGAAGAGCAAAACTCCCTTGAAGGCAGGGAGAAAGAGCTCTAATTTGTTTTGGAGAAGCTGAATGAACACAATTCTTTCAGAAGTCCCTCCTCTTCCATTACATTTTTCACTGCCTATAGCACAAATCTAAAACATTGCCCTGTAAACTTGATGAAAATTAACTTTATCTCAGCCAAAACTAGCACACCTGAACACAGTTTACTGACCTCCATTGTCAGCATGACTAGGTCAAATGCTGTCACTGCTTAGTGAAGGGTAATTTGTCAAAGATAGGCACGTGGTTACTCAGGTGTGCAGTGATAAGTGTGTACTGATACCACATCCTGTGTACCAAATCAGGCGTTGAATTGTTCTGATTGTACTTAAAACTCTTTGCAACCTGTTCAATAATTGCTCCTCTTGTTCACATAAACACTAGATATTTACTTGTGCTGGTGCTGGATCCTCATTGCTGTTTCTTAGGCTGATAAATTAAAGGCAGGAGAAAATGTTTACCCTTTTCCCTCTCTGAGATGTATCCATGAGCAGATCATTTTCTACAAAGACAGTTAAGTTCTGCCAGGCCTGGAAAAAGGGTATACATGTTCCTGTGTCACCTGAGGCAGGTATGTGAGAATCAGGCTTATGGGTCAGAGCAGTGTTTCTTCTGAATTCTGAATTTTAATCTAGTAATTTTGAGAAATGGTGTGAGATGTTGACAAGACAAGATTTTGCATCTACTTTTTTTTTTACCAGGCCTAAGGAGCAAATTAAATTTTAGGCATATTTGTAAAATACAGGTTCTACTTCCTTTATTAGATCTATTTAGAAAAGCAAAGAACAATTATGTTCAACTGGTGTTCAGGATCTCTAAGTGTAATTAAATTTCTGGCAATGAAGCACTGAATTTATACTTAAAGAAAAAGTTTGCTAGTTCAGCTGCCTGTTTTTCATCAACTTGCCTGAATTTTCACTTAGAATAAGGGACATCACAGGAGGAAAGATTTCTCTTCTACTTAGGGAAAGTAAGTCTTTATTGTTTTCAACTGTTATTTAAATTAATTTGACCCTTCTGGCCATATCTATCCCTGTTCTTGTTCTAACCAGTGGTTTCAAAAGATGAGTGAATGAATATAGTCCCCTGTTTTTATGAATTGTAGTTAAAAAACACTATTTTTCTTTATAGACAGAGTGCCTTTTGAAGTTGTTCATGAATTGCAGCTTCTTTTTCCCCCCTGTGTTATATGAACCACTGAATTAATTCAGAAAATCAGAACCCACACCCATTTAAATACTTCCCTTTCCAGCCTTTTTGTGTTTTAATATGAATTTGATTTACTCTGTAGCAGCATATACCCCAAACACCTATATTTGGTTGGAACTGTATCATCTGTGATCTTCATATGTGTGGGACATATGGCTGGTGAATCCATGAGTTATGCTTCTCTGTTTTGCTGTGGCTGCAGATGGGAATTTCTTTTTGATAAGCAAATGATTTTCTCAAGGTGCTGCAGAGTCATAGAGCTGTGGGTTAGATTTGGTGTCCTCCAAATGTAAGGCCTAACACAGGACTCTGACTCAAGGCAGCTTTTCTTAAGATTTTATTGCCTCCGTTTTAAAGAGACCTGATTAGCACATATGAAAATGTTTGGGAAGAATTTCCTAACATTTATCCCAATTACAGGCCAATATCCACTACTTCATTGGCAAGAGGAAATTGAAAATTATATTCCTAAAAGACCTAGTATATCTCTTCCTTTATGTGTTTCTAAAGGTCAAGAGCAAAATGGGTTCTGTTGCAAATCATGCATGTAAGGTAACTGTGAATAGAACTGAGCTGTCTCTGAGTGTGGAGAAACTGGAACCAGAACTGTGGGGAAATCCTCTGCAGATACTGTAACTGACTGTATGTGGGCCAGGTTGAGTATATTTAAAGTATATTTTTGAGTATATTTAAACTTTAAACTGTTACCTAAGAGCAGGACAGTTAGGTAAAATTAGGCAAATCTTCACTTCCTGCTCCTTGTCAGGGATGTAGCTCACATGATGAGTTAATGTAGGTGTATTTAACATAATTTCTGTAGTGTTTTGCCTTATTGTCCTTGACTGTAACATCAAAACTCGATGATTAATTTTGTGAACATTTTTATATATATATATATATATATATATATATATATATATATATATATATATATATATTACTGAGATCTATGTGGTAAAAGTAAGGAAAATATAAGTAATTTCAAAGACTCAAGGGAAGCATTCCAAATAGTCACTCAATCTATTTTTTCTTTTAAATAATTATTAGTGAAGGGAAGATTGTGAAGAAATTCTGCAATAAACTCGTGAATATTTAGGGGTTCTTTGGAATGTCTGTATTAGCTGAGAATCCTTCAACTGAATTCCTATTGGAAGACCATAATAGGCACTGGAGAGAATAACTCACTCTGCATCGATGTTCAAATATCTAATTACTAAGACATTTGGTCTCTTGATAGAGCAGTAGAAAATAAAAGCATATTCCAGAACCAAGATAGAAATCAGTGGTCTTCCTCCTGGAAAACACCTGGTATAAACAGCAAAAGATTTATGGTGTTCATTATGTTCAGAAGCATAGGATGGATCACTCCAGGTACCAGTGAATACCTGTAGAAAAAGGAACTTCCTTACCGTCCACTGAGAGGGATATGAAGGGACTCTGAGACCACAGCTTGTATAATCAGCACCTTCAAAATAAGAATCTTTAAGGATACTTTAATAATGCTGTACAAAGAACATCTGTCATAGTGAATAGACATGTCCTTGGGCAGTGAAGGGAACCTGTGATGGTAAAAAGTACATCTATCCAAAGATCCTAATTTTGTATTTTAAAAGTTTCAGTTGATTTTCAAGTGTTCTGTGGAATTTCACATACAGTTTTATTAGGTTAGTACAATTATCCTGAAACCACTTATGGACATTGCTGACAAAAATGGCTCTTGGGAGTGTGATTGTGAGAAGACACTCAATGTTTCTGAAGTGGCCTCTTTAGTAGCACTTGAGCAATTGACATTGTAGAATAATAAGACATCATCTCCAGACTATCAAGAATTAGCCAAGTAATTATTTCTTGAGCTTTAGTTCTGTAAAAATATTTAGGGGCTTTTGTAGTGCAGTCATGTGTTAGATTGTAAAAGAATATACCATGACTGTAACTGCTCACCAACGGGTGTATTTATGCAGGATTTTTCAGGCAGATGTTGGATCCCTTTGCCAGGCAGATGTGATGTTTGTTTGGTGGAAGTGCCAAGCTGGCCAGAAGCCTTATGGCTGCAGCAATACAGTTCTGAGTTCAAGATAATACACTCTGCCTTTCAGCAGGCATTATTAACCGGGCTCTGTGCCTTGCTAACCGTGGCTCTGTACCGGAGCTGACTTACGCCCAGCTGGCTGGTAGTGTGAAGAGTTTACATCAAACAAAATGTGGACTTCTCCAGTATCTCTTTCTCTTCCCATCAGCCTAATCCAAATCCTAGTGAAGTGAAAAGTTTTATTCCCATTTACTTAATTAGTCTTTCAGTCAGACCATGACAGAAGACAGCATTTGCCCCAGTACTAGAGTATGCTGCAACAAGGCAGCTTAGGAAGAACTTATCCTTACTGTGTCACACTTCCCTGATGTTTTCTTCCTTGCTATGATACTTTTTCTCCTGTGATGACAGCAGCTGCAATTATCACTTCACCTGAATTATTTCACCCTTAACTATTTTTTATCTGATTTAACCTTCTTGCCTACCTATGGCTAATAAATTCTGAATGTGAAAACAGTTTTTACCAAATATGGCAATGGAGAGGTGATCTCAAAGTTAAATTGAGAAAACTTTTAAGAAAATAGGCAGCCAAGGTAGAGGTGAGCAACAGAAGATGTAAACTTAGTGTTCATTAGAGAAGGAATAGTGACCATAGGAGCTCAGGTGCCTATGATTGGTTCATCAATATGAAGATATCCATAGAAGAAAAAAAAAAACCTGATGAGGATTTATTCAACCTGGAGTAAACCAGAAAAAAAAAAAATTAAAGGCAAACTTGATGATTTTTGTTTACCCAAACCATTTAAGTTTGTAAATTCTCAGGAGCTGATGCTATTATTGACGTGGAATAGGACAAAATTTGGACTGTTTGCTCTATTTAATACATTTTCTGAAGCACCTTTTCTGAAGAGATTCTTTTCATAACTTTCATAGCTATAGGGATAATGAAAGGTGTGTTAGGACAGTGAGCTGTCAGAAAAAATATACTATTTCCAAACTTCTCGAAAATTCACCTAGTATTGCTCTATTCACTTTATTGTATGGCTGAAACTGAAGAGAGTTAGCAATATTATTATTTTGCTTTAAGAGTTTAATTTGGCATGTTTTATTGCCACGTCCTGTGTAGTCTTTCTAGTTACAACACATGATTAATATAATAACAATGATGTGCTTAATAATTTAGATTAAGGTGCTCTGAGCCTAACATTTAGTCAAAGCTTGGCTTTGTAAAATCAGTAGCAAAATGTACAATATCTCAGCACACACTTTGTCCAGCAACATACAGCTCCAGGAGGGCAAAGCAGCAGTTCATTATAACAACCCATTGTGATTTGTAGTTATCTCAGCCTACCTGAAGTGTGAACTGGAAACCTGGAAGGGGTACTAGCCATATGAGTCTGCTAGTGCTCTGAATCAAGAGCCATAGTACAGTATGACAAACTCTTGCCTGGAGTTAATGTTTATGGCTAGTTTTATAAGCTCCTGAGAAGCAGGACGTATTGCTACACCCTGAAATATAATGGTGTCAGTGACTACTGATATAATAAACTGCAGAGCCTCCTCCCAACCTTTTGGATTAAGTAATAAAAGAAGATGATTAAGAGGGCAATCCCATCATTTTTCTTTTGTTGAATAAAACACTTTTTTTCCTTCCTGACTTGCTAACAGACAGAGCCATGAAAATGAATGATTTGGCTTCACCCAAAATGATGGATAATCCTGCTAGAAGAGCATGACAATGATAGACAGACATCTTCTGAAGGAAAAGGTAATAGAAAAGACTGACACTTTGATAGGCACTATGATGAACAAGCCCTCAGGGGCTGTGAGTTAATAGGTTAATAGAAGTGTTCTAGTGCTCTCAGTCCTTCTATCTCTCTACTCCTTTTAGAGCTCCTTCAGCATCAAAAAAATAACATTACGAACAGATACATGTGGTAATGCAGCAGTGTGGGGTTTTTTGTGTATTTCTTAGCACTATAGCGAAACACAGAATGAAACTACTATCTTCAGTGAGATGTAGTGAATGCCCACTCTGCTCAGCTCTTTTATTAGACCCTTTACTTTTTCCTCTTCTATCTCTCAGAGACTGTTTGAAGGTAATATGATGTTGAGTTTAATCATCTGTGGAATATATTGTCAGAGTCTTGATGAAGTTGATGATGGGCCACATTCTGAGGTTGACTAACCCAGAAGGTAGCCTAAATAGTTTCATTAATGTCAACAAAATATGTGGCCAATTTCTTGTTTGGCTGCTAACAGAAATATTTCAATGTTATGAAAACAAGAAACTAATATTTATTCATTTTATTTTTAGCTGGTTAAAGCTTTCGTATTTTTTTTCTCATTTATTTTTCCCTTATAGACCTGTAGTATTTTTACTGATAATACAAAGCCAATGAGGTATCAATGTGTATATTATTTTTTGTTGTGTGTATTGGTGGTTTTCCTTATGGATATCTGTAAAGAGGTTATGATTTTGAAAGCCCAATCATCTTGGCCTAACAAATAAGCAAACATAGAATTTTTATAGTTTTTTATGTCTTTTGCATTATGGAGCATTTTGTTTTGAAGTAACATTTTCTTACTCAGTTTTCAAAACCAGCTGCAAGAGTAGATTTTGAAAGGAAGAGTTTGGTACAATTAGGTTCAACAATTTTACAGGAAAATTCTGAATGTAAGTCAAACTAACTTGAAAAATAGTAATGTAAGTAAATGAATAATGAGATAAATAAACAGGTGATCTGTAATGTCAGTGAAGCAGCTTTACAACTAAAAGAAGTGAGGTAATAGATTTCACATTAGAAAAATGTGATATCACAGTTAGCAAAGTCTCTCGGTGACTGTAATGAGAAGTCATAATGATATACTCATTTGTGTTGGTAGAACTAAGAAATAAAGTATGATTCCCTATACAGGATAGTGGAGGGCAAATCAACTCCTTGACATGCTTCATGAACTTGGACATGCAAAACCTTTCTCCATACTTATCTTTTTTCCTTACTTATTTTTAATGTTTCCAGACATGGACAGTTAATATGTCTGTATACAGGTGCCATATTCCTGTATAACCTTAAAAATGACTTTGTTTAAATAATCTTGAGGTGAGTATTTTTTAGGTACATAACAAACGTGTATTGATAAATTTGTAGGCTGGCTTTTGGATACAAATTAATATAAAATATCAAGTTTACATAGAAATAAGTATATTTGAATGTTACTAGTGTGATTTAGCTCTGTATCTGAATAAGAAAAAAATTACCTCAACTATTAGTTTTTCTGTTGACTTGCCTATTTAAGAATTTTTTTTCATTAAGTGTACCTATTGCTTTCTCTTCATGTACAAGAATATTTCTAATCTTCAGTAGAGCATAATAGGGGTGTCAAGAATATATCACTATTACATCAAAAAGTGCAGCCTCAGAATTAGTGCAGGTCAAGTTGTTTTACATCACTCTCAGATATTACTGCACTTTCCAGTATATGACTGCAATATATGAAAGCAGGAGCTTTGAGAAGCTCAGTTTCATACTATGGAATAAGGATTACAAAGCTTATTACCATGCTGGCCTTCAACCTCACCCCTCTACACTAAGCAACAGGCTATAGCTCTGTTAAAGCTAAGTCAAATCACTGTCAGAACAAAATACTTCACAGCATAAAATGTGTCCTTGTGTTGAAAGTGTAAGGATACAGTAAAGAATTTATTCTGGTCCCAAATGAGGATTAAGAACACAGCAGAGTGTGAAGTTCAATCTGATTTTTTTCTCACAGGATATTGTACATTTTTTTTAATCTGTTGATTCTTATGAATTAAACACTGGTTACTGTGGATGGTACCACACTTGACAAACCCTGCTCCAGGGAGCTTACACACTACATCAAATAGAACACCATAAACAGACTATACAACAAGATGCCATACAGATAAATTGACTGCATCCAGACTTAAACCTCATGGGTATCATTCCTGCCTCATTTTCTATCGAGCAATTAACTGGTTAATTCTGTCCTTCACTTGTACAACCTAAAAATGTACATTTCAAGGGGTTATATAAACTTGTATTCTATTAGCTAATGGTCTATTAAAACATAGACATTTATTCTTCTGGAACAAGTCAGTACACGTGTCTGTGCTTTGATTTTTCCCGTCTCTAAAATAAAGATTCTGAGTTTCCATTGTAAAATGCCTAAAAGATACAGAGAAAGAGAGAGATATTGCACTTAGGGAAGTGTTGCAAGGGAAGCAAAGAAAAGTTTGATTGCAGCTCATTGCCTTTTCAGCATGTGCTGGCTATATGGCAGTGACAGTCTTGGCAGGCCCATTGCAGTCCCTGTCTCACTGGCAAAGGGAACGAGATGGAAGAACTGAACCAGTTTTGTCATTTACTGCTGCCAGAAAATGTGGTGCTTACAGGTACTTTTGGCTTTACACAGATGTTCAGGGCTGTGCTGAATTATCTATATTCACTTTAAATGAAAACTTCTTTAGAGCTTATGCTTTTTGTGCTATGTTTAGCTCAATAAGTTCATGACTGGGACTTGTAGCTAATAAGGACAATTCAAGTAATAATAATAACAAGCTGTAGAAATCTGTGGTTTTGCAGCACACTGGAAATACAGAACCCGTTGATATTTGAAAACAAAAATGCTTTTGAAACAAAACCCAACTACACCTTTAGTCCATCACACTTTCCAGATCACAGGTTGTCCATTTCTTTTGTTTGTAATATGCCCTCAATCCAATTATCTTCACAGTTTACTGTTCTTTTCTAGAGAAAAAGACAGTTGACATTAAGCTGTGTTCTAAAAGAACAGGGTGATCCAAGTGCTAAATTAACACGTACGCATGCATGCACATACATCTCTGTTTTAACTGCAAGGCAGATATTCATATGTATCAGAGGATTTTGTCACTTATGTATGAAAATTAATTCATAAATCTTCTTTGTATTTACAGCAATCCTGACAGAGTTTATCAAAAATGAGTTGCCTTACGGAACTATCAATGGATTAATAAAAAGAATCTGATCTAATATTCATGACACAGGAGACAAATGTAATCGGCCAGGCAACTTCATCTTTTTATTGTTAGAGGAATGTTGTTTTTTTCATAACTTTTCCTTGTAGATTTTGTTTTCTCATTTCATAACTGCTTTAACAAAAGAACTGTGCCATCAATTTTGCCATATTGCATTATTCATGTAAAAGTATACACACCAAATTCAATGCACAAAGGAAAGAAATACAAAATAACGTACTGTATTATTATTCATATGAAAACAAGAAAGCTTTCAAAATCTTGCTTTCCTGTTATATTTATGACCCAATAATCTTCAACTGTGTGATTCTTGATGTCCAGACATATCTTCCTGCCCTGTTGCTCACAGGAAATTTTAGTATCTAATTGTTTATCGTGATTACCTCTAGCACTTGATTTTGCAGATGATAACTAATTTGGGGAAAGGTTCATTTTACTGCTCAGGTCTGTGACCTGAACTGCCAGTTGTAATGGAAGCTGAAGCTTGTTAGGAAGGAATATGTAATGAATATAATAATTTCGTTAAGAGAGTGATTGTACTCACACTGACACTCAAGATTCTTTTTGAAAGCCACTTCTATGCTGATGGTAATGACTTTAGGTTGAACTTGGAATGAAGCTTCCTTTGCACAGCTCCATGTCTGTACTCATGTCTGAACCAAAGGCTTTCTGCTACTTCTTTTCTTTATTTTCCAGTCAGCCTTTCCCTTCCCTACTGCTGAAGGAGCAAGCAGTAGTGGGCCCAAAGTATTTCTGATAAAGCTCTTAACCTCACCTAGCTGGATGCTTGGAAGTTCATTGAAGTCTTTGTTTAAGTACTGCATAATTTACGTGGTGGTTCTTAATAACATTTCTGGGCCGGATTCTCTTTTGATGAAAATTGGCATGGATGCAAGGTCGGCAGCTTAGCTGCATGTGGAGTTCCTGCTCCAGAGTGGCTGTCTTAGAGATAGTATCCCTATTAGCCTATAGGAGATGCAACACTAAGCTTTTCCAGTCATGACTAACACAAAATGGGTTTCTTAGGTAGTGTTGTCTTCTATTCAAAAGTACTTGGTGTCCCCAATATTGCAGTCATACCATTTACTTACTTTCTAATTTAGTACTATACTAAGGAAAAATTACTTTCCAACAGAAAATGTCAATGGTTTCATAGCAACCAGAAGTACCTGAGAGCTTTCCTTTCATGTTAAATCCCATGTTAAGAGCCTCAAGCCTGGTGTTTTATACCTCATGTTGATACTAGGGGACCGACTGCTGCATCCAAGCAACAAAGCAGGTCTCTGAAATCTGCTTTTCGTTGTGCACCCTAGAATCAGAATTTAAGAGGCCACCAACTTACTCTGTCAAAAGTTGGGTGGTTTATTTTAATTAATGTTGCTTGTATAAGACAGAAGGCTGTTTTAAGTGATTTTTATCATCATATCTTTTGTGTAATGGATGATTTCATGCTCAGAAACTGTGAAATGAGAAGTTACTGAAAAAAGTCAGTCAATATTAACTATCTTCCAGCTGCTTTCTTACAGAAACTAAATGTTAACCAGTACCACAGTCTGATCCAATACATACATTTGAAATGCAAATAAAAACATCTAATTATTTCTTTTTATAGTTGTAGGATACATTGCACCCTATAGATGTTCTTTTTGTTGTAAACTGAACAAAGACTAGCTGCATTACTTATAAACTAAGGAAACACTTTTTTTCCAGGGAAAAAGCAAGCTCCTGCATGACCAGCCTTAACTCAGAGCTGTTTACTGCTTCAGAAGGCAGGGTAAAGTAGAAAGAGGTGAGAATGCACTGCACCGAGAGCCACTGGCAGGTGATTCCTTTTGCTGTTACAAAACCTGGGAGGTGCAATGATACAACGTTATATTTGCCTCAGCTATTGCCTAAAGACAAGCATGAGCTGTCAGTGGTTTCTCACCTTTATGGTTTAGAGTCATGGCTCCTCAACTGTTAAGTGAAGGTCACTCAGCCTTGATAGGTCCACCACTATGTGAATGTGTATTTTACTCCTCAGAAACATGAATGCACGCAGCAGAGCTCTTCCTTGAACAAGTGCAGAAACTCATCTCAGTACTTGAATATTCTCTGTGGCTGTGCAATAGGAGCTTGCAGATGCTCTGTGTTGGCATTTCTGAAATATATAGCTTTTTTTCTCGGTACAAATGAACTGTTTAGTTCAGATTTTATTGACTGAATCTCTACAAGCTGTTATAGTGCTTAGGCAGTTTGGGGGTCAATTTGAAGAAGAAAAAAAAGAAAAAGAAAGTGACTTGCTATGTCAGACTCTGCTTTTGTTTTCAGTTCTCTTGTCGAAGGATAGACTTGGACTCAATACATAAATCAGAACACAAAATAAGAAATTTATCTTTGTTAGGCTTTGTATGTGGACAGAAATAAGTTTCAACTGATGTGGGATTTGGTAAAATTAAATATGCCCATTAGGGAAAGCTGTTATTGGATTTCATGAGGAAAGATTGATTTCAAAAAGCTTGGACTGTCATATAAACAATCACTAAAATCAGTATTTTTATACAGCAAAGGCATAAAAATTCCAGTGACAAAGTAAGTCTCAGTTTTTTCATGGAAACAGGTTTCCAAAGCACTCTGAGAAGAATGAGGCAGTTGATCTAGGGTTAGCATGCAGACTCTGTATTTGGATATGCAGAAAATGGTTTTTCACCAAAGAAAGGATCTCATTGCAGCAGACTGACTGTATGGTACTGTTTGAACTTTGTGTTCTGGATACAGCCTGGTTATTGGTTTGTTCAATCTGAGTCAGATTTGGAGATAGCAGATTTGTCCCAGTTTGCCTTCACTTTAACAATGATATCATTGACCATGCTAGGAATAAAAACAAGCATTTAAATCCCTGACTGGCAGCTGTGCTTAGGTACAAGTGCAGTTATAGGTTATAAAAATAGACTAAAGTAATTTAAAAAATATTTTGTTAGCAAAATATTTGCACATCACACATAATTTTATATTTATAAACTCAGAATTAAAATTGTGGATTGTGACTGATAATCCATAAGACAGATATATATTTAAGATATCTAACAACCAAAGTATGAAAGTTACAGAACTAAAGCTGATTCTTGTAAGAGTAATAAATCCATGGAAATCACAGAAATATAGATCATCATATAGATATAGGACCAAAATGACAAACCAACATGCATAAGGATGCAGAAGGAAGAAGGTGATTATGAAAAATAAAGGAAAACTTAGGCTAGTGTAAATTCATAAGAAAGAGAACAAGAGAATGTAAGTATGAAAATCAGCTTGAATATTGGTACTTTGGCAGAAAAAATAATTCCCTCAGGCTGTTGTCCATCTGGTGCCTAGTTTGTGTCATACAAATCACGGTCATCTTAGCAAACACGCAAGCATATTCATAGCTAACAAAATTTGTAGCCTACATTGTTTTTTGTGTTTATATGATGTTAATTTAATTGACTATATTCTATTAAAATTATTCTGTGATTTCTTAAGCTACTGAGTTTGTTCCACTTTGCCTAACTTTCTTCCCAGTAATTTTACATTATGACTATTTATGGTGACTAGTAGGAGGAAAAGCTGAACTACTCATGTTTTTAATCAGTATTAGTAGATGATTAATTGATTTTCAGTGCCATGGTCACCTTCAAAGTCTATATTAGACTACGGAAGAACAGTACATTTATTTGATCATCCATTCAATGTTTAGGATATGAGAAAGACATCATCATAACCATAATAACAAATGCAAAACCAAAGGTTCATCATTGCTGTCATAAGTTAATCTGAGTTGTCTTTTTTTTTCCTTTCTAGATCTTTCCAAAATATGATTTGTTGGAAATCTGTTAGAAGTCAATGCTGCTTCTCAGTACTACAGAGAAAAATCATAACGTATGAGTTAGTTATACAGCTCATTCTGCCAATTAGCCTATTGGGCTCTAAATCTGACCTATTATTTTTGCTTCCTTCAGTACATTTGCTTGCATTTAATGCCTCATCTCTTTTCCCTCATGATTTCAATGGCAAAATTTTCTCAATTTTCATTATGGTAAAGGTCCTGAATGGAAAGAATTTAAAGTAGTATGGTGATTTTAAAGTCTCCAACTGTTACAGATAAGTATAATACTGGGAATGTTCCAGTTATGTGTGCTTTAGAAGTCAAGGAGTCTGTACAAAGTACATGTACAAGAACCATTTGGAGGGTAGAGAGTGGGAGATTCTCATTGAACTTAGAAAGTTCTGTGTAAACACTTTTCTGCAAAGAAAGTATGAAATACTACAGGATTCTTTAATCTATCAAAGAAACATATAAGAACTAGTAGCTGGGAGCTAAAGCAAGGCAATTTCAAATTAGAAGTAAAGCACATGCCATTGCTTTTTGCTGTCTGTTTCAGAGAGATGATAATTAAACTTTGGGGCAGGCTACATCGCCGTAGAAAATGGTAGTTGGCATCTCTGGAGGCTTTCGGATACAGTCTATCTACTTTTTGAAAGTTATTTTTTGGCTGAACACAAGTTATGGGGACTCAATATCAGAGGTAATTGGATGGAATGTAAGTACTTGTGAAACAAAAACTCAGTGTAGATGAACTAATCTCTTCTCCTGGTCTTAAAAGTGTGAAAATATAGATTAACTTACTGGAATGTGTTTGTTTCCTATATTTAATTGATTTTCTTTCAGGGCTCGAAAAATTTTAGCCACTGCATCTTGCATCACTAACCTTTAAGAATTCAAAACAATGCTCTTTAATGTTTACTGAATTGTCACATATTATATGTCTCTAAAATCCATCTGAATGTGCAATTTCCAACTCCCGATTAACACCAGGAGCCCAGTCAAGGATGACAGAACAACATCTGATTTTGTTGATCTCTACTACAATTACAACAATCAAAAGCTGTGTAAGTGCCATCCTACAACTTAAATCTCTTGAGGAATGACTGCTTGAAAACATGCTATATTGCAGGGATTACTGATGGAAATAGACTGATTGCCAGAAAACTTTGGAAAAAAAAAAAAACCTTTCTAGGATGCATTACAGGAGAAAGATGTAATCCACAAAGAAAGCACTGTTGTTAGTGTGAATCTCTGTGGATGGATTCCTCATAAAGAGAGAGGTAAAAGGGACTGCTGGACAGTTGCAATAGCTCTACTCCCACAAGATATTTCTTTGATTCCAAGGACATTATGCATATTTTTATTCACATTTTCCATATTCTGTGTGAACAAGTCAGAAATTACATTGAGATTGTATTGAATGTATGACAGCAAGAATGCTCAGGAGAACTGGTGAGTTGGGGTTAAGCCGTAAAATGTCATATCAAGGGCCATATCAAGGAACTTTCTCAGCTATGACTGCCAGAATGTGAGTGATCCTGTTCTTTCAAGCAGTTTTTGTTTTGATTTTCTTTGTCTCATTGAGTATTTATCTTCTTCCCATTTCTGATTGCCACTGAAGTCCTTTCTCCCAGGAGATATATTTATTCGTTCAGGTGGGGGGAAGGAGTATATGTGTGTGTGTGTATGTGTGTGTATGTGTTCAGACTTTACTAATATCAGATCAGGAGAAAAATGCAATAAAGAACTGTGACTGTAGACAGCTCACTGGAATAAATATAAATATTTTTAAGAAAATTATGCTGGTTTTTAATCCATGTTCTTTATAAACAAATGAAGTATAGCAGCACAAAACTTTCATGTCTAAGCTATGCAATGCTTTGATTATTCCAGACTTGATCATGGACAGATTGTTGACAACTGACTTTTCCCAACTCCTGTCTATCTGTAAAGACCTTTTCATAAATATAACTATCAGCTCTACCTGCATGATTTCATTGCTTCTGATCTAGATTTTGTTACAGCCAGGACATTAGGAAGAGGAGGGATTTCCCACAGGAAGTCCAGCAATTCTTTTATTTTCCTCCCAAAACGTCCCCTTGGAAGGCAGAGATGTAAAAAAAAAAATCAACAAAAAAAATCGACCTCTCAATCTCAACCCATCTAAACCTTCAAGCACAACCCATTTTGTGGGGTTTACAGGTCAGCTGGTGTGATGTCCAGTGCACTGAGGATCAGTGCAAGAGTCACAGTGCGCTCAGGTCCCAGCTGGCTTGCATTCTTGAGTTTGAGGGTAAATAGTTTACCTGTGAGTGCAATTTATTTTTTAAACTCTTCATGAATCTGAATCATAGCTTATGCATGTTGTTGTAAATTGAATGCATTATCTCCTCTTTCCACCACATACTATTATATAGCTACTTCTTGGGTAAGGAATTGTCTCTATTAGCATTTCTGTCATGCAGAACAAGTGTTCTGTCAGTGTTGGCAGCTCTTTTTTACTACAGGTCTCAAATGTGAATTGAATTTTATATAAATTTCATGCTGCGACTTAAATTGTCTCCCTTGAAGAATGACTACCTGTAACACTCCTTTTAGTGGAGAGTCCTCAAAGAATCCCAACTATGGGACTCAGTAGTGGAGTTAAAAATCAAGAAGTAGATTTTAGGTAAAAGTACATTTTATCCAAACTATTTTGTCACAGTAATTTCAGCTGTTTCTGTCTTAAAGAGGAAGCAAGCTACAATGGTTTTAGAGCTCTGGATATTTCTAATGTTCTTCATTCCTTAAATATCAGTTCCTAGGTGTAAAACTTGACCCTGGGTTGCTAAATCATTCTGCTTTTGAAATCTTTTTCAAAATATCCTTCATTTGTAAGAAAGGATAACTTTGGATATCCAATCAGCAACAGATATAGAGTGCCAATTGTAATTCTTAGACATTATATTGCTGCAGAAGACATAGGAGAATCTCAGGGGAATTGCTTGTTGATTTTTTCTTTTCTAGTGCTGTTCAGGATTTAATCCATAGAGTATTAGGGATATCTTACAACAGATACCCTTTAATAGTTTTGTTCCCAAAAACTCCTCTTTGGAAAACAAACAAAACAACAACAAAAAAGACCCTACACAAAGAAGAGGTCAAACATTTCTTTCTCCTCCTTCCTCTAAAGGAGGGAATCTGAAAAAGCTCTTGAAGGTGTATGCACTAGAAAATATTATGATACAAGCATTTTGCAAAACACTTTTAAGAAGAGCTTTAGTCATATTTACCAGTTCAACATTCAGTGCAGAGTTGCAATTGTGCTCCCTGCTTAAGAGAATTAAGTTAATTCATTTTTGTGTTGTGACCCGCAACAGTTTAATTTACCTTATCCTATTCTGCTTGTTAATACAGGCTGGACAAAAACATGGTAGCTTCAGGTTATGTTAAGTGTCTGATTTGTGATGCAGTGTACTTCTGCAATGACTGCACTGTGCAAATTAATTAATACCAAATCATTATCTTAGATGGCAGGCAGATGTTGAGGTTATGGTGTTTGTGAACCTGAAGTGCATTTTTTTTTCCTGTGCAGATCAGGAGCAGTCCCTGTATAAATTGAAGATCCAAGGTCTAGGCCTTCTGGCAGTCAATTGGTTTTGTAATTATCTTAGTAATAGTTCTCAATTATTATTCAGTAAAGGTCGTCTTTCCTCCTCTAATGGGTCATGGCACTCTCTAGGGATCCATACATGGGGCAGTTCTCATTTTTATCATGTAAATGACTTGCCATCTGTGTGCCATGCAGGTTCATCTAAGGCAGTTCTGAAAACACCGATTATTGACATCAAAGTTGCAGACTCTGACAAGATTGTAGAGTTGGTTTAAATATTTAAAAAGATGGATTTTGTTTCCTAAAATTTTCAAGACCTTTTCTTGAGTGTTGTGGACAGATTAGTGGTGAATCTCTTGAAGTATACAGTGATGAAAAATTAACCCCTTCTTTTTTTTTAACTAGATCATATTTATTCTACCTGCTTATCTCTACCATATAGCTTACATTTAATTGACAAATTGTTATATTTGGAACGCCTTTTAAAAATGCTTTTTCTTTGAGGTTACCTGCAGTCTGTAATGTTTGCATTCAGACAGATTACTGATGTATATGGCAAATTTCCCAACATTGGAAAAGATTAAATATTTCCAAGTCCTATATTTTCCAATGATATTTCAGGCTTTTGGTATTTTTATTATGCCAGGGAATATAATGTCTGTAAATGTTCACTCACTCAATAATATTTTGGTTTTTCATATAAATGACAGATCTTCACTGTTATAGGGAAAGCTGGAAAGATGCATGTTACCCGCTTTTGGAGGTGTGAGGCTGTGTACATGCACAGCTCCAGCTATGCCACTGTTAAATCCTGGCATTACCTATATGCTTGGATCTTATGGAGGGATCCTGCCATGCTCTGTCCTCCTGTTGTCATGGCTGCTACTGTTCTCTGTGGTAATGCAACTCTGCTTGTCCTTACTTTCAGTGACACTTTGAGCAGATGTTTATGGTCAACAAATGCTGGTACCCCTTTTTTCTCCTCCATCCTAATGCTGAGCTTTCTGCTCTATTGTATTTACTTCTGTCGTGTGATTCCCTGGAGGGAAGCTGGATTCCTAGCCAAAGTTATAAGACTTGCACAGAACTCCTTTATTCCTTTCATTGCATCATGTTTACATTGCAAGCTGTGCTAACAATGAATAAAAAGAAAAAGTTAACCAAACTGATAAAGTCATTATTTGCTTCTACTCTATTGTAAGAGCCATGCTGTAATTGGTGCTGTTTCATATAAAATTACCATATAAATTGCGCCATCCAAAGCTGCAAGAGAAACAGCAACAGTATTTGCAATAAATGGCAAATCCCTGTTAATTATTGATAGTCTAATAAACATACCATTATAACTCCTTCTTATTATTCATTATTAATAATAACTCTTATTTAGTATTCATTGTGCAAGGATCAATTATGATTAACTGTTCTAAAAATGAATGGTCCACATGATTGTTTCTATTTTCAGGGCCTTTGCCACTGAAGGAATGGCTGTCCATATTCAAATGTTCTCTGTAGTCAACAGGACAAAACATGACTACATCTAAACTGCTGGTCCAGTGTCCTTACCCTGCTGACTGAAAAAAACTGTTACAAGTTCTGTCAGAGGTATTTAAGGGCATTGTTTCTTTGGAGGTGATTACTTGCCCCTAAGCTGATTGGCTTATGACCTAAAGCATGAAGATATGTAAAGTAGTATTTTTTTTTCTACCTGTGGAAGACCATAAAATATTCTAATCTGTCCTTGAAATGTATTGTTCCTTTAGAATGGGATTCAGGTGGCTATATAAGGAATATATTATAGGCACATGATGATCTTAAAGGTCTTTTCCAAGAGTAATGATTCTAAGAATCTATGATTCTATGATCTAGATGCTCTATGGGTTTTTTTTGTAACCAAATTAAAAATTCCAGCCACTGCTGTTTAAAATATATTTCATATCATCCCAAAGCAGATACCTGCATTTGGACAGATGAGTTGTACCTTAGAGCCTACTGAATGAATCAGCTAGATGGAGTGTCTAACTGTGGAGGATCCTCTTGTACCCATTCAAAGAAACCTGTACACTCCAGTAAGCCTCTGCCATGCTTGAGGAATAAGCACGAAGAACTACAGATGTGGGCTTTGTCACAGGGTCCTGGTCTCATTGCAATTCCAGAGTGATGATGAGATAGCTCACATGACTGGAGTACACCATGTTTTATGTTTTTGACCAGACTTGGACTCAGTTTTTGTTTTGTCACTTGTTTCAGGTTTTTGGTGCGCTCATAACTCCACTCTATCTCCTGTTAGATATTACATGCTGCAATAATTTCCATCTGTTTGAAACACACTGAGACTATCAATCAGTGCCCAGCAGTGCACACGGAGTGTGTCACAGGCCTTGGAAGTGCCCTGAAGCTTCACAGTGACTCTAGTGGAACAGAGGACAGAAGTATGATCAGTGCATGCCAAGGTGAGACCTTTCTTCAGATATGACTGTATTTCAGACTGCTTGATTATGGTTTTGAAATATACTGTGTGCAGGCAGCATTCTTGCAGCATCCATAGTTTCTTGGCACAGAACAATTTCTGCGTATGCACTTTCTGTTTAACAAGGGTTCTCCACTGTCTTTCCCCAACTGCCCACTTCAGAACTTAAAATATCTGATATGCTCTGCATTCTTCCATGGTGTACCAGTTCTCACCAGCTGTGGTTTTCCAAATACAGCGATGCACTATAAAGCAGCCAAGGGAATTGTAAAAAGCTATGGGTTTGTGTGCCAAGGAGAATTTAGCATAATGATTCAACTGCAAATATAAAACATAATTTCAAAGAAGGAAGAGAGAAATTCAAAGTGTATATAAATATGATATATATATAAATATTTTTATATTTTAGAAGCCCAAGCTTCATTTTTTTCAAATAATGTCTCATTCTGCTGTATATATAGCATGTAAGACATACTACACATTTTTAACAGAGAAATAATGATTCATTTAGTTTGTGGACACAAAGTAGTATATAAACCACCTAGTTCAATAAACACTTTGTTTCCAATTCTTGGGTGCATTACACTGTGATACATCTGGAATAATTCCAAAAAGGCATTTAAAGATCAGTCTTGGCAGCAGAATGGAGATCCAGCAGTAGCCTGAGTAATTCATGGCAGCTCTCAGCAGCAGCCCAGCCAGGCAGTGTTAACAGTGGCCTGGCTGCTGCAGTGCGGACAGGAGTGTGGGTGAGCACTGCTGCATGCCTTATGCTTGGTACCTTTGGGAAGCTGTGCAAGGCCATGCTCAAGTGTGAGTTCTTAACTGCTGCAGCCCTTGCCCAGGGGAGGTGTCTGGCATGCTGGGTTGCACATCTCACACCTTCATACTGAGGTGTTGACACATCTGAAATAAGAACAGAATTTGGTCTCTCTTTAACTGATCAGTAGCCCTTTTCACAGAGTGGTTAAGCAGTTCTCCCAACTGCCTTGCAAGGTAATTAACTATTGATCTTGCCCCTTTTACAGGTGATGAAAATTCTTATGCTGTATTTCAGGAGACCATCACTTTCACACAGACTGTTATTTTTCCTGGTCATGAGAGGAAAACTCACAACCTTGGAAAAAAATATTTTTTAATCTAGTTTTGTCATGCAAAATTCTAAGTGGGCAGTCTGAGAGTTTATTCTGGGTCAGAAACAATTCTCAGGGGAAAAAATTCCTTCATCTGAAAGCTTGTGGTAGACTACAAGCCATCTGATCACTCATGGCCTTGACTGGTACATATATGTGTGAATAAATTACCTTGCAGTGATTCTTTCATTTCTTCTCCTTCAAGAGGCTTGCTGGACAATAATAATAATAATCACTTCTTAGTGAATGGTAGTTTACTTTCAAAGCATTTCAGTGCATATTCCAATTGATATATTTTTCTAATTAATGTTTTTGTAATTAACTCTTACAAAGCCTTCCAAGGGAAAAATAAAAAAGCTCTAGAAACACTAGATAGGAGTGAAACCTCTACTGTTACTAAAAAGTCTGTTAAATCATTATACTGGTTTAACTTAATTTTCTAAATGTCAGTAATATAAAGAACACAGCCAAACAGTTATTATTATACACACTTTTTTAAAAATGAAAGAGCAATATTGTGCTTAAAAAAACAGCCCTGCAAGTAAAAAATGAAGGATTTTGATCACAGAGGACTCAGTTTGACCATGTGCTGTAAATATTACTGAGGCTGCAGCATGCCTACTTTAAAAGCCAGATAATGAACAAAACAAAGTGAGGAATATCATGAATCATAATTCACTGTGAATGCAAAATAGTCCCTGTATTTAGTCTTTCCTCTTTAAAAAAAAAAATAAAATGCTTTGTTTGTTTGTTTGAAGAAAGGAACTATACATATTTTGATCACTTTGCTGGAACCTCAAAACATGGAAATACAGCAACAATAAGACATGAAAGCTACATCAAAAGCCTGCTGGAAAGTGTCTTTGTTGCTGGGGCAACTGCAAGAGCTTTCACTATTTTTTCAGCTGACTAACATTTGCAGTATTTCCCACCTAGTGCAGAAAATGGTGTCTGTTTGCATAAACATATATTTAAGGCTTAAAAAAGCTAAATTTGAAGTTAGTCCAACTGTTAGTGTTTATAGAGGAAGTAGTATGTCAGGAAAGTAGTTGCCTGCTCATCAGCTTACTGTGGCTAATCTACCACTGAATGTAGTGAGACAAGGCTTACCGTTTTGCCCCTTTTCAGCTAATAGATACAGTTCTGGTGCAGTGTACTCCTCTTCCACTCTCTGCATTTTCTTTTGTGGATGATATAATTATCAATTTCATTACAGTAACTCTTGTATTTAAGTATTATCTGAAGGCAGCCTGGGAGATTTTCTATTTTCAAACACCATTTCATCCTTCTGCACTAGAACTAAATACTGAGTATAGGGTGGCACCAGGCAAAAATCAAAATGTCTAGTGTTTATAAGGTAAAGTACAAAAAGTATTACACACTCTTGTAGATAAATGAAGATTGGTAAGTAAGTGAGGACAACTAAACTAATTAATCCTCATATGGAATTATTCAACAACTAGATATTTGTCAGATTAAGTAGTAAGTTAAACTAGTCTATATAACATAGGAATGACAGAAAGGATTTTCTTTAACTTCACTTTTCCATTTAAGGCTTTCATATAAGCAGATTTTGACAGGAAAGCAGAATAGTGCAATTTGTGAATGTCTTTAGAAAATAACAGCACCAAGGAAGTTATATTTTAGGTTTTTACTACAGAGATATGTTCAATAATGAGGTCAGCTTACCTAGGAGAAAAAGAAAGCAAAGAAACCCAGCCTCCCACTTGAACTTAATTTGATGCAGATGAATGAAACATCAGTAGGCTTTTAGACATAAGTGAATAAGGAAACAAATAAAAGGCAGTTCTTTTTGTTGTGAGGTTTGTTTATACTTATTATTTTACATTTTTAAGTTTTGCAGACTTCCTGAAAAAGTGGAACTCCAATATAGGTCTTTGTTTTGAAAATAGTGTTTTTCCTTTTATAAGAACGCAGAAAACTTGGGAATATAGTATTGTTATTGGTTTTGAGATTATTAAAAGAAATCTGTAACTTTCTGTACTCTATTCCTGTGCCATGTACCAGTTTAACAGCAACATGAGAGAGTCATTATCCAGGACTGAACTACATTTTACTCGTACATTTTATGTTGGAGTTTTGGTTTTGGTTCTTTTCAGTCGCTGAATGCATCTCAGTAAGGTTTTACAAGGGATCCTTTTATCATTGCTTGTAGACTTCTTTCATTCATGCTATATTATGGCATTGACAGTTACATTTGCAATCTTAAATACTATATCTCTGAAAGGTTTCAAAGGAGAGCTTTTAGTAAGTCTAAGTTATAAATATAATTAGAATTTTTCCTGATTTAATTTTGAATAAATGAATTTTAAGAAGAACTGAAATACCTGATTGACATTGCTAGACTAATGCTTTCCAGACATATCCACACAATTCCAGGTATATTTGTCTGACTTTCTCCATTCCTACTGCTGTAAGAATCAGGAAGTTCCCAGTTTGATGAAGAAAATGCTTTGTTTCCAAACTGATGGAAAACTAATTTCCATAATAATAGCATTACAAAGGATTAACTCATTTTAATAATTAATTTAGTAAAGGTCAATTCATTTGAGATTAAACCTGAAACTTATTTTCCTTTGAGCTTATGCCAAATTTGTTTTATAGGAGCTAACTCATGTAATTGAGTTTCGTTTTCTTAAAAGCCTAAATTACACTTGCTGAGATCTTTCACTTCATCACATTCCCAGACAGTAAAAAAAGATTAATGTCACAATTGATGGTTTGTACCATACCTTCCTTTTCATACAACACTGAAGATAGCCATCTGCAGATTGACCTCATGGTTTCAGACCTAGGTTTGGCCTGCCATGGTATGACAACAGTTTTATCAAAACTGAAGGTAATAACTAGGCCTGGCAATAATTTAATGCTTCAGACCGTTTTTTCTTTGTGAGTGATGGAGGGGTTTTATATATGTCTAATGGGAATGAGATTCTGTAATGGGAAAGCATGCTGATTGTTGGTTTTGAAGTTTTCTCTTTCCAGAGCTAGAAACACTTGTTTTACATAAACCATAAGATACTTTATTTGTCATGAATAATGAATAGTTATCACAAGAAAATGAACTTTCTATGTACCTACAGATCTAGAGTACTAGCATCTTATTTTTCACATATGCTAATAAATGTATGTGAACAGAAAAAAATAAATCATTATGTCTGGCCCTCATCCACACTGGCAGCCAAGTGGGCTTTTTTCATCCACTGAGTGACATTCTGAAAAACAAGGTGTTTTCTGTAGCACTAAAACTACGGAATGGATAAATGATTCATACCATTTGGTAGAAATCAACTAAATATTACATTTGAAAGAGTATATTTACTCCTTTTTGGGTATATTAATTCTTCGATTTCAGTAGTAAAAGCCAAACATCGTTTCTATGTCATTTTAACACAAATATTTGCTAGTCCCTTTCTCAAGGACTAGAGAAGGTAAATATACAGGGAGAAGGAACTTATATTAGACCTGATGAAGTCCTAACCACTATTGTACAGATTAAATTTTAACCTATTTTCCATGCAGTATATTGAGCCTGTCTTGCTGGTGACACTTCTAAAGTTTGCAGCACTGATTTGCATCTGACCCTCTTGTTTTAATGATATTGTCTTCTCAAACCAGTTTTGATCAGTATGCCGTGATTTTAAAAATTTCCTTGTCTGATAGCTGTGCCATATAATTTGGATTCTGCACGTGCAACCAAGCAACCAAGTACAGACTTCGTGGTCTTCCAGCCCTGATGTGACTTTCTCTTTGCTTCTTCCTCTGCTTGAAGCTAAAGCAGCTTCCCTAGGTGAGCTGTTGATGGTCCATGGGTCTGCTCTCATCTAGATGATGCTTCTGCGTTCATCTCAGTGCAAGAAGGGCAATATGTGTAAGTTCCACGTCTTGGTGGGAATGAGGTAGGTAAAAGAGAACATAATGTTAAAAGCAAGTGAAAGAGAAGAAAGTCCCGAGATGGGAGCGAGTGAGGGGATTGAGCTGAGTGAAAGGAACAGTTTATGGGAGTGAAATGTTCTACTTCCCAAGCACTTTCTGCTGTAGTTTTTACTATGAGGTGAAGAGCTTCAATGACGGTAATTCTTCCAGTGGGGAGACCAGGAGCTATAGAGAATGGAGAAGAATTCAAGGGTCATGTTATTCTTCCGAATGAAAACCCTGTTATTTAGCATACAGAGTGTGCAGTTAGTGTCACAATGCTTGGAGGTACTTTGGTATATTTTCTAATATTCATAGTGGGAAGGAATCAAATAAATCCCCATTCATGACTGGAAGTGCCTCCAGCAGCTATTGCAAAGGATTAAGAAAACAGCAAAAAGCCTTAAAATGCTTATCTAACCCTATAGTAATAATGAGCTCATCCACTGCCCCAAGCCTTTTGAGTGCAGGTATGCACCGACTTGAGCACAGTGAATGGTTCTGTTAGCTGCTGTGGATGCTTCAAAAGGCTGATAAACGACCTTAGGGGGTTACTTAACCAAGAGCATGAATGATAACAGAGTTAATGCATACTTTCTAATACCAAGCACTATATTTTTTTATACTTTTAATAATGTAGCCAAAGTGTAAATAATGGATGCAGGATTTCCTAATAAAGAGAAAACATTGTTTGAAGCTGTGGAATCTGCACATCCACTGGCACGGCAGCTAATACAGTTTGCTTCTCCACTGTTGCCCTGAAGTATCTTTAGAGATTCATATATAATCTGCTGTAAAATGCTACAGTAGTGCCTTTGGCAAGTTTTCTTAGCCTGCAGAGGATAATTACATGTGGAATGCAAGTACAGTTCCAAGCTGGACCTCATTAGATGTCCACCTTTTTCTCATACAAATGCCATGAGATCTATCCATCATAAGAGTATCTGTGATACCCTGATGTTGGATTTTGACTTTAAGAGCCTAATCAAGTCTCATTTTAGCAAAGAAAAAAAAATTTCAAGGGGGAAGATACTTTTCCCATCAGTTAGATGAAGGATTTAGACATGTACAGAGCCCTGTCATACCCCACTTCCAGTCTGGCGTTATCCTCCAAGTTAGTAGTGCAGCTGGATGTGTGAGTGAGCCAGAAGGACTAGCTAGTTCTGGATGGAAATGTATCTATAGCAAAGGCCAGCTTGGAAACACAGCTTTGTGTTTCAGCCAAAAACCTGACAGAAATGATAACAGCTTAAATGTTACATTTAGCAAAATGTACTCAGGCCTTGGTTATCCATCATAGCTAACCACAGTTAGCTGCTTAGGAAGATACAACTTTCACAATTTGTTCTTCATAGGTAAAATTGTGAATGTTCCCAGGTGGCTGTCATGAATACCAGGGTTTCTGTGAGGATCATATACTACAAGAAAAAAAGAGACATTTTCAAGAAAGTTCCACAATGCTTTAAGATAATTTTGTGACTGAGCATTTTTAAGCATTTACCAATGCTTTTAATGGAATTTGAGGATTTATTCTGTTAGATCACTCTACTGGTCTATGCAGACCAAATGGTATTTTGTCATGGCTGATACTTTAGCTAGTCAGAAATGTTTAGCAGAAATGGTTTGCACTAGAAGAGTTACAATGTTGCCAAATTATTAATGCAAATATATGAATTCTGATAGAGGCATTAAAGCAGCTAGATTGCTTCTGTTCAGGATGGACTTTGCTAAGGAGTTTAATAGAGAAGATTATGGAGAAGAGAGAGAAGAGATACAACAACTAGTGAACTCAGATGTGGAGGAATGAGATTCAAGTATCATTTATGCAGAGTTTTGACACATATGCAAGGAAAGAAAATATAATTATACATTACAAAAATGACTGGATAGGAAAATGAGCAATGTGATACAGATTTACTGTGTAAAAATTGAGGTGTAATATTTGTAGATAAACATTTATACAAATGAAAGCTGTGAGTGTATATTTTGGTACAAATGATGAAGGTGACCCTGATTTAAGTTATTCA
This sequence comes from Colius striatus, assembly GCF_028858725.1. Classification (NCBI taxonomy): domain Eukaryota; kingdom Metazoa; phylum Chordata; class Aves; order Coliiformes; family Coliidae; genus Colius; species Colius striatus. The sequence continues at coordinate 17,129,760 of NC_084770.1, read as the reverse complement.
GAAAAAAAGAACATTTAAATATGTAAATCAGAGATGAACTAAGTTTAGGAAGGGTTATCAAAAATGTCTGTTATCTTGGAACATGAACATATGCTCACTATGCTAATTCTGTAGGCTCCTTAGATCAAATGCTGGCATATTTCAATGTTTTGCATTGCTTTAAATTTTTACTCCCAATTTCATTTCCAGTTTTTCTTTTTTTGTATATTTTTTTCCAGTTACCAAATGTCAAATTAAGAAAGGCCAGCTGAAGGGAAAAAGTATTATGGTATTGCTCTGTTAGACCTTGGGTGTTGTATCTTACTGGTTATTGACCTGAGAACGGTCCAGAAGAATATGAGACCACAACTTGGCCACTGAAGAAACTAAACAAAACTTATTATACCTCAGGGGATAAACTTTATTTAAATATTCCTTAAAATCATATGTCTTTAAAATGATTAAGAGCAGAGAGACCTAAAATTTTAAATGTGTTGGTGTCTCAAGGTTGATAGCTTTATGTATTTGAAAACTAGTCAGTCATTGTTTTAAGACTTGATATTTGTCCCAAAAGAAAACTGTTTTCTCAGTTCCTGGTTGTAAAAGTAACTTTACTGAAGGTTTCTTCCCCTTAACTTACAGAAAAAGACTGAGTAATGCAATGATAGCATGAAGTTTGACTGCTGTTTTATAAATCTCACTAACATTTGGAGTTTTTTTCTTTAAGATGAAGATGATAGCATGAAAAGTGGTTTATATTTTCATTACTTACATAATCCACAAAACATTTGTCTATTAGTTTAAACACTTGCATCTCTGTCTCCTGTGTCTCCCAAGAGCTCTTTCACTAAGGTGTAAATATATTCCTAAAATAATGAAAGTGCCATTATCATTCTTCTATTCATTTAGATGCCCAGGAAAGGAACTAAAAAGGCATTTAACTAAAAGCATACTTTTCGTATAAAGAGATAGCATTAACATAAGAATCTCTGCAGATCATTACTATGAGTATTCTCTAATGTATACTCCCTTGAGTTTTGTTTGCCAGAATACAGTCTGAGATAAAAGGCAGGCACATTTAGTGTCTGAACAGATACTAGAAGTTTTCATTCATTGCTCACTTCTATCTTTCAGCACTGGACTGATCCAACAGAGTATTCATTTACATCCTTATCTCCAAGCTGATGAATAGCCCCCGTCTGTATCCTATATGGCTGAATCCCTCCAGAAAAGAACAGGTCACTTAGGACTAAATGATATTGTAGCACTGTTGACTTACATTTTAAGAATAAAATCCACAAGAGGCCCTAAACATTGTAGCATGAAATCCTCAATTCTATATTTCCTAAACAGTAGGCAGGTGTTTTGGATTGAGTTTCTTTGCATTGTCCACACTATGCTCCCATATGACTCCTCCTGGAACAATGTGAGCATGGTATATCATGAGATCTAGTAAAAAGCCTGAAGTAATACTGTATAAAGATGGCAAAATATTTCAACTACAGAAAAAGCATTCTGATTTTTTATTCTTTTTGAGATTATATAATTTTTACTTTTTGGAAGGAAAGATTTAAAATATTTGCTCTTCAAATGAAATGAGTAATCCCTATAGGTATTTTAGGTGTGTAAGTATCCATGACTTCCCTGGGTAAATTGTCCTGCTGGCTCCCTGTCTCTAACATACTCCTTTGAATTTGAATTTGTCTAGCATTAGCTTCTAGCCATTGCATGAAATTATACTTTTTTTCCTGCCTTTTATACCAAGCATAAAGATGTACATTAGTCTCTGAAAATTATACAAGTCGAGTTTGCAAAATCATCCAGGCTATTGGTTATTATACCAGTGTTTTAAATCTTAACGCATTTACAAGTACCTTTTGATATCAAGAGACAAAGGTAATGGTAGCCAGGGGTTAGTGTGAAGCTTGCCTTCATAGCATGGACTCAAAATACAATCTTGTTACCTACCCATGTCCAAATAAAATAGAACAAATAAGCTTCAACATCTCCAAATAAAAAAATCTGATATTCTGTTTTCCTTGTGCTTTAGAACTAGAATTGGCAGTGCCTCTCTAACACAGGGTTGGATTTTTTTTTTTGGTTGGTTAGCAGCCAGTCGTTGTTCTGTGACTAAAGTTGCCCTCTATTCTTGGATGCTGCATGAATTTAAAGAGAGCTAATGAAAGTTTGTGGAAAACGACTTGGCATTTTTCCATTACTGCTAATAAGATGAGAGAGGTGATGAATTTCCCACTGGAGGTTTTGATACTTCTGAATAAAGAAGACAACATGCAAGAAATACTTGCAACCTAACCAGTGCTATTTACTGTGCTACATTGTTTGGATGGCAGTTCCATTTCTTTTTCACCACTTGTAACCTCCACTACCAGTTTTATGTTCAAGTTGGTCATCCTTCCTATGCCCAACAGTTGCTTTGCAGTAAGTCAGAAGCCACAGGAGACAGTTGGGATCGATGTCCACTTTTCATAGAACAGAAGAAAAAAGGAAAGCAAGGAGACGTGTCAAAGATTTCTTAGGCTAAACATTGCAGGTTTATTGAGCTGATCAAGTCACCGTTTGGCAAGTCAGCCCTTGACCCTTGTCCAAGTACTTGTTCTCAGGCTGAGGAACATGTAATCTAACATGACTTTGTGACAGGAAGGTTAAGCTACATTATTTTATTGTCTGTGCTTCATAGTGTATACTAGATTGCCCCAGGCTTATCCACCATGTAAGGTTTAAATAATTTGCTAAATAATGCAGCTGCATGTTCAGTCTTTTAAAAGTTTCTCATGAAAACAACATTTCATTAGATCTGAGTTTTCCTTATGTTTTGTCCACTCACAATAGACATGATGAGAAGGAGGAGCTATATGTATTTTTGCCTACCTATAAAAAAGAGGTACATTAATATAGATGCAGTTAGATAAGACCTTTTGAATTACCCCTTTCTTGGTTACAACAGCTAAATCTAGCACAGGAAAACCTGATTTTTTGAAAAATAGTGTCTTGAAGTTTTTTGACTGAAAACATTGAAAAATATTTCAGAATTATCAAGACATTTCATTAGAAATCTCTTTAAATGCATTTCAAGGCATGAATTTGATTTTAATTTTAAGCTATGTATTGCTGTTTACAGGTACAAATACTCTAACCAAATGTGAGATTTTGAAGGTATCATAGTAAGCGTAGGTTGTTTAATATTTGACTTCACATCAGTGTGAGATTGGAAAATTTCCTTCAGTTTATTTTTAAAAAGAGATGTGAGTGCAGTGATACTAAGATGGGTCACATCATTACTACTCCTACCACAGAGTGTAATTTTCACTGTAAGTACTGAGAAAATGGATTTTCCCAGGAAAAACAAAACCAAAATAAACCAAACCCAAACCTTGATGTTTGCTATTCTTGACTTTTCTGAAAATGTTGACATAAAAAAAAAATAGCAATGTTGCAATAATGTCATCTATGTGTCTATGTTAGTGTAATTGATGTCTTTGCTCTTGCCTATGAACTCCCTGCCTGGGCTGCAGTTCTCTGGATATTTTACAATCCCTTCTTTTCCTTAGCCATTGTGATGCACTACAAGAGCAAAAGGTGGGGAAATCTTTTTTTTTTTTCGAAGGACAGCATGAAGTCACAATGGTCTCTCCTCTTGGGCCAAAACTATTAGTCTTAAAGTTTTTAAGTACTAAATATTTAACTTAAAGTGATTTCTCCTTCCTCAAATAGCACAAACAAAAGGGAAGTGTGCCACCAGGAAATCAGATCAGCAGCCACCACCATGACCATAAGTAAATGATCAGCTTTGATTTTCTTTCTACCTGTTCATCGTTGACTTCTAGTGGACTTTATTTCCTTATTTTCTTACACTGATGCACTGAAATTAAGAAAGGACAGTTAAAAAACATTTTAATGTAGATCATCAGTTGGATTTGGTGCTTAAATCCCTGATGCGCACATATCACTGACAGATCTTGTCCAACTAACTACTGGTGTACATTTAGACATAAGCTAATCTATAGAAATAAATCATCTTAGGTTCATCACAAACCTTTCAATACTCTGTGAAGACACAAAGATGGAAATTCCAACAGAGTTAACACTTAACTGTCTTACTAAGACTACCTTAACACCAGATAGGCTGTCATGATGCTCTTGGTAAGGAATAGGACCCAAAAATGTGAGAAGCAACTCAGTCAGCTTAACAAAATGATTTTAAAGAGATATTTAGAATCAGTTTTCACTACCACACAGTACCAGAACAGCCAAGCAGCAGAACTAATGTATACATCATTGGTTTTTATCTCTTTCAGAGTAGTCTTTCTTACTATTTTTAATGAAACATTAAATGATTGTAATGTAAACTGTAACAGAATGGCACAGTTTTATACTTTCTTAATTGGATGCTAATATCTATGTCAGTATTTGCATGAAAAATGATGTACTAAGCCAAAATATCAAGGAATTTAAAACTGATAATAACTCTTCTGCTGATACCTACCATCTGTCAGCTTAATCTTCACCTCCTAGAATTCAAGAAAGAAAGATGCCTTCAGGGAAACGAAAAGGATAAATTACTGTTATGAAAGTACAGTATATTGAGTTTAGACCATGGACTTGAAATCCCATTTGATTAGATAGGACTTATTAGTTATTAATTGTCAAAGTTGGAAAATAATTAAGAATTACTATTGGGGCAATCTCACTCCTGATCCCTAAAGAAGCTGTAGGGCTCCCTGGAGAAGGTGTTGGAAAGCGGCTCATACACAGCCAGCACAGTAGAGAAGGGATGGAGGCTGCTGAAATCCCCTCCAGAGCAGTGAAAGTCTGTGTATCCTCTGTGCTGCAATGAATGGCAAGCAAACAAGTCTGAATTCTGTGTGTGGTGTGCTTGATTCTTCTTGAGCTTGCCATTTTTGCAGTAAGTCAGATGTACGGATACTGCTTGGGACAAGCAACTTGGTGCTTGTCATTCTTAGGGTAGCCATCTTTCTTCAGTGTACTGTTAGGTACCCACTAAGAATGCCAAACCCTCAGGGAAAAAAAAAAAAAAGAAGTGGAGCTGGAGAGAACATTACCTGCTGCAGTTTTAGAACATAAATGCAAAGCAAGCACATATCTTCTCCAAGATTATCTCAAATATCTGCACTACTGCAGGGGCTACAGGCCAATTCTTTCCTGACAAAAGTAAGAGGGTGCATTTTAAAACACCTCCAGCTGTTAGCAAATCATTTGACATACAACTATTTTACTAGATTGCCCTAAAGAAATTGAAAAGCTGTTGTTCTCTCAAAATGTCTCTATTGTTTGGATTCCAAAGACAAAATAATGCATCAGCTCCTAACTCTGGGCTTGTACAGCAGCTGTTCCTCCAGCTTCCACTGAGGTACTCTGCCTCTGCAAACATGTAGCTGGAGGTAATACCGGCCCATGGGACAACACAGGTGAGATTTGTCTTGTCTCCATTGTCAGGAATTGTATAGGAACAGGAGTGAAGCTACAGAGCAGTACAATTGATGCTGAGGTTTCTATCCTGGGTGTCTGGGGCTTACCCTTCATTAGCTCTGCTCTGTAGTTCCCTTGGTGAGTGGAGTGTTTTATGTGACCTCAGTGTGCATCCTCCAGTTCAGGCTCATACAAAAGGAATGTGCTTCACACACTTAAGGATAGTTTTGCCAGCAAGCAAGCCCACATGCAGTAAGCAGGGGTACTAGTAAGAATTGCTTCAAACGTTCCCATCTAAGCCAGATGAAATAAATACATTTTATTTCATTTTTTCTCTTTAAAACGGTAGGAGACCTGAAAAAAAATATACAAGGCATTTAAAAATTATTTTTTAAAAAAAACAGAAGTCAAAGTGTTTTAATGTTGCAATGCTTCCATTCTTTTTTTTAAACTCCCCCCAGAGAATACTTGCAGCTTTTCACACTGCTTTGAATAGCTAGTCAGAAGAAAAGGGAGAAGTGAAAACTTGATCTTACCAAAAAAAAAAACCACCCCAGAGCAGCATATAAGAATTTTGTAGCCCTTGGCATGTGCATACAGGGTGGCATTTGAGGGAGCCTCCAAGACAGTAACTTGGGAGTCTTTGTTTCATGTTTTCTAGCTGTGGCATGAGAGGGTGAGAGAAATGTAATTCAAAGACAATGGGAAGGAGAAATGTAATTTTCATACAGAAAATTCTTAGTTTGACAAAAAAAAAAAGAACTGTTCCAAAAACATTTTCTTCCAGTATCTGGGATCAATGGGCAGCTATCACTGCCCATGACCCTCTCCAGCTCCTAACAAGGCAGACAGAATCAGACTGTATCAGAGCTCCAGTACCAGACAACAGAGCTCTTTGCATGAATTTTATTTTCATATTGTCTAAACTCAAAATTAAGCAAGTGGTTAATGGAATAGAATGGACCAGTTGGTATAAGGAGAAATAGAATCATAGAATCACAGAATGATAGAGGTTGGACTTGATAGTCTTAAAGGTCTTTTCCAACCGAAATGATGCTATGATTCTAGGATTCTAATTTGCAGAGCTGTTCCACTTAAAGTGATCTTTTTCTTGTCTCAAGAACCAGATAATATAGATGTAAAATCTTTGTACAGAAGAGATTGTAAATTTGAGGTTTTATAGGGTTTTGTATCCATATGCATATGTATTTATTTTGTTATCTAAATGGCATTGTACTTTTATGCAACTGCCTCCCCACATCTTGTGTTAATATACATTAATTTTCTGAATCATTTGTCCTAAATTTTCTTATTTGTAATCCCAGAATGAATTAAAGTAATCCTATTGAGCAAGCTTCACAGAATTAGAGTCCTCAGATTGGTGTTCTGTTAATTTAATAGCAGAAAACTGATTCTCAGAATATTAAAATATGGAATCCCTGTTTTGGGTTTTTTTCTTTTCCCTCTTTCTTCCTCCTCACCCTTTCATTCAGTAAGTAATTACCAGATTAAAAGAGAGAGGGCAGTGTTTCATGTATTCCCTTGTAAGTAGTTTTAAAGCTCAAGTAATTTATCCTACTTGCATTTATTAATACAAGACAGAGTCTAAAATACACACAGACACAATACTCGTGTTTGTGTAGCAGTGACAAGTCAACCAGACTTTCTAAACAAAGAGTATTAAATAATGTGCAGTCAGTGTCACCCTCTAGTTCTGTCTTTGGTCCATTACCTGGAATCTGAATGAGGAATTAAATTCCCACAGCAGATAACAGTAAGTCATTCTGATGAGAAAGAATTACCATAACTCATCCTCCAAGGTGAGATTGTGCCCTGTGTAGAGGACCAGCTAGAGCCAGAAACACCACTTCAAACTGACATCAGTCTATTGAAGCCTCAAACAACACGTAAGGCCCTGTGCTACTCCTTGCAAAGAGATGGTTTTTACTGAAAGACATTGTATCACCTCCCTTCCAGAGAAGTTAATTGTGGTTATATCAAAGGCCAAATTAATTTCATCATCAGCTTACAAATCAAAGTTGGGTCAATAAGGACTATCATACTACTTCAAATGATAAAATCCCTTTTAAGGTGAGGAGTTATTTGCCCTCCCTCTGAAGTATTTCTCTTGGGAAATGAAACGGAGAAGGGCAGAGCATAGCAACTCCATCTATTTCACAAGTTCTCAATGTCCTTTTACAGAAATAAGCCTTAAAGCCAGAGCTTCTTGGCTTTCCGTGTTGTTTAAAAGATGATTTGAAACTTTTTTTTTTTTGAGAATATGCTGCTCTTGGCTTTGTGTCACTGACATATTTCTCTAAAAGGCATCCTAGTATGAACTTTAGCGGAGGACTTAGCAAGGAATTTAGCACTTATTTATTGAATCATGTGCATAAGCCTTAGAACCACCAGCCAGCTCCAGCACAAACATCTGTCTTTTCAAAAGATAATACTCTGTCAAAATGCCCCGGAGCAGAATCTGTTCCTTTGGTCTGAAGCAGTAGCAGCTACAGTAGTTAGACAGGAAGTATTTTTGGAAAGATGACAGCTGGGTTGTCAGACATTAATGCTGAATTACACAACACTTGTATGTTACAGCAGAAATGTAATAAGCAATTATTCTTACATTATCATATGTAGGGCTGCCAAACTCCTGTCTGAGAGGTAAGATAAAGGAGTTGGGTCCATACCAGTTCTATTGATGTTAGGTTTCCATCAAATATAACTGATATTAGGACTATTTTCTCTCTTGTCATGTAGGACAGTATCAGCTTAAACATCTGTCATGGAAAAAAAGATATCGACGAGTCATATCTCCAAGGCAGAACTATCCCCAGCATGAGAAGAGCAGGTAAGCCAGTCACTGTAGCTGCTGCTGCTGAGCATTTAGCTTCTTCACCAGCAAATCTAGTATACAGAATAAAATCATATTTATCTAATCTTCAGTGTTCGAAGTCTCCAACAAATTTAATTGTACTTCACGTGTGTCATTTTTAGACATCACCACTAAAAAAAAATTGCTACAATCTTCAAAGAAAGTAAAGAGTTTCTGGGTGGTATTTATTTATATCTATTGACTTCTTGAAACAGGAAATAAAAGAACACAAGGATGAAGAAACATATTTGTCAAGGAGAAAACCCAAGCAAGCTTTGAGCTGGAAAAGAGATGACTGGAGGTGATGACACAGGTCTGTGCAATCAGAAATGAAACAGGTAAAAGATAAAATTGTTCACTGTTTCTCCAAATAGAATAAGTAAGGGACAGACAATGAAATTATTAGGTAACAGGTTCCAAACAATCAGGAAATCACTTTCCAACGTCTAGTTAAAGGTTTAGTTTATTTCAACTCCTTAGTTAAACATCTAGTCAGATGTAGTCAAATTCATGGCTATGAGCCAGAGGTAAAAATATGGAAGGAAAAATAAGCCATGGAGGACTTAAAAAATATAATCTCTGCCTCAATCACAGAGTTTTATTCTTACTTTTTTCCGAGGTATACACTATTGGTCACTACTGGAGACTGGCTAAGGGCCTAGATCAGACCAGACCTGACTTGGCTCTTTTCATGCTCTAAATTACAAGGATAGAAATTCAGCTTACTTCAATGGTCAGAAACCTGCTGAAGTCAGCTGACCTATACAGATTTATTCTGAGGACATCTCTGTGTATTTATAACAAGCTATCGTAGAAAAGGAAAGACCTTAATAAAAGAAAAAAAAAACAAAAAGTAAAGGAAAAAATAACATCTTCAAAAGCCTTTTCATTACTCTAAGGTACCAACTATCAGAAATTATTTTTGATATACCCATGTGGCTTTCTAAGGAGCAACATTCAGCAACTGCTCCATCTTATCCTTCTGGTAAAGCTTTGGTAAGAAGGGAAGGGAAGCTCTCCAGAGGTGACTGTTAAATCAAGGCAGGAGGTCAATCAGACCCCTTCTCCAAAATACTGGTTTTAAAATCCTCATCTCACAGCTCTGGTTTCATAGCTCAGATTAAGCAGTAACTCAGCTGGGTAGGACATAAAAATATTTAGGTTGAATCCAACACAATGAAATAAATTCACAGTGAAGTCATGCTGAGAAGGATGGGTGTGTTTCTACTTCCATATGGGAACTGCACAACACACGACTGCCCAGTTATTTATTGCAAGAGCAGAATTTAGACTATGAACTGAACCATCAGTGACTGAGGCCATCTGAAGTCAATCTTCTATGGCATTAACATGTAAATATTAGATGAATATGTCACTAAGTGACTAATTATCGTTTCTGATGTTAAAAAGGATCTGCTTCCTCAGTTTCATTTTGGAAAGACCAAAACCTTTGAGTTTCTGCTCCACATCCACTTTTCTAAGCTGAGAGAGAACTCTGTAGGATAGATGTCTGTCCAGCAGTGGGGTTCAGATCACAGATTCCTACAACCTCAGTATCAACACACTTCTTCTCCAGCTGGGCTTTGGCCTCATCCTTCCTCTGGCTGACCCCCTGTTAGACTGCTAATATTAGGTGTCTAACAACAGTCAAGGATACCAGCCTCAAATGCAAGTGAACCTGTAATGAGTCCCTATTGTAATTCCATCAGCTGTACAAAGTACATGGATTAAAAACTGCTTGCCACACAGATGAATGTTTTCTGGGATGTGTATTTATTGGTAAGAAAAATTGACTAGCAGGGTACCTGAATTTTATTCAAAGCATCTATTCATAGCACATAGACCCATTCTATTCTACAATTGTAGTCTCTATTAAAAAAGTCAACAAAAGATACAGTATTATCTGAGCTTCTCTAGCAATTTCCTCTTTCACATGAGACATGCCTTACTTTCCCTTTGTTGTCCAAGGAAGTATTATTTGTATAATGTCCCACGCTGTTTTAAATAGTTCTCCAATTTCTTTCTCAGATAAATTAAGAATAAAATTACCTTTTATTAAACACTATTTCTTTATTGCCTCAAATCCTGTGTTTCAGACGTGTGGGGGTTAAAAAAAAAGTCCCCTTCTCCCTAACTCCTGCAAAACCCTCCAGGGAGTTTCTGTCGCATTTAATCTTTCTCTAGCTTCCTGGTTCTCAGGGTGTCTTCTGAATACCAGCAGTTCTGTCTATTTTATTTGCTTTCTCTCCTCTCTCTTACACACGTGCAATTTAAGAAAAGTAATTGAAACTATGGCATCTCACCTTGCGGTATGCGTGTAGTTTGAACAGACAAGTATCTAGAGATCAAATTTCTGCTTATCAGCTGCATAAATGTGATCCAAAGCCCGGAGACATCAGTGAACTCTGCAGGAGTTCACTTGCTGAGCAGGTGTTCATAGTCCCTCACAGAAAGAGAGATTTGAGCTAGAAATAGCTTTTTACCTCTCCAAACGGAGTAGCTTTTGCTGCAATTCACACCTGTGGACCTACCAGTCAGTACAGTAACATCCAGGTTACTCTGAATTAGGCTTACAGTCCAGGCCAAACATGCCAGTGAGGTATCAAACAATTATGTGTCTCCTGCCCAGGATTTGCCATAAACACAAACTGGTGAAGGTGCAGGAGCTCCACCTTGCCACACTGGAGCCACAGTGGAGTGAGACCATCTTTCCATGCCCCGGTACATAGACTTCCAGGCAGCTATCCTCAGAAACCTCCCATTTTTTACACAACTGACTATCCTGTTTTCAGCTATACATTTTTTGGGATTTTTGTTTGTTTGTTTGTTTTAAGTAGAAGCTTGTTTTAAATTATTTTTCTTTGCATTACTTTCTAGCTCCCATCTATGGAAACAAGACAGCAAGCAGGCTGGGCAGACCTCATCCAACAAAACAGCCTCCTGTTGAAAAAAACCCCACCCTGCTGTTTCACAGGAATTGAAATGTCTCATGAAAAGCATCTCTGCATCTGAAAACAGGTCTGAGCCACGATTCATTAAGCATCTAGAGTGCCTTCTACAAAAGGGGAGAATCTGTTAGCCCTGGGAAAGGCTTTGAAGCACTTCTATCTGGCTCCAAGGCAACTTCTTCTGTGAGGTGCCTCAGGGAGGGTTTTCCTGAAGCCCATGGGCAGCCCTGCCTTCAAGTCTTAGAAGGGTGGCTGGCACAGCCCCCACCTCTCAATCCTGACCCTGCATGGGGGCAACTCTCACCCTTTTTTGGGTTTTTTTTGTTTTAGGTTTTTAGGATTTTTACATCATTCCTCTTTTTTCTTTGCATTGTGGCCCTTCCCTTGTGCTGAGAACTGGGACACAACAGGCAGGAACACAGCAGACTCTACAACTGTTCTGGGGCCAGCTGTAGTCTCAGGTCTGTATAGGTGTGAAATTACCAGAAAGTTCTTTCAAAGTCTGTTGGAGCTGCCCAAAATTGGAAAGCATCTTAAAAAAATGTTTTACTCCTTCCATACCATCGTGGAACAAAATTTGGTTGTACTGGCAATTTTCTAATTTGAAGCCTTTTTGTAAAACTGCAGTGCTGGATGGAACAATTTTGGACCTTGAGCAGTATCAGAGAATTCCATTTCCTAGACATCTCCAGGGTTGAGCTACTCTGTTTCTAGTAGTGTGTGCTTACATTCTCTTCTTGCATTTGTATTGACTGAGAGACATTTAGAATCTTAAAGCTGATTATTTTTTTTTTAACCTAATAATTGCATGTTAGGCTCATGAAAATCTCTTCCAGGGATTTATGCTTTAATTTCATTCTCAAAGTCTCTGGCTTATTAAGCGACAGTGATCTCGGGATATTAAAAAGTCAATTATGTGATGATTTTTACTAGTCTCATCTTCTTTCAGAACCTCAGAAACTATCATTTTGTTATTATGGTCTGTTGTGGAAACCTATTCTTGGTGAGAGTGATGACAGGCGTTTGTCATTTTGAAGACTCCAGTAAAGGTATTTTAAGGGAGTACTTAGCAGCATATATTAAGCATGCTCTAATAATCTATGTGAAATGTTGAAGATTTTTCCATTCATTTATAAAAATAGACTAGGGAAATTATCACATGCTTTCAAGATGGGATGATGGCTTTATGTCTGTTCATAGAGCAGTTAATTTCTGGCTATTTCTCCTGTGATGACATGATGTAGCTTCAGTTGCTGGTGCTTTCCAGAGGCTGGACTCTGAATGCAAATATTGATGTTGGATATCATGGACTGGTAGGTTACAGTAGCATAAGCCTCCCAAGCAGGTCTGTCTTTGGAAGTGTGCACCATCATTTGGGATCACTGTTGTGGGAGGTTAGCTGTTTCAGAAGGGGGAAAAAGGTATCACAGTGAAACACCAGCCAGAAAATGGTAAATCACGAATGGAAATTCTCTCCTCTACCAACTGAATACTACACTTCCTTTGCATTACATTTTCTTGTGCCTTTTCCCCCTCTTGTTTATCCAGAGAAACATGTTTGACTGTTTCCCTTGAGAAACCATAATGAAGCTACCTCATGGCACTTGCTGTGAAATTATTTTTTAAATTTTCACTTGATTTCATGTCTCCTATTGATGCAATGCTTTGTATTCCAAAGCTAAGGATTTTCCATGCAAACGTGTCCTTAAAATATCTGCTGGCTGCTTTCCCTCCCTTGTGTTTTAGCCAAACTATATCTAAACAATCTTGAATTTCTTTTGTCATGTTAGTACTTCAGATTCTATGGGTAGGATTTTTGTAGGGTTTGTTCATATTGTAGCTTGTTACTTCTCTCACTCACCACCGCCCTCTCTCCTGCCATCAGTGGACTTAAGGCTCTGAGGTGTCCAACAGCTGCTGTAAGGACTTCCACTGAGTTCCTGTTGTGCCAGTGCTGGCAGAGACAGAAAGAACCCTACTTTTAAGGTATGATAAGACAAAAGAGAGCAGTGGTACACTGTAAGAAGCTGCATTACTCTTGCTTCCCTAAAATAGTTGAGTGTATGCACACTTTTTTGTCTTCACTGCTCCTTTCTAGTTTAGATGTTCCTTAGAATGAGGTCTCTTCTTTGTAAGAGATGATTTTTTAGTACAGTTGGTCTTTGATCTCCACGTCAAGGTCAAGGCACAAGCACAATTTGCAATTATTTCTTAGCAGTAGAAATTACAGTAGTAGCTGTGCTGCCTTTTTTTAAAACTAGTTTTGTCTCTGCTAGTGAATATCTGCAATTTGAGTGCTATTGTTCTGTAGATGTAGGGCGAAGGATTTTTTCCAACAAAAAATTCTACCATCAAGAAATTGGTGAGTTCTTTAGGTGAAGAATCATCCTTTAATCTCTTTATCCTTCGACTTGTATCATTTATTCATTATAGATATAATAGTAGAGATGAAACCCCTACAATATTTCACTCTTTTGATTGACAATGAGATCAATATAACACAGATAGCCTTTTTGCTTCTTTCCCATTCAGTTTTGGGTAGGGTTAGTGAGTGGGTGTGCTGGCCAAAGGACACTGCCACAGGCTACTGTACTCATCTCCCTAAGAGCAATGAAGCTATTAGCTCACTTTCTTTGTCTAGCTGTATATTTGTAGAAGCCTTGGGAAGATTTACCTTCTCAGAGGAGTGATGAATTTCCATTTTGGTTAAAATGTATTCAACCCAAATGAACACATGTTACCTTTAAATGAAAAGGGAGTTTTTAATTTTTTTTCTTTTTAGTTTAAAAACATTTCCCTTTCTCTTTAAATAAAATACAGAGAAAACAGATTTTACAGAAAACAAACAGGAGATCTGAATGGGAAGTTTATATAATCTGCAACCATAAAAAAAAGTTAGAGAGTCAGAGCTTGAAATATTATACAATATTAATATTTTTCTTATTTTACAACCAACTCTACTAAATAATAGAGTATTGTGATAACATACCCTATAAATACCTTTACATAAATGCAGTTGACTAGATATACTTTCTGCCTGAGGATCTGGATGAGTATGTGGTTTGAAATATTGCTACTTTACTTTAAGAAAGTAAAAAGCCCAAATATTGTTGCTATACACCAAAAGTGATGAGGTACTTGAGAATATGGCTGGTAAGCAGTTACTTAGATTAATGAGCAGGATGTCTGCAGTCCACTAAAGAGCATCGATGATCACTCAGACACCTGAGATACTGCACAGTGAGGATATTCTGACCAGAAAAGTTTCAAATATGATGCTAAAAAAATAGCATTTTTACTAATAAATGAGACTTGAAGTCATGTTCAGTGTATTCATAAACTAATTAACAAAGAAGATTAAAAGCAAGTGGGAAATGCATGGCTAGAGATATAATCAGTAGCAATCTACACAGTAGAATGAATGAGAAACTGATTAAATGGATATAAAAGGGGATTATGAACTAGATTTTCACCTCATGGTCTGTTACTTCACTATTTCTGCGCAATGTTGCACTTGCCTCCTGCTATTCTGCCTCTGTAAAGGGATCTGATGGCAAACCCAACCCTGAAACACCTTACTTAGAGATAACTGAGGGAGTGAGACTGTGTTTGGTCTTTTGTAATGAATATTTATTTCAAGGACTGCAGAGGGGAGGAGAATGAAGGGTCCAAACTCTTATTCCTAGATGAGTCCAAGCTCAACCGAATGACCTTTCTGCTTTTGTAATCCCTTGTATCTTGATAGATAGTAGTTAATAATTTTAATTATCTGCAACCAAACCAACTTGTCAGGACAGGTAAATGCTCAGGGCTTTATAAAATTGACAGTATCTCTCTAGGTAGCAACTGCTCTTGATGGAAGGTCCCTTAAACGCTTAAGGTGTGTTTGAAATTTTTTTAAAAAAAAAAAGAAATGATGACTTTGTTTTCTGGCTGCCTCCATCTTGAACGTTAGGTCATGTCAAAGTCAAGATGTATTTCTTAATGATCAGTGCTTGCTGTGACTCTGAGCCTTGAGGGATGAAATGGGAAAGAGAGATTAGGACTAAATTGATGTATCTTCTAAGTGTTGGGAAGAGAAAGGCAAGCAGAAACTCCCAGGGAGTAGAAATGATAATATCCCATATTCACTTGTCAATGTATCTTGCTCAAAACCAAAATGACTTCATTGTCACTGAACAGATAATCCAGTCTCTGTGCTTGTGCAGCAACTCATTAAACAGCATGTGTAGGCAGACTTCAGGCCATTACTGGCACTGTGAGGTTATTTTCCATAATTGAACATCGACTATTCTCATCCAAGAGCTTGTCAAATGACACAATGCCAAATTTTGGATAATGAAAAAAAATAGATGCAAATCAATTCCCAATATTTCTCCATTCCACTGTTCCAAAAGTCAGAGGGAAAATATCTTTAATGCATTTTCAAGGAAATTATAATTTTCTTTGTGTTACGAGTAATGCAATATTAAGCACATACCTCAACTCCTGAATTATATCTGCATCTTTGATGTTAGTGATCAAATATTCATTACCTTGATTATTCCAATAATTAGACATTTTATCAGTTTCTTTGAAAAGCTCAGAAGTAAAAAGGCAAATACCTTGAAGGGGTGTTCAATATTTAGTTTACTGTCAACAGAAGAGTCATTCAGGCAGAGGGATACTGTGATGGGGACGAAGGGAGGGAGGGGAAGTGTTTGTTGCAGAAGGTCTCAATTTTTTAAAGTAAGCACTTTACAGCTTTTTATGTGCTGTAGTTACTTCTTGCTCAGAAACTGGAGGCCAGATCCTCACCTGGGGATACTTATCACAATTCCAGTAGCTTTAATGGAAGCAGAGCCAGCCCAGCCCAGGGAGTGATGGCTTTATATGAAATCCCTTACACAGCTGAAGGGTCTTATCAAGCACCTATTCTGCTTTGACTTAAATGGCATTTAAAGAGAATAGCACTGGAAAACCCTGCATTTCACCCTTACAGAAGAGGTGATGAATATGCATAAATATAGATTTAAAGGTCTTGTATAATTAAAGCTAGATATATTGATTCCCCAGTATCTCTATGAACAACAAATAGTGTCACTGATGAAATCCTACCCTTTTTTGGTTATAATTTAGCAGTGTCTTAAAAAAAAATGTACATATTTAGATCTTTACTTAATTGTTTCAAGCTTTCTGACAACTATGTGGATGTCGTGGAACATGAGACTGAAATCAGGTCGATGTTCATGCATAATGTGTGAGAAATTTTTTTATTTGTGGTAATTTTTCCCATTTCATATTAATTGTAATCAGCAGAGAATGCAGACTCGAGCTGTCTTGCTAATGATAAATACAAATATAGCAACAGTATTTTTCATTCTATTAATTTATGTACTTCACTCTGGATGTACTCCATGTCAAGCAAATCTCTAAAGGAAGAACAATGGGAGCTTGTCAGTGTGCATGCACTGTAGAGATGGGTGTGTGTAGAAGGTATGTATGTTTTTTTAACCGAGAGATAAAAGATTAAAGTGCTTTCCATCACTTTTTGCTACAGATTTTTGTTATGGCTCCATGCTCCAGATCCTTATGAAAAAATATATTTTCAAAAAACACAGCAGTGGCTTGATTTAATTGTTAATTACTTTACAGATTCAATTGAGATGAGCAGTATCTATAATAAAAAAGGTCAGTATGAATGCTTCATAATAAATACTATTCTACCTACACATAAGTATAGGTAACAATGTATGAATATAAGATATAATGAGTTAAGACAACAAACAGAGGAACATGTGAGACACAAGAAATCCACTAAGTTGCTTCTATAACACCTTTTCTTTTGGGATAGCACATGCATTATAGCTGTATCACAGAAAGCAAAATAGTGACAAACAGGACAAAAATTACAACATATTTCCATGGAACTTCTGACCATGTCAAAAGATCAGGAAACCATCATAAAGGTCTGGAAACTTATTTTTCTGCCTTCTGTAATTTTCTTCCTAAAATTGATCCACAGGTTGCAATACTGCAGATGAAAGGTGGTCAAGGACAGGCATGTGAAGTCCTCAGGCCATGCAAGCAGACGGTGCCATGGAGAAAGTCCTTCTGAATCCCAGGGTAAGTGGCCAGGTTAGATGCTCGCACACTGCCCAGCAATAGATGTCAGAAATGTCAAACCAGGAATACACCAATAGATGGCAGCACTTAGGCCGTTTGGTTCCACCACCCTAAACTGTTCTGTTCCAATAACGAATAATACAAAGAGTTAAAATCAATCTTTTTTTTCTATAACTTGAGTAAATTCTGAAGAAAAAAAATGCTTATTCATATTCAAGCACTACTTTTTTTCAAGAGACTTTTTTTCTTCCTTGATATTGGATCAGAAATAAAAGATTGCAGTTGTTACAAGGGAGTCAAGGAGAAAGAGGACAACTGGGAGCATTAAAAGCAGGCAAGTGTTTTTATTTTCATTTTGGTTTTGTTATTCTCTAAGACAAGACCTCACTATATTCTTTCTTTCAAGAATGATTTTCCATTGATGATACTGAAAGTATCCAGGCTTTTTATGAAACTCAAAGAAAATACTAAAGTAATTCTTTAAGCAATATATAAAAAATTCATTGTCTTGTGAAGGCCAAACACATTTGAGTGCCAGCAAAATAATGCACTGACTCTCTCTGATGGACATCATCACTGCTGAATAGCATGGGATTTGCACAGATGGTATTTACTGACAGCAAAATACATGAGATGACTGGCTGCTGTCAAATTGGGCATGTCTTTGAAGCACCGCATGAGAGTCGCACAAAGTCATGGCATAGAAAGGGCCACATGGAAGTTATCACTTGCCACAAGGCCCTGCCGTTGTCTCTATTATAAATGCAGAGCCGTATGGTAGCGGTTGTTCTCAATTCATATCACTTGACATAAGGAACAAGGGTTGTGACTCCAGTTGAGTGTCTCTCTGTTTATTTTTAGCTGTTTGCAGCTCCTTTGTAAACAGTTCATAATTAGGCTCCTTCTTTTGTCGAGGTTTCCAAACCCACCTAGATGTATTCCTGTGTGACCTGATATAGGTGAACCTGCTTCGGCAGGGAGATTGGACTAGAAGATCTCTAGAGGTCCCTTCCAACTCCAACCATTCTGTGATTCTGTGACGGTTGAATAGAGATTTAGTATACATTCTTTGAATAGAGATTTGCTTAGGAAGTGTAAGCAGAGGTTTTGATGATTGCTTCCATAACAAACTACTGAAAAGTTTTCTTAAGGAAATCTGGATGTCACAACCAGAGAAGACCAAAGAAGAGGGAAGGGAGGCTTGTCTCTTGACAGCTCAAAAAAATGGAGCAAAGAACATTTATCTCTATACCAACCCACAGAGGATGTTAAATCTGCAAGACAATCAAGTCAACATATCTGACCTCAAAACAGTCTTTCTTATTCTTCTTTTTGGGGAGTGGAGGTGAGTCATCTCTACATAGAGTGATTTTTGTCATTGGCTTAATGGCCGTCCTTTTCTATTCCTCACATAGCCCTTAGTCAAGACTTTACAAAGAAACCTGAAACGGCGAATATAAGCATGAAATAGAGAAATATTCAGCTTGAGAGCTGCCAGTTAAACACATAACTCTTTTTAATGGGGAGAAGCCAGTAAACAAAATTCTAAGTGTAAATTCAACATATTTTGGTGTTGTTTTATATAACGAGGTGTAACCTTCATAGTTTTCCAAGTGAGTGTTTAGAAAGCTGTGTGCATAGCTCTAGAGCAGACCTTGTTCTACAGAAACTGCTGAGCACAGCTTTTATATTGTTGTATTAATGCAATTTATTTACTGTGAAACGTCCGCATTATTGAATCCTATTTTTCTACCAGCTGGTCATACTGTGAAAAGCAAACCATCCAGCTTAAATAAATAAAACAATACCATTGTGCTGGTAACTTGGAAATTAGGCTATTCTGTATAATAGAAATGCAAATACAAATGCAATTGTTATTTCATGGATAAATGGAACTTACAGAAAGGTGATGCAATGGTTTTCCCCTCTTTTGTTCATATAATCATTATATCACGTACTAATCCATCCCTCATTTTCCATATACCATACATTTTAGTATACTGCTGTTCTGTATTTCAAAAAAAGGCCTTATGAACACTTTTTTTTCTGATCTAGTAGCTTGGTGACCAGAGGTTAAGGTATTGAATTAACAAAGGTCTCTAAAAGTTACTTCATAGGCATATCCTCTGCTGAAGATTACTTGAGATAATAGCTGTTTTCCTGTGGGTCTCTCTTTCATGTTGAAGAGTATTCTCAGTACAGTATCCTTTTAGGCAGCTCTCAGCACTCCAGACAATAAGCTGATGACCATGCTACCTGCTCATTGTGTCTTCTGTGTATTTTTGCACTCATTTGAAGGTTCAGGAATTATATAAATTAAGAACAGACGCATAACCAGGAAAACTGAAGATGACAACTTTCCAATAGAAATGTTGTTGCCTTTTTTAGTGTTCCAAAAGACTGGTGAATGCTTTATTAACTTTTTTTTTTCTTTTCCTATGCCCAAATGATGTTCAGAAGGGTCTAGGGGAATCAGGATTGGAGGATCACGAAGTCTAAGGTAGGTGGAGGGAAAAATTGAGACACGGGAGCTGAAGGCTTTGAGCTGGGCAGACTTCTGGACCACAAATCAATGCAGAGGAAGGTACTGGTAGTGTGTATTTGATGATATTAATCCTACTGTAATAGTTCTAATATGTATGCTGGCCTTGAAGAAAGGAACCTGTGTACAGAACATTCCCTCCTTGCTGTCTATGACTTTGCAGCTCTCAGATGCAAGATAGAGCCACTTGAATAAGCAGCTACATTTCTTGATGCTTTTCCAAGGCAACTGAAACTGTGAAACTTTTGAGGATCACCTTTCACATTAAATCTGTTTTCTTTGAGAAATAAATTCTCACTTCAGCTTGTCCTGTGCTATATAAGTATACAAATCAAGATGGTTTTCTGTTTGAAAGGGCACACACAGATTTCTCCTGGCTACTAATAGCATGCTTGTGTGGAATAAAGAGAGACCACCAAGAGAGGGCTCAAAAGTGATAATACACACACAAAGACTGGTGTTTTTCCATCACAGAACACCTCCATCACCACTTCCTCAGGAAAACAGTGCTTTATATTTTAGTGACACTTACAAAGACTCCTGCTAAAAGAGGTAAGGGCAGGATTCTGTACTTGTATGAAGGTTCCAGTGTTTGAAAATTAGCTGATGACTACACTAACAGTATATATCTCAAATAGTGGGATGACAATGGCAAAATATTTTAATTTCAATACACAATTAATTCAGAAGTCAAAGAGGAAATTCCAAACTGTCTTTCAGCCTAGGACTTTTATGCTCTTATTCTCAACAGGTTTGAATCCGAATTTATTTAATTTTATCTTTCAGATGAGTCTGATGCAGCTGCCCTGTAAAAGATACAAAACTTTCCTTTGGTTTCCACATGGGCTAAGTGAAGCAAGCAAGCAAGGTCAGACAGGTGAGTTAGCATGTGCAGAACCAGATGCAATCATTCACAATTCACAAATGGATAATATGATAATACATAGTGCTCTTTGGAAATGCTGAGCACCTGGAGAATGGCATTATTAGGCCATCACTTTACAGCTGGGACTGTCTCCACTGAGGTCATCACAGTGTATTGTAGATATATATATACCCACATCAGCCTTATACAAACTACCCTGGTTTGAGACAGCACATTGTGCAATGACACTACACAGACCTAACATCCAAGAAGTGGAGTAAATGAGTCTTTTCTGGCGGTCTGTGTTACAAAATGGAGCCTGAATCATTTCAAGATCCTCTTGACCCAAGAATGGATGTATGTGCCCGAAGGGATCATAACTTTGAGATGGTTATTTTAAAAAAATCTATTTTATAAAGATGTTTGTTTAATTTAGTATGCCAGAAACTTGTTATGAAGCGCTTCGCCTTTCATGCTGGTTAAATAATACTTTACCAAGTGTAGGTAAAAGTGACCTTATCTCCATGAGATAAGTGTATGGCATAGTCCTGTCACATGGATCATTTTTTGCTTCACTGTCTGGAATTTTTATTAAAATGCAAGATTGCCCACAGAGCAAATAAAATGACAGGGAAAGCCTGGGCAGCATTCTCCAGTGTCTGCTTAGGTCCTTAGCTTTTAAATATTTCTGACAGCATCTCTGGTTTAGAATGAAAATGGGCAAAGGAAAATATGGATTGAGTTTTTCAGGATGGGAGCTACAGGAAGAGATAGAGATGAGATTTATTAGGGTATGGAATAGGTTTCTAGTGGAAAGTTGTGGCAAATTAGGCTGAATATAGTACTCAAATATATGGCAGGGAGCAATTCCAGGGAGTTACAGCAATAAGCAAAGGTCATTTTCATCTGGACAGTTTAGGAATGAGTCTGTGATGGGTTTCTCTCACAGTGCAGTCTGCAGCTGGTGAGCAAGAAGGGGGGAAAAAAAGAAAGACAGTATGGATTTTTTGGAAAGCGTTCCCATTATTTTGTACCCTGGCCACTAGGTCATCCAATTCTCTATGTACTCGTTGCTATATAAGTTGAGTTGCCCACTTACCCTTTAGCACTCTGTAAACAATTTTGGTTGTACAAACCACCAACAAACAGCATCTTGGAGGTGGTGGCAGGAACGTAGGGGGACAGAAAGCAAGGGGTCACTCCTCTTGCTACTGTAAGAGCACTCTGCTCAAGAAGACATTTTTTCAGGCTGTGTTCAATCTGCTGCAGTTTCAAGTGTCTCGAGTGATAGGGAATATTTTCTCACTACTTCCTGGGAAGTTAGAGTGTGTCAGTTCAAACTAATAAATATCTAGTTTGACAGTGGCATTTACAAGCTGCCTGCTCCACTGAGCTCAGTGCACAAGTTAACAGCTCACATTCTAAAGTCAGTCCCTTAATTATCTTGTCTTCCCCCCAAAGATTTGTCAGGAAGCCTTCTGATTATATATCCCAGATAGGTGTGCTGTATCAATGAAGTACAGGTTTGACTTTGACAGGCTTTCTGGTTTCCTGAAGATGCCTTGGATGGTAGGAGGAAGAGACTCAGCAGTCGTTCCACGGCTTGTTCCTCCTACCCCCCTAAGATTTTCCTTAAAATGAGTGTGCTTGAGGGTTATTCACCTTTTTCATCACACACTCAACAGAAATAAAGAAGAAAAATCTTCCCTCGAACAATGTTCTGTATTATTGAAGGCAGTTTGAGGAAAAGATCTTGTATCTAGGACAGGGTAGAATATAAATTAACATGGAAAGGACAAAAGGAAGCTTAACGTGGTGTATGGAATCCAACATTATTCATAATGAAATTCTTGCTTCTTAAAAAAACCTGAGCTCTTTTCCCTTCACAGATTTTCCACCGAAATTTTTTTGTTATCAGTCACAAGGCAGGGACAGAAGAGACCAACAGATCCTATTGCTATGTGATTTCCCATATTTTTCTCTCTCTCCTTCATGAAACGTTTTGAAGGACAAATAGATATGAATTTTAGGCTTGCGGAATGATACTTTGTGTGTCTGCAGAAATTAATTATAATTCCTTCTAAAGTAAATCCTTATGATCTCATCAAATTACTGTATTAAAAAATCTTTATAAAAATGCCTTTTCATGTGAAACTCTCAAATATATAAAATGTAAATTAATTCTCAGAAAGGCAGCCTGAATGAATGCATTAAACCTGTTCTGTGGCTGGCTGTATAGACACTTTGATTTTTTTTTTTTTTTGTTCATATCTACAGTCACCTACAGTGGCACCATAATCAAATCCTCAAACTATCCATTTTATTTGTTGCAACCATGGCACAGAAATTAGAGAAGAAACTTTGGAACAAAAAATACACGGTGATTTTGTTAAACTATTTTATTCCTGAGCACCTGACATTAAAAAAAAACCCCAAACACAAAAGCCTCAATATGTTCTTTGACAGAAGCAGATAAGAGATGCAGAAAGAAACATTTATATTTGCCCTGGTAAAGCTATACAGCATCCATATAATCAAGGTGAGAAAATATGTACTAGCACCAATCAACAGTACTACCAAAGTGGCTGAAAATATACTTTCCTAGAAGATTTAATATTCTGCTTTAAAGTTAGGAAGGTATTTCAAACAGAAGTCTGTCAGGGCTTTCGTTAACTTAAATGATGGAAGACTGTACTCACGTAAAATTTGCAGTGTACATTAAACTATCAAGGGTAACAGCATTCTTGAAGCCAGAATAAAGATTCAAAATGATCCTGATAAATTGGAAGAATGGTCAAGATTCAATGAGATGACATTCAAAGTAGGCAAGTGACAACCTACAGTATAGTATCATCAGAGAAGACCTGAGCTGAAGTGTCTGTCAATAGTGTAGCGTTGTTGCAGAAGTGCAAATCTCCCCTGGCAATGTGCTAATAGCAATCTCATATATAGAGCATGAGAGGTAATTAATTATTCTTTGGTACTTGTCACCAAAGTCTGATCCAAATAACTTAATTCAGGACTATAGTATTTTGACCAAAAAAATCTCAGAATCACAGAATCTTAAGGGCTGGAAAATATCTCAAAAGATCATCCTGTCCAACTCCCCTGCCAGAGCAGGACCACCTATAGTAGGCTACACAGGAACTTGTCCAAGTGGGTTTGAATGTCTCCAGAGAACGAGACTCCACAACTTATCTGGACAGCCCATTCCAGTGCTCCCTCACCCAAACAGTGAAGTTTTTCCTTGTATTTCTTTGGAACCTCTTCTGTTCCAGCTTATACCCGTTGCCCCTTGTCCTGTCATTGGACATCATTGAGAACAGCCTGGCTCCATCCTCCTGACTCTCACCCTTTCTGTATTTGTAAACATTAATGAGGTCACCTCCCCAGTCTCTTCTTCTCCAAGCTGAAGAGCCCCAGGTCCCTCAGCCTTTCATCATAACTCCCTTAATCACTTTGGTTGCCCTGCACTGAACTCTCTCCAGCAGCTCACTGTCCTTGAACTGAGGGGCCAGAACTGGACATAATATTCCAGATGCAGTCTCACGAGGGCAGAGTAGAGGAGGAGAATCTTTCTCAACCTACTGCCCACATTCCTTCTAATACACCCCAGGATGCCATTGGCCTTCTTGGCCATGAGGGCATATTGTTGGCTCATGGTCATCCTGCTGCCTAGCAGGACCCCCAGGTCTTTTTACCCTGTACTACTCTCTAACAGTCTATTCCTCTGAGATTGTACAGAGATTCCCCTGATATTATGAGATTGTACAGATTTATCTTGGAAGAAACTACAAGTAATTTCTGCATATACACAGAGAAGAACAAGAGGAGCCAAGAGAAAAGACTTTGCCCTTCCAGCTCCCACTCACCTTAATGCTGGTACCTCCAGCACTTCCCGGTTGAGACTGTGCTGAGAAGATCGAAGATGTCCATGCTGCCACAGAGAGCATCCAGTGGAGATATGAATGCCTTGAGACCCCCATCTCCTCACTGTTCATCAAGAAAATACATGAGGTAAACACAAGGTTAAACAAATGTCAATTAAGCTTAAAGTATTCTGAGTCCTTCCTGGATTCAAGGTGATTGGACTAACTCAGTTCTTGAGGCCTTTCCAATTATTCTGTGATCACATGCCCAGATTAAAGCATACCTTGCAACCCGTAACCTAAGGTGAAAACAGCTAATGTAATCATCCTGACGTAAAGCCAAAGAGACGTTTCTAAGGGACAATGACGTGCTATACTGAGAGTATAAAACCATGTGTGATTTTAATCTATATTCTATTAAGTATCTTCAGATGCAGCTGAGGACAGACTTACCCCAGAAGTCTGAAGATTGCAACATGTTTATTTTGCTTAGAGGGTACTTAAAGTGAGTTTTAAAAACAATCGGTAACAAATGCAAGATAAAAACTGTAACCCAGTCCTTATTCAAGACATGGTTGTGCACCGTTTTTTACTTCTGAAAAATGCCATGGCACTTGTACAGAGCAACAAGGAAGCTAAGCAGTGGAACTGACATTAATCATACATTATTCTCCACTTCAAATGTCCAAAAAATTATCTACATTATTCACCAGGTTTGACACTTGCCATAATATTCAAACAAAGCCTATTCTTTCTTTTTTTCACAACTCAGCCTACAAAAAAAACTCTTTCATTACTGTTAAGGACAAGACAGGAGAATTATGACTGCATCCACCCTCCTACAACGATAAGCTCCGCACAATTCTCTCCAGCTACTCTTTCCCACACTTCTGACACACAATACAGGCTAAGAGATTTAGATGCTGAATCCCATGTAATGCTGTTAACTGCAATAACAAAGTAGTTCTGCTGACATATTTTAAGGCATTTGTGGTCAGAGTTAATAAAGCCAAGCAGTCAGGACTAGTTTAAAAAACCCTTTGAACTGATATTAGCAAATGGGGTGATTTCTTTTCAACTTTCATTGATGTCTGATTTGTATATTTAATAGTGGCATTGACTAAAGACAGGAAAGCCTGTACCCTCAGCAGTGGAAATAAAACTGGTGCCCTTCTATAGATCTATGAAAATTAAAGTACAGAATTCCTATGGGCTCTCATAATTGGATGCTTAAGGTGGATTTTGGAGCAAAACATTAAGCACAGATCTGTTTTAGTAGTTGTTATAACCATTGAGTGTTAAGGCAGAAAGCAGTCAAAGGATACAGATAGCATTGGTCAGTTGGGTCTTAGTTGAAAGCTGTGGGGTTTACAACCTCACTGCCATTCCTTTGGAAATGTCCTTAGCTTTTGATAGGTTTTTTGAAAAAAACCCTTTCCTGGGTGTCTCAGTGGTTTATACAGCGTCTGTTCAGGCTGAACAACCTCATGGTCCTTGCTAATTAATTTTTTCAAACAAACACATCGAGTAAATGTGAAACAAATGTTCTTTGCAACTTTGCTGTTTCCCAGCTCCAACTCCAAGAAAATGGCATTCTGTTGGTTATAAAACAAAAAAGTAAGATTAGGAAACACCTGTCCAGAAAAAGGGAAATTCTGAAAAGAAGAGAGAATGTCAGAGGGTGACTCTGTCTAGGATCACAGATTTTTGCCTAGAGAAATAAAATAATATGACGTTATGGAGAAAGGTAAAAAGAGGATAAAAGCATAACATACATTTGCAGCTGCCATCTAAAATACACTTGCTTGCTACTTCTGCCCAGGAAAAGCCTATAGTTTAACCAGAAATTAAACTGCTATCATCTATCTAGTTTTTGCATCAGGAGAGTGGTCCAAGCAGTATTTATGTTGTACATCCTGACATTTTATGCTGTCTGTGCTGCATAAAGTTCATTACCAGGGCACTGCCAGATGCATTAAAATACAGGATTTTCAGCGTATTACGTGGGATACTTCTGTAGGTCCTTCCTAAAAACAAGGGTTTGAGTGTCTGATCCCAGTCTCTGGTGCAGTGTTGGCTATGACAGATGCTTGTGGGTTAGTGATGACAGTTCCTGAAAGGAGTTTCTGCCTAGTTTGGATTTTCTAATTTTCTACAGACTGTGTGCTGGAAATCCCTTAAAGGACTAGAAATCCCTTAAAGAACTAGAAATACCACTCCTGAGCACGTGTTGCCTACATTTATCCTCTTTCCTCCTTTTATTTCTATTCCTTTTGCTTTTCTACTGTCTCCCCACAGGCACACACAGAGCTGGGTGATCTCTCACTTCATGCACAGGCTCTGAGCAAAGATGCTGCATGTTGCACTGTCTCTATTTATACGACTCCCCAGTTACCAAAAAAATATCTCTAAAGAACGTCATTGAAACATCTGTCTTTCCTGTCTGGATCACTGCAGAGTGGACCTGAATGTCATACAGGGGTTTCTTCGTAGCAATATTTAAGGACATAAGTACATTTTAAAACTCAAAACAGTTCTTTTTTAACAAAAACACAATAAGTTTTGGGTTTCTTTTTCAGAAAGAAAACCCTTTCTCTCCAAAAACAACTTTGGCAGCAAACTACTTCTAGGAAGCCTCCCTGTGTTGGTCAAGTTTCTCCTGGCAGGAGGTTTTGAACAAGATATCAACAATCTAGTCTCATCTCAAAGCTTTTCCTGTATAAAATATGTCACTTGGTCTTTTTAATGAGTCTAATTAAGTCAGCATCTGCAGAAACAAAGTGAGGACAAGCAGAATTGTAAGCAGTCCTTTCCACACTACCCACTGAAAAAAAAAAAAAGATCTGCTGTTGAACTAGAGAAAGCAACAGTGCAACTGGAGTGTTAGAACTGCTTACAGTTATAAAGCCCCCACAGCCATTATCTTCATAGCACTTATACAATGACAGTCTCTGCATAAGGCAAAGAAAATTAGTCTAATTTCTGAATACAAATAACCCTCAGCGCTGGCAATGGGACTGCCTTACCTGAAGCAAACAAACAGAATCAGTTTTGTTTTGACGTATGTTCATTCCCTATGAATTGCTTCCAAAGTCACCTTCTTGAACCTGGTAAAGTTCTGCTTGCCATTTTACAGGACCTGAGAAAGGATGGGGAGAAAAAACCATGCTGGTTAAAAATAATTCTGTTCTCAGTTTGGTCCAACAGCCCATGTTGGCTTGACTTAACCTATTATATGATGGTACTTGGCCCAGTGTTTGCATGGTGGTTTTATTCCCCTTGGTCAACTGGAACTTCAGTGCCTGTGTCCAGGATTCTCCTTGGCTGTTCACCTTCTTCTACCCTTCAGAGAAAGTACTGTCCTTTTTTGAGGTACATGCTTTGCTATAAGACCGTTTAAATGATGTGGATTGAGATATTGGCTGAGAAATTGAGTTCAATTGACTGCTTCTTTTTTCCTTCATTTTGTATCTTTTCCATTTTTGTAGTTTAAAAAATATGCTGACACCCTCCAGAGCTTGAATGCCACCCCACTGAGGAGGGAATGCTAGTGAATAATGTGAATTCAGGTATTTAAGCAAAACATCTAAACTAACATTCTAATACCTGAAGGGATATTCTTCCATTACTACAGATAATTTAAATGTTATTTTAAACAGGTTGAAATACTAATTACTGCTTTAAGTGAAATTTCGTTTATAGCAAACTACATTTAAAACATTTTCAAGAAAACAAGAAGGATCATTCATATCTACCTTGTTTGGGAGGCTGTAGTAAATTAAGATTACCAGTAAGGTATTCAAATTAATACAAAATGAGCCAGCACATTTACCAGAAGATAATTACTTGTCTTTTCTGAAGCTCAGAGAAACCAGAGAGCAAAGGAAAAAAAAAATAAAGAAAAGAAAAAAAGAAGGAAGAGTCTATTACAGCTTAAATTTTAGGCAGTCAATTGTCAGATTTATCTCTTTACCCAAATAAATGAATAAATAGATAGGTAAATCAATCAAGCAAACAAAAAACCAGAAAACCTGGCACAGGTTATCACTTCTTTCCACATTCACTCAGCTAAATCATCCCTTGTGCTCTGACCAATTTAAGGAGCAAACTACTTTTCTTTCTAACCTAATGGTCTAAAGAAGACCACCTGTAGAGCAGGGAATACAGGAGATGTTTTGTAAATTCCCTCCAGGTGTTGGTACTCAAATATTTTTGCCTTGAACAACAAAGGACTGGAAAGAGAGAGAGTGTTCATGGAAATAGCTACAGAAAGCTGCAGCTACCCACTCTTTCTGTACTAGTTTAACCTATACCCTGCAGGATTCCTGTTTACTTAAGACCTCTGAGGAGACAGATTACTCTTGCCAGCAGGAGAAAAAAGACATTTAAGAACAGGAAGAACAGAAAACCACAACCTTTGCAAGTCCACCTCATCTGCCTGTCAACCAAGGCTTGTCCAGATCCTATGGCCCAAATACTTAGTGCAGGATCTTCTAGCATGGAAACTAACACAGAGGAAATAAAAATCTTTCCTAATATCACCGAACCATGAAAGACTTACCTGTATTAGATCAGATTTTATTAGGAGAGTTTTGCTTCTCTGCTCATTTACTCCATCTCAGATGAGAACTCTGGACATTTGGGAAGTGAAGCAGATGTTGTTTGGAAGGTTCGTACTCCCAATCTATTGGCTTTTCTCTGTACCATGACTGCAGAGGGTATGTCACTGTGCAGCTGCCCATGCTAAATTCCTCCCAACACTTCTTCTAGTTTCTTCTTCTTGCTCCTATTCTTTCACTGTTTCTTGCAGTCTGTCTTGCTTCTGGCTTTGTGGGAGACATGCACTGGTCACTTTTTGATAGCTTCCTGGGGATATGTCTTATGGACCTTTATTTCTTACATTTCAAGCACATATCACACTTTCATAAAAACTCAGGCCAGACAGTATTTTCAGAGATATCTTAACTCAGGTAACCATGAAGCAGCAGATCTCACTGGATAGGACAGTGGCACAGGTCTCCAAAGACCTGAGTTCTGTCTCCAGCCCAGGCCTATTCAGAAGCTCTAGACAGTCCTTTCACCTCTCTGTTTATGGACTCTTTGCATTTTGACATTTATTTTCAAAGTTTTTTTTAGGTTAAGAGCATTCATTCCCATGTGCTTGTGTAGAGCCTGATTTATAATGTGGCCCTGATTCCACTTGGGTTTACTGAAGTATGAAGAAATAACTAGAGGGGTCCTACATTTCAGAGAGGCAGATAAAGGCTGGAATCAGTAGTTCAACTGCCAATTCTTATTACTGCCAATACACTTATTTCTTACCTAGCTATTTCTTTAAGACGTAGTAAAAATTATCTTGTGGTGTATAGAAGAAACCTAGCAAATAACCCCAGACTTTTAAAACCAGAGAAAGTGTGTGATATAAAAGAAATGATGTGTGTTGTGATAAGAAACAAAATTTGTTTGCTTATCTTAGAAGAGTGCAATGACAGGCTTCCAGGTTTAGAGATTATGTATTTTCTGAAGTATTTTTCAGAGAGTGTATTATGGTCATATTCACAACTGGCCCCAGAGAAGGACATGGACTTGGAGCTTGTTCAGAGTAATTTAATCAATCTTATACAAAAAAGCAACAGCCAACCATTATGGCCTAAGTCAATACTAAAATGATTTCCCAAAACTCATTTCAAAGCCACTTCCAGGAAACAACTGGTAGCTTCAAAACTCTGAGGCTCAACTATAAATTTAATTTTCTTTAAGGTCTATAATTGAGCTTTTTTTAATAAAAAGTATGTTGTACTGCCATTTCCTTCAAACAAAATATCGTGCACTGGGTGGCATATCATTGTGTTCCTGCTAACTCCTCATTTTTTAACGTGAATCAATATATTTTGTGAGGTTGTTACCACCTCACAGTGACAGGAAATATAAATGCAACTCATTTAGTTACAAGAAAAATAAACACATGGCATAAATTTAATCTGGCTGCCTACTTACCAGATGGAGAAAAGAACAGGGCCAAGTCGCTGATGGAGTCACTATTTAATCAAATCAGCTTGTTGTTGACTTACTTCTAAATACAAACAAGTCCTCTTGCATCTTTTGGGAACTCACCATGTTTCCTCTCAGCTTCTGAAATTGCATGCCAGTTAATACTGTATTCAGATACATGATATGATCATGAGATAACAAGGAGATAACATCTTTATTACTACTCTCTCGCCTGGATAGAATCATAGAATGGTAGGGGTTGGAAAGGACCTTTAGAGGTCATCTGGTCCAACCCCCTTGAGAGCAAAACTGTTCAATTTCATGCCCTGGGTCCAACTCTAATTATTTTGAAGTTTCATGTTTTGAAGAACTTTTGTTATAAGTAATATAAACATATCAGAAGTAATTGATAGCAATTTCACAGCCAGCATCACTTCAGCAAGATGTTTATCCAAGTACAGTTGGTCAATATCTTGACCATGCTTTCATAGGATGAGGATTTGGTCAATGACAAAAGGTGTCTTGGGTTTTGGCTCATTTTTTGAGACTATAGCTCCTATTGAAATCAATGAAGTTATTCTGTGGGACAAAAGCACACTCAAAGAAGCAAAGAATGTTGGGTGTGGAGTAGGGAGAGGGTACAGCTCCTGCAGCACTGTTGACTTGTTGAAATATTACATATAAAAAGGCAAATTCAACCCTACAAAAAAGCAGCGCGGCACCCTGTCTAGTTGTTTGTGTCACTGTGTTGACATTGATATGATCTACCTAAGCAATCCTCTCATGGTCTACAAATCAGATAAATTAGACTCAGGGGGCGCATCAGGGAATAAGAGGAGAAGAGAGATGTGTTGGTGGGAACAGGTGGGATCATAAAACAAAAGAGCTCCACACATTTTGTCCAGGACTGCAGGAATGTCAGCATCTGCCTACCATCAGATGAGTCCAGTAACATTTTGCATATTAGTTTGTGAATTTTGTCTGCCACCTCTCCTTTTTCATTGCTTTCTCTCCTTTTCTTTTCTTTTGGTGGGGACACACAAGGAGATGAAAGTAAGAGGGAGGATAAAAAGAAGGAAGAAAGGAAATAAAGCTTCAATGATCTATTAAAGATGCTACTATGCAATGGGAAGGTTAACATAAACTCTACAATTACCTTTAACTCCGGGGGGGGGAAAAATAAAAAGAGAATTCTCTGAGAGTTTTCTGCATATTTCTGGGGTACATTTAGACAAAAAGATATTCCTATGGAAACATCAATGTAAATATGATACCAAAACTGAGCTGCAAATTTCAAAGGAAAAAAACCCACCTTTAGAACTACTCACCCAAGTACCTGGTAGATTTTCTGTCACATAGTCTTTTGATAAGCATTGGATGTCTTTCTGTGAAAAACAGAGTAATTTGAGCAGAAATTAGAGGCCTGATGCTGCAGCCTCTGGATGAGGTTCTGTGGTCTTTGCTATGCAGACAGTGGGACTAGATTATCATAATGGTTGCTTCTGGCCTAAAATCTATGAGCCTATGAATCATGGTAATGATACTGCCGCCAAGTCAATTAGCGGCATATATTCCAGGAGAAAGAATTAATTATCATACATTCACCTTCTGTCTTGACATCTGTGGAACTTTCTGTCAGGTCATTTACCTGTGCCGGATTCTTAGACTGCTTCACCCAAATTCCTTCAGCTCTGGCCTCTAGATTCAGGAACCTGTAGAAACAAAGCCTTTGGCTCTCTTAATTTTATTAGCTTGATTAATTTTGCTGACAATAATACGCAGGATGTCTAAGGATTTGACATGGACTTTCCCTTCCCATAGCTACAGATATGTGAGACAAGAGGTTAGTAGGATCTATACAGATCAGAACAACTTTTCATGAGATCACAAGACTGAAAACCTGACATGATAAACTACATATATGTGTGTTTATGTGTGTATATATCAACACTTGCAGTATATGGGAATTTCAGAGGACAAGAGATTACACATACAAATAAAAATGTGTGTCTTTACTTGCAAATAGGGGAGGCTATTGATACAACATTTAGGAATCTACCACAATTTAAACATTTACCTACTACTTTCAGTAGTTTCTGATAGGCATTCAAAGAAGTATGAAGTGGAAAGCAGCCGTAGTTTGTCTCATTTCATAAGCTCAATCTACCTCTGATCGACCTGAAAAGTCTCAAATACCACTTTTGATGACCTTTACAAGGTATACCAGACAATATCAGATCATCAAATGCAGTGGATCTGTGAGTGACAACTCAGTGTCTCAAGTAAACAGCTCCACAGAGTCTTGCATGGACCTCCGAGAGATCTCTCAGTTTCCTATCCCAACCTTCAAAAAGGTTCTTGAGTCCTCCAAAGCCTGTGCTCTTGACAAAGTCAAGAAAAGGCAAATAATTAGCACTTTTACCATTATGAAGCAACCACTTTTTTTTGTTTGTTTGTTTTTAAGAATTATTCTTTCAAATAAACATTTGGGTTTTGTTCTTTACGGATTTTGCACAAAATTCCCCACGGTGAATTCATGCAAAGTTAGAAGCAAGAAGGACACGCAAGAAGGGTTCTGGCCCCTCTCTGATTCAATGTATGTATCTATAACAGATGGCTAATTACAAAGATAACTATTAACCAATCTTAGTAGCACTTAACTCTTCCAAAAATGTCATGAAGAGGTATTCTGGCACACTGTGTTCCAGCACTGCAACTGAAGTGAGCCAAACATACCCTGCCCTAGGCTGGTGTAGAGATTGAAAAAACAGAATATCTGTTGTTCTGATGGCTTATTTTCATTCTCTCTCACTGTGACCCTTTATCAACCATGGAGCTTTATTCAAGACCAGCAAGGGCTGAATAATTGGGTTTTCTTGGCAGGTAACATTTCTTACTCTGCCAATTAATCCAACAGAAAGAAGAAGAAAAAAAAAATCATTGTTCTCCTGTGAGAAGAAACACCTAAGAGATCAAAGACTAGATTCATTCTCTCAGCTCTCCTGCCAGTGACTACATGTGATGTATACTTGGGCATGCTGCTCATGCACCATACAGTCAAAGTGGGCACATCATCAGGATTTAGATTAATCTAGAAGCTCAGTGTGAGCTATGAAGGTGCTGGAGATTCATAAATATGGAACAGATAGCCAACATCATCAAATTTAAGCTGACAAAATTTCTGGCTGGTGAAAGAGAGCTTGTCTGGTAAGGCACATGATAATCTGAAAAGCCTATGTTCTGATGGACAGGTTGGTGCAATGGTTTTTCCTGTGCTCTCTGGCCAATTAGTCTTAAAATCTTTCTGCAGCACCCTGTTTTCCACAAGATTGTCTTTCCTCTCCTCCCCTCCCCTTTCTCCTACTCCCACAGTGTCTGAGATTTAGGTGTAATTTACGGAGTGAACAATCTTGACTTGTGGACTGCAAACTTTCTGGAGGGGCAGAGCAGCCTTCAGATGATTGCAGAGAAGGTGCAGTGCCACACTCACTGGCTCCGTGAGCAGAGGGCTGGCTGGGGCCATGTGCCTGCATTGCACTGCCAGCATCATTCACATCTCCCCAGATGGTTCTCTTCTGGGTCATTTGTGGCTCCTTTAGCCTCCCAAGTAAATCCACACTGTAGTTGGCGACCCCTGCATCATGAAGACTTACTTGGGGTTTTTCAAGGGAGCCAAGGCTCTTTGACAAAAGGGCACAGATGCTTATTCTCCATGTTCCCAAGCTCTTGAACTGGGGTCAGACACAGATGCCACCTTTCAGCCTCATGTGGCACACCTGATAAATAGGATTCCTGCTCTCTAGCTCCCAGAGGCTGTTCATTTAGCATGCTAGCTTACCCAGCTAGCAAATCTGAGCTATCCAATTTGTCCACCTCACTGCACAGGGAGGCCTGTGCCCTAATATAGTTTTGTATTTATTCCTGGCAGCTGAGCTCAAAAAGGTTGGAGCTGCAGTGAATAAACCAGTCACCAGCTCTGACTGAGCCCAATAGGTAAGAGGAGGAGCTGTGCTTTGAATTCTTCATTGTTGATCGTTAGCTAATGTAAATCAACGTGATTCTGCTGGCATCAGTGGAAATGAGTCGATTCATGCCATTTAGAGCTGCTTCTTCTCTACTTAGTGCATATTAATGACTGGTAGGCACAAAACCACCTGACTGAGGACATTGGATACAAAGACTTTATACCCTTAATGTTTTGTTTGGTTAAAGGCTAATAAAGGCAATGACTCTAACTTCTGTTGAGAAAGCCAGCCCCCTGAACACTTCACACTAATAAGGTGCTTTTCAGTTTTAAAATGCTTTACAAACATTAATTAATTATGCCTTTCAACAACACTTGGTTATTTTCTGTTACTAGAGTGCATGTTTACCAAGTTAGCTCCATTCGTGCACAGCACGTTGTTGGCAGCAGGCAGGGGCATAAATTGATCTATAACCACAAGCTGTAATTTGCAGCAGATTTGCTTCACCAAACACCATCAGTACAGCTACAGAGACAGCTCAGAGGAGTGACCACTCCTCCCCACATCCTATAGTGGTGATAGCCTTTACTTTCCCTGTTCTAGTAAGCAGAAACAGAAAACCCATTTGCTGCACAATTCAGCTAATTCCACAGAAACATGTGTCAAATGAAAGCTTCCAGCTTGAAGCAGCTGCAAAAAGTAGTAATAAATATTGTTATGTGTCACACCAAAATGTCCCTTATGGTCCAGAAGTGACTTTGAGAGTATGCAGATTTCTAATGAACACAGGTGAGGTTCTGGCCATGAGTCAGTGGGATTTCCTACTTGGAACACTTATTAAAGATGCAAAATACTCCCAGCCTGTATCAGGAAGTTGCCTATAATTGAAAACATCAATGAACCAAACTCAAAACCCAAACCCATTAAAGGAGCATGAGGTATTGCCCATGATAAAAAAGCCACGAGGCCAGTGGAGAGGAAGATGACCACAGGGTCTTGGGAAGTGTTAAGCTGTCGCGTTTCCATTACAGCTGCCAAAAATTTTTCCTGGGAATGAGATTTCTGGCATAAACCACTGGAAAGTATCAAGACAGCCATAACCATCAGCAAAAGCAGGAGTGACCGTCTGCTGCGTGTCCTGTGCCCCTCCTGTGCAGGCAATGCCACTCGGGGGGCCAGGCCTTGGTTAACAAGGCACAGCAGGTCTGAAGCTGAATATTGCAAGTACTTACATGTATTTCTGTGGAGCGTTCAGAGCAGCTTGCACTACACTGCCTGCTGCCAGCACCAGAGTGGCTTCGTCTGTTTCCTTTCACTCTCTTCAAGCTCTCTTTGCTTCCATCAGCTTTAGACAGTGTAATCTAACTGGTGTCAGCAACATGGGTTAGTGTCATGTACAGAACATGAATTAAACTTACAGGGTCAGGAACCAAATCTTTCAGTACTGGTAACTTCCATCCCAGGAGTGACAAAGAACACCAAAAGTTAATGTTCCAATTAGCCATCATTTGCCTTGCTTGTTGTATTTACAATGTTTTGTCTGCAGGTAGAGATGCACTGGCACACACTAGAAACGTGGCATGGAAAACAGCTTTTTTGGCAAACACATCTTATTGTCAATCTGTAAACAGAAAGAAAATGGATTAGCAAATGGATTCTTTTGCCTGCATAACTGTATTTACACCTGAGCTTTTGTCAACACAGCTATTTTCTCAGTCCTACTCGGTAAAGCTTTCTGCTGTCTGAAAGGTCTGAGATTGGTTACTGGGCATTATCTTCCACATGGGTGTTTACAGCTCCTAGCATCTCTTCTAAAATAATCTCTCTATAAGTAATACACAAGTATTTACTGGAATCGGGCAGACAAAATTCAGTCTGAATAGTTTAAACCATGCTCTGGGATTCTTTGATGGTTTGTTTGGGAAGAAAACAAAACCCCCTCCTGATGATGAGTTCTAATTCACCTCCATCTTTGTCTGGTACAAAGAAATAGTGAGGTAATAATACATACTTCTGTGTCTGCTCTGCAAATACACAAAGCTTTCATTTGAGAAAATGGCACACTGCACAGTGATGCAAACAAAAGATTTGAGATTATATTCATTCATCCCAAGCCAAACACAATAGTAATTTATTTTCTGAACTGTTGAGAAACAAGAAAGTCTTTTTATTTAATGAAATATGAACATATCCAGCTATAGAAATAAGGTGCAGTTTTAATCTTAGAGTAGAATTTTCAGCTGCTGATATAGTTATATTCCTACTTCAGACTTTGGGAGGTTGAATGCAACTACCATTTTCTGCATGTTAACTTTTAGTGCAGAAAACAATTAATGAAACCATATGTTGTTCCCTAAAGGATACCTTTTCATTGTTTATATACGTGTACATATGAATATATGTTTACATTGATACACTGTAGAACCATTGTATGCTAAAAACACAATCATTACTGTAATATCTTCAGGATAAATGTAACAGTATCTCGTATGTTAAGTAGTTGTTTGCAGGAAATACATTGAGAGTTACAGAAAGGCTGCCAACCAGTAATGTGTAGAAGTCATTCTAATATTCTTCCTAGAAAAGGGACATACCAGGGTAGTGATCCTTCTCTTTCAATAATGAATCTGCATTGGCAGCCAGGTCCAGATCTTCAACAGGAAGATGTAAAAGAAAAAAAAAAGGAATCGGATGGCTATAACCAAAATGCCTTTCCTGATTCATGAGGAAAATATTTTTCATATGCTGTGAAATGTGAGGGGAATTTTATTCCTTTCTGAAACTGGGATAAGCATCCCCTGGCCTCCAAACGCAATCTAAATAATTCACCTGTGGATGTTCTCTTTATTCAAAATATCCCCAAGTTTTACACATTCACTATGTTTTTGGTCCCTGTTATATTCCTGGTGATAAGAAAATACAAACTAATTTAACATACAGAAAAATTACTTTTCCCCACCTTTCAAATTCCTTGAATATTACACATAACCACTTCAGAAACTCTGCCAGCTAATACAGTCTTAAGAGTAATAACTTATGTAGAAGCATCCAAATCTAAGAGTAATTTTCAGCAATGCAAACCTGTGCTTTACTTATGCCACAAAATTTTTTTTTGTTTCCTTTCTTATTTTTTGAAGGAACCAAGAGAGAAGTAGCACTTTCCTCTCCTGAGTTTGTAGGAGAACAGAGCAGAAAAGAGGAAAATATGAAACATGTTCCCTCTTGCACCTCTCAGAATGAGGGTGTTGGATGTGTTTGTAACATAACTAGTTGCAGCCTATTGGCACCAAGCCCCGACAAGCTCCCTCTCTGATAAAGTGTTTCTCTGTATCAAAATTTAATCGACTGATCTTGCTTAATACATTCCAAATGTAAAACATGTTAAACATCCTAAACACTGAATATGTCAAAAGGATCATTATTCACAGACTTCTAATCAAAGCTCCATTTT
The DNA here is from genome assembly GCF_028858725.1 of Colius striatus. NCBI lineage: Eukaryota > Metazoa > Chordata > Aves > Coliiformes > Coliidae > Colius > Colius striatus. Next base: position 17,091,722 of record NC_084770.1, on the reverse strand, counting down.
GTGTCCTTTTTTGTCTGATTTTACCTATTTCATGCTTTCTTGAGTGAAAATGTCTCATGTTGGAAAATGTCACATCTAGCTCAGAGACACTAAGCAAGGAGCTGTGCTGCATTCAGAAATGCCCAGGCATAAAGGATTGTTTGTTTTCTTCTTTTGGAAAAGTCTGCACTGTTTGCTAGGTTGTAAATTATTGATTTATTTAGTAATTTACTTTGCAGCAAATTGAAGATATATGCAAGCTAAACAAAGCTTCACTTAAGCTAATGATGATGATGGGGGCTATAAAGATTCAGAAACAGGTAATTGTGTTTGTTTGACATGTACACTATAAGCCCAAATGATACCCCTTGTCCACAACATATTCTCTCTATATAGCATAAGTGTAACTTAAAATACATTTATTTCATTAATGATTGCAACTTCTCCACCTGTGAAAACTTTAAGGTGTTATGAAGCAGTGACATGGAAATATTTTAGGGTCTCCATGCTTGCCTACAAGGAGAGATTAGCCCCATGATGATACTGTGGCCATAGGGGGTCTAAGACAGCAAGTGGGACTGGGGACACCAACACCTCTCCACATCTTTTTCACTGGAAGTCAAAATACAATTAGTAGTGTTTTGACCAAACATTGGCCAAAATGTATTTCTTTTTCTGTACTTATTGGGGTCACAGATGTCCCTCATAAAAATAGATTTTGAAGGTACAGGCATCTGGGGTGAATAGCTGGAAGGCTGGCACTGAGCTGGTAACGGCAAGGAGCACGGACTGCAGCACGCAAATATCTCACCTGTGCCTTGCTGGAGGCAGAGTTCAGTTCCTGGAGTTTCAGGGCTGCTCTCATGGCTTTCCCACAGTGAAAGGAATTTGACTTTCAGTATGGATTTTCTAGAACTGAAAATATGGTACTGCAGATTCCCCTCTCATGATCATACATCAAGTGACTGAATCTGGAGCAGCATGCAGATGGTCCAAACAGAAGTCCAACTTCTTTTGCAGATGCACAACAGATTTGAGCATGTTGGCTACTAGCTAATTTTCAAGCTAACCAGACAGGATACCTGTAGAAGCATAAATCTGAAAGTACCTGGGTGGAATTACGAGTCTACAGCTTCCTGAAGCTTGTAGTTTTAAATCTATGCTGCTGTAAGTATCCTACCTGGTTAGCTTCAGAGTTAACACCAGTAGCCAACATGCCAATGCCTGTGCTGTAGAATAAAAGATATTCTCAAGTGCAGCTCTACATCACACTATTGGGAAGAATTGGAATTCCTGTCAGTGAGAGACAGAACCACAGAATGCCCAACATCACGTTCCCACACTCTGGACCAGCCTGACAGGTGATCTCTGGGAGCCAGAGACCTTGAGATCCTACAGCTAGCAACCATAAGCTTTCTCAAGACTCTCTCTTGTGAAACTGAGCACCTGAAATCCCGGCCTCTAATCTGAAAAAAGATCCTTTCCATCCCAAACTCTTGCCTATTGAAATCAGTATTCTGGTCAGCTTCACCACTAGAAAAAGCAGCTGCAGTATGCAGGGGAACATATTTCATTTTCCCAGCTCCATGTGCTAATGTTTTCCAAATGAAATTTTCTCTGACTTTCAGTCTATATGAAATCTTGAAATTAAAATGAAATGTAATTGTCAATGAATGGAAAGCACTACTTTTTGGCCAGCTCTATTTGTACATATAAAATATCCTAGAGTTCTCAAAGTGTCTTTCATGCCATCTCAAATTATTGTCCTCTTTTTTTTCCTTTTTTATTGAGACCTCTAAAGCCAGCTGCTTAGGGGTTTTCAGTGCCCAAATTCCCACTCATTATTTCATTTGACACTCAGATCCCTTGAGCAGCATTAAAAAATTTCTAAGCCTTAATATCTGTGCAAGACTTCCAAACAATGGCTGCAATGAAGAAACCAGTCCTGGCACTAAAAACCAATGAATATGTAAGACAAATTGTATCTGGAGAGAGTAAACACATTAAAACAGGCTACCAGTAGCGTCTTTCAAAAGATATACAATGTAAGCTGCACGCTCTTCAATAGCTCAAGGGGCTTATAGTCAATAAATTTAACAGGCTGCAACCAAAAGAAGTCAAAGCTAAAGTACAGTATGTAAATGGAAGCTAGAATGCACTCTTCTTTTCAACCTTAGGATAGAGTTAATAGAGGGGAAATGACAAAATACATAAAAAGGAATACACAGGATTTGACAGAGTATGTTTTTTCTTTTAACTTCAAGGCAAACTACCAGACTATTTTGGTTTACAGATAAATCAAACACAGAACTTTTATCAGTTTGCATAAAAGTCTCATTTTCAGCATCAGAAAGATTAAGCTTCAGAGACTTACTCTGTATGTGCATGTGGGGGATTACAAGGGAAGTAGTGTAAATAATGACCTTGTCAGAGAGAGATTATGTGGTAAAATAGTTGTGTTTTCTGCACTTGTGGATTAAAACATCCATTGACAGTTTCTGTAAGCTAGTAAAACCCACAGATATTTGCGGTAAAAAGGTAATGACAGCAGCAGTATCTGACAGCCCCATTGCTGCCTCCTGACATTATTCATGGTATTCTGATATTCAGTCTGGGGAGCTGGATCCTCAGCCTTGCCAGATTTCTTTGCAGTGGCTCGGTGTTTATGTGACAAAAATATGTTTCCTTTAGGAATTCCCTTTATTTTACAGTTATGTGGTCACGCTAAATGCAAATGTATTGGACCCATCTTGTCCTTTTGATTTTTCAAGACCTACCCCTGACTTCTCCCAGCTGACTAAGAGCACATACTGGTTGAATTTTTTCCCTGGCTTATCCCTCATATTGACATCTACACTTGTTTAAGCTGCCAGTAAAATTGAAGAAGCTGGACTATTCCCACCGAGATTCTCCTTCCTCAAAATTTTCTCATATTTTACTCTATCTCAAAAACCTCTTATGAGGAACACGTGGGGCAATCAGAACCCTGGTGTTGGATATGACAGGCCTAGTCTGTTCTGACTAAATGATGATTGCTTGGGTTGAAAAATCCTGCTCGGAGAAAAGTAGGGCACAAAATGGTGTGGAGGCTCTTGCAGCCCAAGTCAGTAACTTAATACAGATTGTAACAGGCAGAAACCTCTCTGAACAAGTGGTTCAGTGCTTCTGAACACACTCTAGCTAGCTTACTGTTCCCAGGGAAGATGAAAATAAATTCACCAGAAATTGTCAGCTACTCATGTCTGCCCCTGTGAAATGGTGTAACAGCAAGAATTTTGGTTTACCCTGGTGGTATCATTGTAAAGCTTGCAGAGATACTGGTAGCTGTATATTGTGTATTGTGCAGACAGTGAGACTGACTTTGTTCACTTGCTATTATACAGACTATTCTCTATTGTAAAGTAACTGGATAAAAGAATAAAGACAATTTGTTTCACAAGAAACATACCTATACGAGGGACAGCACAGCACAGACTCAAGTGGTTTGTCTAGGACGGTCCCAGCTGACACTGGTTGGGCTCTCACGTAAAGCAAGGCGCACTCTGTTGTCGTTTTGGCACACATCCTGGCAAAGAAATTGGGATTTTATAGCATCCTATAAAAACTCTGTTGCACTAGCAAAATTGATTAAAGTTTAATTATGTTCAATGGAGGAAGATTTCAAAGTCCTAGTTTCTGACTTCCTAAATTGTTTCTACTACAGATGCAATATGTTAAGATTTTTCTTGAACAATATTATCTATCAAGTCTATTCAGCTGGATGAAATAGGCCTGGATTTCTGCTTTTGTTTCGTGATAACGGAGAGTGAGATAAGTAGATAGGAAAGACAATTGGATTGTGGATCTGGGTGGGTTTTTTTTTTCAAAAGTACTTCACAAACTGGCTTTAGATGAGTCCATGAAAGGTAATAATCTAAATTGATCATTAAGTCTTCAAAAAGGCTGTTAATCATGATTATGGGCATTTGTACTCTCAGTCTATACAGCAGTGTGTGACTGTAGTGCAATGAAGATGTATCCAAACAATATGTAAACCAGTCACATTGGGCAATGGCAGCAGTCTGTCTTCAGAAGCACAGAGCACATAGGTCAAGCTGCAAAATCCATTCAGAAAGCTGAAAAAACAAGGAGGTTAACTTATGCTGAACTCAGTGTTGCTCTGCCTGGTTTAAAACCTAGGCTGTGTTTACACTGAAGTTTTGTAATGATGGAGACACAAAAACCTGAGCCTCAGCTTTGACTGTGCATGCCAGTAATTTCCAAAAATTAGGCTATCTACCCTTGATCAAGGAAGAGATGCTCAGACATGCAGAGTATGACAGATAAGCTCTTAATAAAGGAAAGCATTAGTAACTAGCCACACAGAGAAAGTAACAGGCTAATCAAAAAGTCCAAAGAAAACAGAAATCCTTCAACAGACATCAACCAAATCTCTTTCATGCAGCTAATGTGAGAAAACTTATCTCATGTAGGTAATGAAAAATACACATTCACTATGATAAATGTACATCTGCATATGGTTAGGAATTGACTTTTTCTCAGAATTACCTTTTCCCCAGGTTAGTTCTCCTTTTTTCTTTGACATAGTCATCCCATGGACAGTTTCAAGAAGACAAGCTTGCAAGCAAGAGAATTTGCTGTGTTCTAAAGAGAAGAGAAAACAAAAGGCTGCTTGGTGCTATATTTGTTGTGCCATATACCCAGGTGTCTTTGCTCACCAGCTAATTCCACTGGCTGATTTTAGCAGGAAAAAGGCAAAATGCAAGCAGACTGTCTCCACAAACTGGGAGATACATAGAAGAATGCCAAGATTTCAGACAAAGGGAAAGATTAAATGGTTTTACTTTCCTTACTACTGTTTAAAAGTCTTTGAGGAAATACTTGTTTTCCTTTTACTTTACTTCTCTCAAAGTTTTTTTTAGCAATGGTAAATGATTACATTCTTTCATAGAAACTCATTTACTTGTCACTTCTATCTATTTCAGTGGAGAAATACCATTTTAAATATGGTCCTAATAGTTTCTTTATGCAATACTAATTATAATTTCTAGCTATAGTTAGCCAAACAGTATTTGAAAAGGATATGATTTGTCATTGCTTTAACTGATCTTTGCCTTTCATTCACCTGAAAAAAAAGTCAATTATTGAACCAAATTCTTAAAAAGTTAGCATTCAACAGGCAGAAAACTACCTCTTGTGCAAATAGTATCATACAGAGCAAGCAAAGTGAAATGGAAATGAAATGGGATATTCGAAACCAGATGAGAAGCGTAAGCTCTATCTACAAATCATCAGTGAAGGATGAGACTCTCTAAAGTCCTAATGAAAATGGTGAAAAGCTCCTGCTGAGCACTGACAGCCAACTTAGGCAGTATGGAAAAGTTTAACCAGTCTAATGCTTAAACTCCTGTGTTCACTGTTTAAAATTACACATCTATAAATAATTTATTGTACAGCACAGGACTGTCTAATTTAATACTGGATAGTAAAAGGATGCAAGCTCTTGATGTAAGATGTTCTAGACAATGAATTATTTGTGAACCAATTTCATCATTGCATCAGTAGCCACTTGCTATTCTTGAGTCTAGGCATGTGTCACTGGCTACCTAAGATTAAATAGCAAGGTTTCTGCATCCAGCCTACTTTTAATTTCCTGATCAAATATAGATAAATAAATGTGAAGTTAATGGTACAAGTACAAATCAGCTTGTCTTGCCTTTCCTTATAAACTGAATTAAGGCATTTATTTCATTGTCTGTGTACATAATTTTGGAGTATACACTCAGTTCTGGTGACCAGAATGGTAGTGACTGATCAGCTCTCCAGCAGAACAAAATTGCCAGAGTAGAGACATTTCCAGTTTGGTGGAGAATATTGGGCTGTCTCTTGAGATATGTATTCACCTGACAAAACTTGAGAAAAGTACTGGAATAAAACTCCTGCCTCCCAGGCCCATCACGGTCATGACACTGCCCAGACCTTTTGCCCTGAGTAAGTGGCAATTGCTTGAAGCCAAGTACCACAAGGCTGTTGTCTCACTGAGGGCCTTTGGCAAGCATTTTGATCTCCTTGAGCCCAAAGGTCTTCAGCACAATGACACGGAAATAGCTTTATAAGTGGACACTATCTCACAAGTGACTATATATAGACCTGTTTTTGGAGAACTGCTCACACTGCCATAAGTCTGTGTCATCATCTCTTCCCTCAAACCCACATACACTGAAGGGACCATAAAACCTGCTGAAATCTAGGAGACTTTTCTTACCAGCTTAGAAGAAATGAAGCTCTGCAGGTCAAATCTTGATTCTAAATTACATCCATGAACCTTTTAAATGATAAAATTACAAGAGATCCAAGCATCACCGTTGTCATCAGACGCCACCCTTGCAGAATGCTAGGGAAACATTGCCAATTGTTGCTAGGAAGGAAGTTACTGTTACAGAGATATTACAATTACCAAGAACATTATATCATTTAAGTGTATATTTAGCTTAATTGTGGTAAAACTTGATCGTATTCTCCTGATTTCATAATTACTGGAAAAACTGCAAAATAAAATACATGTTTTGGGGGACTGGGAATTTGATGTGGTTTATAATCAACAACATTGTTCACAATGACAGATCTGAGTATACAGAAATTATTTCACATCGCAGCACTGGTGCTAACACTTGCTTTTCCACTCGCTTTTCATTACCATTGCAAAGTAGTTTTCATAGACAGTGCTTATTTTAGTCATGGCAGAAACTAATGAATTTTTCAGACTTGTGTCTGGGTTTTATTGTACTCCTATACAATCTTTTATTATACTCCTACAAAATCTGCTTTTTATGTATTGTACTATCAAAGAGTGGGCTGAGGATGCCCTTACTTCCCTTTGAATCTTTTTTACAACTTTATAATTCAGAAATTTAAACTCCTCTTTATTTGTTATGAACTGCTAACCTCGGAGCCTGGCCTTGCCTCTCCTCCTGGGTCTCTGTGAAAATTATCTGCACTTACAGCGGCATCCAGAGCCTCTCTGCTTTGGCCCTGTTGTACTAAACAATGTAAAACAAGGCTGTAAATAGTCCCAATCTCAAGAGCCTATGGTCTGGTCTGTTTACAGGACAGGTTTTAGCAAAGTAAAGACAGCTGACTTAATTCATTCCGAGCTAACATTCATACCTCTGCTCCATACTAAAGCGTGAGCATGATCTAAGTTAATAAGACAAGGGAGATGGGAGTGGGTGCTAAATAAGTGAAAGGAAAAGGAAAACTCATAATTCCTCCCTCCACATAGCTGACATGAACACAGTATTCACAGCAAGAGATCCAGCAGAGAAGACACGACATTTTGTACGAGCGACTGTCAGTCTGAACATCATTTTGCCCTTTCTGAAAAAAATGTCCTCTGAAGAGACATGAACACCACTGGAGTGACTCACAGCCCTGTTAGACATCGAGGCTGCTGGAGCACCTCGCCATAAGGTGAAACATGTGGCTGCCTTGGTGCCTGGGGATAACAGTGGCACTGAATGTACCATTTAACTTTGGGCTGTTTCTAGAGGAATGTAAAGAGGTAGAAAAGTGTGAAAGAGAATGAGAAAAATAATTTCTTTGACTGATACAGCAAGGCACAAGCACCCAATAGACTCCAAACCCTACTGCCTATTTCTTCTGCTGTTTTCACTGGGTCAGTTCATTTCGCTCCATCAATTGATTTCCTTATTGGAAAAAAAAGACTGACAAAGGTCTCTCTTACCTCTGTCTTTCCATTGTACCCCATGGGATCTGAAAGTGGGAAGATATTGTAGGTGTGTAATGTGTGATTACTGTTGTGTACATGGGTATCTCCTGTTCTGATTAGGTAGAGCCAGCTGTTTCACAGGAAAATATACCCTGAGTGCTGAGCAGGCAGACTCCAACACAGAAGTTGTCTGCTATAAGTTTGGAGATAGTAGCATTGAGGGAAATACTATGTGTATGCTCTAAATTTGCTTTTTCTTCCTTGTACAGATGGGATCCAATTGACTACCATTTAGGAAGGAAAGACAAAGCAATGTAGTGGTAGAAAATGGAGACCTTCACATGAGTAAAACAATAACTTTTCCCCCTCTATCATCTGTTGTTACAGATAAGCACTCCTTACCTAATCCATGCTCCTCTCACAGCTTCATACTTCTACTGTTGGGAACACAAAAGTAATAACAGTGGAAGGGCAATAATCTTGCATTTAATGTTGCAAAGAGCAGATACAGTCAAAGCATTCATTTAACTTGAGGGTAGATAACTCTCCCAACAGAGTGCCACATAATGACAATTGTCAGACATGGACTGTGTATCTCAATATCAAAGGAAAAGCTGACCGTGGGAGTAGTTTCCTGGTAAAAGAGAGTAACTGTTCTACATGTGCCCAGATCTCCTTCAGAGTAGGTTTAGGAAGACAGCAGTGTCCCTGGCTCACTCCTTACAGACAGGGATATAGCTGGGGAGAGGAGAGAGATGTTGACTTACTGATGAAATACAAGACTCACTAGTTCTTACATTTAAAAGCTGTCAAATATCTAGTAAACATGCACAAAACAAGGTACAAATTGTGAAAGCTTTCTGGGGAGAAAAGTAACAAATGGGCAGTCAGGTGGAGAAAGACATAAAAGAGCAATCCTATAAGAAACCTGGCTTTTACTTCCAGTGTTTATGCAGCAATCATCAACATGTGAACACCAATGCCCCACTAACTCATCCAAGAATGACACATGCCTTACTACAGGTTAAGGTGATGTGTCAACCCAGACAACATTGCAGACTACAGTTAATTTCAGGTTCTCTAAAAGGGTTGTTATCTACATACTTTAAGACTTATTTCAAGCAGCTCAACAGAAAATTTTGGCATGGTTTTGTCTGGGCCAGGTGGCTTCTTTAAACAAAGATCTACCAGAAGCTTCCCCTGTAGCCCCTCGCCAAAATCCTGGCCCAGGCATAATCTATAATTTCTTTTTTCATTAAGTGCTCAATTTCCATTTCGGTACTATAAAACTAAATGTATTTTTAAGCTTTTACTTTTGTCAATCATTTGATTTTTCTGACATGTGACATATCTTCTTCAATGGCACTGGTTGTTCTGTTTTCAAAATAATATACTGTTTTCCAGAATACCAATGTGAGTGTATTTAGACATCTTTAAAAAATGTAGTGACAGCAATTTCAATCAAAAATGAGAGGAAAAAAAAGGAAAGATTTGCTTTACAAAGAATAGAAGCAACTGAAACAAGTTAGAAATAAGGAAGGCAAAACCAGTATTGGAATATTTTGGCTTCATTCATACTGAAGTTTGTGGTGTTGAAGAAGAATTATATGGACCTTGTATATAAGTTCATACTGCAGTAGATCACCATTGCCATCTCCTGGTAAATAAACCATATAACTGTATTCTGGAGCTTTTTCTAAACAGTCATATATTGTAGAACTGCAGAGAGATTACACTATAAATAGGCAATAAAGGCTTTAGGGTATTTATTGTGAGACTATCATTGCATTTTCATTCTTTGTGCACATAAGACCTTTATAAATAACTGCATTACAGTTGATAAATAGTGGCATTTGTTCCAATGCTCTCTTTATGCTGAAAAGAAATACTGCTAGTTATAACTCTGTAAATTAAGGTGAGATGATGGGTATTGTTGTGATTGAAACAAATACCAGGGCTGCTTAAGAAAAACTCACCATCACCAAAACAAATATAGGCTCAGAGAGCAAGCACTAGTTGCCACTGTATTGTGATGGGACTGTGCTACAGGAGTCAGTTAAGACAATATGAAACAAACAGTGCTGTGCCATGTTATGAAATGACAGTAGGGATAACGGCAGTCACAACAATAAGCTGTCATTTCCCTTTCTGGTATGTTTAATCCCTTTGTTTTCTTACCATTTCTATTGTCCTTCCCACTGTCATTTCCCATTCTGCTCCCTCTCTGCCATCAACACACCCTTTTTGTCTTTGTGGAATTACCTGAAACCTCCTGATAAACAACATCTGTCCTCTCTTGCTCAGAGAAGCAAGCAGTGCTGCTCCTGAAGCCAGCACGAGCAACTCCCTCCCCAGTAGAACTGCAAATACCTTGCTGTGCAATCTCACAGTCATGGGGGGAAGGAGAATGAGATGTGTCTACAACTCATTACCCTTCAGACCAGAGTGCAGCGTTCAATGTGATGTTGAGCCTTGATAAATCATCCTTTCAATCAAATCAGTAAACAGAGAGAAATGCTGTCTAACTGGCAATAAATTTCAGACAAGTTCAGCGAGGAGTGACAGATTAGTTGAAAGCTTGTGCCTTGCTTTGTTTGTGTACTGCTTTTGCAATGCTTCCCTCTGCAACAAAGTTAGTTCCTTTACTTGCAGCTGCATATCTGCTGCCAGTGTTGCCAATTAATATGACAGAGAGCAACTCCTTTAACAAGTTTTTGCTTTCTCCCACAGAAGCAGAAGAAAGGTTTGTAATATTCCAGAAGAAACTAAGGCTGAAGGTTTCCTGATAACATTGAACTTTCTGAAGCCAGAGATGCATCATGAAGAGCATCTACTTAAGAGAAGCTTTAGTTTTGGTGACAGTTCAGTTTGTTTCTTTCAGCACAACAGCCACATAGCCAAGCCTGCAGTGGATGGGGTGAGCTGTAAACACTGGAAAAGAGACTGATAAATGCAGGCAACTGCAATGCCATTTTAGGGCTGCCATAACGTCAGAAAGAGTCAAGATTAACTGAAGCTCGGAAAGAACTGCACAAAGTCGCTGTCTGTACATATCTGGAAGGAAAGGAGAGCTTTGGAATGAAAGTGAGAACAGCATCTTGAGGGACTAATGAGAATACTTTTTTCCCTCATCAATCTAGTTCTCTCACAAGGAGGGACAGACTTAGTCTTGTGCTCACAAAGATATTTGGAAACCAGTCTATGGCAGGTTACATTTAATGTTCATAAGAGCTACTAAGGCCAAAAGGGACTGGAAAACACAAGCTTAATTATTAGACTATCCCAAGGGACCTGGAATCGACACACATTGCTAATGGCATCTCTGGTCATTTTTATTAGATTATGCCTAGAGACTTTTCCTTGAAGCAACACTGTAACTATGTATTTATTCGTTTATTTTTATTTACTTTAGCTGTTTTACATTCTTTAAAAACATATACACTTCCTATGACCAAGAAATTCAAAATCACTTCATCTCTTACTGAGAAAACGGGTAAAAACATCTGAAGTCTACCAACAGAAGGGTAGAACTAGTAGCTGCCTTTGGAAATTATGAGGGAAAATATAAATGCCTACATTAGGGAAAAGGAGAAGACAGGTGAAAATTAGAAGCTGAGATACATTCCTGTTTCTACAGAGAGTTGCAGTCAGGTCTGCAGCTGAAAGAAAATCTAGGATCAGCAAGTTCTAAACTGAGAAGAGTATGTGCCTCTCAAGGAAACTCAGCTTAAAACAAGCTAGAGAAAAAATGAGGAAGAGTGTAATTCCTATTGCCCTGCCTGTGACAAGGTACCAGGTTTCCATGAGACACATGACAGGAGATGCTTCTCTTGTCTCCAATGTTCTTGCAAGATTAAGAGACAGAAGTTGATGTGCAGTGTAAGTTTGATCCTATTTGGTCCTGTTTTGGCAGCCAAGGGTGCTCTAAAACGCATGACAGATCTGGAGTATTCCATTGTCTTTGACTTGTAGTAAGTGCAGCATTAGTACACGTATCAATGGGCAGATAATAACAGGAAGGAATTACTAACTTATTTCAAACAGTGAAATGTGAGATCAGTTAAAGAAACAGTAGTCACAACCACTGCTTTGTGTAGCTACAGTGCAACAGGCATGTGATCTTCCAAGGCAGAGAGGAAGATATCACTCTATTTACAATGTCCACAGACTCATTCACTCCTCAATCAGCTGCTTTCTAAGAAAAATTATTTTACAATATCAAATCAGCCAGCATTATACATTCATGGGTTGGCAGACTTAAGACACAAAAATGAAGGCTCAATGACACTTAGCATCAAACATATGTAGGACAATAGTAACAAGAGTTGCAGTTAACTGCTGCCGGTGCAGGTTCATAGAATCATAGAATGGTAGGGGTTGGAAGAGACCTTTAGAGATCATCTGGTAATCTCAGCAAATGAGTTGTTGAATAACGCTTGTCTGTTATTTGCATGTGTTGGAACCAGTACAGGGGGATCAAGTTAAGGCAGATTCAGGTTGCTATCATTTTCACTTCTTTCAGTGCTAAATTTTCTGACAAGGAGGAAATAAACTTTGGCTATTCTCCTACCTTGGCTATTTCTTTATGGGAAACAGTTTGGCTTGGCATGCTGGAGTTGTTAACCATAGATTGTCATCAGTTCCTACAAATCATCCAGGTATAAAACTGAAAACACAGGGATTCTCAGAGGCATTACATTTGCAGTGGCATAGGAATTGTAAATAGCCTGAAATCTTTCTTTCGGGAATTTGCATACACACATATACACATACATACTCATGTACATACATATACACACACATATATATGAGACAGAGAGAGCACCTCAGACTACATTAGTAACCTCATTCTATTTCCAAGGCTATCCATGCAGCAAGAAAGGAGAGAAACTCTCTGATCTTTTTTTAATGGTTTTAAGCTCTACAAATCAGGAGGTGGGAAATAACCGTAAGCAAGTTCTTTGCACAATATGTGAGGGCTGCAAGACTGACCTCCCCCTTTCCCTCGGGACTGCATTTTCAGTAATTGTGCTCAAAATACATTCCTAAAAGAAAGGAGGAGGCAGTAAGGTGGAACAGGGATAAAACAATACTTCAAAGGGTTAGCGAAACACAGATCATTGCTGACTGTCCTCCTATGCCACATTTTTGAGGACTGGGAGTTTACTATTAAGCACTGCATATTTTCCTTAGCACACATGGGTGGAAAGACAAAGAGCCAAGCCTTTATATTCTGAAAGAAGGACATTTTAATACAGTCTTTAAGACAGCTAAGTGAGAGGTACATTCAAGAAATGCAAAAAAATGTGTCTTCATAGAATTCACTGTACTATCTAACAAGACCTATATAGTAGGATTATACTCTATAGCTTACAAGGGTATTGATCTGTGTGTACTCCTCAGTGGTGTTACATTCATTTTAACATTGATCTCTGTTTCATTATGCCACTGCATCATGCACTCTCAGTGTCATCTCAGTGCCCTTCTAACATCTGAGTGTCTTCTGTTGCTGTCAAGATGTGCAGATGCATTGTGCAACTTCCCACTCAAAACATCAATTTCAAAGCCTACTTATTCACACATGCACTCCCCTTTTAAAACAAAGCTAAGGACCTACCATGCCTTAATGCTCCAAAGCAAGGTAATATAGAGTGAAGAAGATGTTGGCAAGTGTTTTTTCTTCAAAGATATTTTTTACTCTGGGCATTGTTTGTGTTACCTTTCAAAGGAGCTTGAAAATACCATTTCTTTTCCTCACGGCTTCTTTCTATTCCATTTGAAAAACATTGATTTTGCTTCCCCCCGTGATTCTTATGCAGCACAAGTAAACACGGCTCTGTTTAATATATGTTCAAGTCTGTGCAATGCCATCAAATTCACTGCAGCTCTGGGAGATAAATCCCTCCCTTTGTTGACTTCTAGAATTGCTACAACACAATGCAAAGTATCACAGTTCTTGCATGTCTGGAGAGGTTATTGGTTTGGTTAATTTGTTTATGCATGCTTTATTCTTCAAAGCACCTGACTAGGCACTAGGGCCTCGTAGATTCTGGTATCAGCTTTAATAACATGCTGCTGTGTCAATTGCAATAGAGCTACAGAGATATAGGGATCCATGGATCAAAATACTGTGCAAATATGTGAGCAAGAACCCTTTGTACGTAAAGGGTTAACAATATATACACATAACCTTAGGCTTATCACCTAAACCTCTGCTCTAGTTTTTGCTTTCTGTTCTACTGCTGTAAGTTAGAAATTAGTCTGTCATCTTGAGGCTGGCAAATATGAGGACGAAAACCTTGAAAAAGCTACTACAGCACCCTGCAAGGATCATCTGTTTCCCTGCTAAGTGTGTCCTCAAGATCATGTGCTATCTTGCTAGTTCCCACCACATTCTGTAATTCTGAGCAAAAGATATCTGATCTTGCAGCCATCTAATTGTGCCAGCCTGAGGAGCTAGTGCAGGACATCTCAACATTTTTATCTTGGCTATTTCACAATAATCACTTTTGACTTCACTGTGTGATGTACTTCTGTGTCCTATTCCTTCACATCTTTGAAATAGGTATAATATTTATCCATCTGAGTGAAGAAAAATGCTTTGTTTTTCCCTTGCATCTGTGTTGTAACAGATGTGAACAAACTGGAAAAAAATAAACCTGTTATTTTAATCTTCATCATAATTGATTCTTTTCTCTATAAATTCTCTTTTTCTGCCTTCACACAGCTTTTGCTTTTTCTTGTCAGTATTTCACTGTCAACCTATGTTCTTACTCCCTTTTCTTCCTTTAAAACACTAATGCTGTGTTTTATTGTGGCCAGACCAAGCCTCAGCACTTAAAACTCTAGATCAGGGTCTATGGTGCAGATGATGGGAATCTTTCCAAGGACATCCTTAGGCACTGGCACTGGATCAGACGCTACATACGAGGACAGATTTCTCATATCCATAGGTTAACTTCTGGAAGAAAAAGGGTCTGTCCAGCAGGATAGTTACTTACCAAGCTAATATTTTATCCACCAAGCTCCAGAGCATCACAAGATGATTTTAAGTATCACAGCAGACAGAGTCATTCCATACAATGAGTTATTTCTTTAAACTGTTACCTCACCACTGGAGCAATTAATCAGGATAAGAACAAAAAAAACTCACGACAGTTTATGTACTGCTGTACAACAGTGTATTACTGCTCATATCTCCCATCCTTTTCCTTACAAAGATTAGATCTCAAAAACCCAGAGTGCTTTTACTTACTTGCAATAGGTTTTTTAATTGCATACAACAGGAGCTGACAGGTTAACAGTCAGGGAGACATCATTTTCACAGAAATTGCATATAAAAGATTCACTAGCTGTGTAAATAGAAGCATGTAATTTACAGAAAGGGGTCCATCTTCTACAAATATGGACATATAACACTCTTCTTAAATTACAATTTCAACAACAAAAAAATCATTTCAGCTTCACCAGTTCCTACTGTAGGCACAGGCTGACCAGAGGGAAGATGGTCCTCAGCAAAAGAGAGCACACTATCTGGTTCCAAAACTACTGCTTGTTAATACATGTTCAAAGGATACATTCAATATTTCCTTATTTATTTTGGAAACACTTGCAAAACCATCCCACATAGAGATCAAGTCTTACTCTAGCTCGCATGTTCAGCATTTGGATACAGGAACTGTGAATGTCAAGTTTATGCCAATCAACTTGCTTGTGTCTCTTGGATAGGAGAGCATTCTTTTCTCTATGGTGTGTCATAAAGATGGTGTAACTGAGGAAGAGAAGGAGGAGAAGGAAGATGTCATTTCACAAATTATTCAGTCATTCTTCCCTTCCCACTTATTTCACTGAATATCTGACAATCAAGAAAGGTATAATTATCTAAGGTGAAGAAACTGCAATATTAACAGAAATAGTATTTTACCACAGAGATTAAACATGGAATTTCAAAGGTTCATTTATCAATGTGTTGCTTACATGTTACAGATAATCTCAGAGAATCAGTGGAGTTATGCTACTGGGAAAGACAGTGATTAATGAAACTGTGCCTCTGAAGGACTTATTTCAGGTGGAAAGAAACAAAAGTAGAATAGACAAGTGGCAAGGACCAATGAGACAAACTCTTAATTAGAACCGTCATGAACTAATTTACAGATGGGTTATGGGGCTACGCAAGATGCAGAAAAATGTTCTGGGATTTTTTGCTTTTCTTTAGTGAGTATAGAAAAGAAATGGCCAGTCTACATGGTTGCCATAGTAATGTAAACCATTATTTCAAATACATTTCTAATGCTAGAGGAAATTGCATAAGCCAAGGCTCTAAGCAGGAGAGTATTGTGCAAACAGGTCCTTCCATTCCCACCACACTTTGAAAGATTTAGGAAGTTTTGCTGAATAAATGTAACTACCTCTCTTTCCTCAGCCTACAGCTTGTCTTTGTTTATGTCTCAACTTCTCAACACTCCTTTCAATTTGTAATCTTCCTTCACTTTTACTACTTTTTTTTTTCACTTTACTACTTTTACTACTACTTGTTATTCAGCTTAATCCATGGGTATTTTATTTCCCCCAATTACACTATCCTCTTCCAGTTTCATTATATAAACTTTGTCTTTACTTTCACAGTCCCCAGCATCGTGACACCAGAGTGACTTTCAAAAAGTAATTCATTAACAGCTATCATAATAATAACTTTCAGTCAAGAATGACTAATTGTAGAGGGTTGCCTTGATGGATGTACTGATCTGCCTGCACATTCAGAATCAATGGCTAGTGCAATGAAATCTCATCCCCATGTTTGGATGTGACACTCTATTATAACAGATTTTCAAGTAACATTAATTTGCTAATTTCCTAATCTTCCACTCCAGCATTCAGTCAGATCAGCTGACAGAAGTGAGGCACACACAAATGAAAAGAGGAGAGAAATAGGAAGTGTAAAAGGAGAGGCAGAATAGACTGCAAAGGGAAATTGTCAACATTTCCAAAGTGCCCTCCCTCAAAGGCATCATTGCTAGCAGCTGCTCTGCCCTCCACCCTGTCCCAGGCTGTTAAGCTTCAGCCAGATGCCTACATTTTAAGTCCAGAAATTTTAGTTAGATGGAAGTAGTTCAAGTTGTGGGAGATTGTACTACATCCATTACGTTTGGAAAGGTTCTTCAATAGTGAAACATGCTCAGATGACCCCAACAGGCAACAGCACTTGCAGAGGAATGTAGAATTAACCCAAGGCTGCTAGCACCAGGACTGAAGGGAAAGCTCCGTCCCTTTCCCCCCAAAACAGAAGTCTGATCTACCCTTACTTGGTTGGGTATATGGGAGTAAACAAGGAGTCAAGTAAAATTATTGGAATTTCTTAAATATAATACAAATTACAGACTGTAAGTATTTAATCCCATGGCAACCATATTCCATCTCTTTGTTTATTGTTTCCCCTTTCCCTCTTGGAATGGTGCAGAACAGCTCAAAATTCACCCATGCGCTGAGGCAACCCATCTGGGAGCCTGCACGCTGCACACCCACAGCACAGAGCAGCAGGTGCTCACAACATCTCTTATTTCCAGTGCTGCAGGAAGCAGAACTGGTTCAGAGAAGGGATTAAAACCAAAGCAAGAACATCATTACAGTACTCTCCACTTCTCCTGCTATTTTTAATGTGGTGCTGGCATTTTCATTATGAGCTTATATTTCCAGGTTTTATAACTCAATCATAAAAAATTGCTGAGGGCTAAATATTGGCAAGCAGCTCTATTTGCCAAAAAAATGAAAGATTTCCAGAGTGCAGAGAGAGGGAGGGAGCCTCAGACTCTGCTTATTTCAATGGGAAAGTGATTCCAACGTGAACAGCGCTATACCAACAAGAAGCCTCTGCAAGAAACTTTGCATAATATGCCAGAAGGCCAGGAGCCACACATGAAAGCCACAGGCACAGTTCACAGCTCCTCGGTCCAGAGGCACTACACTGGAATCCATGAGACAAATTCAAAATGCCAGACTTCTCCCCAGATCTCAGATATGATGCTTGCTTTTTGCCTTGGATCTATTCTGAACCACAAAAATAATTTTATGATGCACTGATGTTACCCAGCATGGACCTCCAGCTGTTTGATGCTGCTGTATGAGCAGATGAGAATATTCAGCTCTGACATTCTGGGGTTGTTTCACGGTCTTGGTAGGAAGCAGAGCCCAAAGCAGCAACCAGGCAAATCAACACGGGCTCTGCCTCCAAGCTTTCCTATGTCAGCTCTCTGAAACTCAACCTACCTGCATGGAGAACTGGGATCTGGGATGATGCATGTGAACTGAAAAATGAAAAATAAGAATCACTGCTAAAGAGCTACATGCTCTCATGGGAATATATGGAACTTCATTAAACAAACAGGACAGTGCTTGTAAAAATTAGCTTGAAAATGTAACCACATATTATATATTTGTGGTAACCACATGTGTGTATATTTATATGACTACAGTGATCTTACTGTGACTTTATCATTGTGCTGCCAGAAAAACTGAAAAAACAGAATAATAATCTCTAGGAGAAATAACAGAAAGACAGAACTGAAAAGTATCACCATCTCACAGCCAGTCCTTCTCCTCTCTTACAGTCCAGTGATCTCATATGCATGAATGGCTCACGTAAAATTAGCTGGTTTATGATAGAGCGATGCTATTTTAAATACACTGTTTCATATGCTGCTTTTTGATGTAGAATTAGAATTTGTTGGAAAAACACCCAATGAAACAAGAATTTACTAAGAATATTATTTTTTTAAAAAAAAAGAGTAGGCTATAATTTCATTCCAGACTCTGTCTCTTTAAAGATCTAAGTGGCATATACATGTCTTTGTTGTGTGATGCAGTGGTTACCATGGAAATTTATATTTTTTTTAAGTTTAGCAAAGACAGTGCAGTGAAAAACATAAATAGCCTGAGCCCCTGGCAGGATAAATTGTACAATGACATTCTAGAATAAATTTACATGGCTTTTTTTTCCCTTCTGTAAGCGGATATTAAACACTAATAATTCTTTGTGAACAAAACCACTTTTCTTAAGGTGGCAAATACAGTTTTTAACCATACTTGCTCCTGGATGATATTGAATTATATAGCCCTTCATGTGCCCATAACCTATGGGTCCTCAAAGACAGCGATCCAAGCTGGTGGGTGTGAGAGAGTTTCCTGCAGTACTGCCTTGTTAAAATGACTTTTTTGAGGTTTTACTGGAATGCCACTAGAGAAGTTTACACCATGAGGTTTCTTAACAGCTTAGCTAACAAAATCAGAAATGGATCTTGGAATAACTGAATTCTGGGCCTGTAGAGATCTCATAAATATATACTTGCTTTTATCTTGATTAAGAAAAATAAAAAAAACAAACTAAGCAACCCCCTATTTTCAAAGCTGAAATTTTTGTTTGCCAGAATGATTTGGTAACATCGGAGTGGTGTACAGGACCTGACTGAACCTCCAGCTAATGTAATACCCTGCCTCTGGCAAGGGGCAAAAAAACATATCTGAAGACAGTCTAAGAATGGGACAGACTTTGAAGAAATACCTCACCTATGTGCTTTGCCATCCTCCAGTCGTTCGCAGTTCACAGACATCTTGGGCCAGACAGTTTAAGCAGCCTCAGTAGATTTATTTCCATAAGCCTGTCCCTGAAGTCCAGTAACCTTTCAGTCCACTGTATCCTGGGGTAAGAAGTACAGTTAAGCTACCAGGTTGAGTTGTACCAACAGTAGTCATCATAATACTGTGCTTTGATGAAAGGCTAAATGTCTAATTTTACTAATGATTCTGTGTGGGATATATGGTTACATATAATTTACAAATTCTTGAGCAGGTGAATAGAGGAAATTAGTAAAAGGGCATTTTTAGTCCAGTGGTCTTTGGAGTTACTTCAGGGCAACAGCTATTGTATCTTGACAGCTAAGTTCTTAAAAAGCTTTGAAAACAGCTATCATCAGAGATAACAAGCTGAAGCTGCTCTTTCTCTAGTACTCCTGCTTTGTCATGGATCAAGATTATCACTTTGATTTTTTTGTAGTGAAAGAATATTGTCTCATGTCTTGGTTTGCCGCCTTCCAGCAAACGTATGATTTCTCCACAATGATTTCAAACCCCTTAGGATGAATCTGGCAGAGCAACAAACGTTAAACTAGCCAGAAAAGGCGATAAAAGTCTCATTCCTGGAGGAATTTCTAATAATCTAATTTCTAATATCACAGTGAGTCCTCCAGATATCTTTTCACCCTGTACAAATTAGTGTACCTCCGTTGATAAAAGGAAATTATGCCAGTTAGCACCGCTTGAAAATCTGACCCCTTCCAAATTCACAGTAGGGTATGTTTATTAATTAATTTGAAAGTAAGAGGTCTTTAAACCTTAAATAGCTGATTTTCTTTCCGAGCCCTGTGAAATACTGAAACACAGTAATATTTTTGCCTTTGTAAAGTCTTTCTTCCTCATGGGTATGCAAGAGAACTTTTTGAGGAAATGGACCAGCAAGGAAAATCTTACTATCCTGTATTTTATGAGCAGAATAATGCATTCCTTCCAACTGTCCCTATTAATTTATAAACAGCTATGATCCTAGGTTGTTCTGGTCATTCAAATTTATGATCAGAATAAAATGACTCTCAACTGAGAGAAAAAAACCCCAACTCTTCTCCAAAACTTCACAAGTGATAACTATCACTGGACCATAATGATATCTGTCTATTTTTCCTATTCTGTTTCAGGCTTTATTTTTTTTTATATCAGCATTTTAATTAAGCTTTAATCTTAGCAGCACTAGATTAAATTAAGAGGATCTTTATAGTGTTGCTTTCGTAGCTAGCAGGAAGGGTAAAATTACCTTATCAGTTTGTTCACTGTGTTCCATCTGTAAACATCTCAGTTAGGATCTTTAATTTGCTCATTTTCAGTTAAAAAAAAAAAGGAAAAAAAAATCAGCAAACAACCTGAAACCAGTTATCACTGTTGGAACAGTCCTCTAGGAGGATTTCACTGTGTTCATTGTGGACAAATAAGTAGCAGGGAATCCTTTACTCCATGAGATAAATACAATCCAATTCAGCAATACACAAAGTAGATAGAGACAGGTGATCCAGTAGTATCCATTACAGAAGTTTCCACCTTCTAACCCATCTAGTTCCCCCTATTTCCTTCAGCAATCTGCAGCATAGTTAATGTTAAACACGAACTTCATACCAGGTTCCCAAATCTTCTTACAGATAACTACCAAAAAGTCTTCAAAATATACCTGCTATGTAATTGCCTTGTTGTTGTCTCATTTGATATTTAGGTAAAATACTAAATAAGTAGAGATGGCCAAGATTATCTGCTAAACAGAATCCTACATTACAATACGTTAACAGAAACACACCAGAGGACATAAACTGGCACCCTTCTCCCTCCCTCTGCTAGTGGTGCAAAGCCTTTCTAGGTAAAATCCTTTCCTCTAACACTCATTTGCTAAGAATCATTACCTCTTGAACCTGAGAGGTTTTTGGAGGGAATGGATTATGTGCAAAGCAATATGGAAAACCCTTGTGCCTGCACAGGTGATTCCCAGGAACTTCTGCTGCCAGCCTCCTGCTTCAAGGCACAGCTTGCTTCCTTGCATAACCTCTCACAGGCAACCTCTTTGCAATGAACATGATTCTGAAGATATCTTTCAACATAAAGATTCACTTTCCACAGAGAATCAGTAAAATCCTATAGATAGAAAGACTTCAGCCTCGTTTTGCCATTCAGTCTGACATTCCATGTGTATTTTTCTGCTGTTCTCAGTAGGACAGTTACAACCTGAAGTCCATTATCATCGTAATTATCAGCTGTCTAATGGCCAAAGTTTTTGATTTTCTTAAAAAAAATAGGTTCATTTAGCAAAAGGGGTTAAAATGAGCATCAGTTCACAACAAAGCTGTCCTACAGCTCAGGTTGCAGCTTGTTTTGAATTTTCAACTTATTTTCAGTTTTCAGCCAAATAAACATGAAACGTCAAAGCCCATAAAACTAAGGCATATAATAAAGTGCTGTCAAGCTGTGACAAAGTCAGCCTTCACCAAAGATCCATCTTCTCCCACTGAGAGATCCTAAATTTAAGGCTGAACTAAGAATGACAGAACAGTCAGCACTAAAAATCAAAAGTTTTCAATCAGTGAAATTTTTCTGTTTTCTGATTTTGATAGATGGTAAAATGGTTGAAAGTTACAACTCATTCAGAGACACAAGAAAAATGACAGAAAACACAATTTAAGAAATTATATTAAAAAATCCTAAGAACTGTCATCCACTGAATCAAAAAGGAGGGGGAAAAGAAACATTTTATTTTGCATTACCTTATTTATTATGTACTGTAAAAATTCTTTTGTTAGTCATGTGCATAAAATGGTGTTGAACTTTCTTCAATAATATGTAGAAAAACAGATTCTTAAAGTAAGTTTAAATGTAGAACTATGACATAGTAATTATATACCAGCTAATTACTAAAGTATTTTTCCTAACATATTCTACTTAGACTCATGTAAACAGATGAGCTCTATTGATCTCACTAAGAAGAGCCTGGACTTTTTTTCTTCTGTGGCAATTTTCCCCCAGAAATGTTTGAATGTAAGGAATATTAAAGTTTAGCTTAAGCAAAATAAAATTACTCTATTCAACACACAAAATATTTCAGAAACCAACCTATGTCTGTAACCATGCCACAGGCTGTTTGCTGATTACTAATTGTTACCAGCATTTTTATCACATAGCAAAAAGAAACACCTCTGTAAATATCCTGTAAGCACTCTGGCGGTGATCACAATGCATTAGGG
The DNA here is from genome assembly GCF_028858725.1 of Colius striatus. Classification (NCBI taxonomy): domain Eukaryota; kingdom Metazoa; phylum Chordata; class Aves; order Coliiformes; family Coliidae; genus Colius; species Colius striatus. The sequence continues at coordinate 17,069,192 of NC_084770.1, read as the reverse complement.
TAAAGCAGCTGCCAGAAATCAGTCAGATCAGTGCTGAGAGAGAAGTCAAGCTCTTTGTGTATACTTAGCAAATATTATTATTTAGAACCTAAGAATGCATCCACGTTTCCATGTTGTTGCTACTATTGTGTAAACAGAAAATGAAACCCTCACCAAGCAAGGGCCTGGGCTACAGTCTGAGGACAATATGTTAACCCATAGGTAAAGTGTTTTTCATAAGGAATCTAAGGAGCATCTCGTAGGGTTTAGTATAATCCATGAGTTGTAAGAGCAACTGTGGCCACAGCTGGATGCCACCTGTTCATTCACTCTGACAGATGCTCAGGGCCCTTGAACCCCTCAGTTAAATACCAGCTGCACCTTAGTGAAGGAATAGACCACATTACCACAGAAGTACCTTCCTGGGAATATTGCCAGGCTGCAGGAATTGCCTGACCAGTCAGTTTGCTTGTAGGAATAATCAACCCCAGAGAACCACCTTGACATCTAGATCACTTCCCCCAAAGGTCTCCCCGTCAATGCAAATGCACATCTATTGGCCTCAAGCAGAGATTTCCTTCACGGAGTCCGGCTCTCCCTGACTCAAGAGCAGAGAAACACATTTGTTCATGCCAGCCATAACTTGATGTGCATTTACTCAGCAGTAGCGCTAGGTTACAAAGTCATTAGGACTATTCTTACTCCCATGCAGCAGTCTCATCAAGCAATGAATTGGATTGTGGAGCAAATCTAGCTGAAAAATGACCAGAAGACCAAATCTGCAGCATACTGATTTTAAGCAAGATCGTCTCCCTAACCTATTCACCAGCTGAACAGAAGAGACAGCATGGGCTAGGAACAGCTGAAAAGCCAAAGGCACAGCAACTAAATGTTTAAACACTGCCACAGCCAAAGTAGTTCCCCAAATATTTCTTCTGTAGCAAACTCCTAGTAATTAGAAATGCCTATAAAAGACAGAAAACTGCCACTGGAATAGGTCTTAAATGCAGGAGAGTATCAGTGCTGTAATACATCCCAGTATCCTGGAGAATTCATTTAAAACTTAAAGACAGAAATTAACCTCCCTCCCTGCCCCTAGATTTCATATTAATATTTGACAGCCAGTGTAAACTGGGAAAGACTTTCTTTTTATAGTGAATGCCAATTTTTTTGTATTCCCCTAAACCTTGCAAAGCAGCATGTATTTAATACAATGAGCACTAGTTATTGCTTTGGCCCTATTGTTAATCTTGGTATCTGATTACTGCTTTTCCAATAATTGAAGAAAATGACCTTGTCAATTATACTGCTTCTCCTATGCTGAGATATTGTAACCTAAAAGGCAAATTCGGGATAAACTCATTCCAAAGTTGCACTGGATATGGGTTTAGAACAAATGCTCCTAGATTGTGACTATTAAAACATTCCCTGAAAGAAATTGGATAGTAATCTGGAAACTTTTTGGCAATTTGAAATCTCTTGTACTTTTGCTGCATATTCATAATCACATCATTTGAGCTTCTCTGAGCTTAGTTCCCATTTTCTTCTTTTCTGTTAAATATATTAATTTATTTTTAGTCTTTATAAAGAGGTCTCTCAACACCATATTTCCTTAATCTCTCTCTTTGCAGCTGCTGTATTGCTGCAGAGGTCCTATGAAAAACTCCTGTATAGCATTTTAGTCTCTGCAAGCTCAGACAACTGCTCCATGGATGAGATACTTTCCTCAGTAAATTATAATATGATTTTCTTGAGAAACATATTTCTTCTTTGAGGTAATTATCAGGAATGTAAGATGGTTTTCGAGCTCTCCCTTATATTTAAAGAGTTTTCAGGCAGAATCACAGATTATTTTGTTGTTGCTGTAGTTATTGTTTTTGCAGTAAAGATAGAACCATCTGTTCCTTTGACGAAATGCCAGATCAGTCCAAAATAGTTCATTCAGGTAGTCAGTGAATCACAAAAGCTGATGGCTTAAGGATTCTGGAAGGTTTCAACAGGGAAGGCCAAATGTACTTTGCCCAGTTTGGATTAGATTTTATTTAAACAGTGGACTCTGAGGAGTTCAGGAAAATACTACTAGCTGGTCAAGAGGGAGATCCTCTCTTTCTCTCTACCTCATTCACATATAAACCTACCTTAGTAAGAGTTAACAGTTAGACATCACTTGAACGTGACCAGTACATACTAATAAATTATAATTATAAACACCAAGAATTACTTTGGTGTAGTCTTGTATCTCATAGCTGGTTTATGTCTCCAGATTGTGCTCATTTGGCAGAGATCTGCACTGATTATTGCGTCTGCTATGAACATCAATAGCAAATATCTCACTTATGGGGACGTGTGAGCAGAATTAGGGTAGGGCACTACACCAGAATGAGCAAAGAAGGGGAAATAAGGACTTGTAGTAGAGAAGTGACTTGAACACTGCTATCTATCTAGAACTAATCTGTGACTTAGAACAAGACAATGGCTTGCTTGCCAACTCCCTGATAATACAGAGCAGCAGCAAATGAACATAAAGCAAAATCCAAGAGCCATTTGAGCCCTTAACCATCTCTATTTGCAATGGTTTTATGATTAAACAATTGGTAAATTAATATTAGCTGGTGTCTGAGAGAGGATAATTTCTGAAGGCATTTTCTACTATGGGATTTATTATGATGAAGAAAAATCGTCATAAATTTATAACTGAGTAGGTTAATTAAATATTACTCCTGGGCATTTAAATGTTGAAAAGTGTACCTCTGCTATGAAAGGAACACATAATCTTTCTTAGCCTGATGCATTTACTTTATTATTTACTAATAAAGTTTAGCTTCTATATGGCAAAAATTATTTATTACAAACATTGTGAAAAAAACAGTGGCTTAACAAGGTTTATTTTACTCACTTTTTAACTGATCAGGATTGTAAATCTTAAATAATGAAAACTGAAGTTGTAGCTTTCTTTTTCTTTCTGCAAAAGACTGGAAACAACTGAACACAAACATGACCGATATTAGGCAGCATTTAAAAGCAATAATAAGAAAAGAAATAACTTATTAAACCACTGTATAACACCTTCCAAAGCTGTGACAATTGAACATCCATTACAATGTTGTTAAACAGTTATTCTATCAGTAGCACTAGCATTACACTGTACAAAATATTCACCCTTACAATGAAGTAGCTTTATTAGATGAAGTTTCTTTCATTAGGTTTTCAAGACACAGTCATAAAACAAGATTTGCAGCTCCAATAAAGTACCCCAATTGCCATATTTCTTTCATATATTTGTAATCTGTTAGTTAACACGCATTTGCATTTTCTATATTTTGGCGATGATAGATAGGTATGTCATTACCAAACACAAAAAAGAGAGAGCAAATCAAAATATTTACAGCACACTATAATTTCCTTTGCAGGTTAATGTAATAATTAATTAACAACTAGGCTTATGAATCAATTTTATATGTTTGCAGGTCATGCGGTAGTGTGGTTTACATAAACTACAATCTCTGTAGGAGCAATTATTGATCACACTGTTAAATATTTTCAAATACTTTTGCTATACAATAAAGTGAATTTGAATGTTGCTTTGCCTCATGACTTAGTCAAATGGTTTTTTGTCCTGGTTAGAGAACAGCTGTAGATTTACACCAAAACACTAAATTTTTACTTCAGACACTGTGATTCACCAGGTATTGAAGGTAAAACCTGACATTGGTCAGGTTATCCTCACATTGTTATCCTCTCTACAGTATCCTCTCTGCACTGTAAACTATAACTTTTAATCAAAAAAACCAGTCTAGAATTCCCTATATAATTCTCTGGTTATCTTTAAGTAGGCAAATTTGGATGTGTATTGTGTGAAATAATCCTGTCAGGTATGGAAAAAGAGAAAGAAAGCATCAGAAAGGCAAGATGAATTCAACTGATCTCCCTGTGCTGGGGGGACGCAATGCCATGTGCCACATGCTCTCCATGGAAAGCTGCTTTAGCAATGCTTTCCTGAGGCTTTTCTTTTTCAAGTATGAGGCCAGCATGTCTTGCACTCTTCCTCATTCAGATGACTTTTATGTGCTGTACACTTACCTCTTTTCATTAAGCTCCTACTCGTTCTACACCAGGAGACCTCCTATTCATCCAAGACATTCATCGCCCAACATGAGATGCAAGAGGGAAAAAGATACACATTGCTTATCATGCTAATCTTGAAACAAGATGCCCAGCTGCTAATAGCAATCATACTGCACACAGTGGTAACCATCCTGCAGTTTTAAAATGAAGCAATCTATTTAAGCTTGTCTAGCACAAAAGCTTAGGACATTCTGAGCAAGGACCTGTACCAATGTCGAATTTGGTGCTATTTTAGGATTGATGGCTTTAGAAAATACTAGCTGGTTGGAAGAGAGATTCAGTAAATTTTCAAGGTACTTGTGGTAGGAAACTATGTACAAAGAATATAGAACTTTCCACTTGACATCAAAAGAATAAAGAAAAGATGAGTAAAGTATATTCTGTATAAAGAGAGCCTGCCCATAAATACAGAGTTTGTCTCTGGCCTAATGGAAGGAAAGAAGAGTAGGTGAGCACGACCATCAGTGAGGTAATAATGCTTGGGTAACCATACAGAGGAGACACATTTGAAGGTGTTTAGGTATAGTCCTTTAACTGAAACTTAAGTCATTAGGAGCCTCTTAATAGCAGATGGATTCAATTCTGACCCACATCAAATCCCAGTTAGCTAAGATTGTCAGTATAATAATAATTTTCTGGTTGGATGTAGCATACAATTGGCTGGCACTGGAAGGTTAATGAGCACTTAATTTCAGTTCGAGTGAGTATACAGTAAATGCTTTAATCAGGAGGCTCTCATTAATAAAAAACAACAGCCATCTCTTCTAAGCTGTAGCATTCATCCTGCATTCCAGTGCTCTGGAAGCGAGTGCTGAGTGTCTACCTCCACCTGTCCCTTCCAGCCCTTGAGATTCTGAGGTTCTGTGATTGTATGTTTCTATTCATACTAATTCAATGAAAACACACAGAGGCACAAAACATGGGAACTTTTTAACTGAATGAATAATTATGCCACAGGGAAAAAGTTAAGTTCATCTTGTAGTTTGTGACACTTGCACTTACACAAAAGTCAGGCAGCTCTAGAGTAGCAATGAGACCAATCATCACTGATAAAATCATTCAGTTTTTAGAGTGCAAGCAAATACTTAAAGCAGAAATCTAATCAGCTGTTCTCAGAGGATAGATTGTCTTCATATCTTTTAGGAGGTCTTAAAAAGGTCGTTGAAAACCTATGCCCCTGGAGAAGAGGTTCACAGGAAAAAACTTTTCCTCAAATGAGAATGTCTACTGAAAAAGAGGCAGGCAGGCTCAGTAAGCCATTCTGCAGCAATACGTGGAGCAGAGCCGTGGTAGAGAGCCCACACAGATTTAAGAGGATGTTGCACAGCCATACACTCAGCAAATGTTCAAAAAAGACATTCATCCACCCCCAGCACAGAAGGGAGCGAGTTAGCGAAGCAGCTTCTCCCACATACCCAAGGAGACAAGTAAGCATGTACAGCAGGAACAATGCTGTACTTTCCAAAGAACACTGAGGTTGATTAAGCCTTGTTGGAAACGCAGAGATAAAACAGAAGGAGAAAATAATCTTATGTGCTTTAGTTTCTTACTATTTTATCTTTTTGCCAGAAGCTGAGTCAGTGTAAAAAGCAAGCTTTGTTTTTCTGATTCTAGAAAAAAACCCTACCGACTGCCAAAACATATTTCTTCAACCTGTACATGTCTGTCCTGCACTCTAAAACACTTCTAAAGCCTTTCTTCTGCTATGGCTTACCTGTTTCGAACCAACATCTACACATCATAATTGCAATTAAAACAATATTATTTAATTAATGTCGTTGGTTTGTATGCACAGTAACTCCCATTTGTATGCATACAATTCACTCAGTCTGTGGTCTAGGGCTGGCAAATAGCACCACTTAACAGCTGTTAAATAGGGTAATCACCTGTTGTTATCCACAGGTAGCTTTAATTCAAATGCTAATTGCTCTCAGTGCTTTACTTACAAACCTGCCCCAATGTCAGATACTGTATGAGCCACACCAGATGGATGGGAGCCTCAAATAGATTGCACTACTCCTCTGCAGAAGAAAAACCTCTGAATTATGAAAAACCTTGCTGCCCTATAGTGCAATGAAAAAAAGATGGCAGAAGAATTAAACAATGATGGTCTTTCAGAGAGCAAGAATTGCAGGAAAAAGCAACCAACAGGGAAGATGAAGAAAAGGGCTGCAGATAGGACATTAAATATTGTATGAGCTGGTGCTTCAGCCTGTTTACAACTGAAATGATTAAACATTCACCATTAGAAAGCTCAGTTTGAGAAAATTCAGAGACAACTGTTGCAGATATACATCAGGATCAGCCTAAACTGATAGGAAATGAGAGTTAAACTGCTTGAACAGGTCAGGGGTTTTAAAAATTCTACTGGAGAAATAAAAAGTTTTAGCCTGATACAGGTAAACTTTTATGTTCCCAAAGACTTAATTCTTCACAAGAACATAAAAAAATGTTTCTGTCCTTGGCAGAAATACCTCAAAACCCCACTGAACTACTTATTCCTCAAAGCAAGAGGCTTCAAAATCTTTTTTCTCACTAAAATATCTTCAATTTGCCCAAGCTCTCTGGAGGCACAGTTTCATGTTGTGCTTAATTTCATCAAACTGTGTTTCGCTGGCAAAAGTGCTGGTTTAATACTGTCTCCTTTCCCCTCCTAATGCCATTGACGTGATCCTCACCCTTTCCTCCTCTTAGATTTAGTCATTCACTGTATTACTGGAATATGACTCACTGATCTGATGGGAAAGTAATTTCTTTGGAGGAGAGATATACAGGCAAGAGTCGGCAGTTAGACTGGGTTAAGTCTGGTGTGGAACAGTGCCCTGAATTGTCCTGTGTTTCTCACTGCTATATAGTCAAGTTCCTGGCTTCACAGCTGTAGGTTTTATTTTAGATTCCATGACTGTAAAAGGGTCATTCATTCAGATTTTCACACTGTACTGGAACGACTTCCTTGCCATGCTCTCTGAAGGGCTGCTTTTTTGTAGGGGAATGATGCCATCGATCACTTGCTCAGTAGCAGAATCTCTTTGCTCAATTTCTACCCTTTGATCTGTTCATCTTAGATAACTCTGCTGAATGTCAAATCCCAACCCAAACAACCCTCATCTCAGGAGCATAGGTGTCTTTCTTTTGGGACCCAGTGTCAACCTCTAGAAATTACTGTTAGCACAAGGCTACATATATCACCAACATATTTTTTCAGTTAAATAGGAGATAAACAATAGCTCTGAGAAATAAATCAAAACATGTAAAAAACACAGATAGGTCTGCAATAGGTGTAGGCACAGGCTTCAGTTCTGTTCCAAGCTCATTATAAAATGTAGAGCCCTGGCCTTGGAGAAAAAGGCTACTCCAAATTTCCAAACATTAACCTTAATTTGAAAAAAAAAAAAAAAGGTATTATATATTGCTCCAGTCCTCTGATATCTTGTGCTCATACTGAGGTGACAAAGAGATGAAAGCAGTAACATTTTAAACCTAGTTCACTTTATTTCTTGGTGTCTTGTTTTGGGGCCATAATTGAACTGAACATCCAGTAGCAACAATCACTTATCAGTGAATATTTGTTTTAGCAAAGTCAATTAGTTCAATCATCAAAAGGAAAGAACCCCTTTTTTGTTTGACAGTTATGACTCAAATTAATCTGCATTTCAATTGGATGACTGTTTTATGTTTTGGTTTGCATATTTTGATTACAGGAAAGGGGAAAAAAAAAGATTAAATTTTTCTTCCTCCCAGTCATTGATAATACATAGAACATTCTCCTTTCCAAATGTTTTCCTCAAGTGAGATGTGACAATATACCTCTTCAAAAATGAAGGAAAGAATGAATTTTCCTTGTCTTAAAGTAGAAAAGGAAAGTTATGGTAGCTGAAATAGAGAAAAAATGCAAATACTCACAGTGAGCTCCAATGAGATCATGTTGGAGAATCTGGAGTATTGGAAACTGCATAATATTCCTGCAACAAGCAGAGAAGGGGAAAAGTGATGAGCTTTTCAGCAGAATGTCCTGAGTAGAGGAATATTCTTATATGTGCTATGTCATGCATAAATTTGTCTGTCGTCAAGATTATTTCTTTTCATTACAAAAGTGACATTACAAAATTCTTTATAAAAAGCCGAGATGTGTTTTGAGTGGGTGTCCACAAGTGCACCTTGTGCCAGTGAGACTCATTTGGAACTCCTTGGAGAAGTTGTTACTAGTCAAAACTTGTCTGATTAAATGATGGCTGCTATTGCCTTCCTGACAGCATAAACACACTAAATGGTCAACACAGAACAGTAAAAGATTAGGAAAAGAAATAAAAAGAACATTGATTTTTTCAAGAAGGGAAAGAAAAACATGTAACCCACTGTCTGGATAGTTCCTTCATTGTTATTTCACATTCAAAATATCTTTGGTTACTAGGTAGTCCCAATCTGCTCAGTGCAGGCTGCTTAGCAGGGAGGCCCATTAAATCATGTAAGCACATTGCCCTGCTAAGATAATGTGGAGTGTGCCATAATCTGTCAATCAAGGATGTTGTCAGAAAATTTATTAACCAACACATCCTTCCAGATATAAGCATATCTCTATGTTCCTACACTGCCTTGTCCACCTATGCTCATTCCAGAAAATGCTGTTCTAAAAACAGCTCATCAAATAGTAACATAACTCATTGTCATATTTAAAAGATGCAACATGTTTTTCTTACAGTGCTTCCTTAGAGAACAACTTTAAGTTGTTGCTTCTTTTTTTGTCACTCATATTTTCATGTTTCAATGTTACAAAAGAAGTCTTTTGAACCTGACATACTACCTTAACGATCTTGTTCAATATCTCTGTTTTGTTCCAATTTTAGTCTCTGTAACTATTCTTGAGTATTCATTGAGTAAAATAAAATATTTGTAAAAGGATGTAGAGTTTGTGTTTTGATAGACTTTAAAAAGTCTTAATAAAAAGCTATAAGTTGGCTTGCTTCGCCTGTGTGAAAACTACCTTACATTTGATCCTCTTTCAGACTATGAAAAGTCTAGCTGTGAAGACAGTTATAAACTTCTGAATAAAAGAATAGTTATATGTAAAATTATATTTAAAATATAAGAATAAAATTTAGTGTTTACTCAGTATTACATGACAAAACACACTGAAAAAAAGATGAATAGATATTTGTCTTCTGCACTTTCCTTATACAAGTCAAAATCAATCCACATCAGCATTTACTTTTGATCAGAAATTAAAAACCAGTTGGTCAAATTATCTCTTTCATTTAACTCTGTCTGTATTATCAAAAGGAAATAAGTCAAACAACTTAAAGAGATTTGGGAGGGGTTTTCTGTCACTTCCCAGAGAAAAAACGCATAAATTAGTAATTAACCTAATTTTTCTTCCATCCCAGAGATCACAGGTCAAGGTATCGTTAAGTACATTCCATTCTGAAATGACAAAACTACATAATTTACTTTTTCATCACTTATGCTTAAAAGATTAAAGATGGCTTGATGTGAGGATATGCAGAGATGAGAAAATTTAAACCACTGGGACTGAGCCACAGCTTTTAGTCAATTCCTGAAGTCATAACTCATTTTGCTATGAGTCACAAAAGGCTACTGCTATCATTTGTATTACTCTACAAATTAGGAGCCTTACATCCTTCTCTTTCTCCCACAGAATAAGTTTAATAACTACTTTTGCTTACACTAACTGTATACATCCAATATCATTCATTTCAGGCATAAGCTCATCCGGAGGACCTGGTCTATTTGAAAGTCTACTGATGGTAATTTTAATTCCAGAAAGCAGTAAGCTGTGTCATGCACAATGTGACATAGCAATTAAGCAACTGAGATCATTTTGGATACTGCCAGGCACATATTTTGTTTCCCTAGAGACATGTAAGGAAGGATGCACCAACTTTAACAAAATCTAAGAGAGAGCAAAGACCAGAAAGTTGCAATATATCAAAGCAAGCTTCTCTCGGATCCTCTTTTTTATGCTGTCAGTGTTGGAATGATAAATTTGCACTCACCAGGTTAAGTGTAATCATTGAAAAAACTGTGCCACCTGATGCCACCTTTCAAGAGGGAACAAGACCTCCACCTTAGCTCAGACTGTGCTGATATTCTATGTGGAAAGGAGATTACAGGTACAGGTGTTAGGTCAAGCACTTTTTTCTATTTATCCACATATAAGCAGAGTGCCTATATGAAGCTGAAAGATCAGTTAAACACATAAATAGCCAGACATTTGAAAGCTTTGTACTAATAATGTCTGACATAAGGATACTGAGGGTGATGGAAGCTGTTTTGGGGGAAAAAGACAAGTTTGCTAGTTATTCAATATCTATAACATATGCAGTGTTAAATATGTCCATTAGTTCAAATATTCGGGGGTTCTGCGTACATTATGAGATCCCCTTACAAGAAAACCTCTCCCACCAGCTCAGAATAAACAATGCAAAGCCACTCTTAACAGAGAATTTTGCAGTTTTCTGTAGATATGGCTGACCTCAAAAACTCTTCTAAATAAAATGACAAATCTGAGAGTAAAAGAAAATTTCCTGGTTGTCATCAAATGTAGAGGTAGTACAGTATGAACAATGGGAGTCTCGGACACGGTTAATCATGAAGTACCCATGCAATGAGATTACAAAGGCAACGTGCAATGTTATACCACTGGTTTCTGGTTTTAAGTACAGTAGATTTCTGATATGAGGAATCCTAATTAAACTGACAGATGAAAACAAAATGAACAGCTCATAACCTGAAGAAAGAAAAACTGATTTGAGGATGTATAATATAATGAAATCCATAAGTATATCATTAATGTCAGAAGATTTCAGATTTCTGAATAAATTCATGTCTCCTGGATTGCAATTCAATATGATTATATTTAATAATCTACCCCTGTCAATAAATGTGAAGTAACCTCAGTTTCAGTATCAATTTCAGCTGATAGAGGTGAGTTAAGTTGTTTCCACCAGTGTTGTTCAGGTAATCTGACAGAAAATGGTAGCAGCATTGGATGAGAGAGATGACAGGGATTTTGATGACTAAAACAGCAGGGAGAGATTAAAAGAGCTAGAGCAGAGATGAAATGAAAAGGAGAACAGGACATAAAGAGAAGGAATTAGAGATGGACACTGAGAAAGGATGTGAATCCCTTGAGCCATCTCATCACACAGCAGAGTGCGTGAGGAGGCAGATGACATTAAAAATTAAGTAACAAAATTTTGAAGAGTATTAGATGTCTGACAGAAAGAATCTAGGTGCTTTTCATTAATTTAAAACATATCAGACTAAAGTCATTGATCCTCCATTTGAGTATGGACTGCATACAGAGAGTAGAAAGCTTTTACCTCATTTCCAGAGCTACTCCATTTCATCAGGTCAGAAATATCCTAAGGAGAACTGTTCATGTCTCCACTTCTGGAAGTACTTGAAACTGATTTTGAGTCATAACTAACAGATAGATACTTGTTTATTTTCAGAAATATTATAAAGTCTGGTCCTGAGTCACACTACCCTTGACAAATAATTTGTATTGTATTGGGACAATTTGTTCTCAACTCTCTTTTGCCCGATGATTTTTCTTAAAATGAGTTTATAATGTTCATTGTTTAGTGAAAGGAAGGATGCAAATTGACATAGGAAGGCCAGACATCAGACATCAGAATAGAGTCATGTCTGATCACTCTCATTTAACACTACCATTTTAAAATAAAGTACATTTTAAATCAGACTGATCAGCCACACACCAATGTCCCCTTTAAGAAGAGACTTCAATCAACTGTTTCATTGCTATTGTCAAACATTCCCCCCCCTCTACTTTATATCTCAACTTCTTGCCCTGCCCCACCAACTTCAGTCTGTTTCGTGAGTTTTCACTTCATTTTTTAGCAAAAAGGGTAGATAAACTGCATACTTGATACAAACTGCCAGGAGAAGGAAGATTTAAATCTATAGTTCTCTTACCAATACACTAGGAATTATCTCTGCTTTAGAAGGTCCCTCTTCCCCAACTCTCTTCTTCACAACTTTTGCTGAAAACACATCAAGTTTTACAAAATCCTGTATTTTTTCTTAGAGATAAACAGAAGCCTAGTCATAGCTTTTCAAATATAACAGGTCCTGGAGTAGAAATAAGCTCCTCTTGCTCAAGTCATCATCCAATTTTACAAGTAGCCTTTAATATTGATGTTTTCAGGTTATGAGTCTCTTTTAACAATTGTTAATGAAGTATAACAATGTCACAGATCTCCAGCTCTGTGCCACAAGGGATATGAACACGTGTATGTAAACCATCTCAGGAATTACACAAAAGACAAAATAGTGCCTGTGTTCCTCTACTCCTCAGCCTAAGAAAAAACTGACCCACAGCAGCCTCTACCACTCTTGATTTGGTCATACAGATGGCATGTGGTAGCCAACAGCTATGAACATCACTGTGTTTACGACCCAGATCTAAGGCCAAAGGGATGCAACAAATCCTTTTGGCACAGCTTAGCAGTGTCAGTGTGCTGTGTAACTATCTGGAGCCTTGCTCAGATACCAGCAGTTTTCAGCTGCTGCAGCAAGGGTACTCACAGAGATCATCCAGAGCAAAACTTTGTGCCACTTTCTGGGGCACTTACAGGCATGTCACCTCTCCAAGTACTGTACTGCAGCTACAAACCAAATCACAATCTCTTGCTAAATTTACGTTAAACAGATGAAGTTATTAAACCTTTGCAGCAGTTTCTGAAATCTGGAGTTTCTAGTTCTAACACTCACATTAAAATCATACTTTTAATTAAAACTTGAAAACTATCACAGACCAAGGAGTGAATTATGTTTGGAGGATGGAATAAACTGTGGATTACTTTTACTTTTAAATGACAAACTTAACCTATTATTAATCTTCAAATGTGAACAAATACTTCTCGTTCCCGAACCAACTAAGAACTTATTAACTGTCAGAGCATTAACAGGCATACCTAATACATTTTACAGACAGCAATTGCTGATAAGTGCTCATGGAATAGGATGTTCAAGAAGACATGATGTGAATCTGGGCATGTCTGTCAAACATCCTGGCAAATGAAACATTAAGAAATCAATCACGTTGTAATCTACAGGCACAGAATCTTTGGAGTATAAGAGTAAACATTAGTTCTCTTCCCTTATTCTTGTAAAAAGACACTTATTTTCCAGAATAAAAGACCAGAGATTTTGTACAGTTTTCACAAAACAAGAGGATTTTTTTCCTTCTTTCAAGATTATGTAGCTTTTCAAATTCAGATTTCTCCTGAGTTTTACTTCTTTCAAAATTGCACAGTCCCAGACGGAGATGGCATAATGATTCACCTGACAGCACGATGCCAGTTTTGTTTAGCATTCTTAACAATTTTGTATTCAGATTAGGTGGCTATCATAAAAAAACAAATACAAATTCCAACCTGGTTGATTTAAGTTTAGGGAGACTTGATCAGTAGGGGATATTCTTTCCAGGATAAGACTGTTGGAATAGAAAGTTAGGAAGACTTATAACTGAGAAGGAATCTTTTTCAGAGCTGTGCTCCAGTAATGCATCTCTCACACCATGTGCTTCCTCTTCTATGAAGGGGAACTCTACTTCTAATACCCCCAGATCGTCAAAATTTATTAGACTGTATTGACCATCATGCAATATCTCATGTTAGAGAGACACACACTGCATCACCAGATTTCACAATCATTTATCACTCCTGTTATACTCGCATATTCTTTCAACATCCTGCTAATTAAGTATCTACAAGAGTCTGTGTAATGGTCGTCCTCTGAAAGAAATAATTACTCTTGAAGATTTCAGTAGCGTATACTTAAGAAATTAAACAATTTGAAGTTCTTTATAGCAAAAAGTAACTGAAGAGCTTAACACATGATTTCTCCACAACCTGAATACTTTTACTTACATTTTAAGATTAGCTAAAGCATTTTACTAATCTTCTACAAAAAATACAATGCTTAAAAGACACATAATTTTACTACATAATTACCACAGCTGCTTATAAATTCTGGCATGATCCACAGTAATTGTGATACTCTGGTTAATTCTGCTATGGAAGTAAAATATGTGGTACTTCCTGATTCATCAATAGCAAAACCTCATTTCCTTTAAGCAGTATTTCTTTCTGTTCCTTAAGAAAAATACTAAATCTATTGAAGTTAAAGTACTGATGGAAATGAAATTATCCTGTGAATAAAATCAATATTGCTTTTCTCTAGGGAAGAATAAGCTGCATATTTAACATTAATCACCTGATAAAGACATAAGAGATATGTAAAGAAAAGTGCAAGTAAAAAATTAGATCTTTTCCCTAATGGTAGGGATTTGATTAAATAGGTCAAGAAGCCTTGAAAATAATTATTACCTCTCTATGTGTGATGATAACTGCTTTGAAATGGGAATTTGTTTCCTGGATTCCATTTATTTACAAAAAAAACCATAATCACAAATAATCTTTTAATTCTTTGTGGTTTTTGTATTGTCCAGAAGAAATGCACAGAACACGAGGGCACAGAACAGGAATTTTGAAATCAAAGCAATGATTTATATATACTCTTGGAATGGACACTCTGTTACAAAAGATAATTCTTATAAATTTTCATTGGAATTAAGCTGAGACTGTTTGCATTGGAAGTCAAAGAAAAAGTATAACCTCAGTATAAATACTGTCACAAGAACACGGTACATATGACACATTTGTGTCATTTTCTGGCTTCTGTTTGCCACAGATACAAATTGTCAGAGAATTATGAAATTTTGTTTCTTCCCCTTCCTAAACTGTCTATTAATACATCAAGGGATTAATTTATTACAATAATTCATTTCAATGATTCTCTCTTTTTCCTAGGTACAGTCTTGCTTGTGTGTGAAAGACAAATTGCACATGCCTCATTAGAATTTAATCTAAAGGAAAGGGCTAAAATGAATTTAAGTGAATGCATATTTGTGGAATAAAGTTCCAAACCCGTGTGTCCTTCACACTGGGAGATGAAGAAAAGCTCTACCTCAGTGTCTACCTACACATATCTATTTATATGTCTAAAATTATACACATTAAGACACTCCAGGCTTCATGCTCAAATGGAATCAGGGTTTGCATCCTGTTGCTTTTCAGTCTCCAGTAAGGCATCTTGAAATGCTTTACGTGAAAATCTTTCCCACACAAAAAACCCCACCCTGTAAACCACAACATAAAAGATATTAACAATTTTCAATAACAAGATTTGAAATGAAAGCCATTGTTTCAAAATGCTAATTCAAAGTAGCTACATTAGCTTTATGTAACAGGTTAGTTTTCATTGAAATTTTGTTCTGATTTTCCCAGAGATTTTTTTTCCCATGTCTTTTTAATATTTAAACACTTTTCATTTGCTTCCAAAAAAAAAAAATTCAAAATGTCAACAATGTCTACAAAGAAAGCATTTCTGTTGCTAAAGAGAGCTGAAGCCTTTCAATGTTTTCTGCACCAAAGCCAGCAGAATTCTGCCTTATATGTTACAGACACCAAGAAAGAATGTTCTGTAAGAACAGAACAAAACACAATGTAATGTACGTCTGTTCAAAGGGAACAGGATAGCATAAAACTGACTACATTTCCTTGAAGTTCTTTCTAAATCCTTACAGAGTAGGATTTGAGTCTCACCTGTAAAAATGTTAGGTGGGGTGGGGTTTTTTTGTTTTGTTTTTGGGTTTATTTTAAGGAGCAATGAGCTTCACATTTAAGGTCTGAATATCTACGTTCTAATTTAATCAAAGGCCATTTTCATTTCCTCTATGTGTAGTCTTTCACAACACCAATTCCTAACTGCCCCCACCCTCCAATAATCCAAATAGCTTGATCTTGCCCTTCTCTAGAGAAAACTCAAGGACAGGTAATGCAAAGAACAGGTAATTACTGAACTTGATTGAGCTTTGAGTTTATTCCTCTTTAAATAGTACAAGTTCCACACTTAGCTGAAAAACAGTTCTCTGAAATGATCTTGCTGTGCTAAAAATTACTAGATAGATATTTAGCTAGTATAATTTTAGAAGAATTATGTCAGTACACCACTGTAAAGTCCCATCACAGTCCTGCAACTCTTTGACATATTGCCCTGAGCAGTGCTCAATGAGGAAACAGTCAGAAATCAGTGATAGCACAAAAACTGTTGAGGCGCTTTATGTAATGATAAAAACAAATGCCATGTAATATATGTAAGTGTTATCAGTCACAACTTACTAAATGCAATGAAAGAGACACTGAAACCAGTTATTTTCCTACACAGAAATCACAGAGAAATAAGAGCCAATTACATACTCTCAGAGCATAAAACTTTGCAGTCCCTAGCTTTTCCTTTGCAGCAGTATTTTAAGTCTAAATAAGGATTTTTAAGTGTAAACTTGGATAAAGTCAACATTTGCCATTAGGTCACAGAGAAATACTGCTGTATTTTGGATTAGTCTGTCATACAAGTGACAAAAAGCACTTAAAAAAAAAAATAATAAAGTGGGATTTTTAAAACTATGATTATCACCCAGACTTATCTACACTTACCACTTCTGCAATTAAGATTTAAAAGCTGAATTACAAAAGCCAGGGCAAAGGAGTCAAAGATAGCCTCACAGGTTTCTGATAGCTAATCCTTTGTATTGGTCTCACTCAGATGCCTGGTATCTCTTTGTGCCTTTCCACATATGAATGCAGTTAGGACATTTAAGTCAATGACATCCACAGTGAGGTTCTGCACTACACAGAGTTCAGCCTGCCTGAATTCCATTCCTTTTGTCCCATGCCTTTGTCTGAAGAGTCAGCTCCCTCAGCTGGCATGAAGAGCTCTAGAGAGCACATCAGATTTCATGCAACTCCACTGTGAAGGGAGGCCAGGAGGTCAGGGGGTTAACGTCTGCTATAAATACGCACAGGACTTCTTGGCCTGAATTGCACAATGTGATTGCTTTATGTTTCTTCACTGCACTGGGCTGTTTCACACTATGCCTTACTGCATGACATAATGCAGAGCAGAGAGGCAAATACATAAAAAGGAATAATGCACCTGGATTTTCTCACTGCAGAAACATGTTGTGGAAGTCTGCACCTATGAGAAACGAGTATCTCAAACCTCCAGAATCTTAAACCAAACTCTGTTACAGTTCTTATTCAGCTCTTCAGTCAGGTCTGGATTATACACTAGGATAGTGAATTATTAAGGGATATATATAGATATGATCTAAAGCAACACACTGCAAAAAAATTCACTGAAAGATCAATTTTTGATTTAGGTATTGGGGTCATAGCCTGCTTCCATTCCCTTAAAGAATGTTTTTTTCACTGAGTTCAGTGGAGCAAGAGTAAGACTAACATTTACTGCTAAATGTTTGCTCAACTGACAGCCTTTGTGGCGCTTGGAATAGTTATGGAAGAGTGGCAGATCGCTGAAAGGCTCTGACCTTCACTGTGAGCCACTGTCAAGCACAGCAAATCTTGAAAGATTTTTCGTATGTCTTTCTCACATATCTGGTAAATGTAACATAAGAAACAAACTTTAATGTTTCCTGTACATGGGTTTAGTTTTTTGGGGGGAATTTTGTCTAAACAAAATGTGAGAGATGCTTACAAAAATAGTTGAAGGCTAGTTTAAATAATTTTCACCAATCACTAATTGTCATCTGTCAACTTTGAAAAAACATTAGGAAGTTGCAACAGATAATTCAGAAGGACAAAGAATGGCCTATAGGACAGATAATCCCAAAGAGAAGACCAGAACAAGACGAGATCATCTACAGAACTGGGAAAACAGTGCATGTAAAATCAGATAACTGAAAGTCAGACTTTGGTCTCACATTAATGTATCATTTTAATAACCTCAATTGCATGTTATAGCCTCAGAATTTCCAACTATATAAAGGAAGTGTGGAAAAAACATCAGGTGGTTGTTGTTAAATATCTCAGACAGTCCATGTCATTATAAATACTTGCTTATTTTAAAATCTTGTTTTGTTCTGATTGGTAATACTCAGCCTTTACATAAAACAGGATTTCTAAAGGAGATTGTTTCACAGGTGTTCTTCCCTTTCCTGTATGGTGCATTGGCAAAATCTGTGGTAGGCATTAACAATGATTTTACTCATAGCTCTAAACTAGATTACAGTTTGCCCGTTCCAGCATGTGTTGTCACTGCTACCAAGGAATGGAGAGTCTGATAGTCACATAAAGTGAGAGTGGGATTCTTCAAAAGGTACCATAAAAAGTTAACATCTTCTAAGACTGCTGTCTACATTCTTCACACACTACATTCTTCATGCTTTAATGAGAAGGGACTGGTTGTATGGGTGAGAGGAAATACTTATTAAAATACTTAAAAGTCTGAATATTTCAGTAACTGCTTCCTACACAGTGTAAGATAGCAAGCTTGTTTATTACAGTAGCTTCTGAGCTCTGCTGTCTAATATATTTCCAGTAAAAACGTATTGTTTAACATTCTTGATTAAAGATTTAGTCCTTTTAAAGTACATTGCTAGTAAATATTCAGAGGCATAAATTCCAGGCAATATATTTCTCATAGTGTGACTTCCATCTCATCAGCCACAAGAAGTTCAATAACAAAGACAACCTTCATAGTTCCAACATCAGGATGTTCTCATTCATTGCTTCAATTCATGTAATTGCAAGGTTATAGAGGCATTAATGGTCTATACTTTGAAACAGTATAAAAAACTCCCATATCCTTCATATAGTTCTAGTTTGGAAATAATTTCACTGTCTTCAGTAAAAGTATCACTGTGAGGAGAATCAGGCCTAAGGTAAATACATGTATAAGGTAATGTAAATAATGCTGGACTAGGACAGGTAGTGTCTAAAAATTTATTATGGTTATACAGATCTAGTGAAAAACTGAAAAAATGTCATTGCTAAAGGAGAAGTTAAATTGTACCTAAGGCTATTAGTAACATATCACATATGCAACGTCTACATTACTTTAGTTATACAAGCATCCTTCCCCGCTTAAAACATTAGCTTTTTGTGATATAATGCTACCTCTTTTCTGTCAGCATGGTGAGCTTTCAAAAAGAGTACATCTAATGAGTGGAACAGAGCAATGTATATCAAGAGCGTGACATACTCCAACTGTGCCACCCACCCACTTACCTTAGCTTCACTGTCAGGAGAATGAGATAATACTTCACTTGCAAATCAGTTAGAGACTTGGATGTAAGGAGAGATAACATAATGAACAAATGTTATTGTCATGTAGAATTAAATTCAGGGACCATTTTGAAAGAACCTACCAGTTCCATAAAATGTCCCCATGAGACAATGGGAGGATAAATCACAAACTGCAACAACCTTTCAAAGTGCCGTATTCTTCCATATATCTGTGTAAGCATAGATAAACACATAGGCTAATTTATACACCCTAACATGAGAGTTACAGTTTAAATCCAAGACACAAATTATTTGTAATGCACCGATTAGGAGTGGGTGTTTTATGAAGAAAATCAGTTTTATTACATGCTAATCCACCAAATTATTTTATATACAACACAAAAATTTTTTCCCAAATATTTGAGGCAACTTTTAATACTATGAGGTTCAAAACCATCTTAAATACAGCCCAAGTCCTCTCTTTGGAGCCAGTGACATTTTCTACTATTAAAATATTTCATTTGACATGCTGAAGGATTACTGAGCAGAAAGGAATGTTTGTGTGAATATAAGTATCTATCAAATTGATGTTTTGATTTTGCAAAGAATTTGTTGTTGTATTACTATTTTTCTATCTAGAGCATTAGATGGATTTCTTAAAAACTATTCAGAGAAATAAATTATGCATCATCATACTAGAGCCAGCAATTGAAAAGTTTGTTTGAATATCCACAAGATTTTCCAAACCAGCTTTTCCCTCTTTAATGATGTCATCAGCTTATTTTCATCAGGTCGCTATATTCATCTGCTTTCACAGAAATGATAGTTCCATCGATAAAATGGGCCACTTCCAGTAATTCATCAAATAAGGCAAGACTCTACTTTTGCTATTAAGACCCTTGGGAGATAACACAGAAAGGAATTCCATCATGATTTCTAACAAAAATCTTCTCTGAAGTACAGTGAGTAAATATTTAGGCAGCTCAGAGGAAAGACTTCAGTTTCATTCCTCCACATTTCCCCCTTACCAACATAATTTTCAGTTCAAACTTAACTGGAAGAAATTAAAAATGCATTGTGTTAGCTTGCCTATGAAGATACATTGTTCTTCCCCTTTGACCAATTCATATTTGTTCTTGTATGACAGCAATGTTATGTGTCGTGGTTTGGCCCAGCTGGCACAGCAGCACCACAACAGTCTCTCGCTTGGTGTCCCCATTCACCCCTACCCTCGTTAGGATGGCGGAGGCCCCAGTGAAATGGGAGTAAAAAGATAAGCAAGGTTGTTGTGGACTGAGACAAGGGCAGGGAGGGCTCGCTGCCAATTACAGTTCCGGGCAAAACAGACTCTAGTACTCGACTTAGAGAAGAAAGTAGGAAAGTTTATTCTACAAGAAACAGAAGGGAATAAAAGCAAAAAGGGAGTAGGATGATGAGAAAATTACAACCAGCACTTTAAGATCTCCCTCCCCCATCCCTCCTTTCTACCTCCTTCTCCCTCAGTGGCTCGGGGGGCAGAGAATGGTGGATGTGGTCAGTCTCTCACAGATGGGATCTGCCACTTCTGTCTTCTCAGATGAGGACGGCTCCTGGCATTCTTCCCCTGCTACAACACGGGATTCCTGCCCCGGAACACAGTCCTTAAAGAACTTCTCTGGTGTGGGTTGTTCCCAACAGCTGCGGCTTCTGCCGATACAGGGTCCCTCACACAGGATGCAGTCCTTGGTGAATATCTCAGATGTGGATTCTTCACCGCGGTTGCAGTTTCTGTAGTTGCAGGGTCCCTCTCTCGGGACAAGGCCTCTTCTGGGCATAAGTTTAATGAGCTGCTTTGTCATGGGCTCCTCCCCACAGTTACAGCTGTGGATATTGGGTCCCTTCCTCGGGACATGGCCTGCTCCAGCCATAGTGATAAAGGATCCCTCCTTCTGGACACGGCCTCCTCCAGCCATAGTTTTAAAGCAGAACACCCCCCGCCGGCTCGGGGCCTTTAATGAAGTGAATCGCTGCCCCTGGTCTGGGGCCAGCTTTAGCAAAATGAGTCTCTGCCCCTGATATGGGGTCATTATCAAAATTAGTCTCTACCACTGATGTGGGGTCTTTAAAGAAATGAAAATAAATCTCAGCTTCATCAGTCGTCTCCGTAGAATGCAGGGGAGTCTCTGCTCCAGCACACCTCCTCCTTTCTTTCATCACTGACCTTGGAGTCCGCATGGTTGTTTCTCTCACTGTTCCTACTCTTTGTACCACCACCAGCCAGAAGGAAAAGAAGGGGCAGAAGAAGGAAGAAGATGGAGGAAGAAACCTCCTCTTCCTGCTTCTTCTTAAAAAGTCAGCATGAAGGTGTCTAATTGGCTCAGCCCCAGAAGTGGGTCTGGCTCAGAGCTGGGGAGAGTTGCGAGCAACTTCTTACAGGAGACATCTTTATAGCCCCTTCCTCCTTACCAGAAAAGGCTGTCATGTCAAACCATGACACGTTAAGTTCTTTATTTTTAGAGCGAAGACAGACAATATGTTAAGGATCTCTGATAAACGAAGACTCTGCTTTAATAAAGGTCTTTTGCTTCAGGAGAGCTATTTTAATAAAGACTAGCATTGTAGCAACTAAGGGAGAAAATTACGTCCTGACTCTATATGCAGAACTTCTTTTGTGTAAGAGTAAAAAAAAACCCACAATATAAAAAACACAACAGAGCAAATGCTTCACTATTTGGTTCCATTATACTGTTATAATAGTGCTGTGGTTTAAGTTTGAAATGAAAAACTTGTCTGATTCACACACTGCTCTCCACTTGATTCTTATGCATCTTCCCCTGATCCACACTGCACACACTCAACATTGTCATGACTATCGAGATCTCATGTGCAAAATTTGTTGTGACCAAGAACATCTATCTAATTTACTGTTGTGAAGCCAAGGCAAATATGAAGTTGAGACAGCAACAGAATACCAGCATGGGGATAATATAATTTAGTCTAACATTACTTTCAACGTTACAACCTGTTATAGAATTTAAATACAGGAAAGAGAAAGAACGAAGATAAATATTGATAAAAAAGAAAACCAGAGGAGAACTTTTTTCCTAGGAAAGATCAAAGAAAATGTAACGTATTTGAAGATAATCAGAAAGTTGTAGATACAAATTAGGAGTAAATACTGACTTCTTTCTTCCTAGTTGCATCTGAACAAGACCAAAAGAACCCAGAAAAAATTATTTGAATGACAGTTCAACTGCTATGAGATGCAATCCTGCAGCTGAAAATAAAGTTTGAATTTTTGATGGTTTTTACTTTTTTAGTCACAATGAATTAATGAAACAAGTAATGATATTAAGTTACACAGGAAACTGAATATACTCAGTAAAATTAGAAGCAAGCTGGAAGCATCCTCTTTGCCTGAGGCAACAGAAATGATGGATGATATTCTGAGGAATGCTCTTGGCATTCTGGGCTACTAAACAAGTAATCGCATTAATCTTCTTGCAGTTTTTACCTTTTACTTCTGCTTTAACTCTGTAAAACCTGAGAATTTTGAATGTTTTTTACTTAAATCTTTGATATTGCATAAGACTAGTTGACTGCAATGACAATGAAGACAATTACACAGGGACTAGTCTACTATTTCAACAAGCACTTCTACTTCACCGTAAGAGGATAAAACACAGTATTTCATTCAAACAAAACCTAAACAACAGACAATACCCTTGAGAAGGAACATTTCCAGTTCTGTTCTGTTTAATAAAATTCTGCTGCTTTTTAATAAAATTCTGAACACAAAGAAGGAAGGGAAAACATCTCTTATGACAGAATAAAGCAGGAAGCAGGACAGAGCAAGTGATGGAGTACAACTCTCTACCAATATTCTGTGAAACTAACACTGGGCAGGCTAAGGTAGCCAATGCTTCTGTTGAGCACTTTTATTCTGAAACTTAATGCTTCTAGATATTAAGAGAGCTTGATCTGGAAGACCACCAAACAGGAAACAACTTGGTTGAACCAGCAGCCAGTATTGCCATCAGCTAAAATTCACTCCTAATCCTGAAAGCCAGCTACAGTTTTACTGCATACAAGCTACAGATCTTTGTGACCGTTTATATTCTAAAGCATGCAGCAAATTTCATAGACATGTGAGACTTTATCAAACAGGTCCTGGCCAAGATGTCAAATGGTTCCTTTTAATTAAGAAGGAGCAAAAAGCCAACGACACCTTGAAGTACAGTAGAAGCCTCACTGTGAAGATATATTATTGAGAGTTTTTGGAGGCAGCAGTGACAAGCTGCACAGAAGCCCATAGATTTTTACATTCTAAGTCCCAATAGTCTACCTATACAGTACTCACAGCAGATGGATAATGTGCTGTGTTCAGTTTTTTTAATAAACATGTCAAACATTAAACATCCTATTCACAGATGTACTATAATAAAATGTCTTTGCTGTGATTTGAGGTTAAGCTGCCTCAAAAACCCTACGGTTTTTGCTCCAGACAAAGAATCCAACTGCTACATACATCTTAGCCATGACTCATTTTCCACCTTACCTATGTAAGGAACAATTTCAACTCCAACTCTGCTGGCCAAGACTTTAGTTGAAAAGTATAAGCCATAATATGATGATAAGAATTACAAGGATGCTATGTGATTGAAGGTTATTATTTATCTTTGCCTTAGAACATCCATTTTGCACATCTTCTATTTCTAGTCTCTGGAGACCTTTTAGAATTTTGGTAGATTCCTTGTGTTTCTAACCTACACATGTAAAAATGTGCTGGAATTCATTGAGCTTCAACTGCATTCTTCACATTTACGCACTTACATGTCATGAGCAGCACTCTCAATGTGAAAAAACAAGAACTGAGGGAAATATTCTCAACAAATGGAGACCGAGGCAAACATTTAATCTCAAGTTAAAAAGAAGCTCAGCATTTTTATCTCAGAACTCAACATTTCTTTCTGTTCTTGAACTCAGAACAGATTTTACACAGATGCAACAAGGATATAAATATGACCTTGGCCACCCAAAGAGCATCATCCCCCACAAACATGTATGGCTGGTCCTTCAGGCACCAGGGTTGTCTGACACACACAGAGTCCTCTCAAAACAGAATTCCTTTCCCCCAATTCTCATTTCAGTTCTTCTAAACAACACTTTCCATTTTCTTCCTTTGTTTACGTTAGAAAGAAATATATGGGTATGTAAAAACTTTAAAACAGTTGCTTAGGACTTCTCACCTCTTGACAGTGCTGGTAGCAGAGAGACAAACTCTCCCAAGCCACCCATTCCCAACACATTTCACCAAAAGCACAGGTTTCCCAAGTTCTTCACCCTGGGTGTCCTTGGCAGAGAATCTTGCTAACGTGGAAGTGCACAGGCCATCAAACACCCGTGGCCTTTCTACTTAACAGTACCTTATAGATTGGACTCTTCAGGGTTGTTTTCTAAATACAAAAGAATTGGATTATTATCTCAACAACAACAAAAAAAATCAGCACAATATTTCAGTCCTTTCTGGTGAAAAAGTGATTGCAGTGGGGAACTTATGGTCAGAGGTGCCAGAAATCTCACTACATTAAGCAGTGCTCAGAAAGCAGAAGTAATTGAGACCACCTGTGTAACAAGGAAATGCAACTATAACAAAATATACTGGAGTTCAAAGGAAGAAAGTCCACGGGTCTACAGCAGACTCTTTAAAATCGGTGGAAAGTGACTCATTGAATTTAACAGGCCCTTTTGCCTCAGTATTGTCTGTGATAAATAGATGTTCCTGCTTTTTTTCTGACAGCTGATATGTATCCAGGTTTGTGGTGAAATGTAGAATATGTATGTATGCACATTAATAAATAGAATTTAATATCTTCTGTTGCTTATGCTTCCAGGCAAGGCAACACTAATATATCATTTTAAAAGCAAGTATGACAAGTTGAGGAACAGATACTTACATACCCAAAAGGTAGAAATACACGTTTAGAAAATTATTCAAGTCATGACTGAATGTCAGAACAAAACAAAACCAATACAGATACCAAGCCACTTCACACTTTCTCTTTTTTTCTCCCCAGAGTTATTGGGGCCAGGGTGTGACCAGTCATACTTTAATGACTAAAGCCTCAAATGCAGATCATTTGCCCACACTTACAAAGTTGCTCAACTGAACCAATTAAAATGTCTTGTTTTAAAATATTAAAATATTTGGAAGAACAGAATATGTGTCAGATATGAAAAAAATATCAAGTTGTTCAGAAAAGAGAGGGATTTTCCTCTTCCCTCCTATTCTTCAAATCCCTTGGGTCCTGACACATTACGTTTTAAGGGAAGTAAGTATGGAATTATGCAAGGCAAGAGAAAAGGTGTCAAAAGGAACAGGATGAAAAGTAAAAAAGTGAAAGACCAGAGAAAAGAATGGAAAATAATGAGAGCAACAAAAGTTTGTGAAGAATGAGGTACATTAAGTAGATAAGAAGGGATAATATTTCAGGGAAAGTGTGGGAAGGATGAGATGGGAGAAATGACAGAAGAGAACAGGTCTAGTCATTGACTTGGAGCCAATTTTTTCAAAGCTAAACAAGAACATTTCATTTATATATATATATATCTATATATATATGCCCTTCAGAGAACAAAGCAAGTGACATATCAAGCAAAGGACAGAAATGTTGGAGGAGAGCCATGCAACACAAGACTTGAAATAAACATTTTTGTTAAATGGGAATATCTTTTTAATATTCAGGTGCCAAGAAATTGCTAACAATTGGTGAAAAATCATGAAAAGAGCAAAAAAGGATTAATGGAGCACAGACACAGTTAACATCAAGTTGCTGTTGCTGCTGCCATTACATTGGATAATCCCTGAAGCAGAATGGTCAGAAGCCAGATGACTATATCCCAGGAAAAGGCTGCTCTTTATTTATCTAAATGGTATATATTCTAAACATTATATAGTGCTTAGTAGAATATACGGTATTACATTCTCTGTAACACTCTGTATTAGCAGCCAATATGAAGTCCACTGATATCTTGTGCTTTTCTAGTAACTAGAAGCTATTAAAACAACTATGAGAGCCTAGATTTTACTACTGTAGAAGCAGATTCGCCTACAATAATGTTTCAGAACTTGAGTTACTGTTTTGTGTCTGCAACATGTTGCCTCTCCAGAACTACAAGGTTAAAAATCTGCAAGATATACAAAACTATGTTAATACTTTTAACCTATACATTCCACTGTAATCTCAGCTCTTTTTATGCCAAAATTTAAGAAAATGGCATAAAAACATATTGATTTTTTTTTTTTTTTGTAATCCAATATTATAACTCATACTATGATTCTACATCAACCACATAGTGGATTTCACGAGCAAGACTAATTAGTACCTTCCTATTAGTTGCTTAAGCTTGCCATAATGCTAAGTATTTCAAATTTTGTGCCCTCACAATATAGCAAGACACATCTTCCTTCTCCTAATGTTCCCCAAACTAAAGGTCAACATTAACATTATGGAATTTCAAGCACTGTGGAAATCAGTTTGAAATATGTAGGTGGAAGTTCAGTTACTGCATCATGGATCTTTATTACAAATTCTACTCTATCTTTTCATTTGTAATTCCCATTGAAACTTCATCTGTTACTATCAAAGCTTCTTGCTGCCTAAGCTTTTCACTGCTGTTCTTTATCCTTTCTTTCCCTCCTCACGCTTATTCAGTTGTCAGCACCCAAATTCACGCTGTTGAGGTAAAACACGGAGAGGTCAACACAGTGCACCATGTCTTTGGTCATCAAAATGGGGCCAGAATAAGACTAAAATAATGCACAAGTCTTACAATGGTACATTGCACCAGGTTAGCTACCTTTGTGCATTTTATGGAAGCAAAAAAACCCTACAGACTAGTAACCATTAATTTTGAAAGATACTGAATTTGAAATAAAATTCATTTCAGGAAGGAGCAATTTATAACCATTAGACAGATCAGCCAGTTTGCACCAAAAGCATTGCCTTCAGAAGAGCTATGGGGAGCTCCAGGTGACTTTCATCTTGTGGAAAATATTTGCAATTCTAACATTTTTCATTTTGAGTCAGAGTGGGTAATTTTCTGTAGCAAAGATATTCTTTCTCAATCCTATGACAAGAAATAATCATAAGTCACTGTAAAATATACAAACACAGACAACAATTATAATCAGGAAATGGCGACACAGATAGACCTATTTTTACTCAGTTATGGTACAGCACAAATTGTTATTGAAGCACTAAGTTCTGTCAACTAGCACTGGGTGGCCTCTTTGCAAATTAGTTTGTGAGTTCTAGATGTGGCAGGCACAAATTATGCAAAACTGTTTGCTGTGATGAGAAAAGGATTTGATTACTAATGTTTAAATAAGGATCCCCTGAGCTGTGTCTGTTCTGTAGCAATGGTGTTAAATATTTGGCAATAGGATGACATGTCTTGCATAATTTAAACCGTTCCATTTTACTGGGCACACAACATACATAAGTGTGCAATTCATTAGTTCCCATGCACACTTTCAGCCAGCATTAAATATACATGTAAGACGAGCTACTGCTGTGTCCATCAATCTGTTCTCTCCTTATTACTTACTTTTATCTTTTTATTGTGGACTCTGACTTTTACTCCAGGTAACATATCAGCACTTCTGTTTTGTATGTTTGTGAAGAAAAAGGCCTCAAGAGCTCAGTGTTTGATTTCTTCTTATGTCTGACTGTCTTCAGTGCTGTCACATCAGTGGAAGCTCAGTTCCTGACTCCAAAGACAATTTTCATCCTTTCCTACCTTACTCCAACATATCAGCTCTGTCTGATCTGAGCTTATTTCATTTATTGAGTCAGGAGGGAGCAAGAGGATAGGATGTAAAAGGAGATGCAGTGAACAAGAATGTTCAGTGTCTATTTAATGAAGACATACTGCACAGCAAAAGACAACCTCTCCTGTCTAAAAGAGGAGCGAGCAGTTACAACAGAGAGAAACTTCAGCTGATTAAGTCATTTTAGGCCTTTTTATGGAAGAGTGATGAATATTACTCTCCATGCATGCTGGAAGGTGTTAGATGCAACTAGGTGCGTGGAATGCCTGCTTCCAAAATATAAACAAGTGTTATTGCTATCTGCTTTCCACAGCTATGATAATTTGCTTTGACTCCAACACCGCTCCAAAAAAATTATTAGGCAGCCACTATATAATGTCTTCAAGTTACCATCAGGAAAATTTATAATTGTGGGCTATTTTGTCATTTCAGTTTTCCCAGGTTTCAAACAAAGTTTTAGATGTGTCATCCTAGCAATCTTTTATTTCTAAACTAAAAAGTTCAGTGGACATGTTCTCCCTGAAAAAAAACAAAAAAACTTTCCAGTGAAATATGAGAACAAACAAGGAATGAATGTATAGTTAATATAAATTCCTGTCAAGCATAAAAGACAAGACAGGTAAAAGCACAAGGTATGGAAAAACAATCACTGGAGATATGTCAGTAGAAGTTGATGTTCATATCAGTCACTGCCTTTAGGACAGAGACAGTACAACACAGCTATTACCACTGCAGATTTAACATTACCATATTTGTCTACAGGGGTGTTTTACAATACAATACAGTACCTACAATATATGCATTAATATCTGCTTTAAGAATAAATAACCAATTTGCAAAGATTTCTGTCCAAACTGTATTATGCTAAAAGAGCACAGCAGCAAATGTTGGAGTACATTTTCACACAGCTCATAATCCAACTCTGCACTGTTGAAAAGAATAATCCTTAAAAAGTGTCAGGATATGCAAAAGTAGATTTTATTGTGCAGAGTTTCTGACAAGCTTGCTAAGGTAACAGCAATAAGAGACAATAAGGTTTATTTTACCCTTCCTCGGGAGCTGCTGTTGTACAAGGGGAAGAAAGACCCTGGAGGCTACCATCATGTTGACAAGATGGCTTCCCAAATATGTCCTTTGTTTAAGGAATGGAAAACAAAAAAATCACGTGCACAAGATCAGTCCAATGATGTTAAGAAACCAGAAACCACTGCTAAAGCTTGTATGTAATAAAGGTGACTTCTAATAACAGTCCATGCATTAGTAAGTAAATAATAATAAAATATTTGGATCTACACTGTTGAAGATGGATTTTGTGATCCTCCAGGATGTGAGGATGAAAGTCTAAGTGTACATGTGTACATGCACGCATGTAGGACAGAATTCAAGTTGTCTGAAGATAAGATCTAGTGTGATTTTAGGTGTATGGAGTATCTGAGACATCCATACATAACCAACAGACGTAAGGTGCTTAAGCCAGCCTCTGCCCTTCTGTACCATCATCAGAAGATCCTATGGGGGACAGTGCAGCACAAAAAAAGGCACTAGATGCTTATCTAAATCACATGACTGTCCCTATATTTAGTACTGAAAAAAACACTAGGGCTGTCAAAGAATTGTTACGGAGAAAACTTTGATCTTGCACCTACGGAACACAAATATGTGTTGTCCTGTTTTAACTGAAGCCTACCTACACACCACTAAAGCAATGTGAACGTGAAATACTGTGTGCCAGATAAGTGAACTCTACACTTATGATGAACACAAAGTACACAATAGTTTGCATTAACTGAGACATGACAGACTAGGTTTTCTTGGGATATACTTATGTTGATTCAATTTGTAAACCTCAGCTCAGAAATGCATTTTCTTCTTAGATTCATTCACTATTCTAAACTCCTGCTGCTAGTCATATCAGGTGATGGACACGCTGATAACTGCTTTTGATGAATTTAATTAATACAATGAAAGATGGAATAATACACAACTATCATCATATTTTTATGTGTATTGTTATTTCTCACCTAGCAACTGGAAAAATAACATTGTAGTCCTGGATTGTTGCATAGAGCTTTAAAAAATAAGGCTTCACTCCACATAAGCTCTTAACAACGTTGTATCTCGACTCTAAAGATTTAGCCTAAGTTAAAGTGCTTATTATTTTTACTTTCATGCATTTTTTCATTTATTTGTAAGTACTGAATGTGTCTGGATGCTTCGTGGGGCTACAAACATTTTGCTATAGTTTTGTGTAGCACATACCTTATGTTACCAAAGACTAAAGATCAATTCTTTGAAATAAATGTTCAATTCCTGCTTTGTATCAGTGTGAATGCTCAGCATAGCTCAAACAGAACACAGAAGCCTTAGAGAAGCCCCAGTTAATATTCTTTGGAAAGAGATGTTTTCAAGCATCATGTCCCACTCAGAAAACTGAGTCAGAGCCTCAACAAATGGGGATCTGCAGATCTAGTATAAGGTATCCAAAACAGACTATATTTGATATTAAGATGACTGATCAGAGTAATTTCCCCCAAGCTTTTCTAAGGAATTTGTTGCTTTCAAATTATATTTGCCAGTAGAAGTTGCAAATAGATGCGTGAGAAATAGTTCTTATTTTTGTGGTAAAACTTCCTCATACTGTAACACTTCTGCCTTTTCTTCTTAAAATATTTGCCCACAATTCACTCAACTTCAGTATTTTGTAAATAATTTTGTACAGTTTGGAAAAAGGACAAAACTCTTAATTATGACTGAATACCTAGGAAAACAAGGTCAAAATCACAGAGGATTCCATTCCCATCAGAACATCAAAGGTATCCAATTCTTAAAGGAGTCTGATAATACTATTCAGATGGTTGTCTAGAAAGTTATCTGTATGGTTAGAAGAATCCGAACAGGAAGTCCTCAAGAGAGGTAGATGATGAATACTTACTTCTTGCTTGAGATTTTTTGGTCTTTTGCTCTTGATTTTGTACTACTCTTACTGCTTTTGCTCAGATATTCACTCTGTGCTACATCTCAGAAAAGGAGGAGACCGTCTCCAATACTTCCAGAGTCATAGAATCACAGAATGGTAGTGGTTAGAAGGGATCTTTAGAGATCTTCTAGTCCAATCCCCTTATAGAGGAAGGTTCACATAGGAGCATGTCCAGGTGGGTCTTGAAGACCTCCAAGGAAGGAGACTCCACAACTTCTCTGGGCAGTCTGTTCCAGTGTTCCATATGCAGTTTAATACCGATACCTATTGACGGTTCACACGTCATGAGCCTTCCAAAAGCCCTCTTGTCACGGGAAACCTGGAGAGGTGAGAAAAGAGCTGAAAGAAGGTTGGAGTCTGAAGCTGGATACCTTTTAGCTTTGCCGCAGGGACAGCTGCATTATGTGACCCTAGAAAACAGAAGTACTGGACAGATCTGAGACCTCAAGGAAAATGTCAGATATTGATGTATACGCTAGGTTACCATGTAACTAAAGATCAAAAACGTAGGAAAAGATGAGCACTACTCTGCAGAGTTAAGCCACCAAATTTGGATATTAAACTCAGCTCTACCTGTGCTTCAAGCATGGACTTCCCCATATTACTAATTTTTCTTCAACCTTTAAAAAAAAAAAAAGTCCATTATTCTGTTTAGTAGTTGTTGGAGAGGATTTAAAAATGTAACACCTTCTTCCAAACAACGAGTCATTACCTGAATGTAAGCATCCCGTGCTTACAGTCCTAAAATCCATCAGCTCTTCAATTGCAAAGAGTTTGCTGACAATAGCAATAGGTTTTCAGGAGCTACATCAAGTAAGTTGTTTTGTCCAGACTTGTCTATTGCGTGTAATAAGATCAGTTCTATAAAAAACAAGTCATTATTGGAACTCCAGGAGTCAGGAGTACTGTGGCAGACTGCTAATTAATTTTGCCTCTGAAACTTTCAGTAATAATTGGTTCAGGGAGTGACACATGCATTGAAAAGCAAATGTATCGTTGTGAAGCTGTTTGGCCAAAGTTTTCTTAATATATTAACAGGAATTTGGTTTATTTTGGGAAGGTAGTATAATGCATCTGTCACTGTTCTTTTTTATATAAAATACAGGCTACAGTTAACAACTTGTTTTTTTCCACTGTCACCTAAAAAAAAGTTTTTACATTTGATGGTCTATCTGAACTGTATCAAGAGGTGATATTCATGATTATAAGAGCCATTCTTCTTGAAAAACACACTGTCATTCCAAGCACCAAGATGAAGGGAACAGAAAAGAAAAAAAAAAAGAAAACTATGGAGAGAAGAATATGGGAAAAAAACATAGATCAGAAGAGGTATCACTAGTTGTTTTATGTAGAACAAAGCCCATTCAATTATAGGGCCTTCTTCAGAAGCCAACTGAAATACATAAAGTAGCATCTATTTATTGGCTACTGTGAACAAGACTATGTGTTTTATTTTCATCATGATAACGCTCACAAGTTTCAATGAACACAAAGTCTCATTGCTTAGATGTAATGTGTATAACAAAAAGCATCCTTAGTTCTCCTTTTCTATCCTCTACCCTAGTCAAATAGAAAAGAAAAGAGTTATGGAAGAAGACTGGTTTGGGAAAATGAGGATAATCCCACAGGGCAAATTTGCAGCTGAAAGCAAAGCCCTGTCTTTCTCATATACACCCTTATGCACTCAATTGCACAGGGAGCCTTCAAGATAAAGGATTAATAGGTCTTCAGGTCAATTTTTAGTGGAACAAACCTTATATTGTTCACAACTACGTATAGAAGGTGTCCACCCCTGGTTACCTCTCACATACATCCCTCCTATTTTAATATTTCATTCAGCACCATCCTGCTGGACTCTTCCACAATTGCACAGCTCTCAAAGAGTGTTAACACCACTTGCAGATAATATGATAAATTTAGCAGTTCCAGGAAACCCAGTACATAGTACTGTCAGTAAGCTAACTGAACAGCAGAAAAGCCCTAATTTCATCTTATCTCTAATGCACATAGCTAAGCACTGTTTTTTCGTACACTTGACCCAGTGAAGTCGGATACAGACTTTGCTTTAGGTAGGCTCTGTAAGTTAGGCTCCTCGGTGTGCAGGCTTTGCTATCAACCTCTTCCAACTGACAGGATGAGCTTCTCCAATAGAAATCTATTTTAAATGTATGCCCACTATGGCCTTAATTCTCTAGCAGACATTCTGAACAGTTATCAGGAAAACACAACCTCTAAAAATTACTAGGAACTCCCATATTAGCCACAAGTTCTTGTGTGAGTAAAGGACATGAAAGAAGGGAGAAAAAAATGAGCCATCTCATGACTCAACATCTTACTCAAAGCCATTTGACCTTTGATCCTATGCCAGACTCATAGCCTCCAGGACAGGACACAAATTCACATCCATTATAAGCCCCAAACAGCCTACACTGTGCTTTTTCATGTTTCAGTAATATTTCAAGGGAACTTCTCTCTGATCAGCTCAGCAGTTCTGAGCCCCACAGTTCTGTTCATTTGCCATATGAAAAGTGCCTTTGGACTCCAAGAACAAGAGAAAAGGAAGATCAAAGTCAAGCTCCACAATCTAGATCTCAGATGAGAATGTCATAATCCCATGTTTCCTATTTTACCTTGAAGCACAGAGAAAATGAGAAATAAATACATTTTATAATATAAAATAAAATTATGTCTTAATAGTGTCTGCAATTAGCAATCAGAGGGAATCCAACCAATAATTTTTTTCCAGCTATCATATAAGATTTTGGAAGACCTTGTTAACCCTCTCTGCTACAATCAGCTCATTTGAGACTTAATATTCAATTACTTCTTGAAGCCTCGATGACAATCCATTTTCACAGCTTTGTACCCAAAAGGAGAGTTAACCTCATACTCATCCATAAAGTCACCAAAAAGTTCTGAAAATTCTTGCTGATATATACAAGACCTGAAGAAATATTTGGGGAGTAATTGGTTCATCTTACCTGACACTCTCCTTTCTTTCCCATATCTCTCTACACAATGTTGTGTTGAATGAAGAGGGTTGTATTTATTCCTTGTATTTCTGAACTCCGGTCCAGGAAGAAATCTTGCTGCAGCACAAGATCAGTCACAATTATGATTCTAAAGCAGTCCAAGTTATGGTCTGAGATTCAATGTCATTGAAATATTGCTGACTTACATTATATTTTAGAAGAAAGAAAGAAAATTTTAAAAGGAGAGTACCATACTTGAATTTGAAGAGCCTAGATATTCTTGTGCACACCCTAATCCTCTTCAACACCTCTATCAATACTAGAAATCTTTGAAGAGATGCCTTTTCCATCATAAATCTATGTAAATGAAAAAAACACAAAAAAACAACAACAAAAAAGGTAAACAAAAAGAATCATTCCAAAAACAAACCCAGCAAAAAGTACAGAATTGCCATTTATGAAAGCAAAGAGAAAAGTAGCCTGGAATTGTTGAATCACAGTGTCTTCTGTCTTCAGGGGTACCTGGTAAATCAATACACCTAAGGAGGCTGCAGAGTAAGGTAGCAAAGCATTAATTTTTCACCTTTTTTCCACTTCTTAAGCTTCTACTGGATTTGTACCAAGAAGGGTGCTGAAAGGAGATGTCAGGATTGCATTCTGCATTTTAAATACGTCCATCCAAATATCTTTCCATCCAAATGAAAAAACTATTAAATTTATTAAAATAGTAGGTAAAAAGAACAGAATACTCCCGAAAATGAGTCAACTACAAAAGGAAAAATATGTGAAAGTAAGATTTTATAAAGACTCGTACCATGTTATTTGAGAGACACCAAATATGTCTGAGGTGAATTAGACTGAAGGAAACAGCTTGGGCTCTCCATTGTGCTTAAGCTGACAAAGACCACAGGCAGCAAAGAGCCCTGTCAAAGGACATGGGCATGCCAGCAGGACAAAGAGGTCTTACATAATGTTTAGGCTGCTGGCAATCTTAAGACAGAATGGTTCAGAGAAAAAAGAACTGGCTCCGTAAATTTCAAAGCCAGAAGATACTTGCTATTTTTAGACATGACACTTTTTTTCCTTTAAAAGTGAGTTGATATTGTGTTGGTGTGTGCTGACCACATAATAAAACATTTCAAATTGATACATTTAAATATATTACATACCAATTCTAATATTACAGTTTCACATACCATTTCCATGTACCAAGCTCCAGTCAAAAAAATGAATGACCTTTCAACTATAACAAAACCACCTAAAGGTCACTCTTTCCCAAAACTGTGGCTAAATAGATTTAATCTCCTCAATCCAGTATTACAGCCAGAGCAAAGTGTTTATGATCAACCCAATTAAAATGGTAGTTTCAGGGGGACTGGCAGCTCTCCTAAACTGTAAAGAGTTCTAGTTTACTTGAAATCCCACGGCACAAGGTAATATTGCAGAATGTTTGCTGTTGTGTCATAGTGGGAATTTTCCGTGGTATTATGTTGGAACACTTGCACAAATATAGTCGCAGATAACACCAAAAAAAAAAGAGATAAAATATTTAATTTTAGCCTAATTATCACATCTCTACATGACTAATATTAAAAGATCATTGCAGTATGGACCAGTGAGATCATGAAGAGCTGTGATTGAAAGCTATTCTGCTTGCCAAAGTTAGTGTCTTGTTGGGTCAAACAAGATCATCCAGCCCCTTAGAACAAGTCATTGGAATGACATCATTATTTTTTGCTCCTGCAGAGTCTGATAGTGTAGGAGACCCTGAAGCAAAGTTTTGCCTCTAGTTGTAATTACATAAACTTTGCAGTTTTTACCACAAGTCCTCCTGAAAGGTTTTGTGATAAGCCATAAGCATAAACCAGTAAGCAATTGTTGTTACAGAGATCTATTAATAGATATTCCTCTTTAAAAAAGAAAGAAAGAAAGGAAAGAAAATGTTATTCACATTCAGCACTGACACACAGGACATTTTAAGGGATTTTTAAAGAGAAACTGTCAAGTTGAAATTTCATTTCCTCCTAATTACTTCAGACATACCCAGAAGCTAATAAAAAAGATGAAGCTCTGTTGTTTGGAGCATCTTTTTTTACCATGTCCTCCTCTCCTCCAACCTTCTCTACTTGGCTGGTGAATCTACTTTCCAAAATTGACTCTCGGGGCTCACATCCATGTTTTGTTGATGGTTAACACCTTGTCATTGAGTGCTCTGAGACATAATACTCACACAGACACTTACCCTGGCTATGCAGAAAGCAGCACAGTAATGTAGGAGCTCAGAGATTGTAGTCAAGAAACAAATAGGAAAAGTTAAGATGGTAAAAGTCAACTTGTTTGTTATTGTTATTTAAAGGCTATCAAAAAAGGCCTTTCAAAACAAGCATTGCTAAAGAAGTGGAAAAGCTTCCAAAACTATAATAAAAATATTTCAACAACATCTTCTTGGTAATACATTGTGTTAGAGGCTCTTGTCTTTGGACTTTAGTGAACCAAAGTGGTAACCGGTTTTGCACTTAATTCTGAAGATGTTCAAATGACACAACTGCAAATTCATGAACATCAATTTGAAAGCTGAATGTCTTGCTTACACGGCAGTCTCTGCTCAGACTGAAGCGTAGTTAGTTGTACCTGTCTCAGCCTTCAGCTAAATAGCTGCAAGTAGTACACATGCAGGTAAAAGAAAACTGCTCAGTCTGGACTGCCAAACCCTTCTGTAAAGCAGAGGAAATATTTAAATTGCTGGCTTGCACTGAAATCAGCACTGCTCTGGCCAAGAGTGTCCAAGCCAACTCAATGTGATTACACACTAAAAGCTCTCAGCAATATAGCATTCACATACCATTGGTCTTGATATGCCTAGAAACGTAGGGACTACAGGGCTCACTCAATCGACGGGAGAGGGAAGTAAAAAAATATCAAGAAATCTATGCCAATTTGCTGAGTGAAGATGTATGCAGCCAGCATAGCAAGGAAATCACAGAACCTTACCTTCTTAATGGCACCAAATATAGAAGTAGTAAAAAATGGCTTTTATTTTCCATTAAAGCTCTTAGGAATCTAACCAAGCAGTTAGTGATGTAAAAGTAGAAGGCCCAAAACTAATGGAAGTTACTGTCTATATCCTTTGTTAAATTCAATAGGTCTTAAAGTAGGCTCTCACAAGTGACACATTATATCTCACAAATCCTTTAGCTGCTTTGTTTAGTTGTTTGCATATTCTGAATTCTTCAGTGTTCAAACACCTGTTTGAACATTCAAGACTTGCCTGAGGCTATGGGTATGCTCCTGAGACTGGGTGATACACAAAGTAGAACAAAGGAAAAAAATACTGTCCTGGTAATATACAAAGTCCTTAGTTTAGGGCAGATACTCCAGGAATACAACTCCTAAAACCACTATTCTCAGCTTTCAGCAGTTATTTGGTTCAAAAGGAGTCCTATGTAAAAAAAAACCAACAACCTGTATCTGATTGTTAGTATCATTACCTCTTAAAACGGAGATGCTGAGGAAACTGGAACACAACCACTTCCACAAAATATACACAAAAAGAACAGAGGAAAAGTGAGGAAAGGAATAAAATGAACTCACTGCCGTCTTTGGGAAGTCTGCAATGTTCTGAAAGCAGTAGTGTAGACATATTCTTATTTAAATGTACACAAGGCAGCAGATCTATATTCAGCATCTGTTCAAGCAATGACATGAATGAGGCACTGGAGAGGAGACTGTCTGGGGGACAGAAACTAGAAGACAATGTTTGTTTTGGCACAGAAATTTGAGTCATTAAGTAGTACAGGAAACTCAATGTGTTGATGTGGCATTTTATTGTCTGTGCTAGTTTTGTAGTGATTGGTCTTGGCTGCAACATTCTCTATATACAAAAACAACCACCACCTCAAACTCTCAAAACAATTAAATTACCTCAAAAAGGTTTCTGCACCTCTACATTCCTTCATTACAACAGGATCTGGTGCTGTTTCTATTAATACAAATCCTGTATGGCGGTAAGAACACATGGGCTAGCTTCTAATCAGCTGAAAAATTACAGGAGGAAGCAAGATATTCTTAGGCAGATTATAAAATTAAAAAGCTCATGTGGGAGATCTTTTTAAAGTACTTTTTCTTCCAAAGAAAAAATTACCCTTTCTTCTGTGCAGTAGGAAGATCCAGCTGCAGTTAAAAGCAGGAAGTTAAGAATATCTCAGGGTTTAGACAGGATATTTTTTGGCATTTAAAGAATTTTCTCTTTCCTTCTTTCTTTTTGACAGTAACTTTCTTTGCCAATGTTATTTTTCTAGAGTTTATAGTTCCCCGAGTTACCGTACTTTCAAGTGTAGTACTGGGTATATGGTTAATTATTCCTACGGCTATTAAGACTCAGGTATTGATTAGACTTTGACTGCTTTCAAGTACCCTCCATTTCCTACACCTATACATCTTTGCAGACATTTGTTGTAGTACAACATCTTACATACATATGCAGAGAGCTTGAAAACGTGATTTCTGAGATTATTCCATGTTTGAAAAATCCCATAAACACTATCATTGTGCTTACCTTCAGCATTCACCCAAAATTCAGAATGTTTGCCAGCTGGAAAACTAGAAGAAACAGGAGTGGAAATGGATTGAAAAAAACCTCATTTTGTAAGAATTTCTTGCCAGCATTACTCAGAGTATTCTTAAATCCCAGAAAGCCTTAGGAAAAAACTAAAATCTAGGGAAAAATGTCATTTAAAAAATGGTTTGGTGGAATCACATGGATTTGGTGGGTAAAACCTCACCAGCCAATTTGGATTCAGACCAGAATTCTCAGGAAAAAAAAGTGTTATGATTGAGTCCAAGACCACAGTTGGTTCTGATAGTAGAGAAACAGGGGATAATACCATCCTGAGAAACATGACACCAAGGAACAGAAGCAGAAGGATATGCTGCCAGCACCAAAACTCATGTGAGGCAGCTTCCATTCACCACACAGGTGTAGCTCTGGCCTTGTAATGTTAGGACCAAAATGACTTTTTATGGAGTAGGTAGATTTCTACCAATGATATTCAAAGTCATCAATAAAATTTAAGAATCAGTGCTTATCTTTTGTTAACAGTAGGCTCAAGCCATCTGCAGACAAAACATTTGAGTGAAACAGCAAATGAAAAATTTCAGGAGCTACACTGCTGAACCACGTATCATTTATAAGCAACCTAGTGACATTATTGTTTCAAGGCAGGCGAAAAGACATCTTTATAAAATATATGGCCAAATACCTAAAAGCTCCTCCAGTTTTACTTCATGCATATGGCCTTTCAGCATTATAATTTATATTTCTACTGCTCACTTGCCCAGATGGGCTTTTACAATATCCTTCTCATGGCTCTCCAGGTGTTGCAAATAAATAAAACACTTTATTTCAGGGAGATGAGAACACAGTAGGTACCAGAGAAAGTTGCCAATACACATTTTAGCAACAGCCATTACAAAAATATGTTGCAATATTGTTATTAAACATGCCAAGTGATTCTGTGTATTATTCAAATATCACGCATGACAAGTAAATCACAAAATCTAGTTGCAGTAAACTACTGAAATCAATGGTTGACTGCAGTTAAAGATTCCATCACTGTATCAAACTCAAGCGGGAAAGTTACGGAGTATTAGCATCAGAATAATAGTTTGCCCACCTTACCATATGTACTAGCAATATTAACAGCAACCAAACCAAAAGTGCAGAAGATTCAGTGAATTTCTACATGATTAAATAGCCATCCCTAAACAAAGGCTCAGGAAGAAAAAGAGACTTTAAGTTTGTTGCGTGAATTGTTTGTTGCAACCCACTTATGACCTCCAGTCTACATTATATTAATTGTTTTCACAACTTGTTCAGAATGAAAAAGCATGTGAGAAGTGATCCTGAATCCTCAACAGTCTCACACAAAGCAGGCTCTGCCCACAAACATGAGATCTCTGTGGTTACTGGGAGAATATTTAACACTTTCACCTTATTATTTGAGGCAAAACACAGTTTTAATGTGGGAGCTATTCTTAACTACTCAAGCATATTTCCTAAAACATGACACTGGTTTTGACTGCAAAGACCCAGAACCACAGAATTCAGAGTAGCCTAAATCACTTTGTATATATGCCCCAAGTGACTAAGAGGGTTGGTGCACTTCAATCCAGTAGTATTATTCAAATCCACATGTCCATACAACAATTCATTACTATTTTCAAATGGAAAAGATTATAATAGCAGGCAGAAATGCTGATCAGAGGAGTAGTACATATGTTTCACATAAAACTTAACATGCATATAGCAATAAAGTCACACATGGCACTTACAATTTATAGATCTCAAATGACTGCAATCTTATCCTGCAAATTCAATTAGTTTTTGATAAAAGTGTGGATTTGTACAGAAACACAACTTTTGAAAGGTTTAGATAAAGTTAAGAAATTGCTCAGAACTGTAAACTTGATTAAAAAGTCAAATCTTCAAAAGAAACTTGGGGTTTAAAAGTGTAGGAAGTAGGACAAAACATGAGATCCAACCTTAAAATACGTGACTTAAGATAATTTGGAAAAATTAATGTAAAATACTCACATGCATTTCCATTAGGGACCAGAACCAATGCAAACTGTCTTCAAATTCTCTCCTCCCATCTTTCCGGAAAGAAAAGACAAAAACATCAATCTAAAATAAAATCGGGCACCTTCTTTTCCAAATAGTCAGTTAAGGTTTGGACAACAACAACAAAGTCAGTCAAAGCAGTGAAATAAGGCATTCAGAGGTTAAAATAAAGCCAAGGTCATCTGAGACTTGTTACTCTCATACGCTGTTAATGTGGCATTCCTAATGTTGCACACTCTTATCATTTCTACAAGAATATATCTATCAATACACATTTTATATATATGCATACACGTGGTAATATAGGGCTACCCATGTCCTTGGCTCTTAGATTAGATCCAACCTCAAATTTGCAAAAGGACAATATTCATGTCCTAAACCAGTGAGAGAAAGTAGGAAGAGGAGATTTGCAGAGAGATTTGCATCTGTTGTGTCTTCTAAAGAGGAGTGGGGGCAAAGTTTGTGGTTTTTACTTTTACAAAGAATACTAAAAATAAGCCCTTAGAGACATTATATTCAGAACAAAGGGAAGAAGATGCTATACAAACCACAGAGCAGTGAGATGTACAAACATGACTAGCATTTAAAAGTTTAT
Organism: Colius striatus; assembly: GCF_028858725.1. NCBI lineage: Eukaryota > Metazoa > Chordata > Aves > Coliiformes > Coliidae > Colius > Colius striatus. The sequence continues at coordinate 17,027,982 of NC_084770.1, read as the reverse complement.
GGAATTGGATGTTTTTTATGGTAGTATGGGAGAACTTATATCTCTTTTTAAAGAAAAATAATGCTAATTCTTAACACCAAGTCAAAATAAATATGTATTTGGATATAATGATTATTCAAGTCAATTGTATCATACAATAAAGTGGAGTGGTTTACATTATTATGTTCACTTGCCATTGTATTTTTACATAACATGTAAACACAAAGAGCTGGCTTAAAAGAAATACATTTTTTGACCTCACTAAAAATTATCCTTGTTATAATTCCACTTTTCACAGCACATAATGGGTCACATGATAGTGTCTTGAAATATTACCCTCTTCTCTTTATTTAACTTTGTTTTCTTGTTCTATTCAGCATTCCTGAAAAGTTCTCCTGTTGGGTGCTGCTGTGTTTGAAAATAAATGGTAATTCAAGAAGACTGGAAATGTCTAAATGATTCAGTGAAGATATCTCCTTACCTCTTTTCTCTGTATTGCACACTTAACATTCTTGAAAGGGGGGAAAAAAACCACCTGGTACTTACAGATGTAACACTTCCAGCAGTGGCAAGTGCTAAAGTTCTGTCTTTAACAAGGCTGTAATTAAATCCAGACGCCTCTAACATCCACTCCTTTTAAAATATGCTGGGATACTGCCTGTGATTACAAGCAGGTATCTGATATTTCTCCACTTATCACAAAGGGTACACAATAAAACTATGTCTTAATATATTGAATTTTGTCACATCAGTTTGTCACTTCCAAGCCATCTTGTGTTGTGAAACTATTTTCCTAGTTTGGCAGGGAGTCTTTATGAACTCAACACCTCCAAATTGGCCCATTGCTGAAAATGCTCTCAGTGATTCAGATGTTGTTTCTTAATTTCTGAAGTAGATGAAGATGGAGAAGGAAATACACTTATGCTTTCAGAAAAAGGAGACTTCAATCACTTCTAGCAAATTAGGAATGATGTGTTTAATTTTTATGGTACAGTGTCGTTATCATTGAAAGGATGATGATAATATTCAAGCCATCCTAGTTTTGCAAACATAAAATAGTCTAATGGCTGCCACTTGGCATAATACTCATTACCACAGTGTATATTCAACAAAGGAAAGGTAAGATTTTCCAGAATAATTCAAAAATATTACTTCAACTGATTCTGTTAAGTGTCAATGATGTTTTCATACAAATCCATATTTATTCCTCTATTACTCCTCCGCATCCAGATAAGGTCACAAAACCAAGACCACCACAATACAGGAATCCATTGAGAGTGGCTTTTGTTTTGTTTTGTCAAAGGCATTGCTACAAGAAATAAGTGTCTTTGGGCACGCAGAATGAGAGCAGCCCTTCAGGAGTGGCTGGACAAACTGCATACAAGCACAAGGCCAGCCCAGATGGGCACTGAACTTGATACAGTCACTGTATGCACACAGCACACTCTCAAGAGCTTGAGGAAACATTGTGGACATACTGTTCCAAAAGCCTTGTGCCTGAACCATGTCAGAAATTAAATGATTCAGGTTAAGACCTGACTGATGTATGTTCCTGAGTATCTCACATCCAAAGCAATTGCTGAGTATACGACAGTGAAAACTGTAGATGAACTCTGCACCCTCAAAATACACCTCAAAGTAGGATGTTTTCAAGGCATCATGCATCAGACAAGGTCTGTTTGATAAAGTCAGGAAAACAGTGTCAACATTTTCTAAATATCCCTTTGTCTTTTATAAGTTGCTGTTTCTCCTTGAGACTTTTGCAGTCCCAGGGACAGCTTCAGACTCTTCTCCTGCACTGCACTGTGTTTATTCCATACAGAGACAGTTGCATCATTGTATTACTTATCACAATGAGCCCACAAGACTTGCATGTTAAATATTGACTACCAAATAATCACAACAAGTCATTCACCAGGAAAAGAGTGAAACAAGTGGGAAAAAAAAACCATTCAAAAAGCAAGCGATAAGCTGTGTGAAAGCATTATCTCAAAGGAGAACCCATAAATAGAAAACTAAATTCACCACTTGTTCTCTGAGTTATTAGCTCAAATCCAAGAGATAAACTAATAAAATTATTTTAGAAAGAAAATAAGAAGACTTCTTTCAAAATTCAGATGGAGATTCAACACAGTTTTGTATTTTTCATCTTTACCTGGTTTCACAGTAATTTCCTGAGCTGAAACTCACTGAAGATAAAGCAAGAACTTTCTCTTATTTAAATTAGCCTTAAGACATATTATAAACACATAATATCTAATCTTATGACCAGTTAGTTTCTCATTTCCTTTATATCTCTGTACACCACTGACATTAATGATGTTCAAGTAGTATAAAAAGTGTTCAGTGAAATGAGGCTGAAGCTTGGAACACCATTGCTGTGCTGGTTTTGAGGGCTCACTGCTAAATCAGACACCTGAAGTTGAAGGGGAAACACAAACTTGCTGATTAGGGTCAAAATCTCTGGGAAGACTCACTAGTGCTATGACATCCATAGAAAATTGAAAGTTTTAATATATAGGCAAAATGCTATAATAATAATTTTGCTTAAAAAGCTCAACTTTTACTCTTTCCTCAGAATGTAGTTAACTATGGCTTCAAGTGTACTTTAGCTTGAAGCAAAAACATCTTAGACCATCCTTTTGTCCAGGAACAACCCTTTTCCTTGCTAGTTATGTTCAATCTTAGCATTTCATTGTGGTGAGGTCTTCAGCATAGCACTGCTCCTGCATACAGACAGGTCACAGAAGAGAAATTGTTCTACGGGAAAATATAGTTTGGCAGGGAGCTTCATTTTTTAAACCAGTCACTCCACTGAAGATTAGAAAACTACAGAATACAGCCAAAAAAGAGAAGGAAACTAGAATTATCCTGAGCAGAAAGATCACTTTATGGTTATCACATGTTTCCAGCAATAGCAGATGATTTCTACAAACATAAGAAAGCGCTCAGTCGAGAAGGCAAGGGAGGAACCAATTCTCTTCCAGATGCTGTTCACATAAAGTTACCGATGTGATTGGAGATATGAAAGTTTAAAACTCAACACCGTTGTAGGAGAATTGGTCTGGAGGCTGGCAAATTGAAGGAAATCCTGAACGTTTGATGCATGTTTTAAGGAAATGCACAGTGCCAGAAAGGAAGTATGATTGTGTCCGGTATGTAGTCACAAAAGTACAAGCTTTACCAGAAGTCTTAGAGTGATTTTTGTTACTACCATTAGAAGATAATTCACTCCCAAGGTTAAATAAAACTATTTGTATAAAATATTTTTCTCCAAGGCAAATCTACCAGCACTGAACCGTTTCACAGCTTCCTCCCCCTAATTTTGTTCTCCCAAATACACGCAGATGCAGTTCCCCTCCATATACTTTGTGATGCTAGCCAGCAACAGAGCAGGGAACAAAAGACGGACTTCTTCCTTCCCTTTCATCTGCATGTTGATCTCTCAAATAAACTATCATTTTCTCCAGCAGAGCATATAATCCACATTGCCCCAAGGGAAGAGACACTGTATATCCCCCTTTCATGTATACTTGCTAAGTTTCTTAGTGCAGATTGAGCAGGGCAGCTGGAAGTGTGTGACTCCCTAATCCATCCACTTTAGCTGGTGGCTGCGTTTCTCTTCCAGAGTGTTAAACTGACATATTTTGGTCTGACAGGAAAAAAGCTTAATAATGTACAGCATGTGTGTTGAGTCATAACATAGAGAAGCTCTGTGTGCTACTGATGGTTATACAGTGCCTTGCTTCTATTGGTGCCTTTGAAAATCTTTTCTAATGAATACGCTCTGCCAAATATCAGTTGTCTTGAAGAGCCTGGTTTTTAACAAAAGGTCAAACAAAATTGCAATGAAAACCCCAGGGATACTTGCAAAAGGTCACTTAAGACAAAGGGGTTTCCCAGTTGAAGTACAGGTTTCACCATTGTGTATACATTCTATGGGCTGCCTTTTCAGAGAAAAACTTCATAGTAAAAACTAATGCTTATAATTCTCTGTGCACAATCCCCTGTACAACCAGTAAATGAAACACTGACATCCAGCTGTAAGATTTGCAGACTGTTAATCAGGCCACCAAAGAAAACACTCTATTCCAGAACTGTATTGCTTACAATGGCAAATAAAGTTGCAAAGTGATGATACTTACAGAACTATAGTCACCTGCTTATATGAAGCTTTTTCAGACCTGGCCTCAAGAAATGTGGTTTCAGTTCTAGCTTCTTGAGCTGGATGAGCATTTCACACTGAATTATTTATGTGATTAATTTAGAACCATCATTGGTTTACAAAATTTCTTTGTGCTGACTTCTTTGGCCACTTTGTTCATTATTTGAAGTTATAAAACAGATGGTTTGTTCACATATATTTCTGCCTAATGATTGCTCATAAACTCTCTGTCCTGGATAGTGCTTTGAATATTTGCTACACAGGCTCTGTGACTGGACTTTTAACTCACGGAGTACATGGACTGGATTCCCAATTCCCTCCTTTTTTTATGTAAGCGAAATAAATACTTTCCCAAACCACAGAATATCTTCAAGAAAGCAAAGGTAAGAGTGAGATTTGTGTAATTTCAATTTCTGAATAGTCAAGCTGCAGCTATAAGAATTCAGACATTTATGTACAAATACTTCAGTGCTTGACTGGATCGAAACCTGTATACAAAGAGACTGATGAAACTGTCTAACAAGCACAATGAGACTCAACAAAAAAAATAGCAAAAGCAGGTAAATGGAATAAAAGATGTCCATGAAGTAACCAAAAACTGACAAAAAATAGATTATTGCCAGGAGAGAGTCAGAGCTGGTCCAAGAGGATGCCACATCTTTAACTGGAACTTTGACAGCTTTCCTAGATGATGACAGGCCCTTCAAATGAACGGCATCTGTTTGAACCAGGTAAGAGTTTATGCAAATTGGCTGTTGTTGAACCATACATAAAATTGCTGTAAAAACAACAAAGAGTAAGCATGATTCCTCCATAAGTCCACGTAAGAAAAAAACAACAGTGATTCAATCAGACTTAAATTTTGATACTAATGATGTGTTTATAGATATTTACCTATGCAGTAGTTTCAGAGACTGTATCTTGAATTGCTATCAATGCCTTTCTTCACTGATTAACAAAGAATGAAGCTATTGAGATGTACGGTTCCCACTCACTTTTAGACCGGTGTAACATTGCCATCTACAGGATTTACAGCACAAACTGTGCATTACTTCAAGACTATTTTACAATCAAGGAATAGAAACCACTCAGGTTGAAAATGTGAGTGTCCAAAATTAGCCCTGTTTGATCAGCTTGACAAACTGCTATTTTACAAATTATCCAGTAATAGTACAGCTCGCCAACAAAAGCAGTATATTAAACTACTGCATAGCAAGTTACAAAGCTGAGAGATTTCCTTTAATCTAGTTGAATTATGTTTTAGCACGAAAAGAAACACAACACATCATTATTCACTACACTAGATGATAGATATTCTTTCACAAGTACTAAATATATTGTCTAGAGAGAAAAAAATGCACATATGTAAGTGCTTAATTTTAGTCAGCTGCTTAATTTTAATCCCACTCTGTCCTAAAGACATATTTTTTCAAGATGGAACCAACTCAGAGATATTAGTCTTATAAAGTTAACTCTGAAGCTGTTTTCAGAACATTTAGCATTCTTCTAATCTCAGAATCACAGAATCTTAAGGGTTGGAAGGAACTTCAAAAGATCATCCAGTCCAACACCCCAGCCAGAGCTGAAGTACCTAGAATAGGTCACATAGGAACTGATCCAGGTAGGTTTTGAATGTCTCCATAGAAGGAGACTCCAAAACCTATCTGGCAGCCCAAAGCTCAAATGCTGACCAAGCACCCCAAGAAACACCACAAATGGGGACTTAGTTATTGAGGAGCACAAAATTAGGGCTGCTTCACTGAAATCTCTTTTAGTGTAGCAAGGAAAAAAAACAGAATTAAATAATGATCAGTAAGTACTGGGGAAAAGCTGCAGAGGTCATAGGAGGTAACTTGAATGAAAAAATCTGATTGAAAGTGCGATCTTTGATGTCAGAAAAAGTGGTTATTGACTTTAATTCAAGGAAGACAGAATACTGCAAGACATTTTCATTTTTGAGAACTGAAGGAAAAAGTAAATCGGAGGAGAAAAGAATCAGAGGCAATAAAACAGACAAGAGATCAGAAATTAAAGATGGACACTCTCTATGTAAGCAGGAGAGTCACAAACTAACTTTAATGCACTAAGATGTCTTTCTAGTTGTTGGGAATGACTAGATGGATTTTGTCTTCTTAATTTAGGGGAAAAAAAAAGAAAACCAATCACACAGTCAATTGCAAAAAAACCCAAACATTATTTAAAAACACAGACTGACGCAAGCTGAATATATTTTCATTTTTCAATTCAGTGGTCAAACTAGAAAATCAGTTGTGTTCACAACTCTATATCCAGATAGTCCTACTTCAGCCAGGAAGGAGAATGGGGAAGAAGGGGTAATTTTGCTACATGCAGATGTACATTCTGGTTTCAAGTTCCCTTCTGGTAACTTCATACTGATCTAGTTGAGACAAAGAGATGACAAGTAAAGATGATGTACTCTGTTTCAAAACTGGAAGTATCTTACACTTAAGGATAATAATATGGCTGCTGCAGGCAGTTGTCAGCATTAAGATATTAAGACTGTTAAGAGGCTTTCCAGATTGAGATGATGTTGGTTAATACCTGAAGCCAGTAGTTGAGCTGTGAACAGACAGCCTCTGTAACTATGCTGAAGATCTAAGGGATGGCACAAATTTATAGGTTAATCTGCTACTTAGTTTTCCCCATCTGACTCTGTTGTTGCATGCAGCTAGTACAATGTTATGTTATGATGCAAGAGAAACTTCTTCTCTCTGCTATGGCCAGGAACTGACAAACAGTATTGGAGAATGAGTTTTGTCAGTATGGAGTCCTGGGAGCCTCAGTAATGATGAGATTCAACACCACAGCAGTTTTGACTAGGATATTATTAGTAACCACCTTACTACTAAGTTTGTCCTCAGTAAAAACTCAAGCTCTTACTACCTCAAATGTAGATAGAAAGGAAACTTGAGTTTCAGGTTGGTAATGATTACTATATTTCCAATTTACATGCTGCTTAGGTGTTACTAGTTGCCTAAAAAATATTTTTGAATGAACTTGTATCTGCGACTTGCAGATGATACCTCAGAACTTTGAAATTGTTTTCAGAAGAAAAATAATTTCTAAATTATGAAATTTGACATTGTGTATCTGTTTCTTTTTTGCAACACTTTATGCTATAGAAGAAGTAAATATATATTAAAGAGGGGCTAGAAGCTCTAAGCTCTAGTTTGCACTGTTGTAAGCACTTACAACCACAGAGACAACTGCCTTCTCTGCCTCATCAAAATCTCCGACTTGGAAGAGATAATCCTCATTGTGCCCTTGTGTGGGATGGACACTCACACTCAACATCACACCAGTGTCTACATCAATGCCCAGGAGAGTGTCCTGAAGTCTACTCTCACAGCTTTCCAAAGCTTTCCCTCTTTTGTGATCGTCAGGAATTTGTCAAGTTTTAATTTTTAAAATGCTACTGGAAGACCATACATTCACACTTTCTAGATGCCAAAATGCTTCAAAAGAGTTAAGGCAGTTATAAAGTCAACAGATATAATATAGAGGGGGATTAAAATTCAGAACTATATTTTAAAAAAGGAACAAAAATATTTACACTTTCAATTCCTTAAGGAAGTTCATAAAGTGAAAAGATGGCCAGAGGTCATGGCCAGTGATTGGCACCAGAGTGGTGAGGACTCCCACATGAGAAGCAGCAGGTCTGTGAGGTTAGGAAGAGGTTGCTGACATGAGTCTGGAAAAGGTTGTGAGGGAGAGAGTGAGGCTAAAAGCAACATTTAGGGGGGGGTTGGCAGGAGCACACATCTGTTGCATATTTTATAATGACAAACACCAGGAAGGCAGGGTATGTACAGCAGCAACTCAGTAGATGTCTTGAAATATGATGCTACTCCTTGTATGGACTGCTTGCTGTGCCATGGTATGTACTGCTTCCAGTGCCAGCCAACTTTCCCCTCTATGATGCCATCTCCAGCCCCCTGCTAGCTTCCAGCACCTCAGCCACCAGCAAAGGCAACTCCATCCTCCTGCTGCCACCATCTGTTTGTTTGATGTACTGGATTTACTTTACACAATGATTCCTATTTGCAGCATCCCGAGCACTTATACACACATTATCAGTTCAATCTCCTATGTAAAGGGGTTCAATTTTTTACCCAAATCAGGCTTCTCTATTCCTTTACTATCTACCAAGCAGATATCCTACACTCCTCACTAAAAGTACCTGTCCTATTTGAGGTTGACTGTCATGATTTAGTATAGACTGGATTTTGTAAAGGCTATGGAGCACACACAATTCTGGTGAATTAGAGGCATTGAGGTGTCCTTGTCAATCTGTTGCCGCCTCTGCCCTGATCCCAATTCAATTGCTTGTAAGTCACAATGGTGAAGCAGAATAATGATGCTCTAACCATTGTAACCTTGGGCAGTTAGGTTAGAATAGAGGAAAACTACAGTAGGCAAAGTTGTGATAAATGTGTATTCTTGAATGGGCAATGAATAACTGCATTTCAATTGTAAAATATATTTTATGATTTATACTTTACATAAAATATGAACTACTGGCCTTTGGGAAAAACTTGCAAAAGCTAGGTTAGCATTCACACTGCTAATCCCAGAGATGGATTGGACACCATTAAACAGAATGAAAATGTTACCGAATAAATAGTTAAGGCTAATGGCTTTCCATGCCAGAGAAGAAATAAATTATCCAACATGAGATGTTGTATTAGCCATATCACAGAATTGTTAAATAAAATAAGGGACTCAAAAAACTGGCCTAGGAAAATGATGTAGTGTCTAACTGCATCCTCAAAAAGAGAGAGGCTAATTAAAGGAAGAGGAAAAAAATACCTTAAACAGGATTGCCCATACTGGGATCAAAGACACCCTCAGATGATGAGCAAAAGGGCAGTCCTAAACAGAAACCCTAGGGAGCCTAAAAGCAGTGAGCCAAAGGAAACCTTGATTTTACTGCCTGTGGGAAGTAAAACCTGCTCTGTAACAGATTGTCCCTGTCTGCCTTCTGACATCTTCAACAGTACTACTCTCGGGTATGTTTTTGCTCAACTTTCCCTTATTCTCTGCCTGAGGACCACAGCATGACCACACAGAAACAGCTTCCATTGCAATAAAGGTTCATCCACACAGACATCCAGGTACATTTTTGTAGCCAGCACACAACAAGCTATCCTGGTATGGTTAAAACATTTGATTTATACTCATCACAGTTTGATAAAACTAACAATGATTCTCATGTGGGCTCTTTGAATATTCACAGCTACTACATGGATCTTCCTCATCATGAATGAACAAGAAGATGTCCTATCACAGAATACACCACCATCAGCATGTGTGACTACACGTGGAAGGAAGAGGATACAGCAAAATCCCACATATTAGAGTTGAAAAGAAAGCACTTTCCTTGTTTTGGAAGGCTTAGCCATTTTTCTTTGGGAGCAAAATATTGCACAACTATGTAGTTTCCTGTCTAACCAATGTCAGTTCCCTACAAATGTTACTCCCCTCAGCAGCCTTCGAGATGGGCGATTTCACAGTTTTAGCTGTAGGAAGTGTGATTTCAGAGAAAAAAAAGAGCCATTGTTTCTCTGTGCCAGACAAGAAGAGCTATATTCAGCCTTTGGCAGGTCTTGTAAGGAATATTTCTAGAGTTCTCACTCTAATCCATCTCCTTCACAACACAGCAACATCTACATTTGCAGAACTAATAGTCTGACTTGTCTGAGTACCAAAACCACGATTTAAGCTCAGCCTGTGGAACAAACAGCCCGGAGTCCCTGCTACAGGTTGCTATGCCAGATGTCAGACCCCACCTGTGTTCCCTTGCTCTGCTGCAAATTGCAATCAATTAGAAATTATTCTGAGGCCATATTTCATATTTTATTATTTCCCATCCTGCCTCTGAGCTAGTTAAGATGCAGTTTATCTAACTAGCTTCTACCTACCTCCTGCTTGGCAAGAGCTTCAAATCTATGGCTCATGAAAGCTCTTAATACTGTGTAACAGCTAACTCGTGCTCAACAACAGCTGCACGTACCAACTATCTCAATTAAAGATTCTCATATTTTGATCTCTGAAAACTAACAACTCCCTTTTTGAATAAAAGAGAAGATAGAAAAAAAGTGAGCTCTTAGAAAGCCTCATTAATCCTTGCTGTAACTGGATGTGCTGCACATTAAATCAGGAAATACACCTGACCTCCTATGACATTATCCAGTACCAGAGTGACTATGAAGGATCAGCCTTGTTGTGCCAGTCATTTATGTTACGCTGTGAAAAGCCCTTCAATTTCCACGTGTCCTCATCTCAATACAGAGACAATGTCAAGGGCTAAATTTCCAATATGCCAAAGCTCTAAGTTGACCAGCTCTGTAATATAATATGCATGAAGGTCAGAAGCAGCTGTCACCTCAGATGTGTATTTTGCAGAGAGTTATTTTCTTAGCCAAGAAACAATTCACTAGAGTACGTTACTAAACTGAGAAAAATAACGAGAGAATGGGAAGAGGCCATGTAAAAAATGAGACAATCAGGCCAGAAACCACAGTTCATTTTGACTGCATTGGCATGCTTTATGCAACTTCCAAACCAGCCTTAACAGAGAAGCATTTTTCTTGTTGAAATTGCATTAAGAAGTAGAATTAGCTTTATAAATATAAATCAGTTAAGTATAATGCAATATTTATGCCATCATATCTGATTTTTTTCCCCTTTAGGATTTCATTTAAAAGGGAAATAATAATGAAATTTAGTACTCTTAGAAGAGTGGGTTTACAATTTATGTTAATTAATTTTCATATTGACACAAAACTAAACTCGGTATTTTACTTGGTTGCAGGAAGGGAAAAAAGGAGGGAAAAAAGAAAAGTAGATTAAACCAAACAGATTGGGTTTTATGCAACAGATAATGCTGAAAGGAAAATCTCTATTTTTTACCAAACATGTTGATCCTCATTCACTCATTCTTCTGTTCCCCTACATGCAGGTCACTGTGTCCAAATCAGTCCTCACTCTCCATCCCAATTCCTCATACACAAGGACAAACTAATAAGTAAGAAAAATAGTTCAATTTATTTGAAACCCTGAAAGGCTCCAATCAAGATGAAGAATCCATTATTCCAGGCACTATGTAAAAAGAGCAATAATCCATCACTGACTTGAAAAGAGGTACAAAATTTTCCATTCAATCAAATAATATCATTCAAAGTTTGAAGAAAAAAAAATGTGTTGCTAGAAAAGGTAGAAAAAACCCACAACAACATTCCATTAACAAAAAAGGCTATGTGGAATTTGGGGAAAAAAAATATACCAATCAGCTAATTCCATATATAAATTCATTGAAGAGTCTGTGCCAAACTCATCTCTGTTCTAACTTGCTGAGTTTCATTGGTGCTACATGAAAAAGAAAACCAAGTCTACTGAGGTCTATTTTCTATTAGAATTATTCATGAAGGATCTGCAAGCCTGACCTGAAGTTTTCTTCCAACTTCAGCTGAATCAAATTCTTTCTGGTGTTCAAATAGATTCATTTTTCTCTTCTCATTTCCCACTTGTATACCCCATCTCATTTAGGCAACAGTGAAAGGTTCTATACTGCTAGGAGTGATATGCAATATTATGTCTTTGATTATTTTGGAGAGGTAGAAAAATGTTGAAGAGCAGTAACTCCACTGACCAACTCAGGCTCTATCAGCTTTGCTCCTTTCCTCAAAATATTTACTCTCCTTAGTTATACTTTAATTATTTGATCAGGTTTTTGTATTGTTAAGAGAATTTGTCCATCATATTTGATTAGCTTACTTAGTTCAGTTGGATTCACAGTGTAAATAATATTTATTTGCAATTTAAAAAAATCCTTTGCTCCAATGACTCCATTTTGGGCGTTGTTCCCCCTAGTTTTAATAGAAAGAGCAGTACTAATTACCTGTCCTTACGTGAACATTTCCTCAGCAGTAACCTCCAGTACTGAATTGCTGGTTTCCTCGCTGTTATTGTTGTTAGCACTGAAGAATTCTTATAAGGAAAATTTCATTTGGCCATCTTGCACTTCTACTACAACTGAAAAAAAAAAGAACAAGAGAATAATGTCTCTGTTAGAATCAGGATGTTGTCTATCCTTAATGAGACAGCAGTACAATTAGAATTGGAGACATTTGCCATTCATTTTAATCCACATTTTATTGAAGGAATTGCAGGCTTTTCCTGACATTCATGTCATGTCTATTCACACAAACACAAAAAAGTAGTGAATTCTTTATCTCTGGGTTGCAGCTTTCTCAAACATCATAAAATCCTAATTCAGTTTATTTTAATGGACTTTCCCAGTACAATTTTTCAGACAGACATGGAGGTTAGATTTATTCATGTCTGGCAATAGCATGATGCTATAGTTCTCAACTAAACATGTTGCATCTCAGCTATACCGTGCAAACTTATCTACAATATTAGCAAAAAAGGCTTATAATTTAGACTATGATAGCAAATTCCTCACGTGATAAATCTATCTCCTACATCTTATGTCAGCATAAGACTAAACTGATATTTTTGTGTGTGATTTACCAGGATAGCTGTTTAAAAACTTTATTTAATTCATACAGAAAGCAACTCTACTCCTCTGCTTTCCTACTTTAAATATTTACTTTTGTCACTGTGTTGCCTTACATCTTCCCCATTAGTTAAGTCATCTTGAATATTTACAGAGAGTTGACTTTGCTAATCCTTACACAATCTTATTTTTAAAACAGCTGCCAAGCGACTTGGGACAGGAATGCTATGAAATATATTTGGCACCAATTTATTATTGACAAAGGCAATTTTAGGAAGCTTAGTAAACAAAGGGAAAGACTAAGTCTTCCTCAAAGTGAAGCTAACACACTGAAGAAGGTGACAAAAAGGACAGTCATGTAGGGGGCTGAGAGGCAAGGCTATCATACCTATTGGAGGGTGAGGATGACAAATTAAGATGGTATAAAATAATGCAGGAATTGTGTGTTCTACATAAAACATTGCTGGAGACAATGAACTCATGAAGATGTACTGCAGAGGCATTAATCAGGAAAGACAGACTAAGTTGTTGAATTGAAGTACTCTTGAGTTTTTGGAAGGAACCAGACCTAATTCACACCCAAGCAGGTATGTGCTACAGGCTGCAAAGGGCTGGCAAGTACAGTAGTTCCACTGGGGACAACATGGGCAGCTTCAACTGGGCTTGTGTGGCTCAGCAAAAGCAAGACTTTCTTCTGTCTGCTTCATAAAAACCATCCTAGGAGACTAGCTTCATGCTTTTCTCTAGCCCACCAGGCAAAGTCTTGTATGGTTAGAAATTTTAACACAGAGATACAGAGAGACTTGTCCAAGATCATTCTCACTGTTGTTAGTGCATTGCACTTGAAGGCATCCAAATGGGGGCAAATGCCACTGGTAAAATCCAGTGATAATTTGTAAGCATACAGGTAAGCACTTCCATCTGAATGTGTTTACTGAATTCACTATTAATGTCTTCAGAATTCTTGATTACCTGTCGGTTAATAATGCCATGCAAAGACTCTCCATGAACCACTAAGTTTGACAGCATGGGAGCAAAAGGGTTAATTTGACAAAAAAATCTGAAGGGATTTCATTAAATTGCATTAAATTTTTATTTAGGCATTTGTATTAAGAATTAAAAATGCCTTGATTAAATTTCTCTTACCTGACTTCCAAAGTGATTTAAGTTAAAATCAAATTAAAGAATTTCTGGATATGAGGGTGTGCATAGAATTTAATATGGCTTAACCAAATGTCCTTACAAGTGGCTGAGGCAGAGAAGGAATACTTGACTATTACCACAAAAGAAATCAACATAACTCTCTCAAAGACCACTTCATTTCTTCAGATAGTTAAAATCTATCTTGTACTTTTAAGGAGGGACAGGATGGAAGTGGAAATATATATGCCTGGCACGGTAACGTTATATAATGCCGTTCAACACCAGAGGTAGACCTTGGACTATTTAGTCTTATCCCATATGGCAAGACAAATGTTCTCCCAGTTTATTATTAATAGTACTGTGACAACACTGTGACTCAGCATCAGAAGTCATTATTTTAAATATCTTCCACCAGAACTGCCTTGGCATGAGCCTTTTTTCCACAGAAGGTCCATCCTGACTAAAGCCTTCTATCCAGCAATGAGGTTAGAACAGTGATGCAACAACCTGGTAACCCACTTCCACATTAAAATAAACTTATATCCCTAACTTCGAGGAGCTGATGAAGCAATTTAAATCATAGATCAAGTAGAAAAATTCAATAGATAAATGTTAAAATCATTAAAGTAGATTTTCACTGCAAATAAAGAGTGAATAACTCATCCCCATTCAGTCATCAGAAGTATCAGTTTAGATTTTTCCTCCCAAAGTATGCATAAATCTATTCAGTCTCATCTCTTGTCATCTTGTCAAAAGAAATTTCACATCACTTCCCCCCATCATCACTCCCTCTGACTGATGAACACATTGCTCTTGAAAATCTTATCAGAGGGCTTGGGGTTTTTCCCTTCTAGGTTTTGTGGAGGGTTATGCTATGAAATACACAGAAGAAGATTCATTAAAAAAAACCCAGACCTCAATATAATTAATTTTTTTAAAGGAATTAAAATAATAAAATGAAAAAATGTTGATATTTTTCCCTCTCTAAAGCCACTTTCATTTCATTTCTGAAGTCCAACTACAGTTGCAGACTCCCAGCATCTGCTTCCTTGTGACATCCCCTCCCCAGACATGAACACCACATTCATTAGTTCACAGCAACTATGACTAGTACCTAAAGGCTAAAAACAAATCAAAATCACAACTCTCTCTACATACACACTTCATGACAGGCATCCATTTGAAAAGTCTCTGTGTTTCTCTGCCTAACTTTCTGCATGAGGTAACACCTACCTGCAGTAGGCAGGTTGGTGGAGAGATCACAGTAACTTTATAAATGCACAGAAGTGTATTATGCTGGCAGCACAAGGAAGATTCTCCACATTTTTTAAAGCAGACAAGTGACACATGGATAACAAATATCAAAGTAACCAGAAGCTTCTCTTCAGTACCTTTAGTTGATAAATCCTTCTATGATTCTACAAAATCCCATTGGAAGATCATTTTCTACTGCAGATGCAGCAGATATGAACTCCAGCAGATGGGATGTGCTCTATTTACAACTGTATCCATACGTAAGGAGCCAGTACTGGGAAAGGTGATAGAGAGAGAGAATGAGCATCTTTTAGTCCATTTCAGCAGAGATGGAGTTTTAAGGGATGATATTTTGGGTAGAAATATTGCCTGTCATCTGCAATTTGTGCAGAGAGTTAGAAAAAAGGGAGGGGGAAAAAAAGGAATAACATTAATTTTGCTCATAATAGTATCCAAACATGCATATTATGGTGGACATTAATTTGGCATTCTACAATAATTTTCAGGCTTGATTCTGCAGCTTCAAAGATCATCTAACTGTTCTCTAGGTTTGTTTAATTAATTTTAAAAAAATCTATGGAAATAACTCTTAAAGGGAGATGAGACATAAACTTCACTTTAAATTTCACAAATACTTGGAGACAAAAGAAACAATGAACTTGATTTCCATGACTCAAGACTTTTCCTGTCTCTGCCTCTTCCTGGTCCTCATTTCCTCTTAGAATTTTCAACCCTACCTCATTTGCTATTAGCAAAAAAAAAAATAGTAATTCACAAATCAATATCCTGTTTATAACTATGCTCCCCTTTAACTGCTTTCACATCTCAACCATCATCCCAAGGTGTTATATAAACTCAGTTTCTGCTCTGACCCCCAAGGTAATCCCTTGCTTCTCTCTTTTGCTCAGCTACTTCCAAGTTCCCTCTCCTGTGCCTAAGCCTTTATCTGAGCAATGTCTTTACTCTTACCTTTTGCCTCCTCATTTTCTCTCTTTTCCCCTTAATCTCTCATCCAATCTCAGTGCAGCTCCAAATAATTGTTTTCTCACTTCTCTGTCTCCCTTGTCTCTAGTATTAGATAACTCTGTATCCACTCCTGCCCAAGAGCTCCCTGACTCTGTGCACTTTTTCTCTCTATACTCAGCCCCTGCCCCATCCCTTTGAATTTTAGTGAGATAACTACTTCTCACACAGTCTTATGGGACAGAATGAAAAGAATCCCATCTGGATTGCATTTTCTCACTGGGCAAATGCAGCTCCTGAGGCTTCATCGCTTTTCTATTTGTCTTAGTTTCTTGTGACACTGATTTTGAGACAATTTTAGGAGTAGGTGTATTGTACCTCATAATCATACAAGAGCTTCTGGCTGTAATCCAGCAGAAACCTCCTACATTTCAGCTGTAGATAGAGCTGAAAAAACCTAAAAATACACTAAAAAATAATCTCTGTCATCCAACCTTATTCTTCCTTTAATTACACTTAGTTTTTCCACTTTCTCACATTCTCTGTCTTTCTGAACGATGCAGAATTGCATTCAACTTAAAGAAAGGTTTTAAAAAATAATAAGCTCTTTTATTTTCTAACAATATTTTCACTGCTACCAAACTCTTTATTTCTTTCTTTATTATTCTTTATTAATTTCTGTCTTTCCTATTCTCCTCCATGTTGTTGCAGAGAAACTTGATCCTTAGCTGGCAATAGGCACACGTGCTAAACATTGCCCCAAAGAGGCTTCTGCAAAGACAGATCAGTGAGGCAAGGGAAAAGGTATGAATGAAGAAGCACATCTTCAATACTTTAATCAGACATCAACTCAGCAATTCGCACAATATATATTGCAGTGATTTTCACAAGCCCTAAGTTGCCAGTTTTCTGTGCCCTGCCTGAATTTTCCCTGGACACGGCTTTTTCTCAGAACACTTCTCTAACAAACAAGACCCCTTGCAATATCAGTTTTAAGCTTTTGATCCTGTTGCCCAGTGGGCTGCTGTGCAGATTCTTGCTTCCAAATACTGCATTAAAGTTAGAACTGCTGAAAAGCAATAAAATCTATCATGTAAGCTGCAATATCACTTCCTATAACACCAGTTAAAATAATAAAATGTACATGCTCGCTGCACTGGGTAAGAGCATGTTTACATAATAAAAGGATGTAAGGTTTACAAAACCATGAACTCTGTTGATAATGTGACTGCAGAACCTTTATTCCCCAAACTCTACATCAGTAGCATGAAAATCTCTCAGACTAGCATGAGATATGCAGATAAAAGCAAACACCTTTTTTTTTTTCCTTTTAACACAGTTGGTAGTGAACTATTGGAACTTGCTGACATGAGCTCATCAGAGCAGACAGTAACAGAAGGTTTTTAAATGGATTAGGTGAGTTCATAGGCAATAAATCCAAAACCAGATATTAAAAAGAACATCTCTGATTCAACAGTTGTGGATGTTGAGGATACACAAAGGGAATGGGTTGCAGAAAGTGGCCAAGCTTACGTGGTTGTCTCCACAGCAATAGTTTTGTTGCCTCCACTGAAGCTGGGCAATGAGGACACTTGATCTAGAGGCACTATGTTTCTTATTGGGCAGTTCATTATCTAAGATAAATGGAGAGTATGGAGGAATGCAGTAGAGGGGATTTTATCTATCCAAGTAAAGCTGGAATAACAATCTAAATAGTCTATATTTCCCCTTCTTTGTGGCCAGTCTGTGAGAGAATTATTGCTCTCAGTAACAACTCTTAGTATTACTCTGAGAGTATAACTCTCAGCAATGAGAGTAATAATTACCCAGTAATGAGAGAATTATTACAAAGAAAGAACTTTGTTCTGTTGTAGGTTACTGCACAGTTCTGTGATTCAACAATGCACAAAGAGTAAAGGCAAGCACCTAAGGTTTGAGCTGGGACTCTGAAAGGCTTCCGTGCATCACTCATCACAGCACAGTGGTGCTACTGCTGTGCTCAGAGGTTATGAGCCCAGGTCCTCTTCACTCTGATGTAAATTAGAAACAACTTCCATGACAGACAATGGACTTAAGCTGTTCTAAAGAGGGATGAGACTAGAATCAGATTCTTAATATTTATTTGTAAAAGGTAGTGGAAGTTAATAATGAATAGCTGTTGTTCCCCAGATAACCCTGCTGAAGCTGGAGGTGATTTATTCTTTCCCATTAGGAATATTTCTCAGATGCATTACTTACCGTGACACATTTTGGCTATTAAGTTACCTTATGCCTAGAGGTAGTGTCTCAAGACTTATCTAACTATTTCTTAACATTTACTTTCCTAGTAAAAAAATCCTTTCCACTGCCCTGCTTAAACTAAGTATTCTATTTTAAAAAAAACCACACCAGACAGCAAACAAAAAAAACCCACAGAAAAGTAGCTTACCCAGCTCATCCATAACAAGGACCAGTTTGTACCAAAACAAAGGGTAAGAAGAAAAGATCATTTATCTTCAAATTGTCTTTTCAAATTTCCTTTTGATCAACTGGAAACTTTATTTGTTATCCAAAAAAAAAAAAAAAACCCAAAAAGACTAAGTCAAAAGGAGGATAAAAGTGTATCTCAAGTCCTACAGGTTTTGTTCATTTTCATCAGAGTCAAGTACTTAAATTCTCAGAAGGATGTAAAATTGTGGAAATTATATGTGTAACAGATCAGAAAATGCACCCATTGCAATTATAATTAAGCTCTGATAGTGTAGTATTTAAGAAGAGTCATTCTATCAGGTTGAAATCCAACTCTATATATGGGCAGATTTGCAAATGTCTTACTGTTGGTGAAGGAGAAATCAAATGAAAATAACATGCAGATTTTTTATGTACCTATGTCTTGGACATTTCTCCTTCATAATACAATACACCTCTCTTAAGAAACAGCTTATAGAAACAGATATGCAACTAACACAAAGACACATAGGTGCTTGTTTCCTTGGTTTCAGGGTCCAGTAGTCTTCTAAGATTACTTGCCAATGTTTCTCTTACCACTTCCCACTGGATCAGTGTTTACTTCTGTATTATTCCACTCTGTAAAACATAGGACATGGCCTGTGCATCTCACAAGAAAATGAGAAGAAAAACCTACTCATTTAAACTGACCCCTTTCATGAGGCTGGAACCTCTCATTAAGCATCAACGTTGAACAAACTAGTTAAATTTTTAATTGTCACTGTGTTCCTGCTCCTTGAGAGGTTGGAATTTGCTGACTGATCCCAGTACTCCTCCCTGTTAATAAATAGAGAATTTAAAAACAAATAAATCCAGCTCCCATTAAGGATAAAGTAAAAAAAAAAAAACCATGCAAAGATCTAGAAGGTACCATCATTGGTAGCCATTGCTTAGAAGTAACTCACAACCGGCGCCAGTTAGTTCAAAACAAAATATACAATAGTGATAGCATAGCCTATACTGTCAAAGAGACTCTGGGACTGGAGTCATTTAAAGTATCCATTTCAGAATATTTTGTACATTTTGTAAAATCTATCCATGAGTAACTGCCTGGAATACTAACTTGAAATTCTTTTCACTTATATTAGTTGAAAGTAAATGCAAATTATATGAAGAGAAATGTAAACTTCAGACTCAGCAGGTTCACTACTCAAAGTCCATAGATATAAATGTTCTGATTACAGATAGAAAGCAAGTTAATTTTGCATATACATGGAATAATTGATACAATGAGAACCTCAGAAAACTGACCTGGTTTTGAAGAGTTTAGGTTTCACTTCATTTGCACATAGAGCTCATCTGGGCCTTCTATATAGGATAAATTCCCTTACAACACAAAAATATGGCTAAAATTATTTTCAGTTCAATTTTAAATTGTCTTGCCACACAAAAATAGCAAGTAGCACGATTAATAAACATAAAACATAAACCCATTAATGGACTGCATTTAGGTGAGCTGAAAGAAGTGAACCAAGATGATCTTAAATCTTCTTATATGCTTTTTGCTGATGCCATGACAGCTAGGAATTAAACATGCAAGGAACTTTTATTGAACTGTCCAGATCCTGTTTATACTCAATCAAAGTAGCCCACTTTATCATGCTGCTCTTGACATTGCTGCAAAATAGATAACAGCTAAATCAGAGACTGTCAAACTGAAGTAACTGTCAGGAATTAAATGGTATTGCTGAATAAAAGCCATAATTGAAATGCACAAAAGCCCCTCTAAAACAATGTGGGAAACTTTAGATGACATTGCAGAGACATCAAAAGTCCCTGATACAGCAACAGAATAGAACAGATTGTTTGGGCAAAATGTCATCATTTGAGCTTTCTTGTGCCTTATTACACAGACATCATCTGGGACTCTGCAGTGTACTGAATTACTATTTACAGCATTTTGACCTTGAGCATCACAGTTGCATTAATGTAGTCCATTCAGTGGAACAGACAGATAGTTATGAGGTCAGTGAAAATGTATAACACATTTCTGTATTCAAAGAGGGGGAAAAAAATTAGTGACTTGTATAACTCTTAAAATGTTATAATAACGTTCTTTAAATGAAGCATCTGCTCATAAAACACCTGGACTAACAAAGGACAATCTTTTCTACATAACTGTTAAGATGCAATACGTTATTGATCAAGTAAGCACTGTAGGAGGCTTAGCATACTTTCAGAGCTCTCATGATACTCCAATTATATGATGTAATTTAGAATCTCTAAAATCTGTAAGTTTCTTGAAGATGAAACTTAGTCACCCTCAAGCATGCCTTATTAACTAAGTGATAAAGAATTGCAAGCAGGAGTTTGAAATTCAGTATTCATTTGAAAGAAACCAATTTCAGAATTTCAAATACCCCACTAAGAGCAAGAGACTGGCAGTATATAGGCTGATTATTTCACATCCTAAAGCTTTTTCCACCCCTACATTTATAGTGACATCTGCAAGTGCTAATAGAGTTCTCTCTAGGATGGGGATCATTAAGTCAAAGTGCTCAAGCACAATGGGCAATGAAAGATTGAATTTGTTCATGCTCATAACAATTGACAGTGGTACTAATGTACATGGGTACTTCATTGAATTTGTGCAGCATATTCAACATCTGGAGACTCTTCCCTGGGATTCTATATCCTTGTACCTATTTGCTTCACAAGGCAAAGCTAAAACCAAAACCAGATTGAACTGCAGGAACTGTATGTTGAAATCACTTTCGAACTAGAGGCCATCATTTGTTTATACATCTGCACACATGGAACTGATAATTTTCTTGTAGAGTCACATTATACTTAGTTATTTCAAAAAAGGAGATTTTTAATGAATTTGTATTTTAAGTTACTGAATGTGAAGGTATATGCTCACTCACATGGCATAGGAAGATTTGAGATATACAGAGTTATGCATAAAACAGAGTATAAAGAGGTGATGGTGTGGTTCTTCTTCTTTGTAATAGCTATTTGTATTGCTTGCAGTAACCAATATGAGTATCATAAAAAATATTTACTGAATAAAAATGCTGACCTACATCCCCATAATACTTTTCTTTGTTTAAAACCTGAGTATCATTTGCACTTATTTAAATTGTTTGAAAAGCGTTTAATCAATGTAAATAATAGAAAACAATGATTTATGGTTTACCTTTATCATTCATGTTTCTATTTGTTTTTCAAATTACAGACTGTCAAATAACACATTTTTTTAAATAAATAATGTCTTTATCATCCTTTCCTACCATCTAGCAACACTTGTCAGTAAGAAACAAATGCAATAGAATGGAACACCTTGAAAGATATAGGACAGGTTTTATGGCACGTGGCAACAAGCTCTTGTGTCTGATAAGAACAAATAAAATTATAACCTGCTTCATCATGATTTTTCACAGCTTGTGAAATTAAGTATTTCTTTTCAATCTAGTGAAAATTTAGACCATTTCTTCATATATTCTTGTCTTTCAAAATCAGGAGTTATTCTTTTCACCACGTGATGGATGTTGCACTGGATTATACAACCCAACTACATCTGTTCTCTCCTTTTCTATATATTACATTCATTATATATCACAGCAGGAATTCACAATCAAGATCCCGAATATTGCTCCATGATAAATATCACAGATGAAGAAATGGTCCAGCGCCAATATTATTTTTGTGGTGCTGGCACGACTCCTGAGCAATGCCTCTTACTACTCATCATTGGATTTGGTTGTAGACACTGTTTCAATTTCAAACAAGTTTTAGACACTACTGTGGCATTCGGTGACAAAGTAATTTTTACAAGTATTTTAATATACTTTGTGTTTTCTTCCTTCAGCAACTCTTTCTACAAAGCATTACTAGTCTTTCCTTCCTTGAATGCTTGTAGAAACAGGAATTGATTGTCAATACTTATACTAGTAAGCAAGTTTAGGTACATTATTGCTCTGTTATACTCAGCAGGACTACATATAGAGTCAAGTTCTGGCAGGACTCGTAGCCTTGATATATCAACTCAGCTCTTCACTGAAATATAACCATCACTGAAGTAATGCATGATAAATATTCAACAGCACAGGGAAACACTACACTGCAGATTTAAGGGTCAATCTGGCAAATACTTACACAAGAGTGTATTTTCTTCACACTGTTAAAGAAAAATACTTATATACCTAAACATATTCAGAGGCATGAGATTGCAGAGAATGGGACCCAAGAGAAGGAGGAGAATGGAGGAAGAGGAGAGAGCCTTTTCAATACACCCCAGTGTCTTCAGAGCGTACTGAATCTCTTGTCAATCAAAGAGAGGCCACAAGCTGATAAACATGGCAACAGCTACAACCAAAATTATTCAGGAATGCCTCATGAAAGGAATAGGGGTGTCAACCAAGCATTCCCAAAGTTCAATGAACCAGACAATCTGATTGAGCACTATGACAGCAAATCAGGCTGTTAAAACATGTAAATACCTCTCTGGCACAGCTTCTCAGAGAAATATTTCCATTTTTCATAAAGGTCTGCAATAGAGAGATACCTGTAAGCCATCCTTTCTAAAACTGCATCCATTTAATAACTCTGACAGGACCAGAATGACAGGAAATAGATTAATGGATTCCCTTTTTAATTGCCCAGATTTAATTCAGCCTCCTCAGTGCACAGAAATGGAGAATTTTTCACTCTGCCATATGTGTATGTGGCTTATTGAAGTATAAGATAGTCTCTTCAATCTGAAGAAACTCGCAGACATGAAAAGATAGATGTATAGCATTTGGTGACCACATATGAAATACTCACTGCAGTACTTGCAAAGGCAGATATTCAGCAAGAACAGACTGAAGTTATTTGAACCAGCCTGAAAAGGCTGCTCACACTGCATACTCAAGAGCACTGATGCCCTTTACTACACCATTAAAACCAAATTTATCTAAAATCGCAATGTCTTAGCTACAATAGTTCTAATTTATTCTCCAGAGAGCTTTTTTGTTGTTGTTGAATTGGGTTACCTCTGGGGTTTTGGTTTTGCTGTGTGTTTTGTTGTTTTTCTTTTTAATGTGGGAAGCTGAAGTTCTCTTTTCTGTCTTGTTTGAGAGCAGACTTTATCCATAAAGGAACATTTCTTTCACATAGTTGAAACTTTAAAGAAAGTAGATGTCAATTCAAATTGTCTTTTCAACCCACACCAATTGCAGAACTGTCATTTTTCTGCTGATGGAAGCCACTTGGCCCTCTGGGAAACAAAGAATAAAAGACAACTGATATTTCCAAAGCTGCATGAAGGATTTAGGCATACAATTTCTTTTTTACTCTTCATGTATCTGAAGCTATAGACATATGAATAGGTAAAAACCTACAGCAAACTGCAGTGTAGCATTCTCTTAGCTATGAACAGATCCTTTACTGAAATGTATCTATTTGTTAGGATGTGAGAATTTGACAGATCAAGCAAGCCCAAATTCATTCTTTTGTAAATAACTTGCTACTAGAGTGATGTTAAATTATTTTGAGGATATGTCACATGCTTGGAGCTTGAGAAGTGCAAGCCTACTACTAGGCAACATTATTTTTGTTCTTTCAAAGAGAAAGGCATGGATGCTCTCTATACTTCACATATTCATACTCAGACCATGATTGTATTTTGGTTGGAATCCAAAAAGAAACAGCAAAATAATCAACGTAAAACCAAACGGCCAGTTCATCATTTTTGTTATTCATCCATAATAATGACAAGGAGACCCTATGATAACTGTTGAATGGTAAGACAGAGGACACAGCGAGGACAAGATACCTACCTCAGAGACAAATTACACACTAGCTTAGGTTGGTTGTCACAATCCGTAAAGTAGTATATGCATTCATTCTCTACAGCCATGCTATACTTCAAGGCTTTGCATAGTCCTTTTGCTTTAGTTACATTCTTAACAAATTAAGTTTCTCACTTTATATCTAAGAAATTTTTCTGCACTTGTCACATCAACTTCAGTAGTAGCTGATAAAGCACCACTGAGATTTATTGCAGAACCTAGACACCATATTCATAGGAATACTTCACTTCTGCCCTTTTTCTGCCTTTTTCCTGTGTTCATTTTCTATCCTCTCCTGCTTTTGGTTGGGTTTTATTTTTTCTTTCTTTTTGTGTCTTATGTCTAAATTCTTCTCCTGACCACCAACTTCTTAATTCCACTATTGATTTATATTGCTAGAGAAAGTGTCTCAGACAGCTCCCACCCCCCTGTCTTTTTGGTTGTATAAAGAAACTGACACAATGAAATTGCAAGAGTCAAGACTTTGAAACAGGTTAGAGAAGAAGGAGACCTCAAAAGATGAGGGGGATAATACAAAACAGTGGAGCCAACCACTCTGCAATTACTTCCCTTCAAAGGAGGACTGTTAGGCAAACTTATCAGTGGTAACTGCTTTCCAATGACTGAGAACAATATTGGTAACCAATAGTGACAGAAGCACAGTAACCCCACGAACATCTGCTTTGCCCTTGGAAGGCTATGACTACAATTGATTATACCACATAGTGAAAGGAGAGAAAGTTGAATGCCTCCAATAACACGACAACTTGTCTAAGAACACTTTCCTAGGAGGTCCATCATCTAAACACTATCTATTCTCATTTTCTAGCAAAAGTTGGATTCATCCTTATATTGTAGTGAGTGGAAAAATATCATGTGAATGGGATCTAGAGTCTAATTAAATGAATATATTAAAAGTTTCTGGTTTTGACAGGTAAGAAGTAGCTGTCAATCTTCTCAGCACTCTGTGAATTAAGCTGCTGTCCTTCGTTATCCCAAAAGATTATTATTACTGTGTTTCTTGTGAGTGCAGTGAGCTAGAACAGCAGAGATAATAGGTTATTATAGGAAAATTTGGCTTTGACATTTATATGATAAATTTGAAGTCAATTAGAGGAAAAATACTCCATTAGATAAAGTGAGTGTACCAATTACCACACTGAAGAGCTATTGCTAATAGCATAATTGAAATTTATAGAGTGGTGGTCCAAGCACAGTAGAATTAGATTGTATAAGTGATGGCAATAACAGGCATGTAAACATTTTAGCTCCTAGTTGTTTGCAGACTGAAGATGATGGGATTTTTCTTAAATTAGGAATCTACTTCCATCTTGATGTTAAGAATTCATTCCAGTCTTATGATGACAGGGATTATGTGAGACACTTTTCTCTGTAAATTCTAACAAAAGGACAGAAAAATCCCTTTTTAGCAAAACCTGCTTGCATTTTCAAGGAAATGAAGTACATGTACGAGGAGTGATTAAGAGAGTAAAAACAAAGTTTTCCCCATCAAGGGAAATTTACAATGCTGAAAGAGTTAAAAAAATGTGTCTTAATATGAATATTGAGTTACAGGACAAACTTAAAAAATATTTTGGTCAAATTTAGGTACAGAGGTGGCAAAAAAGGAAGGGTTTCTGTCTTAGATACTGAAATATGAGATACTCTTGTGAAGCAGCAATGTAAAATTCAATTTATAGCAGCTCAAAACTAGATGGAGAGACATGCTGGAAGATAACTACTACAGGAAATGATACTAGACTCGATCAAAAAGACAAATTAGCATGAATTGGTCAAAAACTTTGTGCTTTTAAAAATTCTTCATCTTCTAAAAGCTTTAAGGCAAACACAACAGTCAGAAAAACAGTATAAATAGGGAATGTGCTGCAATCACTACTTGTGATATGGGGTTTTGTTTCCTTGTGCTCATACCCCACTGTTATCTCCTGTCTTACCCCCTGTCAGACTTTTCCTCCCTGCTGGTGGAGGTCCAAGCACGCTGTGCTTGCTGGACCACAGCTCTTGCTGGATACACATCAAAGGGCGATGAAAGAGGCGGGGACTCAGCTGGGGAGCCAGAGGCAGACTGGACACTGAGCCTCGATGAAACAGAATTTCAAGCTTTTCCTGTGACTTGCTGAGAACACAAAGGCAGCTCTGGGATTTGGTGGTAGCACCTTGCAAATGTTTTGGTGTGAAGGTCAACAGGAGCTCTGCACTCGCCACTGCTTACCACTGAAGGTTCGGCCCTAATTCAGCTGAAGAGCAAAAGCTAAAACAGGAGCCAGTGTACTTTGCAGTGCTGTGGCTGGGCATATATATATGGGAAATGAGAAATATCAGCATGAGGCCTGAAGGGAAGTACACACAGTGCTTACTTTTGAATTCTGTTGCCATCAAGTCAGGCTACCAAAGCCATGTTTCAATACAAATGGGACCTACATTTCAAATAGGCTGATCATCTCCACCTATTTGGGTGGAATTTGGATGTTCACATCCCCAAAAAGTCAATTAACTATGTGATAAAATAGGAGCTAAGGATTAAATTGAGATAAATCAAGGCCCTTAGCCTTGATCACTTTGGCTATGAAGTATTAACCTGAAAAAATTCAGTGGCCATCCAGTGTTGGTTAGTAACATGCTGGGCTCTGGTAAAATCATAAAGAGTTTGCTGCATGTTCAATCACTCCATAAGACAAAAATACAGTCATGTTTACTGTAAGGTGTTATCCCACAAGAAAACAAGATGTATCTCAAGCAAAAAAAAACCCATAAATCTGATTCTATAGAGATTTGTGTCTTTTCTTCTCTGATCCCCACACCCCTGTTAGCAACAACATTGTTCCTCCCTCCCTCCTTCCCCTTCACTCCTATGGGCCCAAGTGCCAACTCTGCAGGTAGGAAGTAATCTCTACTGAAACCAGTCTGGAGCTAAACCCACTTCCCAGCAAAAACCTCACACAGAACAAGTATGTAGTGCCAGAGCTTAGCCTGCCTTTTCCTCAGGGACTAATCTGAGTCTATCCTCCTCAGTCTGATGTCAGTTTTTACAATTAGCTTGAGGGAATGTAATTTAATTTCTATC
The DNA here is from genome assembly GCF_028858725.1 of Colius striatus. Lineage (NCBI taxonomy): Eukaryota > Metazoa > Chordata > Aves > Coliiformes > Coliidae > Colius > Colius striatus. Next base: position 17,000,590 of record NC_084770.1, on the reverse strand, counting down.
ATTATATCAAAAGTTGCCAGCTGGTAACTGGAGAGGAAAGAGACTCAACAATCACATATGTATTGTTTCTTTCAGGAACTGGCTTAAAAATAAATGTAACAGAGACTATTTTTCACTGATGCAGATAAAATAAAAGAGCAGATACATATTATGGGAGCACAAATATGGGCTGAAGATACGGTTGCTTCACTGCTTCCATTATGAACTCTATTCCCTGACCTGTCATCACTTCTTCATTGAAATTCTACTGCCTACTGAGATTTCTGCAGTTGGAAATAAGGGAAGCAATATGTCCCCCATGACTTACTGCAGGGGAAGAGAAGAGACAGCTGCCTAAATCATTTCCGGCTGGCCTGCTAATTCCTTCTTCACTTGTCCCACTTACGGGAACCCATGTCATCCTTGCAGCTATTGCAGCCTGAATAGTAGCTTTGACTTCATTGACATTTCTTCTCCTTTTCCAAAAGTTGACTGTACACGCTTTCAGATACAAAATATTAGCAGTTATTTAGCTCTACACACAAAACCCATTACTTCCAAAATGCTCTCTCACAAATCCAGCTGTTATTCCAAGTACATCAAGTTTCTGCTCATTCAGACTCTCAAAAGAAGTTTTCCAATATCTCTTCTGTGAGCGTCACTTCCCCACTCCCACTCCACCACCAAGCTCATTCAGACATTCATGGTGCTCCCCTCCACACCCTGCCAATCTTGATGACCAATTTACTTGTCCCTGAAAAAAAAAAGTCATCGCTTCCCCTCTAATAATCCTTACCTCTTCTCCTTCTGTCAGGGACACAGAATAAATAATCTGTGAGATTATTAGAGAATAAATAATCACTAACATCATGCTGGTAATCTGTAGTTTCCTTAGGCATTCTGGATTGCTATGTCAAACTTCCAAGGAACTACTAGAAAATGACTATGTCATGGTACCTGGCATGTCAGCTGGTATGCTATTGAGACACATTTTTTTTTTTGTCTGCTTCCTCCAATAGTACTCTGCAGTCTTTAATGCATTAGTCCAAAGTATGTACGTATGCATACAGTGATACTTTCATTTCTAGTTTATGTTTAATGAACAAACCATGCTGAAGGAGCACTGGGATTCAACCTATCCAAATAGCTTCTTCTAAGGTTATTATTCTGAGCTTCAGCCCCTTATGCTTAATGTCATACAAGGGACTACTTGTAGAAAGACAATGAAGATTGCCTCTTAATTGTGACTGATTTTCATTTAATGTACAACATTGCCATTTGAGACTGCTAGTGTGGTTCATTTCCCTCCACTTAACTCACAACACACAACTAAAACTTCACCAGGCTAAAAGGCTTTCAATGCATCAGGGTTTATTTGCACTTTTGTTCTTTGTTTTAAGAGCTTAGGGTTCCTCCATGAAATTCACCCTGTGAGCAGGAAGATGCCTAAAGGATGGGCTGAGTTTTAAAAGCTCCAAGGCTGCAACTGGCATGACAGCAGGGAGTTTTATTCATGCTAAATATTGCTGACTGCATTTGGTCTTTTAGCCAAGGCTGATCTATCTAGCTGGGTTCACTACTTCCAGGACTCCTGCCAAACAGAGCTTGGTTTTGTTTAATGTGTTTAGTGTATGTTATTACCACATTGGTACTGTATCTTTAGCCCTACTAGGAAGCTTCTCTTCAGTACCAGCTTGTTATTTCCTATGATATACTACTGAAAGTGGAAACCAGATATTTTTTTCTTAAACATATTCAATAGCAAAATGAAAGGACAACTTGCTCTTTCATTGCTCCATAGCTCTTGCTACTGTAGTTCAACAACTAGTTTCAAAGCCAAAGGAACTGTGCATTGGATAATTTCTTGGCAAATACTTTGGATGACCAGCAAAATGATTTTTGACTACAAGCCCATGTTACCAGCTGTCAGGAACACTATAACCCAAATTCTCTTTGCTGTAAACCAAGAAAAACAAAACTAAAGGCAATAGATCAACACAGAAAATGACATCTGAATCAAGGTCTATTTTCATCATAGCAAAATGAAAATAAACCTATCTGTCCTATTTTGTCCCAGTCCAAATGAAACAAGCGAAAATCTTATGTGACTTTAAAGAATTGGTTAATCTTCCAGGCAGCATCCTCTCCATTTCACTTTTCCTTCCCAAAGTATCAAATCTATACAGCCTATATGCCAGATACATACACTGAATAAAATACACAATTACCTTCTATTCAGAGCTACTCCCTGTATGCAAGCAGCTTAGTCATCTTTGGACTAAAATTATACTAGTATTGATGAAACAATTTACTTTAGCTTTTATGTTCACACTCAAAGATGGATCAAAATGACCTCTAATGGTCACATTTCAAAAGAAGTTGAGATGAGAGCTCCCATTGGGAACAATGACAGCAACTAAACATGTAGTTCTTTAAGAAATGCAGACTGATGATATCCAGCATTGTGTGTCATTCATAACAGTACATTTTCTTCCTTTTGCCTCCCTTAAAACTACATAAGTCTGTGTTTACTAGCTGCTTTACAGCTTCCGCTACAATGTACTGTGTTGTCTTCCGGCCAACATCTATGTAATCGTTAAATGAATTATCCAAGCATAGAAATGACTATAGAACAGATGCTCCTTCTTACAAAGGCCAACAAAAAAGAAAAATCAAAACCAAACAAAAAGCCCAACACAAAACCAGCTTCCACATTCCAACAATAATGTAATCCACTTTCTTTGTGTATCTGTTATTTTTGTAAATACTCCTGGACAATCAACTTATATTTGCAATGCACCTTTTAGTTCAAAAGAATCAAAAGATACTTTTTAAAAAGGTATTGAAATTTATTTCTATTGTGGCTAATACCTAGTACAAAGAGGTTGAAAGAATATAGAACATTCAAACTGTAAATAAAGAAAACATGCGGGGTAAAACTTCTAAGTGTCATGGCCTAATTTTTAGTGCACCTTCAGCTGTATGGTTCCAGAGGGACTGATGAGCAGCAGAAATCTACATCCTCCTGGTCCTGCATGGGAGCTGAACCTTTGCAGCTATTATTTTTTCACAATTTAAATGTTCACGCCAAGTCCAGTTTCCAATTATCATTGCTGATGAGAAAGCTGTGTTTAATTTGCTTTGGAGATGACAATGACAACAGTATGGGGATCTATAAAAGGTTTATTGTGGAACACTTACCAACAAAAACAAGCACCTGCCCAGTCATTTCCATTCCCTGCACCTCCTTTTCACTGTTTTTGGGAAATCTCTCCACTTGCTGTTTCTGAAATAATTTCTTCAAAACACATAGTGTTTAACATCTGGCAACTTCATGTTTCTCTCTGTTCTACGTGATCCATGTTAAGCAGCAATCACTAAAAGCAAAGTCATTCCTCCTCTTTTAATTTCTTTTTCATCTCTGTTCTCCATGGGTACACTATTGTAGACAACAAATGGTGACACTAGCTGTTAAATCTTGCTGAAATTATTTCTATGGCATGTAACTCATAGTTCAGATTTTTAGAGGTTATGTCCTTGCTCAAAACACTCAAAGCAAAACACTCAAGCTGGTTGGTTTTTACCCCAAAAGTGTCTAGAATCTGTCTGCAAGTGTATTATGTAATAATATTTATGTAATTTTGTTTCATATTCACTTTTTCTAAAGTGCTTTTAAAAACTCAGTTTAAGAAGAAATTTCATTGTCTAGTAGACCGTGACGGTTCATGATAGGATTTAATTTTAAATTCAGTTCATTATACTGTCATTAGGGAAGATATGACTTGTCTTATTGTATCTTATCATGATTTTATCATGATTTTTATGTCCATTATTAGTTTGTTTTTTCAAAGTAAGATATTCACTCAGCATCCAATTAAATGCACCGCATAAGACAGAGAGGAAGATGGATTACCTTATGGCAAAAACCTAATCAACTGGATCTCAACAAGTCTGCTCATTTTCCAACGCTGCCCATTCTTACTCTGGACTTGTTTTAAATTTGTAGTAAAGCTCCTTGTCAAATGCAAAGACAAACTGCATCATGTCCACCTTTTAACAATCATTTGAGACCATAAATTCTTCAGGGAAAAAACCTCTCCTCCCAACTCATGTGCAACACACAGTATGGTAGAAAGATAGCCTTGAGTGTTTTGAATCTGTTCTAACTTAAAAGGACTAGCCACAATGACCAGGTTTGTGCTCCTTTACAATTTGGTCATGCTCACTCTTTACCCTCTCTCACAGATCCTTCACTTAAGCATCACCTCTTTACTTCTACCAGAATGTTAGAAAAGATGAAATGTTATCATTCTGAACTGCCTTTGTTTCCTATGTCAGTCATCACTTTAGCTTCCTATCATCCTTTCCTACTGAGACCACTGCAATATCAAGGTGAAACTGCATTTCTAAGCAAGCAAATGCTCCTTTAAGAAAACTGGCTCCTATCTCAGTGCCAAGACAACCAATGGTCTTTCAAAATTACATCAAGTCTCAAGAGATCTTAAGAAGAAATTAAACCTTGATTTTTGCTGCACTGTATTTAGAACAGAGACACAGCTAGATGCAGTTTACTTGGATTTATAGCTGTGCTCAAACCACAAAAAGTAAATAACATGAATGAACAACTGAAGATTTTTCACAAACCTTTAACTCTCATTTTATTGACAATGGCCTTTTAAAGCTGATCAATGTATATTATGTTGTGTCTGGAAATGCAGTTCATTTGCCCATCTTTTACATAAGATTTTTAAAAGTAATGAGATATTAAAGGCTCTTTTGTAAAAGGGCTGTTAACAGCAGCATTTATTCATCTCCTATGGGCTCCGACAGCACTCTTCAAGTCAAAAGTGGGCAGACAATATCTTAACAAAAAGTGAATTCGGCAGTACAGCTAAATAAAACTACTTTCAAAACCTGGTCAAAAGGAAAAATAATTTCAGTCAAAAAAATTGATATTTTTCTCAAAATAGCTCAAAATTAACTTTTTCATGTTTTTGGTTTCTTATTGTCATTTTTCTTTCAAAAATGTTTTTTATAAAAAATGTTTAAACAAAACTAAAGCAAACTCCCATGAAGTTAAAATATTTTAATCTGCATTGAACAAATTGCTTCATGTTAACCACAACAAAGCTTTTCCAAGCCTGGTAACTACTTTTTCATTCAATGCAAAACTAAAAAACATCAATGTTAACCACTTTGCTTGAATTGGAATAGATATTTTTCTCCTTCGGTTTTTATTTTGGCCAAAACACATTTGCTGAGATCCATTCAAACACAAAGAAAATGGGTAAGTGCTCTGGAAAGCTCTTGAGGACTCTGGAAAATGAGAAGTGCTCCAGTCCATTTGTTTCTATATGCTGTAACAGTTTGTGGACGCTACTTTTCTGTACCACTGATATTTGAGATACTCAAGGATGTTCTCCAGGCAGTTACTTAAGCTTGTTGTGGATTTTCAAGTATGAGAGGCTTTTTTTTAACAGGTTTTTATATATTAGGATTGAAGTATCAGGGCTAGACAAGATGAAGATTTGTTCTATGCTGAAGACTTTAAAAAAATCTGGTCCACATTTCTTAGATCATAAGCTGATGCGGCAGAAACCTTCAACATACTTGCAGCTTCAAATGCCATCTCGCAGGAAATGGCAGATTACATCAGTATGCACTTTTAGATCTATTACAGCAATATCAGCAGTCCTTGATTTCTCAAAACGGTGTTATTTGTGCAGGTAGAGCAACCTGTCACAGTTTGACAGGTTTAGATTATTTCACGGGGGACAACCCGCTGCAAGGCACAGACAGTAATTGATTCATTTCTCCCCACGTATGAGGCTCACCAAACTGCCATCACATGAGCCCAGCATCTTGCTTACTGCAGAACGAAGCTGGGTGAATGCAAAATGAAAAGCTACCATCTTTGTGCAATCTTTGTTCACAAGCCATAAATATAGAGCCAAGCCCTGTTTATCGTTACCGTTTGCATTTTAAGTGCCTTAATGGTTTATTGTCAATTAAAAAAAACTTGGAGAGCTTTAAAATCTCAAAAGAGTGTGCTCCTTTCTTCCAAAACAATCCTATATGTTGTAATCAGGTTACATACTGAACTTACCTTTCACTTGGGGAATCAGGGGGTCAGCAAAAGCAAGTACTCCATAGGGTTTTGTCCTCCAGTGATCAATTAGCCCTTGTGCCTCCTTGTTCCTGTCTGGGAGAGCAACGCTCCAGGATTTTGTCTGCTAATAAAGATTTTAAACTTTCAGAACAATCTAACTCTTGTAAAAACGATTTTCCTCCACACTTACTGCTGCATTTAGATGTTGCTAAATCATCAGAGAATTAAAAATATAAATCAATAATGATGAAGTTACATGTATACACTTGCACACATACCACCCTTGTGTGTGTGCACAGGACCATACAGATCTGATTTACTAGATGTTCCCAAAATGATACTAGATTTAAATTATGAGACACAGGCAAAATAATGTTCAGAGATGCTGCTGGCTCTGCTCTCAAAAAAATTCACCTATTGATAGCAAAAGTTTTAGTGTGGGATCTTGATCTTCAACGGAACCCTCAACTGGGTTTTGATGATCACATTCAAAACTAGTGGATCACTGCCTTTTAAAAAACCTTTGAGAAACACAACCTAAAGTTTTGCCTTAAGTGATTTTTTTCTAATGTGTTAAAATGCTGGTTTTCTACATGGCTGTGTTTGCCTCCTTCACCATCTGCAATGAGCCTGGTTTTAATTGTTGCTGTACCTCTGTGACTGGAGCTTCTCTATTGCTTTGGGGTCTGCTTTTGATTTTTACTGTGACTTGAGTCAAACAGCGTGGAGCAAAGAACAGGAGATCTCCTGGGAAGCTGAAAGAAATAGGCCTATCTGGAAAAACTCTCATTGAATAATTTTATGAAGAAAATGAATAGACTGGTACTCTTAAAGATGTTTTTACTGTAGCATATAGTACAGTAAGCAAATATCATTTCATTTGTCTTGCAAGAAGAGAGAAAATCAGAAATATTTTACACTTACAACTACAAATCCCTCAAATACAAAAACCAAAGCATTTGAAGATAAAGAGAGAAAAAAACCCCATATTTCCCTAAAAACCAAACCCCAAATTAATACCCAAGTGTAAATAACTGTGACAAAACCTTTTGCCCACATGGAAAACCTGCATTGTGCTTAACTGCTGGACACGTTGAATGAGAAGGAAAACAATAGAAGAAAAAATTATTACCTCACAGCTCAGCCCTGAAGTACCACACCTGAGAATCAAAATCTGCTCGTCCTTTGACCCAGAACTCCTCCACAGTATTTGGCAAGCTCCCATCTCATGTGGGTCCACTCCTGGTTTCCAGCTGTCTGGGATGAGCACTTGCAGTCACGTTGGCAGATTTGTTGAGTGCCATCAGCTGCAGCTGAGATCAATTATAACTGTGTTTCAAATGCTAAGATGTCTTAAAAAAAAAAGGTAGAAGAAAAAACAAAAACAAACAATCAAACAAAAGAGCTCTGCATTTCAGACTAGAAACCCCAGACTGGGTGACATTTCCTACCATTTCAGAATTTTAGACTTGACCTTTCTGGGCCTCAGTTCCCTTGATGTAAAACAGCAATGTCATCTGCTACTCTGGAAAGTGTTGCAGGAAAGTAAGTTAATTTGTACCTGTAAAAGCTTTAGAAATAATATTGAAAGCATTAGGGCAATGCAATGGGCAAATGAAGTTTCATTCAATGCAGCATTTGGGTATTTAGTAAAAAGTCAGTTTTTAAGGCCACATGCTGAGTATAAAGAAATACTGTGGAAATCCCCACAGAATAACATGAGAGCAAGTGGAGAGGCAATAAGGGGTAATTTATCGAAGACCAGAGACAATGCAAGCAAGGAGTTGACCTGAAGGTTCAGGTACATTCTCCTTCACTCTGAGCTTTCTCGTCTGAATATTTCGCCTTTCATAAAATGTCTTTAAAAATGTATTTTTGCTTTTAATGTTAAAAAGATATTTCAGTGGATCTAGCTAAAGCAAAACAACTTCTGAGTAAATTTACTACATTTTGCATGTCAGGGAAATCCAGCTGTTGTGGAGATATTTTATCACAGATTACAGAGATGATGTGTCTGAAATTGAGGTCTCTGTCAAGGAAAAATGCTTATGTCATTAGCTACAATAAACACACGAGCAAATGCACGAATGACCACTTGGAGGCCCTTCCAACACCACAGAGGAGTTTAAACCTTTGATGTCAAGAGCTGAATCTATGATGTTTCTTCAGAAAAAAAATCACACACAGAATCACAGAATGGTAGGAGCTGGAAAGGACCAATGTCTAGGCCATGGTCAATAATTCATTAACTGAGCATAAAAGAAATTGTGCATCTGATTCTTAGTTACATTAGCAGGGCAGGAAGGTGATGTGACAGTGAAATACAGGATGTGCCTCGCTCTTCCTGCCTTTCACCCAAGGGAACACTCAGCATGTCATGAGAAACCATTTCATCTGCAGCTCAGACTGCTTGCAGTCCAAGCACATTTCCAGTTTCTGTGTTGAATAACAATTACAGCAGCGACTCTCATCCAGGCTCATGGCAAGCGTATACCCTAAAGCTGTCACACAATAACACTTGGTGCCCTTGCTGCTTGCATTTAACATTTGGTTTCCCCAAGCAAAAGTTTGCTGAAGATGTGCTGCAGCATGCTTGTAGCCCCAAATATTTTACAAAGATCTTGATCTCCTCTCTCCTGATCTCCCACCTACTGCTACTGACACTGACAGAGACACAGATCAGACATAGCCTTTTCTTTTAGTGGGACTATCTAGAAAAGAATGACAAGTTCCATCACATAATTGACATTTAATCAAACATAAAAAACAGCAGAAATGCTGCTACAATTCTACTACTGCAGTGTAATGGTATTCTTTCCCTGCACCATCAAAGCTCTGCACAGCTACACTCTTGCACTTCGTCTCTTTTCCACTCAGAAGTCAATGGAGCCCAATTTCATCAAGAGTATGTTGCTGCATGCTGAGCCAGCATAACACTGTGTGAGGGAAAAAGCATAAACACCTTTACCATGTCTTAGTAGATCTAAACTCTCTACCACCATCTGGAAATAGAGTTGGAGTCAAAGGGGACAATGAGTGTAAAAAACTTAAGACATTGGAGAGAAAAAAGAGGGTCTGAAGAAACAAAACCCATAGATAAAGTTAAGGTTAGTTGCTTTGCTGCCTGGATACATTTGATCTCTCTATTATGAGATACAATAAATGCAGAATTTCATTGCACCTCATTTGCAGACCCACTTCTTCTAATGCAAAAGCACTTGAAAAACAGGCTGTACATCATGAAAGCCTGAAGCCTTGAGTGCTTCTTGCCAAGATAAAGGTAGCTAAATGTCACTTGATTTATTACTTTAAAGGAGTGGCTTTTGCCTGCCATGTTCATCACATTAAACAGTGTTTAACATTGTTGATTCCAGTGAGTGTTTTCACAGCGTGTGGGACCACAATATCTGACTAAGTATGACAGCAACTGGGACTTAATTTTTTTCGTGAGAGACATCAGTTTAACATCACTGTCTTGTTTTCAAATCAGAGACTTGACTGAAGCTACTCCTGACTAATATGCACACATGAGATTTCCTTCCCACCAGTCTGCCTGGGAAATGTAAACAGGCAGGAATCAGTGAGCAGAGCTGAAGGTTAAACTCAACTTTTCCCTTCTTCTACCACCACCATGGACTCCACATTCTGCTTTGTGGAGGTTACCCAAAGCTCATCATTGCACACTCTGAGGAGAGATAAAAGAGCAGGATAGTTGTTACATCCATGTCATGTGGGGCAGCTCTCTCCCACTCTTTCTCACAGTCTGTATTTTCACGTCTCCTTTGCCAAAGCTCTCATTTGACTTTTTTTCTCAGTGAAGTGTCTTAACCCAGATAAAAGCAAACTATCCTTCAAAGCTGCCTATTTTGGTGGGTTTTATGTGATACTCTTTCCTTCAGTAAGGTACAAATACACGATGCCTTACAGTGCTTTATTTTGTCTTCTGGATCTGCACTGCTTTCTTCATCTAGCCTAGCACCGATTCTGCTGGCTTCTTCCAAACTATACTTTTGCTGAGAAGGCAAGCTGCCTAACTCCAAAATCCAGAAGCCTTAGCTGTAGACTCATCACTCTATTGAGCAAACCTCTTTGGAAAAGACCGCACAGTCAGTCTCTATGTGTTTGCTTGTTATCCTTTTTTCTAAATCAAATCTCTATCCTAGGGTCCAAGAATCCACTTGTTACCATTATTGCAGTAGGGCAATAGATGCTTCCAAGACACCTCTCATCCAATAGGCCATAAAGTAGTTTTTGCTTCTTTTAACATTTTATCACTCTAGGACTTGTGTTGAGCTTTGGCCAAAGTTCCAGAGGGCTGGAATTTTATTTTCATCTGCAAGCAAAGTAAACCATTTTGGAGGATTACTTTCTTTATGGCATGGAATAATTTGCATTAGGAATTAGAAGTGGTGCAAGAATAGCAATCGATCAAAAGATATGAAGAGACTGGTCAAGTTAGCTGGCCTGTAAATAGCAGGTCCTATTTCTAGTTCATTAGAAAGCACACAAGTTGAACTGTAACATTTTGATTCCACTGAATCTCCCTTCCATCCCCTGCTCCGGTAGCTATCGTAAGAGCAGCCTTACTGTGAAAGTGTCAGGTTTTCTGTACCACACCTACCATACTCCTGTTTCAATCATCATATTCCATAGGACATCAGCAGTGAACAATTTTAAGCAGTTTTTTTTCCAGCACAGTGTTGTGGTTGCACACGGACACAAACAGTGATGACATCTAATTCATTCACACTACAGTTGTGTGCAATGAGTCACCAAAGACCCTCCTGTTGTCCTCACTGTCACTGGGATGAACTGTCCCACTGCATCTTGATGGGAATCATAGTTTTCTAGACTTAGATATTAACTTGTCACCACATTGTCTAGGGTATTCCCAGTACTGCACATTTGGACCAATCCTTGTCCATATTTGTGCAACTTACACAAGTTCTTTGGCAGAGAACTAAGCTAAGAAAGATATGCTCACTGCAAAGTCTTCCCATAAAAGAGAAAGATGAAAAAAATATGAGCAGGTCCACAGGAAATAAAAACAGGCAATCATAACAACACTGAAATCATCAGTTCTGAGGCTAGCCACCACTCTCCAATAAGGAAAGCAAACACGATGTTTAATTGCATTAACAAAAAGAACAGAATTTAAAGCCACGGGTAACTGGATTTAAAAAAACCCAACAGTATCAATTTCTTTGAAACTGTATCTATTAGTTCAATTATATTCTTGTGACTAATAAAAGTAATACAAAAAGGAACAAGATGTAGAGCATTCTATCATAATTCCAGGGAGGTAAGAGAAAGGAAGTACTAAGGTAATTTAATAATGCAGTTGTAAAATATCTTTGTCTGGATCTGTAAAGAGATTACCAAGCTCAAAGGGATGTGAAAGCAAAAAGTCAGCAGGACATTTGAAGGATGGGAGAGAACAAATTTTTCCTGCCACAGCAGTACTTTTAGGTTCAATGGGGTGTCACATTCTAAACTAAATTATTTTTTGTGACACTCAGTAGGAAACATTTCACATACAAACAATTTGGCTGAGATAAATCTGCCATATGTGGTGCACTGATTTGTATTTTTTATCTACAGATAAAATGATGCTCTGGAAACTCAATCCCAATTTAATATATTTATATACAGAAAAAAACCAGACCAAAAAACCCAGTCATTTTGAGGATGCTGGACTATGCTACATTTATGGGATGCACATGTTCTAAGTCCATGTTCCACACTCAGCCTGTTTGCTTGTCAGAGGAGTCCAACAGCAGAAAACTCACAAGAAACTGAACTGTAAGGAACTGGTGATGTGGGCTTTAATAAGTTACAGCAAACAAGATACTCTCACTTGGGACTAAAGTAACAGTGTGAGTGCAAAACAGACCAACTTCATTTCCACTCTACCAAGTGTCATCACACCTGCAATTGGGTGGAATTGAAAACATGTGGCCAAGACAAGCCACGCCAAGCCAAGACTAGTGTCCTTTTTCTTCTCTTGAAGTTGTGGAGCTTGTTGCCAATTATTAGAAAGCAAAAAGTGAAAGAGAAGATGTAAGTGCATGCTAGTGTTAAAAAAAAACCAGTCTTTTGGGGGCTAAATTTTCTGAGACACTAAGGGCAGATGCTTTAGTTCATATGAGTAAAGACATCACTTAGGACGACAAGCAGACACACAGATTAAACTCTCCATAATGATGGAGACTTTTTCCTTCCTTCCTTCCATTTTGCTGTTCATAAGAATCCTTTTATATTGCTTACTCAGAAAACAGTTGAGAAATTATGTGTAATAAATATTTCCTTAAATTGAGCTGGCAGAAGCTATTTCTCCTTTTAAAATATATTGTTCCCAGTTTACTTATTACTGTGTGCTGGGACTTGCCTCTTAAAGAGAAATATTGCTTGAGGGACCACTCCTCATTTAAACAAATGCTATTAAGCTAGAATGTGAAGACAGTACGGAAACTACTGAAAGGCTTCCCTGGCTGCAGTAAATCAAAGCTAATGGCTTGAGATAAAGTAAGTGGAGCTGCTCCTCTGTTCTTTGTCAGTATTAATATTTTAAGTTACAGCTCTTCACTAGACTCTCTCTGCTTCTACCCCCTTTCTTTCAGACCAGAAATTCCAGAAGGCTCACATTTTTATCCCTTGTATTTTGCCCCTTGCTTCCAAACTATCTCAACTGCCTGACATTTACTGAACTTGCAGTACATTCAATTTTTGATGTGAATACCATGTTAATCACAAGCAAGCATCAGGGCAATTGCAAGCACAATTTACCTGGAAAATGTAGTCTGGTAAACTGATTAGGGCAACATGGAGTGCTAATGCCCTACTTCACAGAGGGTAATAACATAAGGAATGAAGAGCTTTCAGGAGCTTTTGTTGTTGAACTACAAATTATTTCCTGACCTTTAGTGGGTTTTTTTGCTTTCTAACATGCAGGGTTTGCATCTCCATAGCCCACATCTCTCTTTTGAATGCATCTAAAGTACT